>NW_027459697.1:0-617174 GCF_050624435.1 Tenrec ecaudatus | reverse complement strand
CGGGCACTTGAACTATCTAGGTTAACGAACGGACACTTGGACTATGTAGGTTAGCTAACAGGAACTTGGACTATATAGGTTAACGAACGGGCACTTGGACTATGGAGGTTACCTAGCGGGCACTTGGACTATGGAGGTTACCTAGCGGGCACTTGGACTATCTAGGTTAGCTAACGGGTACTTGGACTATCTAGGTTCCCTAGCGGGCACTTGGACTATGTAGGTTCCCTAGCAGGGCTTTGATTTATGTAAGTTCTCTAATGGGCACTTGGGCTATGTGGGTTCCCTAGCGGGCATTTGGACTATCTAGGTTACCTAACGGGCACTTGGACTATGTACGTTACTAGCGGGCATTTGGACTATGTAGGTTACCTAGCGGATACTTGGACTATGTAGGTTCCCCATCAGGGACTTGGACAATGTAGGTTAATTAGCGGGCACTTGGACTATCTAGGTTAACTAGCGGGCCCTTGGACTATGTAGGTTAACTAGCGGGCCCTTTGACGATCTAGGTTAGCAAACGGGCACTTGGACTATGTAGGTTACCTAGCAGGCACTTGGACTGTCTAGGTTACCTAGAGGGCACTTGAACTATCTAGGTTAACGAACGGGCACTTGGACTATGTAGGTTAGCTAACAGGAACTTGGACTATCTAGGTTAATGAACGGGCACTTGGACTATGGAGGTTACCTAGCGGGCACTTGGACTATGGAGGTTACCTAGCGGGCACTAGGACTATCTAGGTTAGCTAACGGGTACTTGGACTATCTAGGTTACCTAGCGGGCACTTGGACTATGTAGGTTACCTAGCGGGCACTTGTACTATCTAGGTTACCTAACGGGCACTTGGACTATGCAGGTAACCTAGCGGGCACTTGGACTATGTAGGTTAACTAGCGGGCACTTGGACTATCTAGGTTACCTAACGGGCACCTGGATTCTAAAGGTTACCTAGCCGGCCCTTGGACTATGTAGGTTACCTAGCGGGCAATTGGACTATCTACGTTAACGAACGGGCACGTGGACTATGTAGGTAACCTAACGGGCACTTGGACTATCTAGGTTAGGTAACGGGCACTTGGACTATCTAGGTTACCTAGCGGAAACTTGGAATATGTAGGTTACCTAGAGGGCACATGGACAATAGGCTAACTAGCGGGCACTTGGACTTATAGGTTACCTAGCGGCCCTTGGACTATGTTGGTTACCTACCGCGACTTGGACTATCTAAGTTAACGAAAGTGCACTTGGACTATGTAAGTAATCTAGCGGGCACTTGGACAGTATAGGTTACCTAGCAGGCACTTGGACTATCTAGGTTAACGAATGGGCACTTGTACTACGTAGGTTACCTAGCGGGCACTTGGACTATCTAGGTTAGCAAACCGGAACTTGGAATATCTAGGTTACCTAGCGGGCACTTGGACTATGTAGGATCCCTATCGGACATTTGTACTACTTAGGTTAACTAGCGGGCACTTTGACTATCTAGGTTAACTAGCGGGCACTTGGACTATCTAGGTCAACTAGCGGGCCATTGTACTATGTAGGTTAACTAGCGGGCACTTGGCCTATCTAGGTTACCTAACGGGAACTTGGACTATGTAGGTTTACTAGCGGACCCTTGGACGATCTAGGTTAACTAGCTGGCATTTGGACAATGCAGGTTCCCTAGCGGGCACTATGAATATGTAGCTTCCCTAGAGGGAACTTGGACTATATAGGTTCCCTATGGGCACTTGGACAATCTGGGTTCCCTAACGGGCACTTGGAATATGAAGATTCCCTATCGGGCACTTGGACTATATAGGTTAATTAGCGGGCACTTGGACTATGGAGGTTAACTAGCGGGCACTTGGCCTATCTAGGTTACCTAACGGGAACTTGGACTATGTAGGTTTACTAGCGGACCCTTGGACGATCTAGGTTATCTAGCGGGCACTTGGACAATGCAGGTTCCCTAGCGGGCACTATGAATATGTAGCTTTCCTAGAGGGAATTTGGACTATATAGGTTCCCTATGGGCACTTGGACAATCTGGGTTCCCTAACGGGCACTTGGAATATGAAGATTCCCTATCGGGCACTTGGACTATATAGGTTAATTAGCGGGCACTTGGACTATGGAGGTTACCTAGCGGGCACTTGGACTATGGAGGTTAACTAGCAGGCACTTGGCCTATCTAGGTTACCTAACGAGAACTTGGACTATGTAGGTTTACTAGCGGACCCTTGGACTATCTAGATTAACTAGCGGGCACTTGGACGATGCAGGTTCCCTGGCGGGCACTTGGACTTTATAGGTTAATTAGCGGGCACTTGGACTATGGAGGTTACCTAGCGGGCACTTGGACTGTCTAGGTTACCTAACGGGCACTTGGACTATGTAGGTTAATTAGCGGGCACTTGGACTATGTAGGTTACCTAGCGGGCACTTGGACTATCTAGGTTAACGAAACGGCACGTGGACTATGTAGGTAACCTAACGGGCACTTGGACTATGTAGGTTAGGTAACGGGAACTTGGACTATCTAGGTTACCTAGCGGGAACTTGGAATATGTAGGTTACCTAGCGGGCACTTGGACTATAGTTTAACTAGCGGGCACTTGGACTATATAGGTTACCTAGCGGGCCCTTGGACTATATAGGTTACCTAGCGCGACTTGGACTATCTAAGTTAACGAACGTGCACTTGGACTATGTAGGTATCCTAGCGGGCACTTGGACAGTATAGGTTACCTAGCGGGCACTTGGACTATCTAGGTTAACGAATGGGCACTTGGACTATGTAGGTTACCTACCGGGCACTTGGACTATCTAGGTTAGTAAACCGGAACCTGGAATATCTAGATTACCTAGCGGGCACTTGGACTATGTAGGTTACCTTGCGGGCACTTGGCCTATCTAGGTTACCTAACGGGAACTTGGACTATGTAGGTTTACTAGCGGACACTTGGACAATCTTGGTTAACTAGCGGGCACTTGGACAATGCAGGTTCCCTAGCGGGCACTATGAATATGTAGCTTCCCTAGAGGGCACTTGGACCATATAGGTTCCCTATGGGCACTTGGACTATCTGGGTTCCCTAACGGGCACTTGGAATATGAAGTTTCCCTATCGGGCACGTGGACTATGTAGGTTCCTCATTGGGCACTTGGACTATGTAGGTTACCTAGCAGGCACTTGGACTGTCTAGGTTACCTAGCGGGCACTTGAACTATCTAGGTTAACGAACGAGCACTTGGACTATGTAGGTTAGCTAACAGGAACTTGGACTATATAGGTTAAAGAACGGGCACTTGGACTATGGAGGTTACCTAGCGGGCACATGGACTATGGAGGTTACCTAGCGGGCACTTGGACTATGGAGGTTACCTAGCAGGGCTTTGACTATGTAAGTTCTCTAACGGGCACTTGGACTAAGTGTGTTCCCTAGCGGGCATTTGGACTATCTAGGTTACCTAACGGGCACTTGGACTATGTACGTTACTAGCGGGCATTTGGACTATGTAGGTTACTTAGCGGATACTTGGACTATGTAGGTTCCCCATCAGGGACTTGGACAATGTAGGTTAACTAGCGGGCACTTGGACTATCTAGGTTAACTAGAGGGCCCTTGGACTATGTAGGTTAACTAGCGGGCCCTTTGACGATCTAGGTTAGCAAACGGGCACTTGGACTATGTAGGTTACCTAGCAGGCACTTGGACTGTCTAGGTTACCTAGCGGGCACTTGAACTATCTAGGTTAACGAACGGGCACTTGGACTATGTAGGTTAGCTAACAGGAACTTGGACTATCTAGGTTAACGAACGGGCACTTGGACTATGGAGGTTACCTAGCGGGCACTTGGACTATGGAGGTTACCTAGCGGGCACTTGGACTATCTAGGTTAGCTAACGGGTACTTGGACTATCTAGGTTACCTAGCGGGCACTTGGACTATGTAGGTTACGTAGCGGGCTCTTGGACTATCTAGGTTACCTAACGGGCACTTGGACTATGCAGGTAACCTAGCGGGCACTTGGACTGTTTAAGTTAACCAGGGGGCACTTGGACTATGTAGGTTAACTAGCGGGCACTTGGACTATCTAGGTTACCTAACGGGCACCTGGACTATCTAGATTACCTAGCGGGCACTTGGATTCTAAAGGTTACCTAGCCGGCCCTTGGACTATGTAGGTTACCTAGCGGGCAATTGGACGATCTAGGTTAACGAACGGGCACGTGGACTATGTAGTTAACCTAACGGGCACTTGGACTATCTAGGTTAGGTAACGGGCACTTGGACTATCTAGGTTACCTAGCGGGAACTTGGAATATGTAGGTTACCTAGAGGGCACTTGGACTATAGGTTAATTAGCGGGCACTTGGACTATATAGGTTACGTAGCGGCCCTTGGACTATGTTGGTTACCTACCGCAACTTGGACTATCTAAGTTAACGAATGGGCACTTGAACTACGTAGGTTACCTAACGGGTACTTGGACTATCTAGGTTCCCTAGCGGGCACTTGGACTATGTAGGTTCCCTAGCAGGGCTTTGGCTATGTAAGTTCTCTAACGGGCACTTGGACTATGTGTGTTCCCTAGCGGGCATTTGGACTATCTAGGTTACCTAACGGGCACTTGGACTATGTACGTTACTAGCGGGCATTTGGACTATGTAGGTTACCTAGCGGATACTTGGACTATGTAGGTTCCCCATCAAGGACTTGGACAATGTAGGTTAACTAGCGGGCACTTGGACTATCTAGGTTAACTAGAGGGCCCTTGGACTATGTAGGTTAACTAGCGGGCCCTTTGACGATCTAGGTTAGCAAACGGGCACTTGGACTATGTAGGTTACCTAGCAGGCACTTGGACTGTCTAGGTTACCTAGCGGGCACTTAAACTATCTAGGTTAACGAACGGGCACTTGGACTATGTAGGTTAGCTAACAGGAACTTGGACTATCTAGGTTAACGAACGGGCACTTGGACTATGGAGGTTACCTAGCGGGCACTTGGACTATGGAGGTTACCTAGCGGGCACTTGGACTATCTAGGTTAGCTAACGGGTACTTGGACTATGTAGGTTACCTAGCGGGCACTTGGACTATGTAGGTTACCTAGCGGGCACTTGGACTATCTGGGTTACCTAACGTGCACATGGACTATGCAGGTAACCTAGCGGGCACTTGGACTGTTTAAGTTAACCAGGGGGCACTTGGACTATGTAGGTTAACTAGCGGGCACTTGGACTATCTAGGTTACCTAACGGGCACCTGGACTATCTAGATTACCTAGCGGGCACTTGGATTCTAAAGGTTACCTAGCTGGCCCTTGTACTATGTAGGTTACCTAGCGGGCAATTGGACGATCTAGGTTAACGAACGGGCACGTGGACTATGTAGTTAACGTAACGGGCACTTGGACTATCTAGGTTACCTAGCGGGAACTTGGAATATGTAGGTTACCTAGAGGGCACTTGGACTATAGGTTAATTAGCGGGCACTTGGACTATATAGGTTACCTAGCAGCCCTTGGACTATGTTGGTTACCTACCGCGACTTGGACAAGCTAAGTTAACGAATGGGCACTTGAACTACGTAGGTTACCTAGCGGGCACTTGGACTATCTAGGTTAGCAAACCGGAACTTGGAATATCTAGGTTACCTAGCGGGCACTTGGACTATGTAGGATCCCTATCGGACATTTGTAATACTTAGGTTAACTAGCGGGCCCTTTGACTATGTAGGTTAACTAGAGGGCACTTGGACTATCTAGGTCAACTAGCGGGCCATTGTACTATGTAGGTTAACTAGCGGGCACTTGGCCTATCTAGGTTACCTAACGGGAACTTGGACTATGTAGGTTTACTAGCGGACACTTGGACGATCTAGGTTAACTAGCGGGCACTTGGACAATGCAGGTTCCCTAGAGCGCACTTGGACTATGTAGGTTCCCTAACGGGCACTTGGACTATGTAGGTCCCTTAGCGGGCACTTGGATTATGTTGGTTCCCTACCGGGCAGTTGGACTCTGTGGGTACATTAGCGGGCATTTGGACTATGTAGGTTACCTAGCGGGCACTTGGACTATGTAGGTCCCTTAGCGGGCACTTGGACTATGTTGGTTCCCTATCGGGCAGTTGGACTATGTGGGTACCCTAGCGGGCATTTGGACTATCTAGGATACCTAGCAGGCACTTTGACTATCTAGGTTAACTAACGGGCACTTGGACTATGTAGGTTCCCTAGCGGGCACTTGGACTATGTAGGTTCCCGAGCGGGCACTTGGACTATGTAGGTTACCTAGCAGGCACTTGGACTATCTAGGTTCCCTAGCGGGCACTTGAACTATCTAGGTTAACGAACGGGCACTTGGACAATGTAGTTTAGCTAACAGGAACTTAGACTATCTAGGTTAACGAACGGGCACTTGGACTATGGAGGTTACCTAGCGGGCACTTGGACTATGGAGGTTACCTAGCGGGCACTTGGACTATCTAGGTTAGCTAACGAGTACTTGGACTATCTAGGTTCCCTAGCGGGCACTTGGACTATGTAGGTTCCCTAGCAGGGCTTTGACTATGTAAGTTCTCTAACGGGCACATGGACTATGTGTGTTCCCTAGCGGGCACTTGGACTAAATAGGTTACCTAACGGGCACTTGGACTATGTACGTTACTAGCGGGCATTTGGACTATGTAGGTTACCTAGCGGATACTTGGACTATGTAGGTTCCCCATCAGGTACTTGGACAATGTAGGTTAACTAGCGGGCACTTGGACTATGTAGGTTAGGTTTAACTTTAGACGGGCATAGGTACAGGCATTTGGGCATGTTTAGGGACAGAGTTAGAGTTCACGTTAGAGTTACGGCTGTGTGAGGATTCGGGTTATGGTAATTCTGAGGATCAAATGTAGGGGCAGTGTGAGGTGGAAGGTAAGAGTAGGCTTTAGTGCTGAAGGATGAGCGAACCTATTGTCTCATTTAGGCCTATGGTAAACTTGACTGTTTAGATATGGGTTGGGGTTAATATTTGTGTGAGGGTTAGACAGTGTGCGAGGTTAAGAGTTGGGTTCAGGCTTACGGTTTGTGTGTTACGTCCGTTTTGGATATGGTTAAGTTTAGCTCTCTGTCTAGTTTAAGGGATTGGATTACATTAACGGTGCTATGGAGGCTTCGATTGAAGGTGAGGGATAGAGTTAAGTTAGGTTCAGGCGAAGGATGACGGTTAGGAGTAAGGTTAGTTGTAGGGGGAGCTGCATGTTCACATCAGATTTGGGGTTAGGATTAGGGTTAGCCTTAGGGTAGACATACGGTTATGGTTAGGGCTTGCTTTAGGGTGAGCCTTAGGTTAGGGTTAATTTTAAGGTTAGGAGAATACAGTTAGACCTAGGCTTAGGGTACATCTCTGTTTAGGTTTACACCTAGGGTTAGCTTTTCACCTTGTTTAGGGTTAGGATTAGGGTTGTTTTTAGGATAGGATTTAGGTATGAGGTCTAATTTAAGTGTTGGATTATTGGAAGTACATCTGCTCTCACTGGTTTTCCTTCACTGTCACGATGTTTCTGAGATTCATGGTTTAAGGGAAATCTTCCTTCTTGCCGGTTTCAAGGTCAAAAGGCGCTACCGGCAGTTTGTTTTTCCGTCAAACTTACGCTCGCTCTTTGAGAATCTTGGGTCTTTGGGAAAGCCGTGAGTCCAGCAAGTTTTTCAGATTAAGTGTGCCCCAAGCAGTAGGTTCTATCTCTGAGCAATACAGCCCGTGGAATTCCTGGGAATCTGGAACCCTGCATGAAGTTCAGCCTGGTTGTTATTTTCACACGGAAGAAACTCCTTTGAGGTTCCCATGCCTCTGTACACTGATGCTTCCAGCAACGTCATGTCTCACAGGTCAATAGTGGCTCTTTAAGTTTCACTGGTCTAGGGAAAAGGGTGAAGCGCCTGGGTTCCCGTGCTTCACTACTTCATGGCCTGAAGAAGATGTTTATAGGCACATCGGCAAATCCACCGGTGGCAATTCTACTGTCATTGCGATGGGAAGATTTCTTATTCGTTAGGAAATGTTTTACCATGGAAGACGGGTCCCCACAGAGCTGTCTCTTTTGTGTTGAGACAAACTCTGCTGAATTTAGCTGCCAGCATCTGCGTGTTCTCCCTTTCCTTTAAGGTCGATGGAGACGCACGAGTGTAAGGAAAACGGTGAATGGTGGCCGTTCGTAACCCAGAGTCATCAGAAACCGCAGAGTAAATTTTAGGAACGTAGACGAAGGACACCGGAGAAAACTTCACTCAGGGACTGCAGTGAACTCTGCTAACAATGTTGAGGCCCGACACCCCTAGTGCCTGGGGGCGACCCGTCTCCTGCCCTACGTAATTTTTTTGAGCGTGCCTCCCTCAGGTGGTGCCTTTTCTCTCCCCGCAATATTGCTCCATGAAACTGCCGATGAAAACTATTTGCCATGGGTATGTCGTTTCACAATATTGGCCTCCTCTTTGAAGAACAAATGCTTTTCTACACGGGTGCTGCCTCCCTGAACTTTCCTTTGTCTTGGCTCAATCGATGCAGATTCCTGTGCTGAATGCGCCATAGAGTGACACAGGTGAGTGCTTGTCAGTATTCCAGGCACACGCAGCAATTTCGTTTTTCCAAGACCCACCTGGCTTGATCAAGGTTGCTTATTCCCGTGAAAACGTTTTTCGTCCAAAATCTAGAGGAGCACCATTGTGCCTCTGGGAGCTACACCAGGGCCTGCTGAACAGAGGCTCCAGCGGTTTCATTTTCGGACTGAAATTCAACACGGAATTGCATGGATCTATGGAAACCATGAAGTGTGGCCGTACCAGATTCTCACATCTTCATTGTCTAATGGAAGCTTGTTTCCCAGGCTGATCCGGCTGGCGCTTCATTTCTGGGCAATGACCATTTAATTGTGGACGTTCAGCCTTCTTCGGAATTCTGATACCGGCAAGTTCCCGCGCCTCACTAAGACCACTCGGTGGAGGTTTAGGTGACTCAGGACAACTGTCTTTATTTCAGGCGTCTAGAACAAAGAGAATCCACAAAGGTTGATGATCACGGAGAAAGTAAAGTCCCGTTTCTTTATAGTGCCCACTCATGGCACTTCTAGCATCTGAGGCCAAAGAGCTCGTGCAGCATGATATTCTCAGTTCAGGCACGCCGCCTGCAGTTTCTTTCTTGCAGAAAAATCTTTCCCAGTGTACTTTAAACTGCTGCAAAATTGTGGCACAGAAGATTTCGGTTTAGGTTTAACTTTAGACGGGCATAGGTACAGGCATTTGGGCATGTTTAGGGACAGAGTTAGAGTTCACGTTAGAGTTACGGCTGTGTGAGGATTCGGGTTATGGTAAGTCTGAGGATCAAATGTAGGGGCAGTGTGAGGTGGAAGGTAAGAGTAGGGTTTAGTGCTTAAGGATGAGCGAACCTATTGTCTCATTTAGGCCTATGGTAAACTTGACTGTTTAGATATGGGTTGGGGTTAATATTTGTGTGAGGGTTAGACAGTGTGCGAGGTTAAGAGTTGGGTTCAGGCTTACGGTTTGTGTGTTACGTCCGTTTTGGTTATGGTTAAGTTTAGCTCTCTGTCTAGTTTAAGGGATTGGATTACATTAACGGTGCTATGGAGGCTTCGATTGAAGGTGAGGGATAGAGTTAAGTTAGGTTCAGGCGAAGGATGACGGTTAGGAGTAAGGTTAGTTGTAGGGGGAGCTGCATGTTCACATCAGATTTGGGGTTAGGATTAGGGTTAGCCTTAGGGTAGACATACGGTTATGGTTAGGGCTTGCTTTAGGGTGAGCCTTAGGTTAGGGTTAATTTTAAGGTTAGGAGAATACAGTTAGACCTAGGCTTAGGGTACATCTCTGTTTAGGTTTACACCTAGGGTTAGGTTTTCACCTTGTTTAGGGTTAGGATTAGGGTTGTTTTTAGGATAGGATTTAGGTATGAGGTCTAATTTAAGTGTTGGATTATTGGAAGTACATCTGCTCTCACTGGTTTTCCTTCACTGTCACAATGTTTCTGAGATTCATGGTTTAAGGGAAATCTTCCTTCTTGCCGGTTTCAAGGTCAAAAGGCGCTACCGGCAGTTTGTTTTTCCGTCAAACTTACGCTCGCTCTTTGAGAATCTTGGGTCTTTGGGAAAGCCGTGAGTCCAGCAAGTTTTTCAGATTGAGTGTGCCCCAAGCAGTAGGTTCTATCTCTGAGCAATACAGCCCGTGGAATTCCTGGGAATCTGGAACCCTGCCATGAAGTTCAGCCTGGTTGTTATTTTCACACGGAAGAAACTCCTTTGAGGTTCCCATGCCTCTGTACACTGATGCTTCCAGCAACGTCATGTCTCACAGGTCAATAGTGGCTCTTTAAGTTTCACTGGTCTAGGGAAAAGGGTGAAGCGCCTGGGTTCCCGTGCTTCACTACTTCATGGCCTGAAGAAGATGTTTATAGGCACATCGGCAAATCCACCGGTGGCAATTCTACTGTCATTGCGATGGGAAGATTTCTTATTCGTTAGGAAATGTTTTACCATGTTGAGACAAACTGCTGAATTTAGCTGCCAGCATCTGCGTGTTCTCCCTTTCCTTTAAGGTCGATGGAGACGCACGAGTGTAAGGAAAATGGTGAATGGTGGCCGTTCGTAACCCAGAGTCATCAGAAACCGCAGAGTAAATTTTAGGAACGTAGACGAAGGACACCGGAGAAAACTTCACTCAGGGACTTCAGTGAACTCTGCTAACAATGTTGAGGCCCGACACCCCTAGTGCCTGGGGGCGAACCGTCTCCTGCCCTACGTAGTTTTTTTGAGCGTGCCTCCCTCAGGTGGTGCCTTTTCTCTCCCCGCAATATTGCTCCATGAAACTGCCGATGAAAACTATTTGCCATGGGTATGTCGTTTCACAATATTGGCCTCCTCTTTGAAGAACAAATGCTTTTCTACACGGGTGCTGCCTCCCTGAACTTTCCTTTGTCTTGGCTCAATCGATGCAGATTCCTGTGCTGAATGCGCCATAGAGTGACACAGGTGAGTGCTTGTCAGTATTCCAGGCACACGCAGCAATTTCGTTTTTCCAAGACCCACCTGGCTTGATCAAGGTTGCTTATTCCCGTGAAAACGTTTTTCGTCCAAAATCTAGAGGAGCACCATTGTGCCTCTGGGAGCTACACCAGGGCCTGCTGAACAGAGGCTCCAGCGGTTTCATTTTCGGACTGAAATTCAACACGGAATTGCATGGATCTATGGAAGTCATGAAGTGTGGCCGTACCAGATTCTCACATCTTCATTGTCTAATGGAAGCTTGTTTCCCAGGCTGATCCGGCTGGCGCTTCATTTCTGGGCAATGACCATTTAATTGTGGACGTTCAGCCTTCTTCGGAATTCTGATACCGGCAAGTTCCAGCGCCTCACTCGGTGGTGGTTTAGGTGACTCAGGACAACTGTCTTTATTTCAGGCGTCTAGAACAAAGAGAATCCACAAAAGTTGATGATCACGGAGAAAGTAAAGTCCCGTTTCTTTATAGTGCCCACTCATGGCACTTCTAGCATCTGAGGCCAAAGAGCTCGTGCAGCATGATATTCTCAGTCAGGCACGCCGCCTGCAGTTTCTTTCTTGCAGAAAAATCTTTCCCAGTGTACTTCTTTAAACTGCTGAAAAATGGTGACACAGAAGAGTTCGGTTTAGGTTTAACTTTAGACGGGCATAGGTACAGGCATTTGGGCATGTTTAGGGACAGAGAGTTCACGTTAGAGTTACGGCTGTGTGAGGATTCGGGTTATGGTAAGTCTGAGGATCAAATGTAGGGGCAGTGTGAGGTGGAAGGTAAGAGTAGGGTTTAGTGCTTAAGGATGAGCGAACCTATTGTCTCATTTAGGCCTATGGTAAACTTGACTGTTTAGATATGGGTTGGGGTTAATATTTGTGTGAGGGTTAGACAGTGTGCGAGGTTAAGAGTTGGGTTCAGGCTTACGGTTTGTGTGTTACGTCCGTTTTGGTTATGGTTAAGTTTAGCTCTCTGTCTAGTTTAAGGGATTGGATTACATTAACGGTGCTATAGAGGCTTCGATTGAAGGTGAGGGATAGAGTTAAGTTAGGTTCAGGCGAAGGATGACGGTTAGGAGTAAGGTTAGTTGTAGGGGGAGCTGCATGTTCACATCAGATTTGGGGTTAGGATTAGGGTTAGCCTTAGGGTAGACATACGGTTATGGTTAGGGCTTGCTTTAGGGTGAGCCTTAGGTTAGGGTTAATTTTAAGGTTAGGAGAATACAGTTAGACCTAGGCTTAGGGTACATCTCTGTTTAGGTTTACACCTAGGGTTAGCTTTTCACCTTGTTTAGGGTTAGGATTAGGGTTGTTTTTAGGATAGGATTTAGGTATGAGGTCTAATTTAAGTGTTGGATTATTGGAAGTACATCTGCTCTCACTGGTTTTCCTTCACTGTCACGATGTTTCTGAGATTCATGGTTTAAGGGAATTCTTCCTTCTTACCGGTTTCAAGGTCAAAAGGCGCTACCGGCAGTTTGTTTTTCCGTCAAACTTACGCTCGCTCTTTGAGAATCTTGGGTCTTTGGGAAAGCCGTGAGTCCAGCAAGTTTTTCAGATTAAGTGTGCCCCAAGCAGTAGGTTCTATCTCTGAGCAATACAGCCCGTGGAATTCCTGGGAATCTGGAACCCTGCCATGAAGTTCAGCCTGGTTGTTATTTTCACACGGAAGAAACTCCTTTGAGGTTCCCATGCCTCTGTACACTGATGCTTCCAGCAACGTCATGTCTCACAGGTCAATAGTGGCTCTTTAAGTTTCACTGGTCTAGGGAAAAGGGTGAAGCGCCTGGGTTCCCGTGCTTCACTACTTCATGGCCTGAAGAAGATGTTTATAGGCACATCGCGAATCCACCGGTGGCAATTCTACAGTCATTGCGATGGGAAGATTTCTTATTCGTTAGGAAATGTTTTACCATGGAAGACGGGTCCCCACAGAGCTGTCTCTTTTGTGTTGAGACAAACTCTGCTGAATTTAGCTGCCAGCATCTGCGTGTTCTCCCTTTCCTTTAAGGTCGATGGAGACGCACGAGTGTAAGGAAAACGGTGAATGGTGGCCGTTCGTAACCCAGAGTCATCAGAAACCGCAGAGTAAATTTTAGGAACGTAGACGAAGGACACCGGAGAAAACTTCACTCAGGGACTGCAGTGAACTCTGCTAACAATGTTGAGGCCCGACACCCCTAGTGCCTGGGGGCGACCCGTCTCCTGCCCTACGTAATTTTTTTGAGCGTGCCTCCCTCAGGTGGTGCCTTTTCTCTCCCCGCAATATTGCTCCATGAAACTGCCGATGAAAACTATTTGCCATGGGTATGTCGTTTCACAATATTGGCCTCCTCTTTGAAGAACAAATGCTTTTCTACACGGGTGCTGCCTCCCTGAACTTTCCTTTGTCTTGGCTCAATCGATGCAGATTCCTGTGCTGAATGCGCCATAGAGTGACACAGGTGAGTGCTTGTCAGTATTCCAGGCACACGCAGCAATTTCGTTTTTCCAAGACCCACCTGGCTTGATCAAGGTTGCTTATTCCCGTGAAAACGTTTTTCGTCCAAAATCTAGAGGAGCACCATTGTGCCTCTGGGAGCTACACCAGGGCCTGCTGAACAGAGGCTCCAGCGGTTTCATTTTCGGACTGAAATTCAACACGGAATTGCATGGATCTATGGAAGCCATGAAGTGTGGCCGTACCAGATTCTCACATCTTCATTGTCTAATGGAAGCTTGTTTCCCAGGCTGATCCGGCTGGCGCTTCATTTCTGGGCAATGACCATTTAATTGTGGACGTTCAGCCTTCTTCGGAATTCTGATACCGGCAAGTTCCAGCGCCTCACTCGGTGGTGGTTTAGGTGACTCAGGACAACTGTCTTTATTTCAGGCGTCTAGAACAAAGAGAATCCACAAAGGTTGATGATCACGGAGAAAGTAAAGTCCCGTTTCTTTATAGTGCCCACTCATGGCACTTCTAGCATCTGAGGCCAAAGAGCTCGTGCAGCATGATATTCTCAGTCAGGCACGCCGACTGCAGTTTCTTTCTTGCAGAAAAATCTTTCCCAGTGTACTTCTTTAAACTGCTGAAAAATGGTGGCACAGAAGAGTTCGGTTTAGGTTTAACTTTAGACGGGCATAGGTACAGGCATTTGGGCATGTTTAGGGACAGAGAGTTCACGTTAGAGTTACGGCTGTGTGAGGATTCGGGTTATGGTAAGTCTGAGGATCAAATGTAGGGGCAGTGTGAGGTGGAAGGTAAGAGTAGGGTTTAGTGCTTAAGGATGAGCGAACCTATTGTCTCATTTAGGCCTATGGTAAACTTGACTGTTTAGATATGGGTTGGGGTTAATATTTGTGTGAGGGTTAGACAGTGTGCGAGGTTAAGAGTTGGGTTCAGGCTTACGGTTTGTGTGTTACGTCCGTTTTGGTTATGGTTAAGTTTAGCTCTCTGTCTAGTTTAAGGGATTTGATTACATTAACGGTGCTATGGAGGCTTCGATTGAAGGTGAGGGATAGAGTTAAGTTAGGTTCAGGCGAAGGATGACGGTTAGGAGTAAGGTTAGTTGTAGGGGGAGCTGCATGTTCACATCAGATTTGGGGTTAGGATTAGGGTTAGCCTTAGGGTAGACATACGGTTATGGTTAGGGCTTGCTTTAGGGTGAGCCTTAGGTTAGGGTTAATTTTAAGGTTAGGAGAATACAGTTAGACCTAGGCTTAGGGTACATCTCTGTTTAGGTTTACACCTAGGGTTAGGTTTTCACCTTGTTTAGGGTTAGGATTAGGGTTGTTTTTAGGATAGGATTTAGGTATGAGGTCTAATTTAAGTGTTGGATTATTGGAAGTACATCTGCTCTCACTGGTTTTCCTTCACTGTCACAATGTTTCTGAGATTCATGGTTTAAGGGAAATCTTCCTTCTTGCCGGTTTCAAGGTCAAAAGGCGCTACCGGCAGTTTGTTTTTCCGTCAAACTTACGCTCGCTCTTTGAGAATCTTGGGTCTTTGGGAAAGCCGTGAGTCCAGCAAGTTTTTCAGATTAAGTGTGCCCCAAGCAGTAGGTTCTATCTCTGAGCAATACAGCCCGTGGAATTCCTGGGAATCTGGAACCCTGCCATGAAGTTCAGCCTGGTTGTTATTTTCACACGGAAGAAACTCCTTTGAGGTTCCCATGCCTCTGTACACTGATGCTTCCAGCAACGTCATGTCTCACAGGTCAATAGTGGCTCTTTAAGTTTCACTGGTCTAGGGAAAAGGGTGAAGCGCCTGGGTTCCCGTGCTTCACTACTTCATGGCCTGAAGAAGATGTTTATAGGCACATCGGCAAATCCACCGGTGGCAATTCTACTGTCATTGCGATGGGAAGATTTCTTATTCGTTAGGAAATGTTTTACCATGTTGAGACAAACTGCTGAATTTAGCTGCCAGCATCTGCGTGTTCTCCCTTTCCTTTAAGGTCGATGGAGACGCACGAGTGTAAGGAGAAAGGTGAATGGTGGCCGTTCGTAACCCAGAGTCATCAGAAACCGCAGAGTAAATTTTAGGAACGTAGACGAAGGACACCGGAGAAAACTTCACTCAGGGACTTCAGTGAACTCTGCTAACAATGTTGAGGCCCGACACCCCTAGTGCCTGGGGGCGACCCGTCTCCTGCCCTACGTAGTTTTTTTGAGCGTGCCTCCCTCAGGTAGTGCCTTTTCTCTCCCCGCAATATTGCTCCATGAAACTGCCGATGAAAACTATTTGCCATGGGTATGTCGTTTCACAATATTGGCCTCCTCTTTGAAGAACAAATGCTTTTCTACACGGGTGCTGCCTCCCTGAACTTTCCTTTGTCTTGGCTCAATCGATGCAGATTCCTGTGCTGAATGCGCCATAGAGTGACACAGGTGAGTGCTTGTCAGTATTCCAGGCACACGCAGCAATTTCGTTTTTCCAAGACCCACCTGGCTTGATCAAGGTTGCTTATTCCCGTGAAAACGTTTTTCGTCCAAAATCTAGAGGAGCACCATTGTGCCTCTGGGAGCTACACCAGGGCCTGCTGAACAGAGGCTCCAGCGGTTTCATTTTCGGACTGAAATTCAAGACGGAATTGCATGGATCTATGGAAACCATGAAGTGTGGCCGTACCAGATTCTCACATCTTCATTGTCTAATGGAAGCTTGTTTCCCAGGCTGATCCGGCTGGCGCTTCATTTCTGGGCAATGACCATTTAATTGTGGACGTTCAGCCTTCTTCGGAATTCTGATACCGGCAAGTTCCAGCGCCTCACTAAGACCACTCGGTGGAGGTTTAGGTGACTCAGGACAACTGTCTATTTCAGGCGTCTAGAACAAAGAGAATCCACAAAGGTTGATGATCACGGAGAAAGTAAAGTCCCGTTTCTTTATAGTGCCCACTCATGGCACTTCTAGCATCTGAGGCCAAAGAGCTCGTGCAGCATGATATTCTCAGTCAGGCACGCCGCCTGCAGTTTCTTTCTTGCAGAAAAATCTTTCCCAGTGTACTTCTTTAAACTGCTGAAAAATGGTGGCACAGAAGAGTTCGGTTTAGGTTTAACTTTAGACGGGCATAGGTACAGGCATTTGGGCATGTTTAGGGACAGAGAGTTCACGTTAGAGTTACGGCTGTGTGAGGATTCGGGTTATGGTAAGTCTGAGGATCAAATGTAGGGGCAGTGTGAGGTGGAAGGTAAGAGTAGGGTTTAGTGCTTAAGGATGAGCGAACCTATTGTCTCATTTAGGCCTATGGTAAACTTGACTGTTTAGATATGGGTTGGGGTTAATATTTGTGTGAGGGTTAGACAGTGTGCGAGGTTAAGAGTTGGGTTCAGGCTTACGGTTTGTGTGTTACGTCCGTTTTGGTTATGGTTAAGTTTAGCTCTCTGTCTAGTTTAAGGGATTGGATTACATTAACGGTGCTATGGAGGCTTCGATTGAAGGTGAGGGATAGAGTTAAGTTAGGTTCAGGCGAAGGATGACGGTTAGGAGTAAGGTTAGTTGTAGGGGGAGCTGCATGTTCACATCAGATTTGGGGTTAGGATTAGGGTTAGCCTTAGGGTAGACATACGGTTATGGTTAGGGCTTGCTTTAGGGTGAGCCTTAGGTTAGGGTTAATTTTAAGGTTAGGAGAATACAGTTAGACCTAGGCTTAGGGTACATCTCTGTTTAGGTTTACACCTAGGGTTAGCTTTTCACCTTGTTTAGGGTTAGGATTAGGGTTGTTTTTAGGATAGGATTTAGGTATGAGGTCTAATTTAAGTGTTGGATTATTGGAAGTACATCTGCTCTCACTGGTTTTCCTTCACTGTCACAATGTTTCTGAGATTCATGGTTTAAGGGAAATCTTCCTTCTTGCCGGTTTCAAGGTCAAAAGGCGCTACCGGCAGTTTGTTTTTCCGTCAAACTTACGCTCGCTCTTTGAGAATCTTGGGTCTTTGGGAAAGCCGTGAGTCCAGCAAGTTTTTCAGATTAAGTGTGCCCCAAGCAGTAGGTTCTATCTCTGAGCAATACAGCCCGTGGAATTCCTGGGAATCTGGAACCCTGCCATGAAGTTCAGCCTGGTTGTTATTTTCACACGGAAGAAACTCCTTTGAGGTTCCCATGCCTCTGTACACTGATGCTTCCAGCAACGTCATGTCTCACAGGTCAATAGTGGCTCTTTAAGTTTCACTGGTCTAGGGAAAAGGGTGAAGCGCCTGGGTTCCCGTGCTTCACTACTTCATGGCCTGAAGAAGATGTTTATAGGCACATCGGCAAATCCACCGGTGGCAATTCTACTGTCATTGCGATGGGAAGATTTCTTATTCGTTAGGAAATGTTTTACCATGTTGAGACAAACTGCTGAATTTAGCTGCCAGCATCTGCGTGTTCTCCCTTTCCTTTAAGGTCGATGGAGACGCACGAGTGTAAGGAGAAAGGTGAATGGTGGCCGTTCGTAACCCACTTCATCAGAAACCGCAGAGTAAATTTTAGGAACGTAGACGAAGGACACCGGAGAAAACTTCACTCAGGGACTTCAGTGAACTCTGCTAAGAATGTTGAGGCCCGACACCCCTAGTGCCTGGGGGCGACCCGTCTCCTGCCCTACGTAATTTTTTTGAGCGTGCCTCCCTCAGGTGGTGCCTTTTCTCTCCCCGCAATATTGCTCCATGAAACTGCCGAAGAAAACTATTTGCCATGGGTATGTCGTTTCACAATATTGGCCTCCTCTTTGAAGAACAAATGCTTTTCTGCACGGGTGCTGCCTCCCTGAACTTTCCTTTGTCTTGGCTCAATCGATGCAGATTCCTGTGCTGAATGCGCCATAGAGTGACACAGGTGAGTGCTTGTCAGTATTCCAGGCACACGCAGCAATTTCGTTTTTCCAAGACCCACCTGGCTTGATCAAGGTTGCTTATTCCCGTGAAAACGTTTTTCGTCCAAAATCTAGAGGAGCACCATTGTGCCTCTGGGAGCTACACCAGGGCCTGCTGAACAGAGGCTCCAGCGGTTTCATTTTCGGACTGAAATTCAAGACGGAATTGCATGGATCTATGGAAACCATGAAGTGTGGCCGTACCAGATTCTCACATCTTCATTGTCTAATGGAAGCTTGTTTCCCAGGCTGATCCGGCTGGCGCTTCATTTCTGGGCAATGACCATTTAATTGTGGACGTTCAGCCTTCTTCGGAATTCTGATACCGGCAAGTTCCCGCGCCTCACTAAGACCACTCGGTGGAGGTTTAGGTGACTCAGGACAACTGTCTATTTCAGGCGTCTAGAACAAAGAGAATCCACAAAGGTTGATGATCACGGAGAAAGTAAAGTCCCGTTTCTTTATAGTGCCCACTCATGGCACTTCTAGCATCTGAGGCCAAAGAGCTCGTGCAGCATGATATTCTCAGTCAGGCACGCCGCCTGCAGTTTCTTTCTTGCAGAAAAATCTTTCCCAGTGTACTTCTTTAAACTGCTGAAAAATGGTGGCACAGAAGAGTTCGGTTTAGGTTTAACTTTAGACGGGCATAGGTACAGGCATTTGGGCATGTTTAGGGACAGAGAGTTCACGTTAGAGTTACGGCTGTGTGAGGATTCGGGTTATGGTAAGTCTGAGGATCAAATGTAGGGGCAGTGTGAGGTGGAAGGTAAGAGTAGGGTTTAGTGCTTAAGGATGAGCGAACCTATTGTCTCATTTAGGCCTATGGTAAACTTGACTGTTTAGATATGGGTTGGGGTTAATATTTGTGTGACGGTTAGACAGTGTGCGAGGTTAAGAGTTGGGTTCAGGCTTACGGTTTGTGTGTTACGTCCGTTTTGGTTATGGTTAAGTTTAGCTCTCTGTCTAGTTTAAGGGATTGGATTACATTAACGGTGCTATGGAGGCTTCGATTGAAGGTGAGGGATAGAGTTAAGTTAGGTTCAGGCGAAGGATGACGGTTAGGAGTAAGGTTAGTTGTAGGGGGAGCTGCATGTTCACATCAGATTTGGGGTTAGGATTAGGGTTAGCCTTAGGGTAGACATACGGTTATGGTTAGGGCTTGCTTTAGGGTGAGCCTTAGGTTAGGGTTAATTTTAAGGTTAGGAGAATACAGTTGGACCTAGGCGTAGGGTACATCTCTGTTTAGGTTTACACCTAGGGTTAGCTTTTCACCTTGTTTAGGGTTAGGATTAGGGTTGTTTTTAGGATAGGATTTAGGTATGAGGTCTAATTTAAGTGTTGGATTATTGGAAGTACATCTGCTCTCACTGGTTTTCCTTCACTGTCACAATGTTTCTGAGATTCATGGTTTAAGGGAAATCTTCCTTCTTGCCGGTTTCAAGGTCAAAAGGCGCTACCGGCAGTTTGTTTTTCCGTCAAACTTACGCTCGCTCTTTGAGAATCTTGGGTCTTTGGGAAAGCCGTGAGTCCAGCAAGTTTTTCAGATTAAGTGTGCCCCAAGCAGTAGGTTCTATCTCTGAGCAATACAGCCCGTGGAATTCCTGGGAATCTGGAACCCTGCCATGAAGTTCAGCCTGGTTGTTATTTTCACACGGAAGAAACTCCTTTGAGGTTCCCATGCCTCTGTACACTGATGCTTCCAGCAACGTCATGTCTCACAGGTCAATAGTGGCTCTTTAAGTTTCACTGGTCTAGGGAAAAGGGTGAAGCGCCTGGGTTCCCGTGCTTCACTACTTCATGGCCTGAAGAAGATGTTTATAGGCACATCGGCAAATCCACCGGTGGCAATTCTCATACTGTCATTGCGATGGGAAGATTTCTTATTCGTTAGGAAATGTTTTACCATGGAAGACGGGTCCCCACAGAGCTGTCTCTTTTGTGTTGAGACAAACTCTGCTGAATTTAGCTGCCAGCATCTGCGTGTCCTCCCTTTCCTTTAAGGTCGATGGAGACGCACGAGTGTAAGGAGAACGGTGAATGGTGGCCGTTCGTAACCCAGAGTCATCAGAAACCGCAGAGTAAATTTTAGGAACGTAGACGAAGGACACCGGAGAAAACTTCACTCAGGGACTTCAGTGAACTCTGCTTACAATGTTGAGGCCCGACACCCCTAGTTTCGGGGGCGACCCGTCTCCTGCCCTACGTAGTTTTTTTGAGCGTGCCTCCCTCAGGTAGTGCCTTTTCTCTCCCCGCAATATTGCTCCATGAAACTCTGCCGATGAAAACTATTTGCCATGGGTATGTCGTTTCACAATATTGGCCTCCTCTTTGAAGAACAAATGCTTTTCTACACGGGTGCTGCCTCCCTGAACTTTCCTTTGTCTTGGCTCAATCGATGCAGATTCCTGTGCTGAATGCGCCATAGAGTGACACAGGTGAGTGCTTGTCAGTATTCCAGGCACACGCAGCAATTTCGTTTTTCCAAGACCCACCTGGCTTGATCAAGGTTGCTTATTCCCGTGAAAACGTTTTTCGTCCAAAATCTAGAGGAGCACCATTGTGCCTCTGGGAGCTACACCAGGGCCTGCTGAACAGAGGCTCCAGCGGTTTCATTTTCGGACTGAAATTCAAGACGGAATTGCATGGATCTATGGAAACCATGAAGTGTGGCCGTACCAGATTCTCACATCTTCATTGTCTAATGGAAGCTTGTTTCCCAGGCTGATCCGGCTGGCGCTTCATTTCTGGGCAATGACCATTTAATTGTGGACGTTCAGCCTTCTTCGGAATTCTGATACCGGCAAGTTCCCGCGCCTCACTAAGACCCCTCGGTGGAGGTTTAGGTGACTCAGGACAACTGTCTTTATTTCAGGCGTCTAGAACAAAGAATCCACAAAGGTTGATGATCACGGAGAAAGTAAAGTCCCGTTTCTTTATAGTGCCCACTCATGGCACTTCTAGCATCTGAGGCCAAAGAGCTCGTGCAGCATGATATTCTCAGTTCAGGCACGCCGCCTGCAGTTTCTTTCTTGCAGAAAAATCTTTCCCAGTGTACTTTAAACTGCTGCACAATTGTGGCACAGAAGATTTCGGTTTAGGTTTAACTTTAGACGGGCATAGGTACAGGCATTTGGGCATGTTTAGGGACAGAGTTAGAGTTCACGTTAGAGTTACGGCTGTGTGAGGATTCGGGTTATGGTAAGTCTGAGGATCAAATGTAGGGGCAGTGTGAGGTGGAAGGTAAGAGTAGGGTTTAGTGCTTAAGGATGAGCGAACCTATTGTCTCATTTAGGCCTATGGTAAACTTGACTGTTTAGATATGGGTTGGGGTTAATATTTGTGTGAGGGTTAGACAGTGTGCGAGGTTAAGAGTTGGGTTCAGGCTTACGGTTTGTGTGTTACGTCCGTTTTGGTTATGGTTAAGTTTAGCTCTCTGTCTAGTTTAAGGGATTGGATTACATTAACGGTGCTATGGAGGCTTCGATTGAAGGTGAGGGATAGAGTTAAGTTAGGTTCAGGCGAAGGATGACGGTTAGGAGTAAGGTTAGTTGTAGGGGGAGCTGCATGTTCACATCAGATTTGGGGTTAGGATTAGGGTTAGCCTTAGGGTAGACATACGGTTATGGTTAGGGCTTGCTTTAGGGTGAGCCTTAGGTTAGGGTTAATTTTAAGGTTAGGAGAATACAGTTAGACCTAGGCTTAGGGTACATCTCTGTTTAGGTTTACACCTAGGGTTAGCTTTTCACCTTGTTTAGGGTTAGGATTAGGGTTGTTTTTAGGATAGGATTTAGGTATGAGGTCTAATTTAAGTGTTGGATTATTGGAAGTACATCTGCTCTCACTGGTTTTCCTTCACTGTCACAAAGTTTCTGAGATTCATGGTTTAAGGGAAATCTTCCTTCTTGCCGGTTTCAAGGTCAAAAGGCGCTACCGGCAGTTTGTTTTTCCGTCAAACTTACGCTCGCTCTTTGAGAATCTTGGGTCTTTGGGAAAGCCGTGAGTCCAGCAAGTTTTTCAGATTAAGTGTGCCCCAAGCAGTAGGTTCTATCTCTGAGCAATACAGCCCGTGGAATTCCTGGGAATCTGGAACCCTGCCATGAAGTTCAGCCTGGTTGTTATTTTCACACGGAAGAAACTCCTTTGAGGTTCCCATGCCTCTATACACTGATGCTTCCAGCAACGTCATGTCTCACAGGTCAATAGTGGCTCTTTAAGTTTCACTGGTCTAGGGAAAAGGGTGAAGCGCCTGGGTTCCCGTGCTTCACTACTTCATGGCCTGAAGAAGATGTTTATAGGCACATCGGCAAATCCACCGGTGGCAATTCTCATACTGTCATTGCGATGGGAAGATTTCTTATTCGTTAGGAAATGTTTTACCATGGAAGACGGGTCCCCACAGAGCTGTCTCTTTTGTGTTGAGACAAACTCTGCTGAATTTAGCTGCCAGCATCTGCGTGTCCTCCCTTTCCTTTAAGGTCGATGGAGACGCACGAGTGTAAGGAGAACGGTGAATGGTGGCCGTTCGTAACCCAGAGTCATCAGAAACCGCAGAGTAAATTTTAGGAACGTAGACGAAGGACACCGGAGAAAACTTCACTCAGGGACTTCAGTGAACTCTGCTTACAATGTTGAGGCCCGACACCCCTAGTTTCGGGGGCGACCCGTCTCCTGCCCTACGTAGTTTTTTTGAGCGTGCCTCCCTCAGGTAGTGCCTTTTCTCTCCCCGCAATATTGCTCCATGAAACTCTGCCGATGAAAACTATTTGCCATGGGTATGTCGTTTCACAATATTGGCCTCCTCTTTGAAGAACAAATGCTTTTCTACACGGGTGCTGCCTCCCTGAACTTTCCTTTGTCTTGGCTCAATCGATGCAGATTCCTGTGCTGAATGCGCCATAGAGTGACACAGGTGAGTGCTTGTCAGTATTCCAGGCACACGCAGCAATTTCGTTTTTCCAAGACCCACCTGGCTTGATCAAGGTTGCTTGTTCCCGTGAAAACGTTTTTCGTCCAAATTCTAGAGGAGCACCATTGTGCCTCTGGGAGCTACACCAGGGCCTGCTGAACAGAGGCTCCAGCGGTTTCATTTTCGGACTGAAATTCAACACGGAATTGCATGGATCTATGGAAACCATGAAGTGTGGCCGTACCAGATTCTCACATCTTCATTGTCTAATGGAAGCTTGTTTCCCAGGCTGATCCGGCTGGCGCTTCATTTCTGGGCAATGACCATTTAATTGTGGACGTTCAGCCTTCTTCGGAATTCTGATACCGGCAAGTTCCCGCGCCTCACTAAGACCCCTCGGTGGAGGTTTAGGTGACTCAGGACAACTGTCTTTATTTCAGGCGTCTAGAACAAAGAATCCACAAAGGTTGATGATCACGGAGAAAGTAAAGTCCCGTTTCTTTATAGTGCCCACTCATGGCACTTCTAGCATCTGAGGCCAAAGAGCTCGTGCAGCATGATATTCTCAGTCAGGCACGCCGCCTGCAGTTTCTTTCTTGCAGAAAAATCTTTCCCAGTGTACTTCTTTAAACTGCTGAAAAATGGTGGCAAAGAAGAGTTCGGTTTAGGTTTAACTTTAGACGGGCATAGGTACAGGCATTTGGGCATGTTTAGGGACAGAGTTCACGTTAGAGTTACGGCTGTGTGAGGATTCGGGTTATGGTAAGTCTGAGGATCAAATGTAGGGGCAGTGTAAGGTGGAAGAGTAGGGTTTAGTGCTTAAGGATGAGCGAACCTATTGTCTCATTTAGGCCTATGGTAAACTTGACTGTTTAGATATGGGTTGGGGTTAATATTTGTGTGACGGTTAGACAGTGTGCGAGGTTAAGAGTTGGGTTCAGGCTTACGGTTTGTGTGTTACGTCCGTTTTGGTTATGGTTAAGTTTAGCTCTCTGTCTAGTTTAAGGGATTGGATTACATTAACGGTGCTATGGAGGCTTCGATTGAAGGTGAGGGATAGAGTTAAGTTAGGTTCAGGCGAAGGATGACGGTTAGGAGTAAGGTTAGTTGTAGGGGGAGCTGCATGTTCACATCAGATTTGGGGTTAGGATTAGGGTTAGCCTTAGGGTAGACATACGGTTATGGTTAGGGCTTGCTTTAGGGTGAGCCTTAGGTTAGGGTTAATTTTAAGGTTAGGAGAATACAGTTAGACCTAGGCTTAGGGTACATCTCTGTTTAGGTTTACACCTAGGGTTAGCTTTTCACCTTGTTTAGGGTTAGGATTAGGGTTGTTTTTAGGATAGGATTTAGGTATGAGGTCTAATTTAAGTGTTGGATTATTGGAAGTACATCTGCTCTCACTGGTTTTCCTTCACTGTCACAATGTTTCTGAGATTCATGGTTTAAGGGAAATCTTCCTTCTTGCCGGTTTCAAGGTCAAAAGGCGCTACCGGCAGTTTGTTTTTCCGTCAAACTTACGCTCGCTCTTTGAGAATCTTGGGTCTTTGGGAAAGCCGTGAGTCCAGCAAGTTTTTCAGATTAAGTGTGCCCCAAGCAGTAGGTTCTATCTCTGAGCAATACAGCCCGTGGAATTCCTGGGAATCTGGAACCCTGCCATGAAGTTCAGCCTGGTTGTTATTTTCACACGGAAGAAACTCCTTTGAGGTTCCCATGCCTCTATACACTGATGCTTCCAGCAACGTCATGTCTCACAGGTCAATAGTGGCTCTTTAAGTTTCACTGGTCTAGGGAAAAGGGTGAAGCGCCTGGGTTCCCGTGCTTCACTACTTCATGGCCTGAAGAAGATGTTTATAGGCACATCGGCAAATCCACCGGTGGCAATTCTCATACTGTCATTGCGATGGGAAGATTTCTTATTCGTTAGGAAATGTTTTACCATGGAAGACGGGTCCCCACAGAGCTGTCTCTTTTGTGTTGAGACAAACTCTGCTGAATTTAGCTGCCAGCATCTGCGTGTCCTCCCTTTCCTTTAAGGTCGATGGAGACGCACGAGTGTAAGGAGAACGGTGAATGGTGGCCGTTCGTAACCCAGAGTCATCAGAAACCGCAGAGTAAATTTTAGGAACGTAGACGAAGGACACCGGAGAAAACTTCACTCAGGGACTTCAGTGAACTCTGCTTACAATGTTGAGGCCCGACACCCCTAGTTTCGGGGGCGACCCGTCTCCTGCCCTACGTAGTTTTTTTGAGCGTGCCTCCCTCAGGTAGTGCCTTTTCTCTCCCCGCAATATTGCTCCATGAAACTCTGCCGATGAAAACTATTTGCCATGGGTATGTCGTTTCACAATATTGGCCTCCTCTTTGAAGAACAAATGCTTTTCTACACGGGTGCTGCCTCCCTGAACTTTCCTTTGTCTTGGCTCAATCGATGCAGATTCCTGTGCTGAATGCGCCATAGAGTGACACAGGTGAGTGCTTGTCAGTATTCCAGGCACACGCAGCAATTTCGTTTTTCCAAGACCCACCTGGCTTGATCAAGGTTGCTTATTCCCGTGAAAACGTTTTTCGTCCAAATTCTAGAGGAGCACCATTGTGCCTCTGGGAGCTACACCAGGGCCTGCTGAACAGAGGCTCCAGCGGTTTCATTTTCGGACTGAAATTCAACACGGAATTGCATGGATCTATGGAAACCATGAAGTGTGGCCGTACCAGATTCTCACATCTTCATTGTCTAATGGAAGCTTGTTTCCCAGGCTGATCCGGCTGGCGCTTCATTTCTGGGCAATGACCATTTAATTGTGGACGTTCAGCCTTCTTCGGAATTCTGATACCGGCAAGTTCCCGCGCCTCACTAAGACCCCTCGGTGGAGGTTTAGGTGACTCAGGACAACTGTCTTTATTTCAGGCGTCTAGAACAAAGAATCCACAAAGGTTGATGATCACGGAGAAAGTAAAGTCCCGTTTCTTTATAGTGCCCACTCATGGCACTTCTAGCATCTGAGGCCAAAGAGCTCGTGCAGCATGATATTCTCAGTTCAGGCACGCCGCCTGCAGTTTCTTTCTTGCAGAAAAATCTTTCCCAGTGTACTTTAAACTGCTGCAAAATTGTGGCACAGAAGATTTCGGTTTAGGTTTAACTTTAGACGGGCATAGGTACAGGCATTTGGGCATGTTTAGGGACAGAGTTAGAGTTCACGTTAGAGTTACGGCTGTTTGAGGATTCGGGTTATGGTAAGTCTGAGGATCAAATGTAGGGGCAGTGTGAGGTGGAAGGTAAGAGTAGGGTTTAGTGCTTAAGGATGAGCGAACCTATTGTCTCATTTAGGCCTATGGTAAACTTGACTGTTTAGATATGGGTTGGGGTTAATATTTGTGTGAGGGTTAGACAGTGTGCGAGGTTAAGAGTTGGGTTCAGGCTTACGGTTTGTGTGTTACGTCCGTTTTGGTTATGGTTAAGTTTAGCTCTCTGTCTAGTTTAAGGGATTGGATTACATTAACGGTGCTATGGAGGTTTCGATTGAAGGTGAGGGATAGAGGTAAGTTAGGTTCAGGCGAAGGATGACGGTTAGGAGTAAGGTTAGTTGTAGGGGGAGCTGCATGTTCACATCAGATTTGGGGTTAGGATTAGGGTTAGCCTTAGGGTAGACATACGGTTATGGTTAGGGCTTGCTTTAGGGTGAGCCTTAGGTTAGGGTTAATTTTAAGGTTAGGAGAATACAGTTAGACCTAGGCTTAGGGTACATCTCTGTTTAGGTTTACACCTAGGGTTAGCTTTTCACCTTGTTTAGGGTTAGGATTAGGGTTGTTTTTAGGATAGGATTTAGGTATGAGGTCTAATTTAAGTGTTGGATTATTGGAAGTACATCTGCTCTCACTGGTTTTCCTTCACTGTCACAAAGTTTCTGAGATTCATGGTTTAAGGGAAATCTTCCTTCTTGCCGGTTTCAAGGTCAAAAGGCGCTACCGGCAGTTTGTTTTTCCGTCAAACTTACGCTCGCTCTTTGAGAATCTTGGGTCTTTGGGAAAGCCGTGAGTCCAGCAAGTTTTTCAGATTAAGTGTGCCCCAAGCAGTAGGTTCTATCTCTGAGCAATACAGCCCGTGGAATTCCTGGGAATCTGGAACCCTGCCATGAAGTTCAGCCTGGTTGTTATTTTCACACGGAAGAAACTCCTTTGAGGTTCCCATGCCTCTATACACTGATGCTTCCAGCAACGTCATGTCTCACAGGTCAATAGTGGCTCTTTAAGTTTCACTGGTCTAGGGAAAAGGGTGAAGCGCCTGGGTTCCCGTGCTTCACTACTTCATGGCCTGAAGAAGATGTTTATAGGCACATCGGCAAATCCACCGGTGGCAATTCTCATACTGTCATTGCGATGGGAAGATTTCTTATTCGTTAGGAAATGTTTTACCATGGAAGACGGGTCCCCACAGAGCTGTCTCTTTTGTGTTGAGACAAACTCTGCTGAATTTAGCTGCCAGCATCTGCGTGTCCTCCCTTTCCTTTAAGGTCGATGGAGACGCACGAGTGTAAGGAGAACGGTGAATGGTGGCCGTTCGTAACCCAGAGTCATCAGAAACCGCAGAGTAAATTTTAGGAACGTAGACGAAGGACACCGGAGAAAACTTCACTCAGGGACTTCAGTGAACTCTGCTTACAATGTTGAGGCCCGACACCCCTAGTTTCGGGGGCGACCCGTCTCCTGCCCTACGTAGTTTTTTTGAGCGTGCCTCCCTCAGGTAGTGCCTTTTCTCTCCCCGCAATATTGCTCCATGAAACTCTGCCGATGAAAACTATTTGCCATGGGTATGTCGTTTCACAATATTGGCCTCCTCTTTGAAGAACAAATGCTTTTCTACACGGGTGCTGCCTCCCTGAACTTTCCTTTGTCTTGGCTCAATCGATGCAGATTCCTGTGCTGAATGCGCCATAGAGTGACACAGGTGAGTGCTTGTCAGTATTCCAGGCACACGCAGCAATTTCGTTTTTCCAAGACCCACCTGGCTTGATCAAGGTTGCTTATTCCCGTGAAAACGTTTTTCATCCAAATTCTAGAGGAGCACCATTGTGCCTCTGGGAGCTACACCAGGGCCTGCTGAACAGAGGCTCCAGCGGTTTCATTTTCGGACTGAAATTCAACACGGAATTGCATGGATCTATGGAAACCATGAAGTGTGGCCGTACCAGATTCTCACATCTTCATTGTCTAATGGAAGCTTGTTTCCCAGGCTGATCCGGCTGGCGCTTCATTTCTGGGCAATGACCATTTAATTGTGGACGTTCAGCCTTCTTCGGAATTCTGATACCGGCAAGTTCCCGCGCCTCACTAAGACCCCTCGGTGGAGGTTTAGGTGACTCAGGACAACTGTCTTTATTTCAGGCGTCTAGAACAAAGAATCCACAAAGGTTGATGATCACGGAGAAAGTAAAGTCCCGTTTCTTTATAGTGCCCACTCATGGCACTTCTAGCATCTGAGGCCAAAGAGCTCGTGCAGCATGATATTCTCAGTTCAGGCACGCCGCCTGCAGTTTCTTTCTTGCAGAAAAATCTTTCCCAGTGTACTTTAAACTGCTGCAAAATTGTGGCACAGAAGATTTCGGTTTAGGTTTAACTTTAGACGGGCATAGGTACAGGCATTTGGGCATGTTTAGGGACAGAGTTAGAGTTCACGTTAGAGTTACGGCTGTTTGAGGATTCGGGTTATGGTAAGTCTGAGGATCAAATGTAGGGGCAGTGTGAGGTGGAAGGTAAGAGTAGGGTTTAGTGCTTAAGGATGAGCGAACCTATTGTCTCATTTAGGCCTATGGTAAACTTGACTGTTTAGATATGGGTTGGGGTTAATATTTGTGTGAGGGTTAGACAGTGTGCGAGGTTAAGAGTTGGGTTCAGGCTTACGGTTTGTGTGTTACGTCCGTTTTGGTTATGGTTAAGTTTAGCTCTCTGTCTAGTTTAAGGGATTGGATTACATTAACGGTGCTATGGAGGTTTCGATTGAAGGTGAGGGATAGAGGTAAGTTAGGTTCAGGCGAAGGATGACGGTTAGGAGTAAGGTTAGTTGTAGGGGGAGCTGCATGTTCACATCAGATTTGGGGTTAGGATTAGGGTTAGCCTTAGGGTAGACATACGGTTATGGTTAGGGCTTGCTTTAGGGTGAGCCTTAGGTTAGGGTTAATTTTAAGGTTAGGAGAATACAGTTAGACCTAGGCTTAGGGTACATCTCTGTTTAGGTTTACACCTAGGGTTAGCTTTTCACCTTGTTTAGGGTTAGGATTAGGGTTGTTTTTAGGATAGGATTTAGGTATGAGGTCTAATTTAAGTGTTGGATTATTGGAAGTACATCTGCTCTCACTGGTTTTCCTTCACTGTCACAAAGTTTCTGAGATTCATGGTTTAAGGGAAATCTTCCTTCTTGCCGGTTTCAAGGTCAAAAGGCGCTACCGGCAGTTTGTTTTTCCGTCAAACTTACGCTCGCTCTTTGAGAATCTTGGGTCTTTGGGAAAGCCGTGAGTCCAGCAAGTTTTTCAGATTAAGTGTGCCCCAAGCAGTAGGTTCTATCTCTGAGCAATACAGCCCGTGGAATTCCTGGGAATCTGGAACCCTGCCATGAAGTTCAGCCTGGTTGTTATTTTCACACGGAAGAAACTCCTTTGAGGTTCCCATGCCTCTATACACTGATGCTTCCAGCAACGTCATGTCTCACAGGTCAATAGTGGCTCTTTAAGTTTCACTGGTCTAGGGAAAAGGGTGAAGCGCCTGGGTTCCCGTGCTTCACTACTTCATGGCCTGAAGAAGATGTTTATAGGCACATCGGCAAATCCACCGGTGGCAATTCTCATACTGTCATTGCGATGGGAAGATTTCTTATTCGTTAGGAAATGTTTTACCATGGAAGACGGGTCCCCACAGAGCTGTCTCTTTTGTGTTGAGACAAACTCTGCTGAATTTAGCTGCCAGCATCTGCGTGTCCTCCCTTTCCTTTAAGGTCGATGGAGACGCACGAGTGTAAGGAGAACGGTGAATGGTGGCCGTTCGTAACCCAGAGTCATCAGAAACCGCAGAGTAAATTTTAGGAACGTAGACGAAGGACACCGGAGAAAACTTCACTCAGGGACTTCAGTGAACTCTGCTTACAATGTTGAGGCCCGACACCCCTAGTTTCGGGGGCGACCCGTCTCCTGCCCTACGTAGTTTTTTTGAGCGTGCCTCCCTCAGGTAGTGCCTTTTCTCTCCCCGCAATATTGCTCCATGAAACTCTGCCGATGAAAACTATTTGCCATGGGTATGTCGTTTCACAATATTGGCCTCCTCTTTGAAGAACAAATGCTTTTCTACACGGGTGCTGCCTCCCTGAACTTTCCTTTGTCTTGGCTCAATCGATGCAGATTCCTGTGCTGAATGCGCCATAGAGTGACACAGGTGAGTGCTTGTCAGTATTCCAGGCACACGCAGCAATTTCGTTTTTCCAAGACCCACCTGGCTTGATCAAGGTTGCTTATTCCCGTGAAAACGTTTTTCGTCCAAATTCTAGAGGAGCACCATTGTGCCTCTGGGAGCTACACCAGGGCCTGCTGAACAGAGGCTCCAGCGGTTTCATTTTCGGACTGAAATTCAACACGGAATTGCATGGATCTATGGAAACCATGAAGTGTGGCCGTACCAGATTCTCACATCTTCATTGTCTAATGGAAGCTTGTTTCCCAGGCTGATCCGGCTGGCGCTTCATTTCTGGGCAATGACCATTTAATTGTGGACGTTCAGCCTTCTTCGGAATTCTGATACCGGCAAGTTCCTGCGCCTCACTAAGACCCCTCGGTGGAGGTTTAGGTGACTCAGGACAACTGTCTTTATTTCAGGCGTCTAGAACAAAGAATCCACAAAGGTTGATGATCACGGAGAAAGTAAAGTCCCGTTTCTTTATAGTGCCCACTCATGGCACTTCTAGCATCTGAGGCCAAAGAGCTCGTGCAGCATGATATTCTCAGTCAGGCACGCCGCCTGCAGTTTCTTTCTTGCAGAAAAATCTTTCCCAGTGTACTTCTTTAAACTGCTGAAAAATGGTGGCAAAGAAGAGTTCGGTTTAGGTTTAACTTTAGACGGGCATAGGTACAGGCATTTGGGCATGTTTAGGGACAGAGTTCACGTTAGAGTTACGGCTGTGTGAGGATTCGGGTTATGGTAAGTCTGAGGATCAAATGTAGGGGCAGTGTAAGGTGGAAGAGTAGGGTTTAGTGCTTAAGGATGAGCGAACCTATTGTCTCATTTAGGCCTATGGTAAACTTGACTGTTTAGATATGGGTTGGGGTTAATATTTGTGTGACGGTTAGACAGTGTGCGAGGTTAAGAGTTGGGTTCAGGCTTACGGTTTGTGTGTTACGTCCGTTTTGGTTATGGTTAAGTTTAGCTCTCTGTCTAGTTTAAGGGATTGGATTACATTAACGGTGCTATGGAGGCTTCGATTGAAGGTGAGGGATAGAGTTAAGTTAGGTTCAGGCGAAGGATGACGGTTAGGAGTAAGGTTAGTTGTAGGGGGAGCTGCATGTTCACATCAGATTTGGGGTTAGGATTAGGGTTAGCCTTAGGGTAGACATACGGTTATGGTTAGGGCTTGCTTTAGGGTGAGCCTTAGGTTAGGGTTAATTTTAAGGTTAGGAGAATACAGTTAGACCTAGGCTTAGGGTACATCTCTGTTTAGGTTTACACCTAGGGTTAGCTTTTCACCTTGTTTAGGGTTAGGATTAGGGTTGTTTTTAGGATAGGATTTAGGTATGAGGTCTAATTTAAGTGTTGGATTATTGGAAGTACATCTGCTCTCACTGGTTTTCCTTCACTGTCACAATGTTTCTGAGATTCATGGTTTAAGGGAAATCTTCCTTCTTGCCGGTTTCAAGGTCAAAAGGCGCTACCGGCAGTTTGTTTTTCCGTCAAACTTACGCTCGCTCTTTGAGAATCTTGGGTCTTTGGGAAAGCCGTGAGTCCAGCAAGTTTTTCAGATTAAGTGTGCCCCAAGCAGTAGGTTCTATCTCTGAGCAATACAGCCCGTGGAATTCCTGGGAATCTGGAACCCTGCCATGAAGTTCAGCCTGGTTGTTATTTTCACACGGAAGAAACTCCTTTGAGGTTCCCATGCCTCTATACACTGATGCTTCCAGCAACGTCATGTCTCACAGGTCAATAGTGGCTCTTTAAGTTTCACTGGTCTAGGGAAAAGGGTGAAGCGCCTGGGTTCCCGTGCTTCACTACTTCATGGCCTGAAGAAGATGTTTATAGGCACATCGGCAAATCCACCGGTGGCAATTCTCATACTGTCATTGCGATGGGAAGATTTCTTTTTCGTTAGGAAATGTTTTACCATGGAAGACGGGTCCCCACAGAGCTGTCTCTTTTGTGTTGAGACAAACTCTGCTGAATTTAGCTGCCAGCATCTGCGTGTCCTCCCTTTCCTTTAAGGTCGATGGAGACGCACGAGTGTAAGGAGAACGGTGAATGGTGGCCGTTCGTAACCCAGAGTCATCAGAAACCGCAGAGTAAATTTTAGGAACGTAGACGAAGGACACCGGAGAAAACTTCACTCAGGGACTTCAGTGAACTCTGCTTACAATGTTGAGGCCCGACACCCCTAGTTTCGGGGGCGACCCGTCTCCTGCCCTACGTAGTTTTTTTGAGCGTGCCTCCCTCAGGTAGTGCCTTTTCTCTCCCCGCAATATTGCTCCATGAAACTCTGCCGATGAAAACTATTTGCCATGGGTATGTCGTTTCACAATATTGGCCTCCTCTTTGAAGAACAAATGCTTTTCTACACGGGTGCTGCCTCCCTGAACTTTCCTTTGTCTTGGCTCAATCGATGCAGATTCCTGTGCTGAATGCGCCATAGAGTGACACAGGTGAGTGCTTGTCAGTATTCCAGGCACACGCAGCAATTTCGTTTTTCCAAGACCCACCTGGCTTGATCAAGGTTGCTTATTCCCGTGAAAACGTTTTTCGTCCAAATTCTAGAGGAGCACCATTGTGCCTCTGGGAGCTACACCAGGGCCTGCTGAACAGAGGCTCCAGCGGTTTCATTTTCGGACTGAAATTCAACACGGAATTGCATGGATCTATGGAAACCATGAAGTGTGGCCGTACCAGATTCTCACATCTTCATTGTCTAATGGAAGCTTGTTTCCCAGGCTGATCCGGCTGGCGCTTCATTTCTGGGCAATGACCATTTAATTGTGGACGTTCAGCCTTCTTCGGAATTCTGATACCGGCAAGTTCCCGCGCCTCACTAAGACCCCTCGGTGGAGGTTTAGGTGACTCAGGACAACTGTCTTTATTTCAGGCGTCTAGAACAAAGAATCCACAAAGGTTGATGATCACGGAGAAAGTAAAGTCCCGTTTCTTTATAGTGCCCACTCATGGCACTTCTAGCATCTGAGGCCAAAGAGCTCGTGCAGCATGATATTCTCAGTTCAGGCACGCCGCCTGCAGTTTCTTTCTTGCAGAAAAATCTTTCCCAGTGTACTTTAAACTGCTGCAAAATTGTGGCACAGAAGATTTCGGTTTAGGTTTAACTTTAGACGGGCATTAGGTACAGGCATTTGGGCATGTTTAGGGACAGAGTTAGAGTTCACGTTAGAGTTACGGCTGTTTGAGGATTCGGGTTATGGTAAGTCTGAGGATCAAATGTAGGGGCAGTGTGAGGTGGAAGGTAAGAGTAGGGTTTAGTGCTTAAGGATGAGCGAACCTATTGTCTCATTTAGGCCTATGGTAAACTTGACTGTTTAGATATGGGTTGGGGTTAATATTTGTGTGAGGGTTAGACAGTGTGCGAGGTTAAGAGTTGGGTTCAGGCTTACGGTTTGTGTGTTACGTCCGTTTTGGTTATGGTTAAGTTTAGCTCTCTGTCTAGTTTAAGGGATTGGATTACATTAACGGTGCTATGGAGGTTTCGATTGAAGGTGAGGGATAGAGGTAAGTTAGGTTCAGGCGAAGGATGACGGTTAGGAGTAAGGTTAGTTGTAGGGGGAGCTGCATGTTCACATCAGATTTGGGGTTAGGATTAGGGTTAGCCTTAGGGTAGACATACGGTTATGGTTAGGGCTTGCTTTAGGGTGAGCCTTAGGTTAGGGTTAATTTTAAGGTTAGGAGAATACAGTTAGACCTAGGCTTAGGGTACATCTCTGTTTAGGTTTACACCTAGGGTTAGCTTTTCACCTTGTTTAGGGTAAGGATTAGGGTTGTTTTTAGGATAGGATTTAGGTATGAGGTCTAATTTAAGTGTTGGATTATTGGAAGTACATCTGCTCTCACTGGTTTTCCTTCACTGTCACAAAGTTTCTGAGATTCATGGTTTAAGGGAAATCTTCCTTCTTGCCGGTTTCAAGGTCAAAAGGCGCTACCGGCAGTTTGTTTTTCCGTCAAACTTACGCTCGCTCTTTGAGAATCTTGGGTCTTTGGGAAAGCCGTGAGTCCAGCAAGTTTTTCAGATTAAGTGTGCCCCAAGCAGTAGGTTCTATCTCTGAGCAATACAGCCCGTGGAATTCCTGGGAATCTGGAACCCTGCCATGAAGTTCAGCCTGGTTGTTATTTTCACAGGAAGAAACTCCTTTGAGGTTCCCATGCCTCTATACACTGATGCTTCCAGCAACGTCATGTCTCACAGGTCAATAGTGGCTCTTTAAGTTTCACTGGTCTAGGGAAAAGGGTGAAGCGCCTGGGTTCCCGTGCTTCACTACTTCATGGCCTGAAGAAGATGTTTATAGGCACATCGGCAAATCCACCGGTGGCAATTCTCATACTGTCATTGCGATGGGAAGATTTCTTATTCGTTAGGAAATGTTTTACCATGGAAGACGGGTCCCCACAGAGCTGTCTCTTTTGTGTTGAGACAAACTCTGCTGAATTTAGCTGCCAGCATCTGCGTGTCCTCCCTTTCCTTTAAGGTCGATGGAGACGCACGAGGGTAAGGAGAACGGTGAATGGTGGCCGTTCGTAACCCAGAGTCATCAGAAACCGCAGAGTAAATTTTAGGAACGTAGACGAAGGACACCGGAGAAAACTTCACTCAGGGACTTCAGTGAACTCTGCTTACAATGTTGAGGCCCGACACCCCTAGTTTCGGGGGCGACCCGTCTCCTGCCCTACGTAGTTTTTTTGAGCGTGCCTCCCTCAGGTAGTGCCTTTTCTCTCCCCGCAATATTGCTCCATGAAACTCTGCCGATGAAAACTATTTGCCATGGGTATGTCGTTTCACAATATTGGCCTCCTCTTTGAAGAACAAATGCTTTTCTACACGGGTGCTGCCTCCCTGAACTTTCCTTTGTCTTGGCTCAATCGATGCAGATTCCTGTGCTGAATGCGCCATAGAGTGACACAGGTGAGTGCTTGTCAGTATTCCAGGCACACGCAGCAATTTCGTTTTTCCAAGACCCACCTGGCTTGATCAAGGTTGCTTATTCCCGTGAAAACGTTTTTCGTCCAAATTCTAGAGGAGCACCATTGTGCCTCTGGGAGCTACACCAGGGCCTGCTGAACAGAGGCTCCAGCGGTTTCATTTTCGGACTGAAATTCAACACGGAATTGCATGGATCTATGGAAACCATGAAGTGTGGCCGTACCAGATTCTCACATCTTCATTGTCTAATGGAAGCTTGTTTCCCAGGCTGATCCGGCTGGCGCTTCATTTCTGGGCAATGACCATTTAATTGTGGACGTTCAGCCTTCTTCGGAATTCTGAAACCGGCAAGTTCCCGCGCCTCACTAAGACCCCTCGGTGGAGGTTTAGGTGACTCAGGACAACTGTCTTTATTTCAGGCGTCTAGAACAAAGAATCCACAAAGGTTGATGATCACGGAGAAAGTAAAGTCCCGTTTCTTTATAGTGCCCACTCATGGCACTTCTAGCATCTGAGGCCAAAGAGCTCGTGCAGCATGATATTCTCAGTTCAGGCACGCCGCCTGCAGTTTCTTTCTTGCAGAAAAATCTTTCCCAGTGTACTTTAAACTGCTGCAAAATTGTGGCACAGAAGATTTCGGTTTAGGTTTAACTTTAGACGGGCATAGGTACAGGCATTTGGGCATGTTTAGGGACAGAGTTAGAGTTCACGTTAGAGTTACGGCTGTTTGAGGATTCGGGTTATGGTAAGTCTGAGGATCAAATGTAGGGGCAGTGTGAGGTGGAAGGTAAGAGTAGGGTTTAGTGCTTAAGGATGAGCGAACCTATTGTCTCATTTAGGCCTATGGTAAACTTGACTGTTTAGATATGGGTTGGGGTTAATTTTTGTGTGAGGGTTAGACAGTGTGCGAGGTTAAGAGTTGGGTTCAGGCTTACGGTTTGTGTGTTACGTCCGTTTTGGTTATGGTTAAGTTTAGCTCTCTGTCTAGTTTAAGGGATTGGATTACATTAACGGTGCTATGGAGGCTTCGATTGAAGGTGAGGGATAGAGTTAAGTTAGGTTCAGGCGAAGGATGACGGTTAGGAGTAAGGTTAGTTGTAGGGGGAGCTGCATGTTCACATCAGATTTGGGGTTAGGATTAGGGTTAGCCTTAGGGTAGACATACGGTTATGGTTAGGGCTTGCTTTAGGGTGAGCCTTAGGTTAGGGTTAATTTTAAGGTTAGGAGAATACAGTTAGACCTAGGCTTAGGGTACATCTCTGTTTAGGTTTACACCTAGGGTTAGCTTTTCACCTTGTTTAGGGTTAGGATTAGGGTTGTTTTTAGGATAGGATTTAGGTATGAGGTCTAATTTAAGTGTTGGATTATTGGAAGTACATCTGCTCTCACTGGTTTTCCTTCACTGTCACAAAGTTTCTGAGATTCATGGTTTAAGGGAAATCTTCCTTCTTGCCGGTTTCAAGGTCAAAAGGCACTACCGGCAGTTTGTTTTTCCGTCAAACTTACGCTCGCTCTTTGAGAATCTTGGGTCTTTGGGAAACCGTGAGTCCAGCAAGTTTTTCAGATTAAGTGTGCCCCAAGCAGTAGGTTCTATCTCTGAGCAATACAGCCCGTGGAATTCCTGGGAATCTGGAACCCTGCCATGAAGTTCAGCCTGGTTGTTATTTTCACACGGAAGAAACTCCTTTGAGGTTCCCATGCCTCTATACACTGATGCTTCCAGCAACGTCATGTCTCACAGGTCAATAGTGGCTCTTTAAGTTTCACTGGTCTAGGGAAAAGGGTGAAGCGCCTGGGTTCCCGTGCTTCACTACTTCATGGCCTGAAGAAGATGTTTATAGGCACATCGGCAAATCCACCGGTGGCAATTCTCATACTGTCATTGCGATGGGAAGATTTCTTATTCGTTAGGAAATGTTTTACCATGGAAGACGGGTCCCCACAGAGCTGTCTCTTTTGTGTTGAGACAAACTCTGCTGAATTTAGCTGCCAGCATCTGCGTGTTCTCCCTTTCCTTTAAGGTCGATGGAGACGCACGAGTGTAAGGAGAAAGGTGAATGGTGGCCGTTCGTAACCCAGAGTCATCAGAAACCGCAGAGTAAATTTTAGGAACGTAGACGAAGGACACCGGAGAAAACTTCACTCAGGGACTTCAGTGAACTCTGCTTACAATGTTGAGGCCCGACACCCCTAGTTTCGGGGGCGACCCGTCTCCTGCCCTAAGTAATTTTTTTGAGCGTGCCTCCCTCAGGTGGTGCCTTTTCTCTCCCCGCAATATTGCTCCATGAAACTGCCGATGAAAACTATTTGCCATGGGTATGTCGTTTCACAATATTGGCCTCCTCTTTGAAGAACAAATGCTTTTCTACACGGGTGCTGCCTCCCTGAACTTTCCTTTGTCTTGGCTCAATCGATGCAGATTCCTGTGCTGAATGCGCCTTGGAGTGACACACGCGTGTGCTTGTCAGTATTCCAGGCACACGCAGCAATTTCGTTTTTCCAAGACCCACCTGGCTTGATCGAGGTTGCTTATTCCCGTGAAAACGTTTTTCGTCCAAATTCTAGAGGAGCACCATTGTGCCTCTGGGAGCTACACCAGGGCCTGCTGAACAGAGGCTCCAGCGGTTTCATTTTCGGACTGAAATTCAACACGGAATTGCATGGATCTATGGAAACCGTGAACTGTGGCCGTACCAGATTCTCACATCTTCATTGTCTAATGGAAGCTTGTTTCCCAGGCTGATCCGGCTGGCGCTTCATTTCTGGGCAATGACCATTTAATTGTGGACGTTCAGCCTTCTTCGGAATTCTGATACCGGCAAGTTCCAGCGCCTCACTCGGTGGAGGTTTAGGTGACTCAGGACAACTGTCTTTATTTCAGGCGTCTAGAACAAAGAGAATCCACAAAGGTTGATGATCACGGAGAAAGTAAAGTCCTGTTTCTTTATACTTCCCACTCATGGCACTTCAAGCATCTGAGGCCAAAGAGCTCGTGCAGCATGATATTCTCAGTTCAGGCACGCCGCCTGCAGTTTCTTTCTTGCAGAAAAATCTTTCCCAGTGTACTTCTTTAAACTGCTGAAAAATGGTGGCACAGAAGATTTCGGTTTAGGTTTAACTTTAGACGGGCATAGGTACAGGCATCTGGGCATGTTTAGGGACAGAGTTACAGTTCACGTTAGAGTTACGGCTGTGTGAGGATTCGGGTTATGGTAAGTCTGAGGATCAAATGTAGGGGCAGTGTGAGGTGGAAGGTAAGAGTAGGGTTTAGTGCTTAAGGATGAGCGAACCTATTGTCTCATTTAGGCTTATGGTAAACTTGACTGTTTAGATATGGGTTGGGGTTAATATTTGTGTGAGGGTTCGACGGTGTGCGAGGTTGAGTTGGGGGTCAGGCTTACGGTTTGTTTGTTACATCCGTTTTCATTAAGGTTAAGTTTAGCTCTCTGTCTAGTTTAAGGGATTGGTTTACATTAACGGTGAAATTGAGGTATCGATTGAAGGTGAGGGATAGAGTTAAGTTAGGTTCAGGCGAAGGATGAAGGTTAGGAGTAAGGTTAGTTGTAAGGGGAACTGCATGTTCACATCAGATTTGGGGTTAGGATTAGGCGTAGCCTTAGGGTAGACATACGGTTAGCGTTAGGGCTTGGTTTCGGGTGAGCCTTAGGTTAGGGTTAAGTTTAAGTTTAGGAGTTTACAGAGTTAGACCTAGGCTTAGGGTTACATCTCTGTTTAGGTTCAGACCTAGGGTTAGGTTTTCACCTAGGTTAGGGTTAGGATTAGGGTTGGTTTTAGGATAGGATTTAGGTTTGAGGTTTAATTTAAGTGTTGGATTATTGGAAGTACATCTGCTCTCACTGGTTTTCCTTCACGATCAAAATGTTTCTGAGATTCAAGGTTTAAGAGAAATCTTGCTTCTTGCCGGTTTCAAGGTTAAAAAGGCACCACCGGCAGTTTGTTTTTTTCCGTCAAACTTACGCTCGCTCTTTGAGAATCATGGGTCTTTGGGAAAGCCGTGAGTCCAGCAAGCTTTTCAGATTAAGTGTGCCCCAAGCAGTAGGTTCTATCCCTGAGCAATACAGCACGTGGAATTCCTGGGAATCTGGAACCCTGCCATGAAGTTCAGCCTGGTTGTTATTTTCACACGGAAGAAACTCCTTTGAGATTCCCATGCCTCTGTACACTGATGCTTCCAGCAACGTCATGTCACACAGGTCAATAGTGGCTCTTTAAGTTTCACTGGTCTAGGAAAAAGGGTGAAGCGCCTGGGTTCCCATGCTTCACTACTTCATGGCCTGAAGATGTTTGTAGGCACATCGGCAAATCCACCGGTGACAATTCTCTCATATTGTCATTGCGATGGGAAGATTTCTTATTCGTTAGGAAATGTTTTACCATGGAAGACGGGTCCCCACAGAGCTCTCTTTTGTGTTGAGACAAACTCTGCTGAATTTAGCTGCCAGCATCTGCGTGTTCTCCCTTTCCTTTAAGGTCGATGGAGACGCACGAGTGTAAGGAGAAAGGTGAATGGTGGCCGTTCGTAACCCAGAGTCATCAGAAACCGCAGAGTAAATTTTAGGAACGTAGACGAAGGACACCGGAGAAAACTTCACTCAGGGACTTCAGTGAACTCTGCTTACAATGTTGAGGCCCGACACCCCTAGTTTCGGGGGCGACCCGTCTCCTGCCCTAAGTAATTTTTTTGAGCGTGCCTCCCTCAGGTGGTGCCTTTTCTCTCCCCGCAATATTGCTCCATGAAACTGCCGATGAAAACTATTTGCCATGGGTATGTCGTTTCACAATATTGGCCTCCTCTTTGAAGAACAAATGCTTTTCTACACGGGTGCTGCCTCCCTGAACTTTCCTTTGTCTTGGCTCAATCGATGCAGATTCCTGTGCTGAATGCGCCTTGGAGTGACACACGCGTGTGCTTGTCAGTATTCCAGGCACACGCAGCAATTTCGTTTTTCCAAGACCCACCTGGCTTGATCGAGGTTGCTTATTCCCGTGAAAACGTTTTTCGTCCAAATTCTAGAGGAGCACCATTGTGCCTCTGGGAGCTACACCAGGGCCTGCTGAACAGAGGCTCCAGCGGTTTCATTTTCGGACTGAAATTCAACACGGAATTGCATGGATCTATGGAAACCGTGAACTGTGGCCGTACCAGATTCTCACATCTTCATTGTCTAATGGAAGCTTGTTTCCCAGGCTGATCCGGCTGGCGCTTCATTTCTGGGCAATGACCATTTAATTGTGGACGTTCAGCCTTCTTCGGAATTCTGATACCGGCAAGTTCCCGCGCCTCACTAAGACCACTCGGTGGAGGTTTAGGTGACTCAGGACAACTGTCTTTATTTCAGGCGTCTAGAACAAAGAGAATCCACAAAGGTTGATGATCACGGAGAAAGTAAAGTCCTGTTTCTTTATACTTCCCACTCATGGCACTTCTAGCATCTGAGGCCAAAGAGCTCGTGCAGCATGATATTCTCAGTCAGGCACGCCGCCTGCAGTTTCTTTCTTGCAGAAAAATCTTTCCCAGTGTACTTCTTTAAACTGCTGCAAAATGGTGGCACAGAAGATTTCGGTTTAGGTTTAACTTTAGACGGGCATAGGTACAGGCATTTGGGCATGTTTAGGGACAGAGTTAGAGTTCACGTTAGAGTTACGGCTGTGTGAGGATTCGGGTTATGGTAAGTCTGAGGATCAAATGTAGGGGCAGTGTGAGGTGGAAGGTAAGAGTAGGGTTTAGTGCTTAAGGATGAGCGAACCTATTGTCTCATTTAGGCTTATGGTAAACTTGACTGTTTAGATATGGGTTGGGGTTAATATTTGTGTGAGGGTTCGACGGTGTGCGAGGTTGAGTTGGGGTCAGGCTTACGGTTTGTGTGTTACATCCGTTGTCATTAAGGTTAAGTTTAGATCTCTGTCTAGTTTAAGGGATTGGTTTACATTAACGGTGAAACTGAGGTATCGATTGAAGGTGAGGGATAGAGTTAAGTTAGGTTCAGGCGAAGGATGACGGTTAGGAGTAAGGTTAGTTGTAGGGGGAGCTGCATGTTCACATCAGATTTGGGGTTAGGATTAGGGTTAGCCTTAGGGTAGACATACGGTTATGGTTAGGGCTTGCTTTAGGGTGAGCCTTAGGTTAGGGTTAATTTTAAGGTTAGGAGAATACAGTTAGACCTAGGCTTAGGGTACATCTCTGTTTAGGTTTACACCTAGGGTTAGCTTTTCACCTTGTTTAGGGTTAGGATTAGGGTTGTTTTTAGGATAGGATTTAGGTATGAGGTCTAATTTAAGTGTTGGATTATTGGAAGTACATCTGCTCTCACTGGTTATCCTTCACTGTCACAATGTTTCTGAGATTCATGGTTTAAGGGAAATCTTCGTTCTTGCCGGTTTCAAGGTCAAAAGGCGCTACCGGCAGTTTGTTTTTCCGTCAAACTTACGCTCGCTCTTTGAGAATCTTGGGTCTTTGGGAAAGCCGTGAGTCCAGCAAGTTTTTCAGATTAAGTGTGCCCCAAGCAGTAGGTTCTATCTCTGAGCAATACAGCCCGTGGAATTCCTGGGAATCTGGAACCCTGCCATGAAGTTCAGCCTGGTTGTTATTTTCACACGGAAGAAACTCCTTTGAGGTTCCCATGCCTCTGTACACTGATGCTTCCAGCAACGTCATGTCTCACAGGTCAATAGTGGCTCTTTAAGTTTCACTGGTCTAGGGAAAAGGGTGAAGCGCCTGGGTTCCCGTGCTTCACTACTTCATGGCCTGAAGAAGATGTTTATAGGCACATCGGCAAATCCACCGGTGGCAATTCTACTGTCATTGCGATGGGAAGATTTCTTATTCGTTAGGAAATGTTTTACCATGTTGAGACAAACTGCTGAATTTAGCTGCCAGCATCTGCGTGTTCTCCCTTTCCTTTAAGGTCGATGGAGACGCACGAGTGTAAGGAGAAAGGTGAATGGTGGCCGTTCGTAACCCAGAGTCATCAGAAACCGCAGAGTAAATTTTAGGAACGTAGACGAAGGACACCGGAGAAAACTTCACTCAGGGACTTCAGTGAACTCTGCTAAGAATGTTGAGGCCCGACACCCCTAGTGCCTGGGGGCGACCCGTCTCCTGCCCTACGTAATTTTTTTGAGCGTGCCTCCCTCAGGTGGTGCCTTTTCTCTCCCCGCAATATTGCTCCATGAAACTGCCGAAGAAAACTATTTGCCATGGGTATGTCGTTTCACAATATTGGCCTCCTCTTTGAAGAACAAATGCTTTTCTGCACGGGTGCTGCCTCCCTGAACTTTCCTTTGTCTTGGCTCAATCGATGCAGATTCCTGTGCTGAATGCGCCATAGAGTGACACAGGTGAGTGCTTGTCAGTATTCCAGGCACACGCAGCAATTTCGTTTTTCCAAGACCCACCTGGCTTGATCAAGGTTGCTTATTCCCGTGAAAACGTTTTTCGTCCAAAATCTAGAGGAGCACCATTGTGCCTCTGGGAGCTACACCAGGGCCTGCTGAACAGAGGCTCCAGCGGTTTCATTTTCGGACTGAAATTCAAGACGGAATTGCATGGATCTATGGAAACCATGAAGTGTGGCCGTACCAGATTCTCACATCTTCATTGTCTAATGGAAGCTTGTTTCCCAGGCTGATCCGGCTGGCGCTTCATTTCTGGGCAATGACCATTTAATTGTGGACGTTCAGCCTTCTTCGGAATTCTGATACCGGCAAGTTCCCGCGCCTCACTAAGACCACTCGGTGGAGGTTTAGGTGACTCAGGACAACTGTCTATTTCAGGCGTCTAGAACAAAGAGAATCCACAAAGGTTGATGATCACGGAGAAAGTAAAGTCCCGTTTCTTTATAGTGCCCACTCATGGCACTTCTAGCATCTGAGGCCAAAGAGCTCGTGCAGCATGATATTCTCAGTCAGGCACGCCGCCTGCAGTTTCTTTCTTGCAGAAAAATCTTTCCCAGTGTACTTCTTTAAACTGCTGAAAAATGGTGGCACAGAAGAGTTCGGTTTAGGTTTAACTTTAGACGGGCATAGGTACAGGCATTTGGGCATGTTTAGGGACAGAGAGTTCACGTTAGAGTTACGGCTGTGTGAGGATTCGGGTTATGGTAAGTCTGAGGATCAAATGTAGGGGCAGTGTGAGGTGGAAGGTAAGAGTAGGGTTTAGTGCTTAAGGATGAGCGAACCTATTGTCTCATTTAGGCTTATGGTAAACTTGACTGTTTAGATATGGGTTGGGGTTAATATTTGTGTGACGGTTAGACAGTGTGCGAGGTTAAGAGTTGGGTTCAGGCTTACGGTTTGTGTGTTACGTCCGTTTTGGTTATGGTTAAGTTTAGCTCTCTGTCTAGTTTAAGGGATTGGATTACATTAACGGTGCTATGGAGGCTTCGATTGAAGGTGAGGGATAGAGTTAAGTTAGGTTCAGGCGAAGGATGACGGTTAGGAGTAAGGTTAGTTGTAGGGGGAGCTGCATGTTCACATCAGATTTGGGGTTAGGATTAGGGTTAGCCTTAGGGTAGACATACGGTTATGGTTAGGGCTTGCTTTAGGGTGAGCCTTAGGTTAGGGTTAATTTTAAGGTTAGGAGAATACAGTTGGACCTAGGCGTAGGGTACATCTCTGTTTAGGTTTACACCTAGGGTTAGCTTTTCACCTTGTTTAGGGTTAGGATTAGGGTTGTTTTTAGGATAGGATTTAGGTATGAGGTCTAATTTAAGTGTTGGATTATTGGAAGTACATCTGCTCTCACTGGTTTTCCTTCACTGTCACGATGTTTCTGAGATTCATGGTTTAAGGGAAATCTTCCTTCTTGCCGGTTTCAAGGTCAAAAGGCGCTACCGGCAGTTTGTTTTTCCGTCAAACTTACGCTCGCTCTTTGAGAATCTTGGGTCTTTGGGAAAGCCGTGAGTCCAGCAAGTTTTTCAGATTAAGTGTGCCCCAAGCAGTAGGTTCTATCTCTGAGCAATACAGCCCGTGGAATTCCTGGGAATCTGGAACCCTGCCATGAAGTTCAGCCTGGTTGTTATTTTCACACGGAAGAAACTCCTTTGAGGTTCCCATGCCTCTATACACTGATGCTTCCAGCAACGTCATGTCTCACAGGTCAATAGTGGCTCTTTAAGTTTCACTGGTCTAGGGAAAAGGGTGAAGCGCCTGGGTTCCCGTGCTTCACTACTTCATGGCCTGAAGAAGATGTTTATAGGCACATCGGCAAATCCACCGGTGGCAATTCTCATACAGTCATTGCGATGGGAAGATTTCTTATTCGTTAGGAAATGTTTTACCATGGAAGACGGGTCCCCACAGAGCTGTCTCTTTTGTGTTGAGACAAACTCTGCTGAATTTAGCTGCCAGCATCTGCGTGTTCTCCCTTTCCTTTAAGGTCGATGGAGACGCACGAGTGTAAGGAGAAAGGTGAATGGTGGCCGTTCGTAACCCAGAGTCATCAGAAACCGCAGAGTAAATTTTAGGAACGTAGACGAAGGACACCGGAGAAAACTTCACTCAGGGACTTCAGTGAACTCTGCTTACAATGTTGAGGCCCGACACCCCTAGTTTCGGGGGCGACCCGTCTCCTGCCCTAAGTAATTTTTTTGAGCGTGCCTCCCTCAGGTGGTGCCTTTTCTCTCCCCGCAATATTGCTCCATGAAACTGCCGATGAAAACTATTTGCCATGGGTATGTCGTTTCACAATATTGGCCTCCTCTTTGAAGAACAAATGCTTTTCTACACGGGTGCTGCCTCCCTGAACTTTCCTTTGTCTTGGCTCAATCGATGCAGATTCCTGTGCTGAATGCGCCTTGGAGTGACACACGCGTGTGCTTGTCAGTATTCCAGGCACACGCAGCAATTTCGTTTTTCCAAGACCCACCTGGCTTGATCGAGGTTGCTTATTCCCGTGAAAACGTTTTTCGTCCAAATTCTAGAGGAGCACCATTGTGCCTCTGGGAGCTACACCAGGGCCTGCTGAACAGAGGCTCCAGCGGTTTCATTTTCGGACTGAAATTCAACACGGAATTGCATGGATCTATGGAAACCGTGAACTGTGGCCGTACCAGATTCTCACATCTTCATTGTCTAATGGAAGCTTGTTTCCCAGGCTGATCCGGCTGGCGCTTCATTTCTGGGCAATGACCATTTAATTGTGGACGTTCAGCCTTCTTCGGAATTCTGATACCGGCAAGTTCCCGCGCCTCACTAAGACCACTCGGTGGAGGTTTAGGTGACTCAGGACAACTGTCTTTATTTCAGGCGTCTAGAACAAAGAGAATCCACAAAGGTTGATGATCACGGAGAAAGTAAAGTCCTGTTTCTTTATACTTCCCACTCATGGCACTTCTAGCATCTGAGGCCAAAGAGCTCGTGCAGCATGATATTCTCAGTCAGGCACGCCGCCTGCAGTTTCTTTCTTGCAGAAAAATCTTTCCCAGTGTACTTCTTTAAACTGCTGCAAAATGGTGGCACAGAAGATTTCGGTTTAGGTTTAACTTTAGACGGGCATAGGTACAGGCATTTGGGCATGTTTAGGGACAGAGTTAGAGTTCACGTTAGAGTTACGGCTGTGTGAGGATTCGGGTTATGGTAAGTCTGAGGATCAAATGTAGGGGCAGTGTGAGGTGGAAGGTAAGAGTAGGGTTTAGTGCTTAAGGATGAGCGAACCTATTGTCTCATTTAGGCTTATGGTAAACTTGACTGTTTAGATATGGGTTGGGGTTAATATTTGTGTGAGGGTTCGACGGTGTGCGAGGTTGAGTTGGGGTCAGGCTTACGGTTTGTGTGTTACATCCGTTGTCATTAAGGTTAAGTTTAGATCTCTGTCTAGTTTAAGGGATTGGTTTACATTAACGGTGAAACTGAGGTATCGATTGAAGGTGAGGGATAGAGTTAAGTTAGGTTCAGGCGAAGGATGACGGTTAGGAGTAAGGTTAGTTGTAGGGGGAGCTGCATGTTCACATCAGATTTGGGGTTAGGATTAGGGTTAGCCTTAGGGTAGACATACGGTTATGGTTAGGGCTTGCTTTAGGGTGAGCCTTAGGTTAGGGTTAATTTTAAGGTTAGGAGAATACAGTTAGACCTAGGCTTAGGGTACATCTCTGTTTAGGTTTACACCTAGGGTTAGCTTTTCACCTTGTTTAGGGTTAGGATTAGGGTTGTTTTTAGGATAGGATTTAGGTATGAGGTCTAATTTAAGTGTTGGATTATTGGAAGTACATCTGCTCTCACTGGTTTTCCTTCACTGTCACAATGTTTCTGAGATTCATGGTTTAAGGGAAATCTTCCTTCTTGCCGGTTTCAAGGTCAAAAGGCGCTACCGGCAGTTTGTTTTTCCGTCAAACTTACGCTCGCTCTTTGAGAATCTTGGGTCTTTGGGAAAGCCGTGAGTCCAGCAAGTTTTTCAGATTAAGTGTGCCCCAAGCAGTAGGTTCTATCTCTGAGCAATACAGCCCGTGGAATTCCTGGGAATCTGGAACCCTGCCATGAAGTTCAGCCTGGTTGTTATTTTCACACGGAAGAAACTCCTTTGAGGTTCCCATGCCTCTGTACACTGATGCTTCCAGCAACGTCATGTCTCACAGGTCAATAGTGGCTCTTTAAGTTTCACTGGTCTAGGGAAAAGGGTGAAGCGCCTGGGTTCCCGTGCTTCACTACTTCATGGCCCGAAGAAGATGTTTATAGGCACATCGGCAAATCCACCGGTGGCAATTCTACTGTCATTGCGATGGGAAGATTTCTTATTCGTTAGGAAATGTTTTACCATGTTGAGACAAACTGCTGAATTTAGCTGCCAGCATCTGCGTGTTCTCCCTTTCCTTTAAGGTCGATGGAGACGCACGAGTGTAAGGAGAAAGGTGAATGGTGGCCGTTCGTAACCCAGAGTCATCAGAAACCGCAGAGTAAATTTTAGGAACGTAGACGAAGGACACCGGAGAAAACTTCACTCAGGGACTTCAGTGAACTCTGCTAAGAATGTTGAGGCCCGACACCCCTAGTGCCTGGGGGCGACCCGTCTCCTGCCCTACGTAATTTTTTTGAGCGTGCCTCCCTCAGGTGGTGCCTTTTCTCTCCCCGCAATATTGCTCCATGAAACTGCCGAAGAAAACTATTTGCCATGGGTATGTCGTTTCACAATATTGGCCTCCTCTTTGAAGAACAAATGCTTTTCTGCACGGGTGCTGCCTCCCTGAACTTTCCTTTGTCTTGGCTCAATCGATGCAGATTCCTGTGCTGAATGCGCCATAGAGTGACACAGGTGAGTGCTTGTCAGTATTCCAGGCACACGCAGCAATTTCGTTTTTCCAAGACCCACCTGGCTTGATCAAGGTTGCTTATTCCCGTGAAAACGTTTTTCGTCCAAAATCTAGAGGAGCACCATTGTGCCTCTGGGAGCTACACCAGGGCCTGCTGAACAGAGGCTCCAGCGGTTTCATTTTCGGACTGAAATTCAAGACGGAATTGCATGGATCTATGGAAACCATGAAGTGTGGCCGTACCAGATTCTCACATCTTCATTGTCTAATGGAAGCTTGTTTCCCAGGCTGATCCGGCTGGCGCTTCATTTCTGGGCAATGACCATTTAATTGTGGACGTTCAGCCTTCTTCGGAATTCTGATACCGGCAAGTTCCCGCGCCTCACTAAGACCACTCGGTGGAGGTTTAGGTGACTCAGGACAACTGTCTATTTCAGGCGTCTAGAACAAAGAGAATCCACAAAGGTTGATGATCACGGAGAAAGTAAAGTCCCGTTTCTTTATAGTGCCCACTCATGGCACTTCTAGCATCTGAGGCCAAAGAGCTCGTGCAGCATGATATTCTCAGTCAGGCACGCCGCCTGCAGTTTCTTTCTTGCAGAAAAATCTTTCCCAGTGTACTTCTTTAAACTGCTGAAAAATGGTGGCACAGAAGAGTTCGGTTTAGGTTTAACTTTAGACGGGCATAGGTACAGGCATTTGGGCATGTTTAGGGACAGAGAGTTCACGTTAGAGTTACGGCTGTGTGAGGATTCGGGTTATGGTAAGTCTGAGGATCAAATGTAGGGGCAGTGTGAGGTGGAAGGTAAGAGTAGGGTTTAGTGCTTAAGGATGAGCGAACCTATTGTCTCATTTAGGCTTATGGTAAACTTGACTGTTTAGATATGGGTTGGGGTTAATATTTGTGTGACGGTTAGACAGTGTGCGAGGTTAAGAGTTGGGTTCAGGCTTACGGTTTGTGTGTTACGTCCGTTTTGGTTATGGTTAAGTTTAGCTCTCTGTCTAGTTTAAGGGATTGGATTACATTAACGGTGCTATGGAGGCTTCGATTGAAGGTGAGGGATAGAGTTAAGTTAGGTTCAGGCGAAGGATGACGGTTAGGAGTAAGGTTAGTTGTAGGGGGAGCTGCATGTTCACATCAGATTTGGGGTTAGGATTAGGGTTAGCCTTAGGGTAGACATACGGTTATGGTTAGGGCTTGCTTTAGGGTGAGCCTTAGGTTAGGGTTAATTTTAAGGTTAGGAGAATACAGTTGGACCTAGGCGTAGGGTACATCTCTGTTTAGGTTTACACCTAGGGTTAGCTTTTCACCTTGTTTAGGGTTAGGATTAGGGTTGTTTTTAGGATAGGATTTAGGTATGAGGTCTAATTTAAGTGTTGGATTATTGGAAGTACATCTGCTCTCACTGGTTTTCCTTCACTGTCACGATGTTTCTGAGATTCATGGTTTAAGGGAAATCTTCCTTCTTGCCGGTTTCAAGGTCAAAAGGCGCTACCGGCAGTTTGTTTTTCCGTCAAACTTACGCTCGCTCTTTGAGAATCTTGGGTCTTTGGGAAAGCCGTGAGTCCAGCAAGTTTTTCAGATTAAGTGTGCCCCAAGCAGTAGGTTCTATCTCTGAGCAATACAGCCCGTGGAATTCCTGGGAATCTGGAACCCTGCCATGAAGTTCAGCCTGGTTGTTATTTTCACACGGAAGAAACTCCTTTGAGGTTCCCATGCCTCTATACACTGATGCTTCCAGCAACGTCATGTCTCACAGGTCAATAGTGGCTCTTTAAGTTTCACTGGTCTAGGGAAAAGGGTGAAGCGCCTGGGTTCCCGTGCTTCACTACTTCATGGCCTGAAGAAGATGTTTATAGGCACATCGGCAAATCCACCGGTGGCAATTCTCATACAGTCATTGCGATGGGAAGATTTCTTATTCGTTAGGAAATGTTTTACCATGGAAGACGGGTCCCCACAGAGCTGTCTCTTTTGTGTTGAGACAAACTCTGCTGAATTTAGCTGCCAGCATCTGCGTGTTCTCCCTTTCCTTTAAGGTCGATGGAGACGCACGAGTGTAAGGAGAAAGGTGAATGGTGGCCGTTCGTAACCCAGAGTCATCAGAAACCGCAGAGTAAATTTTAGGAACGTAGACGAAGGACACCGGAGAAAACTTCACTCAGGGACTTCAGTGAACTCTGCTTACAATGTTGAGGCCCGACACCCCTAGTTTCGGGGGCGACCCGTCTCCTGCCCTAAGTAATTTTTTTGAGCGTGCCTCCCTCAGGTGGTGCCTTTTCTCTCCCCGCAATATTGCTCCATGAAACTGCCGATGAAAACTATTTGCCATGGGTATGTCGTTTCACAATATTGGCCTCCTCTTTGAAGAACAAATGCTTTTCTACACGGGTGCTGCCTCCCTGAACTTTCCTTTGTCTTGGCTCAATCGATGCAGATTCCTGTGCTGAATGCGCCTTGGAGTGACACACGCGTGTGCTTGTCAGTATTCCAGGCACACGCAGCAATTTCGTTTTTCCAAGACCCACCTGGCTTGATCGAGGTTGCTTATTCCCGTGAAAACGTTTTTCGTCCAAATTCTAGAGGAGCACCATTGTGCCTCTGGGAGCTACACCAGGGCCTGCTGAACAGAGGCTCCAGCGGTTTCATTTTCGGACTGAAATTCAACACGGAATTGCATGGATCTATGGAAACCGTGAACTGTGGCCGTACCAGATTCTCACATCTTCATTGTCTAATGGAAGCTTGTTTCCCAGGCTGATCCGGCTGGCGCTTCATTTCTGGGCAATGACCATTTAATTGTGGACGTTCAGCCTTCTTCGGAATTCTGATACCGGCAAGTTCCCGCGCCTCACTAAGACCACTCGGTGGTGGTTTAGGTGACTCAGGACAACTGTCTTTATTTCAGGCGTCTAGAACAAAGAGAATCCACAAAGGTTGATGTTCACGGAGAAAGTAAAGTCCCGTTTCTTTATAGTGCCCACTCATGGCACTTCTAGCATCTGAGGCCAAAGAGCTCGTGCAGCATGATATTCTCAGTCAGGCACGCCGCCTGCAGTTTCTTTCTTGCAGAAAAATCTTTCCCAGTGTACTTCTTTAAACTGCTGAAAAATGGTGGCAAAGAAGAGTTCGGTTTAGGTTTAACTTTAGACGGGCATAGGTACAGGCATTTGGGCATGTTTAGGGACAGAGTTCACGTTAGAGTTACGGCTGTGTGAGGATTCGGGTTATGGTAAGTCTGAGGATCAAATGTAGGGGCAGTGTAAGGTGGAAGAGTAGGGTTTAGTGCTTAAGGATGAGCGAACCTATTGTCTCATTTAGGCCTATGGTAAACTTGACTGTTTAGATATGGGTTGGGGTTAATATTTGTGTGACGGTTAGACAGTGTGCGAGGTTAAGAGTTGGGTTCAGGCTTACGGTTTGTGTGTTACGTCCGTTTTGGTTATGGTTAAGTTTAGCTCTCTGTCTAGTTTAAGGGATTGGATTACATTAACGGTGCTATGGAGGCTTCGATTGAAGGTGAGGGATAGAGTTAAGTTAGGTTCAGGCGAAGGATGACGGTTAGGAGTAAGGTTAGTTGTAGGGGGAGCTGCATGTTCACATCAGATTTGGGGTTAGGATTAGGGTTAGCCTTAGGGTAGACATACGGTTATGGTTAGGGCTTGCTTTAGGGTGAGCCTTAGGTTAGGGTTAATTTTAAGGTTAGGAGAATACAGTTAGACCTAGGCTTAGGGTACATCTCTGTTTAGGTTTACACCTAGGGTTAGCTTTTCACCTTGTTTAGGGTTAGGATTAGGGTTGTTTTTAGGATAGGATTTAGGTATGAGGTCTAATTTAAGTGTTGGATTATTGGAAGTACATCTGCTCTCACTGGTTTTCCTTCACTGTCACAATGTTTCTGAGATTCATGGTTTAAGGGAAATCTTCCTTCTTGCCGGTTTCAAGGTCAAAAGGCGCTACCGGCAGTTTGTTTTTCCGTCAAACTTACGCTCGCTCTTTGAGAATCTTGGGTCTTTGGGAAAGCCGTGAGTCCAGCAAGTTTTTCAGATTAAGTGTGCCCCAAGCAGTAGGTTCTATCTCTGAGCAATACAGCCCGTGGAATTCCTGGGAATCTGGAACCCTGCCATGAAGTTCAGCCTGGTTGTTATTTTCACACGGAAGAAACTCCTTTGAGGTTCCCATGCCTCTGTACACTGATGCTTCCAGCAACGTCATGTCTCACAGGTCAATAGTGGCTCTTTAAGTTTCACTGGTCTAGGGAAAAGGGTGAAGCGCCTGGGTTCCCGTGCTTCACTACTTCATGGCCTGAAGAAGATGTTTATAGGCACATCGGCAAATCCACCGGTGGCAATTCTCATACAGTCATTGCGATGGGAAGATTTCTTATTCGTTAGGAAATGTTTTACCATGGAAGACGGGTCCCCACAGAGCTGTCTCTTTTGTGTTGAGACAAACTCTGCTGAATTTAGCTGCCAGCATCTGCGTGTTCTCCCTTTCCTTTAAGGTCGATGGAGACGCACGAGTGTAAGGAGAAAGGTGAATGGTGGCCGTTCGTAACCCAGAGTCATCAGAAACCGCAGAGTAAATTTTAGGAACGTAGACGAAGGACACCGGAGAAAACTTCACTCAGGGACTTCAGTGAACTCTGCTTACAATGTTGAGGCCCGACACCCCTAGTTTCGGGGGCGACCCGTCTCCTGCCCTAAGTAATTTTTTTGAGCGTGCCTCCCTCAGGTGGTGCCTTTTCTCTCCCCGCAATATTGCTCCATGAAACTGCCGATGAAAACTATTTGCCATGGGTATGTCGTTTCACAATATTGGCCTCCTCTTTGAAGAACAAATGCTTTTCTACACGGGTGCTGCCTCCCTGAACTTTCCTTTGTCTTGGCTCAATCGATGCAGATTCCTGTGCTGAATGCGCCTTGGAGTGACACACGCGTGTGCTTGTCAGTATTCCAGGCACACGCAGCAATTTCGTTTTTCCAAGACCCACCTGGCTTGATCGAGGTTGCTTATTCCCGTGAAAACGTTTTTCGTCCAAATTCTAGAGGAGCACCATTGTGCCTCTGGGAGCTACACCAGGGCCTGCTGAACAGAGGCTCCAGCGGTTTCATTTTCGGACTGAAATTCAACACGGAATTGCATGGATCTATGGAAACCGTGAACTGTGGCCGTACCAGATTCTCACATCTTCATTGTCTAATGGAAGCTTGTTTCCCAGGCTGATCCGGCTGGCGCTTCATTTCTGGGCAATGACCATTTAATTGTGGACGTTCAGCCTTCTTCGGAATTCTGATACCGGCAAGTTCCCGCGCCTCACTAAGACCACTCGGTGGTGGTTTAGGTGACTCAGGACAACTGTCTTTATTTCAGGCGTCTAGAACAAAGAGAATCCACAAAGGTTGATGATCACGGAGAAAGTAAAGTCCCGTTTCTTTATAGTGCCCACTCATGGCACTTCTAGCATCTGAGGCCAAAGAGCTCGTGCAGCATGATATTCTCAGTCAGGCACGCCGCCTGCAGTTTCTTTCTTGCAGAAAAATCTTTCCCAGTGTACTTCTTTAAACTGCTGAAAAATGGTGGCAAAGAAGAGTTCGGTTTAGGTTTAACTTTAGACGGGCATAGGTACAGGCATTTGGGCATGTTTAGGGACAGAGTTCACGTTAGAGTTACGGCTGTGTGAGGATTCGGGTTATGGTAAGTCTGAGGATCAAATGTAGGGGCAGTGTAAGGTGGAAGAGTAGGGTTTAGTGCTTAAGGATGAGCGAACCTATTGTCTCATTTAGGCCTATGGTAAACTTGACTGTTTAGATATGGGTTGGGGTTAATATTTGTGTGACGGTTAGACAGTGTGCGAGGTTAAGAGTTGGGTTCAGGCTTACGGTTTGTGTGTTACGTCCGTTTTGGTTATGGTTAAGTTTAGCTCTCTGTCTAGTTTAAGGGATTGGATTACATTAACGGTGCTATGGAGGCTTCGATTGAAGGTGAGGGATAGAGTTAAGTTAGGTTCAGGCGAAGGATGACGGTTAGGAGTAAGGTTAGTTGTAGGGGGAGCTGCATGTTCACATCAGATTTGGGGTTAGGATTAGGGTTAGCCTTAGGGTAGACATACGGTTATGGTTAGGGCTTGCTTTAGGGTGAGCCTTAGGTTAGGGTTAATTTTAAGGTTAGGAGAATACAGTTAGACCTAGGCTTAGGGTACATCTCTGTTTAGGTTTACACCTAGGGTTAGCTTTTCACCTTGTTTAGGGTTAGGATTAGGGTTGTTTTTAGGATAGGATTTAGGTATGAGGTCTAATTTAAGTGTTGGATTATTGGAAGTACATCTGCTCTCACTGGTTTTCCTTCACTGTCACAATGTTTCTGAGATTCATGGTTTAAGGGAAATCTTCCTTCTTGCCGGTTTCAAGGTCAAAAGGCGCTACCGGCAGTTTGTTTTTCCGTCAAACTTACGCTCGCTCTTTGAGAATCTTGGGTCTTTGGGAAAGCCGTGAGTCCAGCAAGTTTTTCAGATTAAGTGTGCCCCAAGCAGTAGGTTCTATCTCTGAGCAATACAGCCCGTGGAATTCCTGGGAATCTGGAACCCTGCCATGAAGTTCAGCCTGGTTGTTATTTTCACACGGAAGAAACTCCTTTGAGGTTCCCATGCCTCTGTACACTGATGCTTCCAGCAACGTCATGTCTCACAGGTCAATAGTGGCTCTTTAAGTTTCACTGGTCTAGGGAAAAGGGTGAAGCGCCTGGGTTCCCGTGCTTCACTACTTCATGGCCTGAAGAAGATGTTTATAGGCACATCGGCAAATCCACCGGTGGCAATTCTCATACAGTCATTGCGATGGGAAGATTTCTTATTCGTTAGGAAATGTTTTACCATGGAAGACGGGTCCCCACAGAGCTGTCTCTTTTGTGTTGAGACAAACTCTGCTGAATTTAGCTGCCAGCATCTGCGTGTTCTCCCTTTCCTTTAAGGTCGATGGAGACGCACGAGTGTAAGGAGAAAGGTGAATGGTGGCCGTTCGTAACCCAGAGTCATCAGAAACCGCAGAGTAAATTTTAGGAACGTAGACGAAGGACACCGGAGAAAACTTCACTCAGGGACTTCAGTGAACTCTGCTTACAATGTTGAGGCCCGACACCCCTAGTTTCGGGGGCGACCCGTCTCCTGCCCTAAGTAATTTTTTTGAGCGTGCCTCCCTCAGGTGGTGCCTTTTCTCTCCCCGCAATATTGCTCCATGAAACTGCCGATGAAAACTATTTGCCATGGGTATGTCGTTTCACAATATTGGCCTCCTCTTTGAAGAACAAATGCTTTTCTACACGGGTGCTGCCTCCCTGAACTTTCCTTTGTCTTGGCTCAATCGATGCAGATTCCTGTGCTGAATGCGCCTTGGAGTGACACACGCGTGTGCTTGTCAGTATTCCAGGCACACGCAGCAATTTCGTTTTTCCAAGACCCACCTGGCTTGATCGAGGTTGCTTATTCCCGTGAAAACGTTTTTCGTCCAAATTCTAGAGGAGCACCATTGTGCCTCTGGGAGCTACACCAGGGCCTGCTGAACAGAGGCTCCAGCGGTTTCATTTTCGGACTGAAATTCAACACGGAATTGCATGGATCTATGGAAACCGTGAACTGTGGCCGTACCAGATTCTCACATCTTCATTGTCTAATGGAAGCTTGTTTCCCAGGCTGATCCGGCTGGCGCTTCATTTCTGGGCAATGACCATTTAATTGTGGACGTTCAGCCTTCTTCGGAATTCTGATACCGGCAAGTTCCCGCGCCTCACTAAGACCACTCGGTGGTGGTTTAGGTGACTCAGGACAACTGTCTTTATTTCAGGCGTCTAGAACAAAGAGAATCCACAAAGGTTGATGATCACGGAGAAAGTAAAGTCCCGTTTCTTTATAGTGCCCACTCATGGCACTTCTAGCATCTGAGGCCAAAGAGCTCGTGCAGCATGATATTCTCAGTCAGGCACGCCGCCTGCAGTTTCTTTCTTGCAGAAAAATCTTTCCCAGTGTACTTCTTTAAACTGCTGAAAAATGGTGGCAAAGAAGAGTTCGGTTTAGGTTTAACTTTAGACGGGCATAGGTACAGGCATTTGGGCATGTTTAGGGACAGAGTTCACGTTGGTTACGGCTGTGTGAGGATTCGGGTTATGGTAAGTCTGAGGATCAAATGTAGGGGCAGTGTAAGGTGGAAGAGTAGGGTTTAGTGCTTAAGGATGAGCGAACCTATTGTCTCATTTAGGCCTATGGTAAACTTGACTGTTTAGATATGGGTTGGGGTTAATATTTGTGTGACGGTTAGACAGTGTGCGAGGTTAAGAGTTGGGTTCAGGCTTACGGTTTGTGTGTTACGTCCGTTTTGGTTATGGTTAAGTTTAGCTCTCTGTCTAGTTTAAGGGATTGGATTACATTAACGGTGCTATGGAGGCTTCGATTGAAGGTGAGGGATAGAGTTAAGTTAGGTTCAGGCGAAGGATGACGGTTAGGAGTAAGGTTAGTTGTAGGGGGAGCTGCATGTTCACATCAGATTTGGGGTTAGGATTAGGGTTAGCCTTAGGGTAGACATACGGTTATGGTTAGGGCTTGCTTTAGGGTGAGCCTTAGGTTAGGGTTAATTTTAAGGTTAGGAGAATACAGTTAGACCTAGGCTTAGGGTACATCTCTGTTTAGGTTTACACCTAGGGTTAGCTTTTCACCTTGTTTAGGGTTAGGATTAGGGTTGTTTTTAGGATAGGATTTAGGTATGAGGTCTAATTTAAGTGTTGGATTATTGGAAGTACATCTGCTCTCACTGGTTTTCCTTCACTGTCACGATGTTTCTGAGATTCATGGTTTAAGGGAAATCTTCCTTCTTGCCGGTTTCAAGGTCAAAAGGCGCTACCGGCAGTTTGTTTTTCCGTCAAACTTACGCTCGCTCTTTGAGAATCTTGGGTCTTTGGGAAAGCCGTGAGTCCAGCAAGTTTTTCAGATTAAGTGTGCCCCAAGCAGTAGGTTCTATCTCTGAGCAATACAGCCCGTGGAATTCCTGGGAATCTGGAACCCTGCCATGAAGTTCAGCCTGGTTGTTATTTTCACACGGAAGAAACTCCTTTGAGGTTCCCATGCCTCTGTACACTGATGCTTCCAGCAACGTCATGTCTCACAGGTCAATAGTGGCTCTTTAAGTTTCACTGGTCTAGGGAAAAGGGTGAAGCGCCTGGGTTCCCGTGCTTCACTACTTCATGGCCTGAAGAAGATGTTTATAGGCACATCGGCAAATCCACCGGTGGCAATTCTCATACAGTCATTGCGATGGGAAGATTTCTTATTCGTTAGGAAATGTTTTACCATGGAAGACGGGTCCCCACAGAGCTGTCTCTTTTGTGTTGAGACAAACTCTGCTGAATTTAGCTGCCAGCATCTGCGTGTTCTCCCTTTCCTTTAAGGTCGATGGAGACGCACGAGTGTAAGGAGAAAGGTGAATGGTGGCCGTTCGTAACCCAGAGTCATCAGAAACCGCAGAGTAAATTTTAGGAACGTAGACGAAGGACACCGGAGAAAACTTCACTCAGGGACTTCAGTGAACTCTGCTTACAATGTTGAGGCCCGACACCCCTAGTTTCGGGGGCGACCCGTCTCCTGCCCTAAGTAATTTTTTTGAGCGTGCCTCCCTCAGGTGGTGCCTTTTCTCTCCCCGCAATATTGCTCCATGAAACTGCCGATGAAAACTATTTGCCATGGGTATGTCGTTTCACAATATTGGCCTCCTCTTTGAAGAACAAATGCTTTTCTACACGGGTGCTGCCTCCCTGAACTTTCCTTTGTCTTGGCTCAATCGATGCAGATTCCTGTGCTGAATGCGCCTTGGAGTGACACACGCGTGTGCTTGTCAGTATTCCAGGCACACGCAGCAATTTCGTTTTTCCAAGACCCACCTGGCTTGATCGAGGTTGCTTATTCCCGTGAAAACGTTTTTCGTCCAAATTCTAGAGGAGCACCATTGTGCCTCTGGGAGCTACACCAGGGCCTGCTGAACAGAGGCTCCAGCGGTTTCATTTTCGGACTGAAATTCAACACGGAATTTGCATGGATCTATGGAAACCGTGAACTGTGGCCGTACCAGATTCTCACATCTTCATTGTCTAATGGAAGCTTGTTTCCCAGGCTGATCCGGCTGGCGCTTCATTTCTGGGCAATGACCATTTAATTGTGGACGTTCAGCCTTCTTCGGAATTCTGATACCGGCAAGTTCCCGCGCCTCACTAAGACCACTCGGTGGTGGTTTAGGTGACTCAGGACAACTGTCTTTATTTCAGGCGTCTAGAACAAAGAGAATCCACAAAGGTTGATGATCACGGAGAAAGTAAAGTCCCGTTTCTTTATAGTGCCCACTCATGGCACTTCTAGCATCTGAGGCCAAAGAGCTCGTGCAGCATGATATTCTCAGTCAGGCACGCCGCCTGCAGTTTCTTTCTTGCAGAAAAATCTTTCCCAGTGTACTTCTTTAAACTGCTGAAAAATGGTGGCAAAGAAGAGTTCGGTTTAGGTTTAACTTTAGACGGGCATAGGTACAGGCATTTGGGCATGTTTAGGGACAGAGTTCACGTTAGAGTTACGGCTGTGTGAGGATTCGGGTTATGGTAAGTCTGAGGATCAAATGTAGGGGCAGTGTAAGGTGGAAGAGTAGGGTTTAGTGCTTAAGGATGAGCGAACCTATTGTCTCATTTAGGCCTATGGTAAACTTGACTGTTTAGATATGGGTTGGGGTTAATATTTGTGTGACGGTTAGACAGTGTGCGAGGTTAAGAGTTGGGTTCAGGCTTACGGTTTGTGTGTTACGTCCGTTTTGGTTATGGTTAAGTTTAGCTCTCTGTCTAGTTTAAGGGATTGGATTACATTAACGGTGCTATGGAGGCTTCGATTGAAGGTGAGGGATAGAGTTAAGTTAGGTTCAGGCGAAGGATGACGGTTAGGAGTAAGGTTAGTTGTAGGGGGAGCTGCATGTTCACATCAGATTTGGGGTTAGGATTAGGGTTAGCCTTAGGGTAGACATACGGTTATGGTTAGGGCTTGCTTTAGGGTGAGCCTTAGGTTAGGGTTAATTTTAAGGTTAGGAGAATACAGTTAGACCTAGGCTTAGGGTACATCTCTGTTTAGGTTTACACCTAGGGTTAGCTTTTCACCTTGTTTAGGGTTAGGATTAGGGTTGTTTTTAGGATAGGATTTAGGTATGAGGTCTAATTTAAGTGTTGGATTATTGGAAGTACATCTGCTCTCACTGGTTTTCCTTCACTGTCACAATGTTTCTGAGATTCATGGTTTAAGGGAAATCTTCCTTCTTGCCGGTTTCAAGGTCAAAAGGCGCTACCGGCAGTTTGTTTTTCCGTCAAACTTACGCTCGCTCTTTGAGAATCTTGGGTCTTTGGGAAAGCCGTGAGTCCAGCAAGTTTTTCAGATTAAGTGTGCCCCAAGCAGTAGGTTCTATCTCTGAGCAATACAGCCCGTGGAATTCCTGGGAATCTGGAACCCTGCCATGAAGTTCAGCCTGGTTGTTATTTTCACACGGAAGAAACTCCTTTGAGGTTCCCATGCCTCTATACACTGATGCTTCCAGCAACGTCATGTCTCACAGGTCAATAGTGGCTCTTTAAGTTTCACTGGTCTAGGGAAAAGGGTGAAGCGCCTGGGTTCCCGTGCTTCACTACTTCATGGCCTGAAGAAGATGTTTATAGGCACATCGGCAAATCCACCGGTGGCAATTCTCATACTGTCATTGCGATGGGAAGATTTCTTATTCGTTAGGAAATGTTTTACCATGGAAGACGGGTCCCCACAGAGCTGTCTCTTTTGTGTTGAGACAAACTCTGCTGAATTTAGCTGCCAGCATCTGCGTGTCCTCCCTTTCCTTTAAGGTCGATGGAGACGCACGAGTGTAAGGAGAACGGTGAATGGTGGCCGTTCGTAACCCAGAGTCATCAGAAACCGCAGAGTAAATTTTAGGAACGTAGACGAAGGACACCGGAGAAAACTTCACTCAGGGACTTCAGTGAACTCTGCTTACAATGTTGAGGCCCGACACCCCTAGTTTCGGGGGCGACCCGTCTCCTGCCCTACGTAGTTTTTTTGAGCGTGCCTCCCTCAGGTAGTGCCTTTTCTCTCCCCGCAATATTGCTCCATGAAACTCTGCCGATGAAAACTATTTGCCATGGGTATGTCGTTTCACAATATTGGCCTCCTCTTTGAAGAACAAATGCTTTTCTACACGGGTGCTGCCTCCCTGAACTTTCCTTTGTCTTGGCTCAATCGATGCAGATTCCTGTGCTGAATGCGCCATAGAGTGACACAGGTGAGTGCTTGTCAGTATTCCAGGCACACGCAGCAATTTCGTTTTTCCAAGACCCACCTGGCTTGATCAAGGTTGCTTATTCCCGTGAAAACGTTTTTCGTCCAAATTCTAGAGGAGCACCATTGTGCCTCTGGGAGCTACACCAGGGCCTGCTGAACAGAGGCTCCAGCGGTTTCATTTTCGGACTGAAATTCAACACGGAATTGCATGGATCTATGGAAACCATGAAGTGTGGCCGTACCAGATTCTCACATCTTCATTGTCTAATGGAAGCTTGTTTCCCAGGCTGATCCGGCTGGCGCTTCATTTCTGGGCAATGACCATTTAATTGTGGACGTTCAGCCTTCTTCGGAATTCTGATACCGGCAAGTTCCCGCGCCTCACTAAGACCCCTCGGTGGAGGTTTAGGTGACTCAGGACAACTGTCTTTATTTCAGGCGTCTAGAACAAAGAATCCACAAAGGTTGATGATCACGGAGAAAGTAAAGTCCCGTTTCTTTATAGTGCCCACTCATGGCACTTCTAGCATCTGAGGCCAAAGAGCTCGTGCAGCATGATATTCTCAGTTCAGGCACGCCGCCTGCAGTTTCTTTCTTGCAGAAAAATCTTTCCCAGTGTACTTTAAACTGCTGCAAAATTGTGGCACAGAAGATTTCGGTTTAGGTTTAACTTTAGACGGGCATAGGTACAGGCATTTGGGCATGTTTAGGGACAGAGTTAGAGTTCACGTTAGAGTTACGGCTGTTTGAGGATTCGGGTTATGGTAAGTCTGAGGATCAAATGTAGGGGCAGTGTGAGGTGGAAGGTAAGAGTAGGGTTTAGTGCTTAAGGATGAGCGAACCTATTGTCTCATTTAGGCCTATGGTAAACTTGACTGTTTAGATATGGGTTGGGGTTAATATTTGTGTGAGGGTTAGACAGTGTGCGAGGTTAAGAGTTGGGTTCAGGCTTACGGTTTGTGTGTTACGTCCGTTTTGGTTATGGTTAAGTTTAGCTCTCTGTCTAGTTTAAGGGATTGGATTACATTAACGGTGCTATGGAGGTTTCGATTGAAGGTGAGGGATAGAGGTAAGTTAGGTTCAGGCGAAGGATGACGGTTAGGAGTAAGGTTAGTTGTAGGGGGAGCTGCATGTTCACATCAGATTTGGGGTTAGGATTAGGGTTAGCCTTAGGGTAGACATACGGTTATGGTTAGGGCTTGCTTTAGGGTGAGCCTTAGGTTAGGGTTAATTTTAAGGTTAGGAGAATACAGTTAGACCTAGGCTTAGGGTACATCTCTGTTTAGGTTTACACCTAGGGTTAGCTTTTCACCTTGTTTAGGGTTAGGATTAGGGTTGTTTTTAGGATAGGATTTAGGTATGAGGTCTAATTTAAGTGTTGGATTATTGGAAGTACATCTGCTCTCACTGGTTTTCCTTCACTGTCACAAAGTTTCTGAGATTCATGGTTTAAGGGAAATCTTCCTTCTTGCCGGTTTCAAGGTCAAAAGGCGCTACCGGCAGTTTGTTTTTCCGTCAAACTTACGCTCGCTCTTTGAGAATCTTGGGTCTTTGGGAAAGCCGTGAGTCCAGCAAGTTTTTCAGATTAAGTGTGCCCCAAGCAGTAGGTTCTATCTCTGAGCAATACAGCCCGTGGAATTCCTGGGAATCTGGAACCCTGCCATGAAGTTCAGCCTGGTTGTTATTTTCACACGGAAGAAACTCCTTTGAGGTTCCCATGCCTCTATACACTGATGCTTCCAGCAACGTCATGTCTCACAGGTCAATAGTGGCTCTTTAAGTTTCACTGGTCTAGGGAAAAGGGTGAAGCGCCTGGGTTCCCGTGCTTCACTACTTCATGGCCTGAAGAAGATGTTTATAGGCACATCGGCAAATCCACCGGTGGCAATTCTCATACTGTCATTGCGATGGGAAGATTTCTTATTCGTTAGGAAATGTTTTACCATGGAAGACGGGTCCCCACAGAGCTGTCTCTTTTGTGTTGAGACAAACTCTGCTGAATTTAGCTGCCAGCATCTGCGTGTCCTCCCTTTCCTTTAAGGTCGATGGAGACGCACGAGTGTAAGGAGAACGGTGAATGGTGGCCGTTCGTAACCCAGAGTCATCAGAAACCGCAGAGTAAATTTTAGGAACGTAGACGAAGGACACCGGAGAAAACTTCACTCAGGGACTTCAGTGAACTCTGCTTACAATGTTGAGGCCCGACACCCCTAGTTTCGGGGGCGACCCGTCTCCTGCCCTACGTAGTTTTTTTGAGCGTGCCTCCCTCAGGTAGTGCCTTTTCTCTCCCTGCAATATTGCTCCATGAAACTCTGCCGATGAAAACTATTTGCCATGGGTATGTCGTTTCACAATATTGGCCTCCTCTTTGAAGAACAAATGCTTTTCTACACGGGTGCTGCCTCCCTGAACTTTCCTTTGTCTTGGCTCAATCGATGCAGATTCCTGTGCTGAATGCGCCATAGAGTGACACAGGTGAGTGCTTGTCAGTATTCCAGGCACACGCAGCAATTTCGTTTTTCCAAGACCCACCTGGCTTGATCAAGGTTGCTTATTCCCGTGAAAACGTTTTTCGTCCAAATTCTAGAGGAGCACCATTGTGCCTCTGGGAGCTACACCAGGGCCTGCTGAACAGAGGCTCCAGCGGTTTCATTTTCGGACTGAAATTCAACACGGAATTGCATGGATCTATGGAAACCATGAAGTGTGGCCGTACCAGATTCTCACATCTTCATTGTCTAATGGAAGCTTGTTTCCCAGGCTGATCCGGCTGGCGCTTCATTTCTGGGCAATGACCATTTAATTGTGGACGTTCAGCCTTCTTCGGAATTCTGATACCGGCAAGTTCCCGCGCCTCACTAAGACCCCTCGGTGGAGGTTTAGGTGACTCAGGACAACTGTCTTTATTTCAGGCGTCTAGAACAAAGAATCCACAAAGGTTGATGATCACGGAGAAAGTAAAGTCCCGTTTCTTTATAGTGCCCACTCATGGCACTTCTAGCATCTGAGGCCAAAGAGCTCGTGCAGCATGATATTCTCAGTTCAGGCACGCCGCCTGCAGTTTCTTTCTTGCAGAAAAATCTTTCCCAGTGTACTTTAAACTGCTGCAAAATTGTGGCACAGAAGATTTCGGTTTAGGTTTAACTTTAGACGGGCATAGGTACAGGCATTTGGGCATGTTTAGGGACAGAGTTAGAGTTCACGTTAGAGTTACGGCTGTTTGAGGATTCGGGTTATGGTAAGTCTGAGGATCAAATGTAGGGGCAGTGTGAGGTGGAAGGTAAGAGTAGGGTTTAGTGCTTAAGGATGAGCGAACCTATTGTCTCATTTAGGCCTATGGTAAACTTGACTGTTTAGATATGGGTTGGGGTTAATTTTTGTGTGAGGGTTAGACAGTGTGCGAGGTTAAGAGTTGGGTTCAGGCTTACGGTTTGTGTGTTACGTCCGTTTTGGTTATGGTTAAGTTTAGCTCTCTGTCTAGTTTAAGGGATTGGATTACATTAACGGTGCTATGGAGGCTTCGATTGAAGGTGAGGGATAGAGTTAAGTTAGGTTCAGGCGAAGGATGACGGTTAGGAGTAAGGTTAGTTGTAGGGGGAGCTGCATGTTCACATCAGATTTGGGGTTAGGATTAGGGTTAGCCTTAGGGTAGACATACGGTTATGGTTAGGGCTTGCTTTAGGGTGAGCCTTAGGTTAGGGTTAATTTTAAGGTTAGGAGAATACAGTTAGACCTAGGCTTAGGGTACATCTCTGTTTAGGTTTACACCTAGGGTTAGCTTTTCACCTTGTTTAGGGTTAGGATTAGGGTTGTTTTTAGGATAGGATTTAGGTATGAGGTCTAATTTAAGTGTTGGATTATTGGAAGTACATCTGCTCTCACTGGTTTTCCTTCACTGTCACAAAGTTTCTGAGATTCATGGTTTAAGGGAAATCTTCCTTCTTGCCGGTTTCAAGGTCAAAAGGCACTACCGGCAGTTTGTTTTTCCGTCAAACTTACGCTCGCTCTTTGAGAATCTTGGGTCTTTGGGAAACCGTGAGTCCAGCAAGTTTTTCAGATTAAGTGTGCCCCAAGCAGTAGGTTCTATCTCTGAGCAATACAGCCCGTGGAATTCCTGGGAATCTGGAACCCTGCCATGAAGTTCAGCCTGGTTGTTATTTTCACACGGAAGAAACTCCTTTGAGGTTCCCATGCCTCTATACACTGATGCTTCCAGCAACGTCATGTCTCACAGGTCAATAGTGGCTCTTTAAGTTTCACTGGTCTAGGGAAAAGGGTGAAGCGCCTGGGTTCCCGTGCTTCACTACTTCATGGCCTGAAGAAGATGTTTATAGGCACATCGGCAAATCCACCGGTGGCAATTCTCATACTGTCATTGCGATGGGAAGATTTCTTATTCGTTAGGAAATGTTTTACCATGGAAGACGGGTCCCCACAGAGCTGTCTCTTTTGTGTTGAGACAAACTCTGCTGAATTTAGCTGCCAGCATCTGCGTGTTCTCCCTTTCCTTTAAGGTCGATGGAGACGCACGAGTGTAAGGAGAAAGGTGAAGTGTGGCCGTTCGTAACCCAGAGTCATCAGAAACCGCAGAGTAAATTTTAGGAACGTAGACGAAGGACACCGGAGAAAACTTCACTCAGGGACTTCAGTGAACTCTGCTTACAATGTTGAGGCCCGACACCCCTAGTTTCGGGGGCGACCCGTCTCCTGCCCTAAGTAATTTTTTTGAGCGTGCCTCCCTCAGGTGGTGCCTTTTCTCTCCCCGCAATATTGCTCCATGAAACTGCCGATGAAAACTATTTGCCATGGGTATGTCGTTTCACAATATTGGCCTCCTCTTTGAAGAACAAATGCTTTTCTACACGGGTGCTGCCTCCCTGAACTTTCCTTTGTCTTGGCTCAATCGATGCAGATTCCTGTGCTGAATGCGCCTTGGAGTGACACACGCGTGTGCTTGTCAGTATTCCAGGCACACGCAGCAATTTCGTTTTTCCAAGACCCACCTGGCTTGATCGAGGTTGCTTATTCCCGTGAAAACGTTTTTCGTCCAAATTCTAGAGGAGCACCATTGTGCCTCTGGGAGCTACACCAGGGCCTGCTGAACAGAGGCTCCAGCGGTTTCATTTTCGGACTGAAATTCAACACGGAATTGCATGGATCTATGGAAACCGTGAACTGTGGCCGTACCAGATTCTCACATCTTCATTGTCTAATGGAAGCTTGTTTCCCAGGCTGATCCGGCTGGCGCTTCATTTCTGGGCAATGACCATTTAATTGTGGACGTTCAGCCTTCTTCGGAATTCTGATACCGGCAAGTTCCAGCGCCTCACTCGGTGGAGGTTTAGGTGACTCAGGACAACTGTCTTTATTTCAGGCGTCTAGAACAAAGAGAATCCACAAAGGTTGATGATCACGGAGAAAGTAAAGTCCTGTTTCTTTATACTTCCCACTCATGGCACTTCAAGCATCTGAGGCCAAAGAGCTCGTGCAGCATGATATTCTCAGTTCAGGCACGCCGCCTGCAGTTTCTTTCTTGCAGAAAAATCTTTCCCAGTGTACTTCTTTAAACTGCTGAAAAATGGTGGCACAGAAGATTTCGGTTTAGGTTTAACTTTAGACGGGCATAGGTACAGGCATCTGGGCATGTTTAGGGACAGAGTTACAGTTCACGTTAGAGTTACGGCTGTGTGAGGATTCGGGTTATGGTAAGTCTGAGGATCAAATGTAGGGGCAGTGTGAGGTGGAAGGTAAGAGTAGGGTTTAGTGCTTAAGGATGAGCGAACCTATTGTCTCATTTAGGCTTATGGTAAACTTGACTGTTTAGATATGGGTTGGGGTTAATATTTGTGTGAGGGTTCGACGGTGTGCGAGGTTGAGTTGGGGGTCAGGCTTACGGTTTGTTTGTTACATCCGTTTTCATTAAGGTTAAGTTTAGCTCTCTGTCTAGTTTAAGGGATTGGTTTACATTAACGGTGAAATTGAGGTATCGATTGAAGGTGAGGGATAGAGTTAAGTTAGGTTCAGGCGAAGGATGAAGGTTAGGAGTAAGGTTAGTTGTAAGGGGAACTGCATGTTCACATCAGATTTGGGGTTAGGATTAGGCGTAGCCTTAGGGTAGACATACGTTTAGCGTTAGGGCTTGGTTTCGGGTGAGCCTTAGGTTAGGGTTAAGTTTAAGTTTAGGAGTTTACAGAGTTAGACCTAGGCTTAGGGTTACATCTCTGTTTAGGTTCAGACCTAGGGTTAGGTTTTCACCTAGGTTAGGGTTAGGATTAGGGTTGGTTTTAGGATAGGATTTAGGTTTGAGGTTTAATTTAAGTGTTGGATTATTGGAAGTACATCTGCTCTCACTGGTTTTCCTTCACGATCAAAATGTTTCTGAGATTCAAGGTTTAAGAGAAATCTTGCTTCTTGCCGGTTTCAAGGTTAAAAAGGCACCACCGGCAGTTTGTTTTTTTCCGTCAAACTTACGCTCGCTCTTTGAGAATCATGGGTCTTTGGGAAAGCCGTGAGTCCAGCAAGCTTTTCAGATTAAGTGTGCCCCAAGCAGTAGGTTCTATCCCTGAGCAATACAGCACGTGGAATTCCTGGGAATCTGGAACCCTGCCATGAAGTTCAGCCTGGTTGTTATTTTCACACGGAAGAAACTCCTTTGAGATTCCCATGCCTCTGTACACTGATGCTTCCAGCAACGTCATGTCACACAGGTCAATAGTGGCTCTTTAAGTTTCACTGGTCTAGGAAAAAGGGTGAAGCGCCTGGGTTCCCATGCTTCACTACTTCATGGCCTGAAGATGTTTGTAGGCACATCGGCAAATCCACCGGTGACAATTCTCTCATATTGTCATTGCGATGGGAAGATTTCTTATTCGTTAGGAAATGTTTTACCATGGAAGACGGGTCCCCACAGAGCTCTCTTTTGTGTTGAGACAAACTCTGCTGAATTTAGCTGCCAGCATCTGCGTGTTCTCCCTTTCCTTTAAGGTCGATGGAGACGCACGAGTGTAAGGAGAAAGGTGAATGGTGGCCGTTCGTAACCCAGAGTCATCAGAAACCGCAGAGTAAATTTTAGGAACGTAGACGAAGGACACCGGAGAAAACTTCACTCAGGGACTTCAGTGAACTCTGCTTACAATGTTGAGGCCCGACACCCCTAGTTTCGGGGGCGACCCGTCTCCTGCCCTAAGTAATTTTTTTGAGCGTGCCTCCCTCAGGTGGTGCCTTTTCTCTCCCCGCAATATTGCTCCATGAAACTGCCGATGAAAACTATTTGCCATGGGTATGTCGTTTCACAATATTGGCCTCCTCTTTGAAGAACAAATGCTTTTCTACACGGGTGCTGCCTCCCTGAACTTTCCTTTGTCTTGGCTCAATCGATGCAGATTCCTGTGCTGAATGCGCCTTGGAGTGACACACGCGTGTGCTTGTCAGTATTCCAGGCACACGCAGCAATTTCGTTTTTCCAAGACCCACCTGGCTTGATCGAGGTTGCTTATTCCCGTGAAAACGTTTTTCGTCCAAATTCTAGAGGAGCACCATTGTGCCTCTGGGAGCTACACCAGGGCCTGCTGAACAGAGGCTCCAGCGGTTTCATTTTCGGACTGAAATTCAACACGGAATTGCATGGATCTATGGAAACCGTGAACTGTGGCCGTACCAGATTCTCACATCTTCATTGTCTAATGGAAGCTTGTTTCCCAGGCTGATCCGGCTGGCGCTTCATTTCTGGGCAATGACCATTTAATTGTGGACGTTCAGCCTTCTTCGGAATTCTGATACCGGCAAGTTCCCGCGCCTCACTAAGACCACTCGGTGGAGGTTTAGGTGACTCAGGACAACTGTCTTTATTTCAGGCGTCTAGAACAAAGAGAATCCACAAAGGTTGATGATCACGGAGAAAGTAAAGTCCTGTTTCTTTATACTTCCCACTCATGGCACTTCTAGCATCTGAGGCCAAAGAGCTCGTGCAGCATGATATTCTCAGTTCAGGCACGCCGCCTGCAGTTTCTTTCTTGCAGAAAAATCTTTCCCAGTGTACTTCTTTAAACTGCTGCAAAATGGTGGCACAGAAGATTTCGGTTTAGGTTTAACTTTAGACGGGCATAGGTACAGGCATTTGGGCATGTTTAGGGACAGAGTTAGAGTTCACGTTAGAGTTACGGCTGTGTGAGGATTCGGGTTACGGTAAGTCTGAGGATCAAATGTAGGGGCAGTGTGAGGTGGAAGGTAAGAGTAGGGTTTAGTGCTTAAGGATGAGCGAACCTATTGTCTCATTTAGGCTTATGGTAAACTTGACTGTTTAGATATGGGTTGGGGTTAATATTTGTGTGAGGGTTCGACGGTGTGCGAGGTTGAGTTGGGGTCAGGCTTACGGTTTGTGTGTTACATCCGTTGTCATTAAGGTTAAGTTTAGATCTCTGTCTAGTTTAAGGGATTGGTTTACATTAACGGTGAAACTGAGGTATCGATTGAAGGTGAGGGATAGAGTTAAGTTAGGTTCAGGCGAAGGATGACGGTTAGGAGTAAGGTTAGTTGTAGGGGGAGCTGCATGTTCACATCAGATTTGGGGTTAGCATTAGGGTTAGCCTTAGGGTAGACATACGGTTATGGTTAGGGCTTGCTTTAGGGTGAGCCTTAGGTTAGGGTTAATTTTAAGGTTAGGAGAATACAGTTAGACCTAGGCTTAGGGTACATCTCTGTTTAGGTTTACACCTAGGGTTAGCTTTTCACCTTGTTAAGGATTAGGAGTAGGGTTGTTTTTAGGATAGGATTTAGGTATGAGGTCTAATTTAAGTGTTGGATTATTGGAAGTACATCTGCTCTCACTGGTTTTCCTTCACTGTCACAATGTTTCTGAGATTCATGGTTTAAGGGAAATCTTCCTTCTTGCCGGTTTCAAGGTCAAAAGGCGCTACCGGCAGTTTGTTTTTCCGTCAAACTTACGCTCGCTCTTTGAGAATCTTGGGTCTTTGGGAAAGCCGTGAATCCAGCAAGTTTTTCAGATTAAGTGTGCCCCAAGCAGTAGGTTCTATCTCTGAGCAATACAGCCCGTGGAATTCCTGGGAATCTGGAACCCTGCCATGAAGTTCAGCCTGGTTGTTATTTTCACACGGAAGAAACTCCTTTGAGGTTCCCATGCCTCTGTACACTGTTGCTTCCAGCAACGTCATGTCTCACAGGTCAATAGTGGCTCTTTAAGTTTCACTGGTCTAGGGAAAAGGGTGAAGCGCCTGGGTTCCCGTGCTTCACTACTTCACGGCCTGAAGATGTTTATAGGCACATCGGCAAATCCACCGGTGGCAATTCTCATACTGTCATTGCGATGGGAAGATTTCTTATTCGTTAGGAAATGTTTTACCATGGAAGACGGGTCCCCACAGAGCTGTCTCTTTTGTGTTGAGACAAACTCTGCTGAATTTAGCTGCCAGCATCTGCGTGTTCTCCCTTTCCTTTAAGGTCGATGGAGACGCACGAGTGTAAGGAGAAAGGTGAATGGTGGCCGTTCGTAACCCAGAGTCATCAGAAACCGCAGAGTAAATTTTAGGAACGTAGACGAAGGACACCGGAGAAAACTTCACTCAGGGACTTCAGTGAACTCTGCTTACAATGTTGAGGCCCGACACCCCTAGTTTCGGGGGCGACCCGTCTCCTGCCCTAAGTAATTTTTTTGAGCGTGCCTCCCTCAGGTGGTGCCTTTTCTCTCCCCGCAATATTGCTCCATGAAACTGCCGATGAAAACTATTTGCCATGGGTATGTCGTTTCACAATATTGGCCTCCTCTTTGAAGAACAAATGCTTTTCTACACGGGTGCTGCCTCCCTGAACTTTCCTTTGTCTTGGCTCAATCGATGCAGATTCCTGTGCTGAATGCGCCTTGGAGTGACACACGCGTGTGCTTGTCAGTATTCCAGGCACACGCAGCAATTTCGTTTTTCCAAGACCCACCTGGCTTGATCGAGGTTGCTTATTCCCGTGAAAACGTTTTTCGTCCAAATTCTAGAGGAGCACCATTGTGCCTCTGGGAGCTACACCAGGGCCTGCTGAACAGAGGCTCCAGCGGTTTCATTTTCGGACTGAAATTCAACACGGAATTGCATGGATCTATGGAAACCGTGAACTGTGGCCGTACCAGATTCTCACATCTTCATTGTCTAATGGAAGCTTGTTTCCCAGGCTGATCCGGCTGGCGCTTCATTTCTGGGCAATGACCATTTAATTGTGGACGTTCAGCCTTCTTCGGAATTCTGATACCGGCAAGTTCCCGCGCCTCACTAAGACCACTCGGTGGAGGTTTAGGTGACTCAGGACAACTGTCTTTATTTCAGGCGTCTAGAACAAAGAGAATCCACAAAGGTTGATGATCACGGAGAAAGTAAAGTACCGTTTCTTTATAGTGCCCACTCATGGCACTTCTAGCATCTGAGGCCAAAGAGCTCGTGCAGCATGATATTCTCAGTTCAGGCACGCCGCCTGCAGTTTCTTTCTTGCAGAAAAATCTTTCCCAGTGTACTTCTTTAAACTGCTGCAAAATGGTGGCACAGAAGATTTCGGTTTAGGTTTAACTTTAGACGGGCATAGGTACAGGCATTTGGGCATGTTTAGGGACAGAGTTAGAGTTCACGTTAGAGTTACGGCTGTGTGAGGATTCGGGTTACGGTAAGTCTGAGGATCAAATGTAGGGGCAGTGTGAGGTGGAAGGTAAGAGTAGGGTTTAGTGCTTAAGGATGAGCGAACCTATTGTCTCATTTAGGCTTATGGTAAACTTGACTGTTTAGATATGGGTTGGGGTTAATATTTGTGTGAGGGTTCGACGGTGTGCGAGGTTGAGTTGGGGTCAGGCTTACGGTTTGTGTGTTACATCCGTTGTCATTAAGGTTAAGTTTAGCTCTCTGTCTAGTTTAAGGGATTGGTTTACATTAACGGTGAAACTGAGGTATCGATTGAAGGTGAGGGATAGAGTTAAGTTAGGTTCAGGCGAAGGATGACGGTTAGGAGTAAGGTTAGTTGTAGGGGGAGCTGCATGTTCACATCAGATTTGGGGTTAGGATTAGGGTTAGCCTTAGGGTAGACATACGGTTATGGTTAGGGCTTGCTTTAGGGTGAGCCTTAGGTTAGGGTTAATTTTAAGGTTAGGAGAATACAGTTAGACCTAGGCTTAGGGTACATCTCTGTTTAGGTTTACACCTAGGGTTAGCTTTTCACCTTGTTTAGGATTAGGAGTAGGGTTGTTTTTAGGATAGGATTTAGGTATGAGGTCTAATTTAAGTGTTGGATTATTGGAAGTACATCTGCTCTCACTGGTTTTCCTTCACTGTCACAAAGTTTCTGAGATTCATGGTTTAAGGGAAATCTTCCTTCTTGCCGGTTTCAAGGTCAAAAGGCGCTACCGGCAGTTTGTTTTTCCGTCAAACTTACGCTCGCTCTTTGAGAATCTTGGGTCTTTGGGAAAGCCGTGAGTCCAGCAAGTTTTTCAGATTAAGTGTGCCCCAAGCAGTAGGTTCTATCTCTGAGCAATACAGCCCGTGGAATTCCTGGGAATCTGGAACCCTGCCATGAAGTTCAGCCTGGTTGTTATTTTCACACGGAAGAAACTCCTTTGAGGTTCCCATGCCTCTGTACACTGTTGCTTCCAGCAACGTCATGTCTCACAGGTCAATAGTGGCTCTTTAAGTTTCACTGGTCTAGGGAAAAGGGTGAAGCGCCTGGGTTCCCGTGCTTCACTACTTCATGGCCTGAAGAAGATGTTTATAGGCACATCGGCAAATCCACCGGTGGCAATTCTCATACTGTCATTGCGATGGGAAGATTTCTTATTCGTTAGGAAATGTTTTACCATGGAAGACGGGTCCCCACAGAGCTGTCTCTTTTGTGTTGAGACAAACTCTGCTGAATTTAGCTGCCAGCATCTGCGTGTTCTCCCTTTCCTTTAAGGTCGATGGAGACGCACGAGTGTAAGGAGAAAGGTGAATGGTGGCCGTTCGTAACCCAGAGTCATCAGAAACCGCAGAGTAAATTTTAGGAACGTAGACGAAGGACACCGGAGAAAACTTCACTCAGGGACTTCAGTGAACTCTGCTTACAATGTTGAGGCCCGACACCCCTAGTTTCGGGGGCGACCCGTCTCCTGCCCTAAGTAATTTTTTTGAGCGTGCCTCCCTCAGGTGGTGCCTTTTCTCTCCCCGCAATATTGCTCCATGAAACTGCCGATGAAAACTATTTGCCATGGGTATGTCGTTTCACAATATTGGCCTCCTCTTTGAAGAACAAATGCTTTTCTACACGGGTGCTGCCTCCCTGAACTTTCTTTTGTCTTGGCTCAATCGATGCAGATTCCTGTACTGAATGCGCCTTGGAGTGACACACGCGTGTGCTTGTCAGTATTCCAGGCACACGCAGCAATTTCGTTTTTCCAAGACCCACCTGGCTTGATCGAGGTTGCTTATTCCCGTGAAAACGTTTTTCGTCCAAATTCTAGAGGAGCACCATTGTGCCTCTGGGAGCTACACCAGGGCCTGCTGAACAGAGGCTCCAGCGGTTTCATTTTCGGACTGAAATTCAACACGGAATTGCATGGATCTATGGAAACCGTGAACTGTGGCCGTACCAGATTCTCACATCTTCATTGTCTAATGGAAGCTTGTTTCCCAGGCTGATCCGGCTGGCGCTTCATTTCTGGGCAATGACCATTTAATTGTGGACGTTCAGCCTTCTTCGGAATTCTGATACCGGCAAGTTCCCGCGCCTCACTAAGACCACTCGGTGGAGGTTTAGGTGACTCAGGACAACTGTCTTTATTTCAGGCGTCTAGAACAAAGAGAATCCACAAAGGTTGATGATCACGGAGAAAGTAAAGTCCTGTTTCTTTATACTTCCCACTCATGGCACTTCTAGCATCTGAGGCCAAAGAGCTCGTGCAGCATGATATTCTCAGTTCAGGCACGCCGCCTGCAGTTTCTTTCTTGCAGAAAAATCTTTCCCAGTGTACTTCTTTAAACTGCTGCAAAATGGTGGCACAGAAGATTTCGGTTTAGGTTTAACTTTAGACGGGCATAGGTACAGGCATTTGGGCATGTTTAGGGACAGAGTTAGAGTTCACGTTAGAGTTACGGCTGTGTGAGGATTCGGGTTACGGTAAGTCTGAGGATCAAATGTAGGGGCAGTGTGAGGTGGAAGGTAAGAGTAGGGTTTAGTGCTTAAGGATGAGCGAACCTATTGTCTCATTTAGGCTTATGGTAAACTTGACTGTTTAGATATGGGTTGGGGTTAATATTTGTGTGAGGGTTCGACGGTGTGCGAGGTTGAGTTGGGGTCAGGCTTACGGTTTGTGTGTTACATCCGTTGTCATTAAGGTTAAGTTTAGCTCTCTGTCTAGTTTAAGGGATTGGTTTACATTAACGGTGAAACTGAGGTATCGATTGAAGGTGAGGGATAGAGTTAAGTTAGGTTCAGGCGAAGGATGACGGTTAGGAGTAAGGTTAGTTGTAGGGGGAGCTGCATGTTCACATCAGATTTGGGGTTAGGATTAGGGTTAGCCTTAGGGTAGACATACGGTTATGGTTAGGGCTTGCTTTAGGGTGAGCCTTAGGTTAGGGTTAATTTTAAGGTTAGGAGAATACAGTTAGACCTAGGCTTAGGGTACATCTCTGTTTAGGTTTACACCTAGGGTTAGCTTTTCACCTTGTTTAGGATTAGGAGTAGGGTTGTTTTTAGGATAGGATTTAGGTATGAGGTCTAATTTAAGTGTTGGATTATTGGAAGTACATCTGCTCTCACTGGTTTTCCTTCACTGTCACAATGTTTCTGAGATTCATGGTTTAAGGGAAATCTTCCTTCTTGCCGGTTTCAAGGTCAAAAGGCGCTACCGGCAGTTTGTTTTTCTGTCAAACTTACGCTCGCTCTTTGAGAATCTTGGGTCTTTGGGAAAGCCGTGAGTCCAGCAAGTTTTTCAGATTAAGTGTGCCCCAAGCAGTAGGTTCTATCTCTGAGCAATACAGCCCGTGGAATTCCTGGGAATCTGGAACCCTGCCATGATGTTCAGCCTGGTTGTTATTTTCACACGGAAGAAACTCCTTTGAGGTTCCCATGCCTCTGTACACTGATGCTTCCAGCAACGTCATGTCTCACAGGTCAATAGTGGCTCTTTAAGTTTCACTGGTCTAGGAAAAAGGGTGAAGCGCCTGGGTTCCCGTGCTTCACTACTTCACGGCCTGAAGATGTTTATAGGCACATCGGCAAATCCACCGGTGGCAATTCTCTCATATTGTCATTGGGATGGGAAGATTTCTTATTCGTTAGGAATGTTTTACCATGGAAGACGGGTCCCCACAGAGCTGTCTCTTTTGTGTTGAGACAAACTCTGCTGAATTTAGCTGCCAGCATCTGCATGTCCTCCCTTTCCTTTAAGGTCGATGGAGACGCACGAGTGTAAGGAGAACGGTGAATGATGTCCGTTCGTAACCCAGAGTCATCAGAAACCACAGAGTAAATTTTAGGAACGTAGACGAAGGACACTCAGGGACTTCAGTGAACTCTGCTTACAATGTTGAGGCCCGACACCCCTAGTGCCTGGGGGCGACCCGTCTCCTGCCCTACGAAATTTTTTTGAGCGTGCCTCCCTCAGGTGGTGCCTTTTCTCTCCCCGCAATATTGCTCCATGAAACTGCCGATGAAAACTATTTGCCATGGGTATGTCGTTTCACAATATTGGCCTCCCCGTTGAAGAACAAATGCTTTTCTACACGGGTGCTGCCTCCCTGAACTTTCCTTTGTCTTGGCTCAATCGATGCAGATTCCTGTGCTGAATGCGCCATAGAGTGATACAGGTGAGTGCTTGTCAGTATTCCAGGCACACGCAGCAATTTCGTTTTTTCAAGACCCACCTGGCTTGATCAAGGTTGCTTATTCCCGTGAAAACGTTTTTCGTCCAAGTTCTAGAGGAGCACCATTGTGCCTCTGGGAGCTACCCCCGGGGCTGCTGAACAGAGGCTCCAGCGGTTTCATTTTCGGACTGAAATTCAACACGGAATTGCATGGATCTATGGAAACCATGAAGTGTGGCCGTACGAGATTCTCACATCTTCATTGTCTAATAGAAGCTTGTTTCCCAGGCTGATCCGGCTGGCGCTTCATTTCTGGGCAATGACCATTTAATTGTGGACGTTCAGCCTTCTTCGGAATTCTGATACCGGCAAGATCCCGCGCCTCACTAAGACCACTCGGTGGAGGTTTAGGTGACTCAGGACAACTGTCTTTATTTCAGGCGTCTAGAACAAAGAGAATCCACAAAGGTTGATGATCACGGAGAAAGTAAAGTCCCGTTTCTTTATAGTGCCCACTCATGGCACTTCTAGCATCTGAGGCCAAAGAGCTCGTGCAGCATGATATTCTCAGTTCAGGCACGCCGCCTGCAGTTTCTTTCTTGCAGAAAAATCTTTCCAAGTGTACTTCTTTAAACTGCTGCAAAATGGTGGCACAGAAGATTTCGGTTTAGGTTTAACTTTAGACGGGCATAGGTACAGGCATTTGGGCATGTTTAGGGACAGAGTTAGAGTTCACGTTAGAGTTACGGCTGTGTGAAGATTCGGGTTATGGTAAGTCTGAGGATCAAATGTAGGGGCAGTGTGAGGTGGAAGGTAAGAGTAGGGTTTAGTGCTTAAGGATGAGCGAACCTATTGTCTCATTTAGGCCTATGGTAAACTTGACTGTTTAGATATGGGTTGGGGTTAATATTTGTGTGAGGGTTAGACAGTGTGCGAGGTTAAGAGTTGGGTTCAGGCTTACGGTTTGTGTGTTACGTCCGTTTTGGTTATGGTTAAGTTTAGCTCTCTGTCTAGTTTAAGGGATTGGATTACATTAACGGTGCTATGGAGGCTTCGATTGAAGGTGAGGGATAGAGTTAAGTTAGGTTCAGGCGAAGGATGACGGTTAGGAGTAAGGTTAGTTGTAGGGGGAGCTGCATGTTCACATCAGATTTGGGGTTAGGATTAGGGTTAGCCTTAGGGTAGACATACGGTTATGGTTAGGGCTTGCTTTAGGGTGAGCCTTAGGTTAGGGTTAATTTTAAGGTTAGGAGAATACAGTTAGACCTAGGCTTAGGGTACATCTCTGTTTAGGTTTACACCTAGGGTTAGGTTTTCACCTTGTTTAGGGTTAGGATTAGGGTTGTTTTTAGGATAGGATTTAGGTATGAGGTCTAATTTAAGTGTTGGTTTATGGGAAGTACATCTGCTCTCACTGGTTTTCCTTCACTGTCACAATGTTTCTGAGATTCATGGTTTAAGGGAAATCTTCCTTCTTGCCGGTTTCAAGGTCAAAAGGCGCTACCGGCAGTTTGTTTTTCCGTCAAACTCACGCTCGCTCTTTGAGAATCTTGGGTCTTTGGGAAAGCCGTGAGTCCAGCAAGTTTTTCAGATTAAGTGTGCCCCAAGCAGTAGGTTCTATCTCTGAGCAATACAGCCCGTGGAATTCCTGGGAATCTGGAATCCTGCCATGAAGTTCAGCCTGGTTGTTATTTTCACACGGAAGAAACTCCTTTGAGGTTCCCATGCCTCTGTACACTGATGCTTCCAGCAACGTCATGTCTCACAGGTCAATAGTGGCTCTTTAAGTTTCACTGGTCTAGGAAAAAGGGTGAAGCGCCTGGGTTCCCGTGCTTCACTACTTCACGGCCTGAAGAAGATGTTTATAGGCACACCGGCAAATCCACCGGTGGCAATTCTCTCATATTGTCATTGCGATGGGAAGATTTCTTATTCGTTAGGAATGTTTTACCATGGAAGACGGGTCCCCACAGAGCTGTCTCTTTTGTGTTGAGACAAACTCTGCTGAATTTAGCTGCCAGCATCTGCGTGTCCTCCCTTTCCTTTAAGGTCGATGGAGACGCACGAGTGTAAGGAGAACGGTGAATGGTGGCCGTTCGTAACCCAGAGTCCTCAGAAACCGCAGAGTAAATTTTAGGAACGTAGACGAAGGACACCGGAGAAAACTTCACTCAGGGACTTCAGTGAACTCTGCTTACAATGTTGAGGCCCGACACCCCTAGTTTCGGGGGCGACCCGTCTCCTGCCCTACGTAGTTTTTTTGAGCGTGCCTCCCTCAGGTGGTGCCTTTTCTCTCCCCGCAATATTGCTCCATGAAACTCTGCCGATGAAAACTATTTGCCATGGGTATGTCGTTTCACAATATTGGCCTCCTCTTTGAAGAACAAATGCTTTTCTACACGGGTGCTGCCTCCCTGAACTTTCCTTTGTCTTGGCTCAATCGATGCAGATTCCTGTGCTGAATGCGCCATGGAGTGACACACGCGTGTGCTTGTCAGTATTCCAGGCACACGCAGCAATTTCGTTTTTCCAAGACCCACCTAGCTTGATCGAGGTTGCTTATTCCCGTGAAAACGTTTTTCGTCCAAATTCTAGAGGAGCACCATTGTGCCTCTGGGAGCTACACCAGGGCCTGCTGAACAGAGGCTCCAGCGGTTTCATTTTCGGACTGAAATTCAACACGGAATTGCATGGATCTATGGAAACCGTGAACTGTGGCCGTACCAGATTCTCACATCTTCATTGTCTAATGGAAGCTTGTTTCCCAGGCTGATCCGGCTGGCGCTTCATTTCTGGGCAATGACCATTTAATTGTGGACGTTCAGCCTTCTTCGGAATTCTGATACCGGCAAGTTCCAGCGCCTCACTCGGTGGAGGTTTAGGTGACTCAGGACAACTGTCTTTATTTCAGGCGTCTAGAACAAAGAGAATCCACAAAGGTTGATGATCACGGAGAAAGTAAAGTCCTGTTTCTTTATACTTCCCACTCATGGCACTTCTAGCATCTGAGGCCAAAGAGCTCGTGCAGCATGATATTCTCAGTTCAGGCACGCCGCCTGCAGTTTCTTTATTGCAGAAAAATCTTTCCCAGTGTACTTCTTTAAACTGCTGCAAAATGGTGGCACAGAAGATTTCGGTTTAGGTTTAACTTTAGACGGGCATAGGTACAGGCATCTGGGCATGTTTAGGGACAGAGTTACAGTTCACGTTAGAGTTACGGCTGTGTGAGGATTCGGGTTATGGTAAGTCTGAGGATCAAATGTAGGGGCAGTGTGAGGTGGAAGGTAAGAGTAGGGTTTAGTGCTTAAGGATGAGCGAACCTATTGTCTCATTTAGGCTTATGGTAAACTTGACTGTTTAGATATGGGTTGGGGTTAATATTTGTGTGAGGGTTCGACGGTGTGCGAGGTTGAGTTGGGGGTCAGGCTTACGGTTTGTGTGTTACATCCGTTTTCATTAAGGTTAAGTTTAGCTCTCTGTCTAGTTTAAGGGATTGGTTTACATTAACGGTGAAACTGAGGTATCGATTGAAGGTGAGGGATAGAGTTAAGTTAGGTTCAGGCGAAGGATGAAGGTTAGGAGTAAGGTTAGTTGTAAGGGGAACTGCATGTTCACATCAGATTTGGGGTTAGGATTAGGCGTAGCCTTAGGGTAGACATACGGTTAGCGTTAGGGCTTGGTTTCGGGTGAGCCTTAGGTTAGGGTTAAGTTTAAGTTTAGGAGTTTACAGAGTTAGACCTAGGCTTAGGGTTACATCTCTGTTTAGGTTCAGACCTAGGGTTAGGTTTTCACCTAGGTTAGGGTTAGGATTAGGGTTGGTTTTAGGATAGGATTTAGGTTTGAGGTTTAATTTAAGTGTTGGATTATTGGAAGTACATCTGCTCTCACTGGTTTTCCTTCACGATCAAAATGTTTCTGAGATTCAAGGTTTAAGAGAAATCTTGCTTCTTGCCGTTTTCAAGGTTAAAAAGGCACCAACGGCAGTTTGTTTTTTTCCGTCAAACTTACGCTCGCTCTTTGAGAATCATGGGTCTTTGGGAAAGCCGTGAGTCCAGCAAGCTTTTCAGATTAAGTGTGCCCCAAGCAGTAGGTTCTATCCCTGAGCAATACAGCACGTGGAATTCCTGGGAATCTGGAACCCTGCCATGAAGTTCAGCCTGGTTGTTATTTTCACACGGAAGAAACTCCTTTGAGATTCCCATGCCTCTGTACACTGATGCTTCCAGCAACGTCATGTCTCACAGGTCAATAGTGGCTCTTTAAGTTTCACTGGTCTAGGAAAAAGGGTGAAGCGCCTGGGTTCCCATGCTTCACTACTTCATGGCCTGAAGATGTTTGTAGGCACATCGCAAATCCACCGGTGACAATTCTCTCGTATTGTCATTGCGATGGGAAGATGTCTTATTCGTTAGGAAATGTTTTACCATGGAAGACGGGTCCCCACAGAGCTCTCTTTTGTGTTGAGACAAACTCTGCTGAATTTAGCTGCCAGCATCTGCGTGTCCTCCCTTTCCTTTATGGTTGATGGAGACGCACGAGTGTAAGTAGAACGGTGAATGGTGGCCGTTCGTAACCCAGAGTCATCAGAAACCGCAGAGTAAATTTTAGGAACGTAGACGTAGGATACTGGAGAAAACTTCACTCAGGGACTTCAGTGAACTCTGCTTACAATGTTGAGGCCCGACACCCCTAGTGCCGGGGGCGACCCGTCTCCTGCCCTACGTAGTTTTTTTGAGCGTGCCTCCCTCAGGTGGTGCCTTTTCTCTCCCCGCAATATTGCTCCATGAAACTCTGCCGATGAAAACTATTTGCCATGGGTATGTCGTTTCACAATATTGGCCTCTTTGAAGAACAAATGCTTTTCTACACGGGTGCTGCCTCCCTGAACTTTCCTTTGTCTTGGCTCAATCGATGCAGATTCCTGTGCTGAATGCCCCATGGAGTGACACACGTGTGTGCTTGTCAGTATTCCAGGCACACGCAGCAATTTCGTTTTTCCAAGACCCACCTGGCTTGATCAAGGTTGCTTATTCCCGTGAAAACGTTTTTCGTCCAAATTCTAGAGGAGCACCATTGTGCCTCTGGGAGCTACACCAGGGCCTGCTGAACAGAGGCTCCAGCGGTTTCATTTTCGGACTGAAATTCAACACGGAATTGCATGGATCTATGGAAACCGTGAACTGTGGCCGTACCAGATTCTCACATCTTCATTGTCTAATGGAAGCTTGTTTCCCAGGCTGATCCGGCTGGCGCTTCATTTCTGGGCAATGACCATTTAATTGTGGACGTTCAGCCTTCTTCGGAATTCTCTGATACCGGCATGTTCCCGCGCCTCACTAAGACCACTCGGTGGAGGTTTAGGTGACTCAGGACAACTGTCTTTATTTCAGGCGTCTAGAACAAAGAGAATCCACAAAGGTTGATGATCATGGAGAAAGTAAAGTCCCGTTTCTTTATAGTTCCCACTCATGGCACTTCTAGCATCTGAGGCCAAAGAGCTCGTGCAGCATGATATTCTCAGTTCAGGCACGCCGCCTGCTCTTTCTTGCATGCAGAAAAATCTTTCCCAGTGTACTTCTTTAAACTGCTGCAAAATGGTGGCACAGAAGATTTCGGTTTAGGTTTAACTTTAGACGGGCATAGGTACAGGCATTTGGGCATGTTTAGGGACAGAGTTAGAGTTCACGTTAGAGTTACGGCTGTGTGAGGATTCGGGTTATGGTAAGTCTGAGGATCAAATGTAGGGGCAGTGTGAAGTGGAAGGTAAGAGTAGGGTTTAGTGCTTAAGGATGAGTGAACCTATTGTCTCATTTAGGCGTATGGTAAACTTGACTGTTTAGATATGGGTTGGGGTTAATATTTGTGTGAGGGTTAGACAGTGTGCGAGGTTAAGAGTTGGGTTCAGGCTTACGGTTTGTGTGTTCCGTCCGTTTTGGTTATGGTTAAGTTTAGCTCTCTGTCTAGTTTAAGGGATTGGATAACATTAACGGTGCTATGGAGGCTTCGATTGAAGGTGAGGGATAGAGTTAAGTTAGGTTCAGGCGAAGGATGACGGTTAGGAGTAAGGTTAGTTGTAGGGGGAGCTGCATGTTCACAACAGATTTGCGGTTAGGATTAGGGTTAGCCTTAGGGTAGACATACGGTTATGGTTAGGGTTTGCTTTAGGGTGAGCCTTAGGTTAGGGTTAAGTTTAAGGTTAGGAGAATACAGTTAGACCTAGGCTTAGGGTACATCTGTGTTTAGGTTTACACCTAGGGTTAGCTTTTCACCTAGTTTAGGTTTAGGATTAGGGTTGTTTTTAGGATAGGATTTAGGTATGAGGTCTAATTTAAGTGTTGGATTATTGGAAGTACATCTGCTCTCACTGGTTTTCCTTCACTGTCACAATGTTTCTGAGATTCATGGTTTAAGGGAAATCTTGCTTCTTGCCGGTTTCAAGGTCAAAAGGCGCCACCGGCAGTTTGTTTTTCCGTCAAACTTATGCTCGCTCTTTGAGAATCTTGGGTCTTTGGGAAAGCCGTGAGTCCAGCAAGTTTTTCAGATTAATTGTGCCCCAAGCAGTAGGTTCTATCTCTGAGCAATACAGCCCGTGGAATTCCTGGGAATCTGGAACCCTGCTATGAAGTTCAGCCTGGTTGTTATTTTCACACGGAAGAAACTCCTTTGAGGTTCCCATGCCTCTATACACAGATGCTTCCAGCAACGTCATGTCTCACAGGTCAATAGAGGCCTGATATCCCTAGTGCCTGGTGGCAACCCGGCTCCAGTTCATTGAGAACTCTTCCCACAACGTGATGTTTTTCACTAAGTTTTAAAACTTAACCTGGATATTGAAGAGGTGATCTGAATGTTAGAAACCCCAGAAGAAAGAAGAAAAAAAGTAGAGAAACTTCCAATCTTTTCTCAGAAACTGAAAAGAAAAAGTCTAATCTCCTCCTCTTTCTTTTTTTTATATTTCTTTTTAAAAAAACATTTTAGTAGGGGCTCATACAACTCCTATCACAATCCATACATATACATACATCAATTGTATAAAGCACATCTGTACATTCTTTGCCCTAATCATTTTCTTTTTTTACATTTTATTAGGGGCTCATACAACTCTTATCACAAACATACATATACATACATCAATTGTATAAAGCACATCCGCACGTTCCCTGCCCCAATCATTCTCAAAGCATTTGCTCTCCACTTAAGCCCTTTACATCAGGTCCTCTTTTTCCCCCCTCCCTCTCCGCTCCCCTCTCCCTCATGTGCCCTTGGTAATTTATACATTGTTATTTTGTCATATCTTGCCCTATCCAGAGTATCCCTTTCCCCCCTTCTCTGCTGTCCCTCTCCCAGGGAGGAGGTCACATGTGGGTCCTTGTAATCAGTTCCCCCTTTCCAACCCACTCACCCTCCACTTTCCCAGCATCGCCCCTCACACCCTTGGTCCTGAAGGTATCATCCACCCTGGATTCCCTGTGCCTCCAGCCCCCATATGCACCATTGTACAACCTCTGCCCTAGCCAGTCCTGCAAGGTAGAATTCGGATCATGGTAGTTGGGGGGAGGAAGCATCCAGGATCTGGGGGAAAGCTGTGTTTTTCATCGGTACTACCTCGCACCCTGACTGACTCGTCTCCTCTCCTAAACCCCTCTATGAGGGGATCTCCAGTGGCCGACACTTGGGCCCTGGGTCTCCACTCTGCACTTCCCCCTTCATTCAATATGGTATGTATATATATGTATATATACATATATATATACATATATACACACACACATACATACATATACATACATACATACACACACATATATGTCTTTTTTTTGCATGATACTTATACTGGTCCCTTTGGCACCCCGTGATCGCACTGGTTGGTGTGCTTCTTCCATTTGGGCTTTTTTGCGTCTGAGCTAGATGGCCGCTTGTTCACCTTCAAGCTTTTAAGACCCCAGACACTATCTCTTTTGATAGCTGGGCACCATCAGCTTTCTTCGCCACATTTGCTTATGCACGCATTTGTCTTCAGCGATCCTATCATGGAGGTGTGCAGTCAATGGTATGATTTTTTTGTTCTTTGATGCCTAACTGATCCCTTTGGGACCACTCGATCACACAGGCTTGTGTGTTCTTCCATGTGGGATTTGTTGCTTCTGAGCTAGATGGCCGCTTGTGTATCTTCAAGCCTTTAAGACCCCAGTCACTATCTCTTTTGTTAGCCGGGCACCATCAGCTTTCTTCACCACATTTACTTGTTCACCCACTTTGGCTTCAGCAGTTGTGTCGGGAGAGTGAGCATCATAGAGTGCCAATTTAATAAAAGAAAGTATTCATGCATTGTTCCTCCTCTTTCTTAAGATTTGCTTCCATCTATCGAGGAATCAATCTCCTTAGACTGAAAATCAGAGAAACTGTTGGGACACAGAAAGCACAGAGAATGTTAAGAGATTCTGATATTTTAAAAACCTCAGTTAAGAGTGGACATTTATTTTACCATGTTTTCTCATTCCTCTGCATATTTGCTGGAGAGTTAACTTCTCTCTCTTTATCATGCCATCTCACTTACTGCCAGTAATGACAGTGGAACATGTAGGGTTTTGAGACTCAAAGGTATGAAATGGAACTTGACTGAAGGAGACATTTAAGTTGCAAAAATACAAATATATTAACTCACATTAATCATTGCTGCTATTATTGTTTGTTTGATTGGCATTGGGTTTTTTTTTGAAGATATTTTCTTGGAATGGGTGGTTATAGAATAGCCATATTATCTGGAAAGCATTTTAAGCACTTTGATGAAGTCATTTTTCATATCTAAGCTCAATGTGGTGTGATTTTTGGTTTGTTGCTTCCATGGGTGTTCATTGTGCATCACAGAAATACAGAATCATAGAACATGTCAGCAGTTTCTCTGCATAACATGCTAAATGGGACAAATAACACGAGAAGCTGTACTAAATGGAAAACACATCAAGGTTGTAGGAAACTCTGCTAATAATCTGTGATATGCAGGTGACATAAAGCTACATGTTCTAAGATAGCAGGATTTGAAAACATGTTCTAAGATGATAGCAGGATTTGAAAACTTACTGATGAAGTCCAGGAATTTCTGCCTTCTCTGTACACCACAATTCAATGTAAACAAAATGAATCTATGGGACAATGGAAAATATGGGAAATAGAGACAAGATTAAAGTTGGGATGGAGTTCATTTTGCATGGATCTACAATTAATATTCATGGAAACCCCAGTCAATGATGCATTTCATTGAGCAAACCTGTTGCTCAGAACTCTTCAAAGATTGAAGAGCAAGGATGTCCCTTTGAGGACTGAGATACACCTGGCCCAAGCTATGAAGTTTTCAATTGTCTCATATGCACGTGAAAGATGGAGAATGAATGAGAAAGATCTAAATTTAAACAATTTATTTGAATTATGGTACTGGTGAATAATTTCATGGTGTGATGGACTGCCAGAAGAACAAACAATCATATATTAGATGATGTACACTTGTAATCATTAGTAGAAAGAAGTGAGCATGTTATTACTTCATCTCAAGTACTTTGAATATGTGTCAAGGAAATCAGAACTTGGAAGAGGACATCCTGCTTGATAAAGCATAAGGTCATTTTTAAAAGGATGACCTTTAAGAATATACATTGCCACAGTAACCACAACAAAGGCCTCATACATGAAAATTGTGAGGATGAGGCAAGACCTGTGTTTAATTGTTTTCTCTAGTGTTTCTGTGAGTTCAAACTGATTTGATAGGTCTTAAAACAGCAAAATGCAATGCCAATGGCAAACATTGCACTCCATGGAGAGGAAGTGAACTCATTCAACTTTCTAATTGGAACCAGATTAAGGATACCATTAAATACGAATCTTATTTCATATCATGCTGCAAATCTTAACTATAGCTATCAATCAACAAATGAAAAACAGAGGCATCCAAATGGTAATAAAGAAGTAAAACTCTCTAAACATAGAAAACGCAAAAGCTTGAGAAGAAAATTATTGCAACTAGTTGGAAGGGTGAGCCATTTCACAAGTTATAAGGTAAACATAGAAAATCAGTTTGGTTCCCACATACCAATAGAGAAAGCTCTTAAAAGAAAATCAGAAAATAATACAATTTGCAATAGCCACCTCAAGCATAAAACAAATTGGAATAAGCCTAAGCAGAGAAACAAAAATCTCATAGAAAGAAAACACTATTCCAAGAAACCAAAAGACATACACATCATTCAAATAATGGGTCATAATCATGAGTAAGTAGTAAGCCTTAACTTTGTGAAAATAAGACACTCTAAGCGATCTATCACTTTAATGCAATTCTGAACAAGATACCAGTGTCTATATTTAAGGACATGGAGATTACTAACCAAATTTTAAAAGAAATTACTCAAATTAAAAAAAGAGAAAAAACCTGGCATACAATGTCAAAATGACCCCCACCCCCATACTCTCCCGAACAGTTTCTACTGGAGTTTTTCTCAATCTGCTCCTAAGCAGTGGGAACAAAATGAACCCAAGACACTGCAGAAGATTTCATCTGTGCTCCTGGGCCTGAGCTACCCCTGCTGGTATAAGAGCTCTCTTAGTTCAGCCTCCAGCTGTCCTGCATGGTAGGTTGTTTGGGGACTCACATCGACTTTCCCTCTCCTTATCTCCTTGCACAGTGCTTGTCAGTGGTCACAGAGCTCAGCTGCAGGGAGAGCTGGATCTTGGATGTGTGTTGGTCAATGACTATCGTCTCAGGGATGGTGTGTATTCGCTAAACCACTCTGACCAATAGAAGTTCCTTCCCATCCACTTAAGGCTTCTCCCAGGGCTCTGTCTGATCCAGTCCCAAGTAACATTGTTGCTGGAGATGGAGTCCCTAGCGATGGTACAGGTGAGAGGGAGAGTCTGTAAAGGCTTCACCACTTGATTGCTTGACTCCTGTAGCTGCATGTGGTGCAGGACCCCTGGAGTCTTATGAAATAAGCATTAAAGGCCCCATATGTCTTTGAATGTGCTGTCATTCACTGCATCTCCCTGCCACTGACCCGATGGGAGACCCAGCACCATCAGGAGGAGGAAGAGATAGGAGGCAGACATTTCTGTATCAAAGGCTCCCTGACTCAGAAGGGTTTGGAATCCCCTGATTGCAGGGCGGTGATGGGGGTGGTCTCATTAAGTAAGAAACCACAACAGGCATTTGTCTAGGAGTGTTCCTGGCTGTTATAGGAGTTTGGGGCTATGAATAGTATACTAAGGTGCAGGCACCTCAGTTCCACAAGAAAGTGTCTCCAGGGATGATTCTTGAATAAAGTTGGATGACAGAGATGGGAGTGATGTGACCAACAGGCATACCTTGAATTAGTAGGCTCTCCAAATTCCAATATTTGAAATTACAAAATCAGAGTTCCAAGGTAGCAGTGTTGTTTGATTTGAACATATGCATCCACTAACTCATGAATTAATTTTTCTTTGTGAGGTCTGAGAGTTATGAACACGCCAGATATTCTTCTGACTGAGGGAAAATCAGAAAACCAAGCAACTGAGCTAGAAATGAACAATCTCTTCTTTCAAAACCAAATCTATTCTGACTCATAGGAACCCTATAAGACTGATTAGAACTCATTGAGCTTCTTCTGACTATAATTATTTACAGGAATAGGCAATGTCATCTTACATATTTACATAGATAGATAGATAACATACGAAATAAACAGTTAATTAAATTATAAAGCAGTACATATGGCTCATCGCCATTCACTCCTATGAGAGAGTTGTGAGACACTGGCAGTCCTTCAAGTCTTGAGGGCTGCTGGGTAGTCCTCTGTAGAGTAATTCAGGCTACCTGGCTACAGGCAGCACACAGCAAGTCAGGTCAACAGTCAGCCAGATGACAGGGTCCGACAGTCCCCAGCTCAAAAGATGTAGATTACAATGGTGTGGAGGATCAGGTCTTGAAGGAACCTCAAATTACAGCGACACAGTCCATGGATTAGGTGTCCCACAGGTAGTGTAGCTTGCAAATTGAGGCAAAGAAAAAGTAAGGTAGCTGCACACTGGTCCGATGATCAATGATCAAAGAGCAAGAGACAAGAGAGGCGAGGCTCTCCGAGCTATTTATCTCTCCGCATTTCAATTAATGTTTTTATTAGCCAGGTTGGCACAATAAACTAACAACCTCAGCTCCCGAGTGATCCCTGCACTCTGAAGAAGAAACATTGAGGTCTTTTAGACTCAGATTTCTGGATTTGTTTGTAGTCCCCATCTCCTCGGGTTGGGCTTGACCGGTCGCTTAATCAAGGTGTACTGCATCTTTCAAAATACTGAAATATGGAAATGATAGAAAATATGGCCTCAAGGAAAATGCAATAGATTTTTTCTCCAGTTGTCTATTGTTGTACACTAAACAGACATGAAACCTTGTAGCTTAAAATCACAAGATCTTTTTGTTTTTCATTTGTTGCTTGACTTTCCTATTTACTCTTATAATGCACATATATGATTTCAGAGGACACTCTCATCTCTGTTGTCTTCTTTGTGTGTATGTCCTTTGCTGTGTTCGATAGTATATGGATGCCCTGCAGTGGGGCACTTGCGTGTGTCCCTGCCTCCTTATAGATGGTCTCTATACCTCTGGGATTTACATTAGGTCCTTGACCCATCTTGTATTCATTTTTGTACATGGCTGAGGTTTGGGTTGTCTTTCATTCTTCTGAGGGTGACGAGTCAATTGTGCCAACCCCATTGTTGAAGATAACGTCGCTCTCCCTTATACAGTTCCTATGGCCTTTGTTGAAGGGTTGCCTGTATGTGGATGGATTATTTATTAGTTTTCTATTCTATTTCATTGGTCAACATATCTATCATTGTATGAGTACCAGGCTGTTTTTACTGCTGTGGCGGTGTAATACTTTTGAGGTCAGTTTGTGTGAGTCCCCCTAACTTGATCCAAATATTTTTGGGTCCCTTGATTATCCTAGGATTCTCCATATAAAGTGAGTAATTATTTTCCAGTTCTTTAAAGGGGTAAATTGGCATTTGGATCACGATTACATTGTACTTAGTGACAGTACTGGGTAGTTTTAACATTTCCTTGGTATTGGGCCTCTTTATCCATGAACATGGCATATTGCGAATGTGAACAGACTTGCATTGGGAAGCATAAACATTCCTGAATCATGGCATCTTGCTGAACAAGAGAGACAGAAAATAGAGAAGACACAAAGAGGCTTTGGACCAGTGCTGAGTTCGACCTGCACACTTCCTACTAAAGATGAGAGTCATATGGGAGCCACATTCTGTTTTCATATGGTTTGTTCCCTAACTTGCTGCCTACATAACTATAGCCGGGAAATCAATGTCACAATCGGGAAATTCTATGGAAGCCTCTGCTCTCAGTCTGTCCCTTCAGAAGTAACATCACCAAGTCTTTCTCTTCAGGCATCACTTGGTAAGTTTGAATAGCCAGTCTTTCTGATTTAATTCAAATAGCTCACCTCTGGCAGTACCCTGTCGCCCCATCTTCCCTCAATTTCATTAGATCCAAATCACCAAGTTTCCATGAGTTTCATCTGGACCTTGATCTTGAGGACTGCCTGGCAAAATCATTTTACTCCACACGAAAAAAGGCTGATATATCTGAAGAATATTTTCTTTGTTATGATACAGCTCTTTAAGTGTATGAAATATCAGGGATAGGCAAAGCTGGTAGTATAAACAGGATAGGCAAAGCTGGTAGTATAATCATTAAGAGATTCTCTGAGGGAAACTGCAAGATGGAGAAGAACACCAATATCACAACAGAAAAACAGTCCTGAATGTCCCCATCTGCACCTGCTCCTGGACCTGAGGCTTGACTCTGTGGGTCTTGCGCGCCCCCTGGGGGCCTGTTTCCTCCCTGAAGGAGAGGTTTGTGTCCTGGTTCAGTCTGAATTCTCCTCACTGTGATGGTAGCACAGAAATAAAAAGGCATGTCCTCGAATTCCAGGCTGTTCATATGCAGATGCAGCAGTTCTTGGAGATACAAAAACATCTTGGAGAAGTCTTTGTAGTATGCACCATCACCACTTGACACCCACTGCAGGTCCTTCCCTGGAGCCTGGTGGACACAGATCATGCATAGCTATTGAAGGGCAATCTTGAGGTTGCACTGGAGAATCTCAGAGACCCCCAAGGAACCCCATACTCCACTAGCTGCACCTCACTCTGGACTTCTGCAAACACAGATATCCATGGCAGGAAAACCATCAGACATGTTCACCGTGTCTCCCACTCACACCCAAGCACACAAACTGGTTCATGACAAAATCACCTGTTAAAATAGCAACAAGGACAAGCCCCTTTCAGCTAAGAGGCCAGGCTTTCTGTGTTGTGCTCAGTCCTGATCACTGAGTTGGGACTCCTGAGAATCCAGGAGCACTTCCAGAGCTGCAGGGTTGGGGCTGTGTTGGCTTTCATCAGCAGAGGGAGGGGTGGATTTGCATTCCCTCCTACTACATAGCAATAAATGAAGTTGCATGACTTCTGAGATCCGAGGGTTCTGTTCCTAGAACAGATATGAGTGTTTTAAGTGTGTTGGAAAGGGCATGCTGATAATATCCTTGGTAACATGTATTATATTACTGTTCTATGCTAAATTGTTATCATATATAATTCATTTTATTCTTCTACTAACACAATACATAAGATTATATTTATAGATTTCTGGTTTTTAGGAATAATACTACATACAGAGATGTAAAAATGTTTTTTATATCTATGAAGGATTCACAGCATTTCCTTCTTAATGTCCCTTGAGATTTTGGAAGAGGCAAGGTTGAGGTTGTCCTCAGGACTAATAATAAGAGTTGTCATACAAGGAAGGCAAAGGGAAGGTGGGGGGGAAGGTGAAGTTGGGGGGGAAGGGGGAAACTGATCACAATGATCTACATGTAACCCACTCCCTGGTTATAAAACAGAAAAGTGGGTGAAGGTAGATATCAGACAATGTAAGAGATGACAAAATAATAATTTATAAATTATCAAGGGTTCAGGAGGGAGGGGTGAGTTGGGAGGGAAGAGGAAAATGAGCTGATACCAAAGGCTCAAGTAGAAAGACAATGTTTTGAGAATGATGATGACAACAAATGTACAGATGTGCTTGACATAATGGATGGATGTATCTATTATGATTGATAAGAGTTGTACAAGCTCCCAATAAAGTGATTTTTTAAAAAAAGGTCAGTGTTGTAAGATGGATGAGCAAAAATTTCCAAATTAATTCTTAGGACTGCTCTTGCTACCCTTGAAGAATAAGTAGGTACAAAGCCCTAAAGAGTTTAAAAGGGAAAAAGGAAATGTGGCACAAATTCTTTGCCCTTTTTCTCATCATTGCAGTTTTCCATTTTCTTAAAACATTTTCATATGAGCCCTGGTCATTATGCTGAAGCCTTTTAAAATTGCTACAAGACAGGGGTCCTACAGGCAATAGACCAATTATTGGGCAGTTAGCATGTCTTCTTCCCACTAAAGCATCGTGTTCTGAATGAAGGCAGGATTAGAGTTCTGGGTCATGTGGTTGTTGTGGATGGATGGTATTGAGTCAGTTTTGACCCACAGGGACCCTGTGCACAGCAGAACAGAACACTGTCTGGTCCTGCACCGTCCGTTCTCAAGATCCTATGCTTGAGCTGTCTGGGGGACAGATAATTAAGGACAAATGAGGGAGAAATTTATTCATAAGTTTTGAGGGGGAAACCTGGCAGTTTAAAATTTATTATCTAGGAGAAATGGCAGAAAAAGTACAAACAATATAATGAAGCATTTCAAATATGTTTCTTTGTTCTTTGTCCGTTGGCTTGTTTTTTAATTGTGAGGAGCTCAGGCTTTGCTTCTGAGCATTTGCAAAGGAACACTTGAATGGTGTAGATACTTTCTATGGACGTCATTCCTTCATGTCACAGAAGGCTGAGCTGGGACAAGCAATTGCACAGTGTATCTGCATGGAAAACATGGCTCTAGAGAAAAGGCACATTATGGTGTGGCAGAAGGCAGGGACAAGGCTATGTCAGATGGTTGCTGGTGAATTAGAGGAGACGGAGGCTGTCAGGACAGTGCAGTAATGAGCAGTTTGTTATTTTCTGCATCATTCATCTTAGGACCTACCATCAGGGAAGATGTTACTGTGATGGAAACTTCCAGTTCCTTTCATGTGCAAAGACATCGTGGTGAGAATGAGTAGGAATAAACTTAGGGAAGGGGGAACATGGATATCCAGGATGAGGGGGATTCCCTTGTTCTTGGAGTAGAACAGAGAGATAGCAGGGTTGTGAATGGGGAGGCAGGGACAGGAGTGGAGTGCTGGAAACTGTGATACTGGTAGGAAGTCAACTGCAGCCTGCCCCATGACTCCTGGAGATAAAGTGGTCCTGTGACCAAAAAGATGTGCTTTAACCATGCCAAACATTTTCTATGGCCTCATATGCATGTTAAAAAGGCAAAACAGAAAATCAAAAAAGAAAGAAAAAAGTACTAGGCCACCATGGTTTGGAAAAATAACCAAACCAAACCAAATACAAAACCCTGCATATTCTGAATGATTAAATTTAAAACATAGGATAACTGCTTAAATTTCAGCTAAATCATTAACTAAATGATTGTCAGAATACTTCTCAAAGTGTGGTGGAAGGATATACTATTAAATTTCCAGCCAATACAAAAACACTTAATGGTTATCTTTACCCAGACCTCCATCCCTCCATTTCCCCTGAGTCTAGTTGAAAAGTATTTATCTGAGCGTCATGAGAATTCTGAAACAGGGACCCCTGAGAGTGTCATTTCTTGTCCTTCAGGGACAGACTGTTGCTGTAAGACAGAATATATTCTCGTGTTACAACATAACTTTTGAAATCAAAGATATAAGGAGTAGGCATATAATTAATATTTTTAAATTAGAGATAGATTCCCTAGGGAACTGTGAGATTTAGAAGAATCCACATGTGACCACAAGCCTTGAAACTCCAGATGCTCCTGCTCTGGGGCTGAGTCCTATGCTCTGTGGGTCCTGAGCACCTCCCTGGAGACTAGTCTCCTCCCTACAGGGGAAGTTTGTGTCTGGGCTCTCACTGAGTTCCCCTCACTGTGTCTCTTGTACAGTAATACATGGACATGTCCTCAACTTTCAGATTATTCATTTGAAGATAAGAGTGTGTTCTTGGAGTTATCTCTGGAGATAGTAAATGGACCCTTCGCGGAGTTGGTGTAGAATATGTACCATCACCACTAATGGCTGCGATCCACTGCAGGCCCTTTCCTGGAGCCTGGCGGATTCAGTGCATGTAAGAGTCACTGAAAGTGAATCCAGAGTCTGCACAGGAGAGTCTCAGAGAGCCACCAGGCTTTGTTAGTTCACCTCCAGACTCCGCTAGCTGCACCTCACCCTGGACACCTGCAAACACAGAGGCACTCTGATTATACAACCCACATACAAACAATTGCCCTCACAATTTTAAACACACAGAGCAAAGTCTATCACAATTGCCATGTAAAATAGCCAAAAATGAATGCCAAAGTCTGGCCAAAATTCATGGTGTGTCCTATGGACTAGCTCCTGGGCACAAATGGAAATATCAGAGACCCCAGAGACTGGGGCTGTCCTCTGAGATCTCCCACATCAGGGACTGTGGCCGGCTTATCAGCAGGCAGAGAGCTACATTTGCATGTCCCCTGAAATTTGAAGCAGATGAGTAGAGATCATGGGCCAGAGTTCTCCCTCAGACTCAAAGAAACACAAGCACTCTCAAGGGAAAACAGAACTCTTAGTTAGGATTTTTATCAAGCATTGCTTTAATCATTGTATATTATCAATATTTTTGAAAAGTACTTTCTAATTTATAAACCTTATATTACAGACACAACAACCTTTGTGACATAAGAGCTCATACTGCATCCTCTCCCATCCCTTTTAAGAGATGGGTACACATGATTATGATGGGTAACTCTCTAATCTGTTTCTTGTATTACAAGGGAACCTTATTAGATGTTTTTTGTTTTGTTTTGTCTTGTTTTTTGCTTTCCATGGAATTTCCACATTTCAGTGATACTCTTTAACTTTGGGCCTGAAGTTGATCATAGAATGTGTACAGAAAACATGAAGAATGAAATCTCCTCCCTGGTCCTACTTCTTTTGTCATGATCAGGAAAACTCGATATTGATTATTTAACATTATCTCCTAAAAGTCACTTTTCTTTTAATTGGCTTACTTAATGTGTTCCTTCCACTTCATTTGAGTTCTTATATTTATTAGTTTCCTCCCCCACCCCCTGCCCTCCTAACTTATGATATAGCATACTCATCGTTTTCTGGTTCCAGTAAATGGAAACAGCAGTCATTAATTAATTCAGTCCAACACAGCCATTCAGGCTATGAAAATCATTAACTACATGTACTAGCTATCAGTGATACAAATAGCATTTGTATATAAAACAGGTATTCATGAATACATACAATGTCATATTTGCATATGTGTTAAACCAGGTTGTCTAGCGAAACAAGTCCATTGCTACTCATATATGTGTAAAAGATAACTTTATATCAAGAAGTAATTACACATCAATGAAACATCCCAGCCAGTAGAGATAAAATTTATAAGTTCAATATTAGCTCATAGGTCTGATATTAGCCCATATGTCTGAATTCCTCTTTTAAGTCACATAGCACATGCAATGATGCTGAATGCAGGATGATCGCAGGCAAGTGGAAAGTCCTGGGGATCTAATGGCAGTGGACGCATCTTCAGGGCTTTGGTTGCCATCACTGTGGCTCCACGTGGCTTGTCAACATGAAAATGAGAGACAGACAGACAGAGAGAGAGAGAGAGAGAGAGAGAGAGAGAGAGAGAGAGAGAGAGAGAGAGAGAGAGAGAGAGATCTACCTCTTCTAATGGGAGATTCAAGAAAACACTTCCGAGAAGACTCATAAGAAGGCCACACGCACAAGAAGGGATCACCATGCTTTGATCTGATTGATGGGCTAGAATCCACCCCTTCACCTTCAGTCTTTTATCAAGTTAACATGAAATTGTGTAACTACCACAGCATAAAATCTACAAATGTATAAACAGCGCAATATCTGTGGGGTTTTGTAATAAATATTCACAGAGTGGTCATTTTGGAGGGAACTGAAACTCTATATGCTAATAGGATGCTCCTTGTTCCCATGCCTCCCCCATTTCTATGGTCTCAGAATTCTTGCCCCTGTCCTTTCCACAACCCAAGTTATCCCCATAGACCAATACCATCATTACAGGGACGTTTGTGTTTGTGATGGTAGTGAGTCCTCTGTTTCCCTCACACATTAATGGACAGCCACGTCCTCAGTGTCATTGAGCTCAGATGCAGGGAGAACAGATTTGAGTCTGTATATTTTTCTGGAGCTTGAGCATCATCAGTTCCTTAAAGATGAGATGTTGTTTTCTGCTATTGAAATATATTGCTCACAACTACTGCAACCTTTTCTGAAGGTTTTGGCAGCTCCAGCTCCAGCAGCATCTAGGCATCAGAGACAGCAAAGCCTATGCAGAGGATCTATGATGATTTCTCACTCTTGGACCCAAATCTTGGACAAATAGGAACAGGGAAAATAATCACTGATGACAAGTAATGGAAGCCTCAGTAATCCAGCCCATTTTTGGAATCTTGACACTGCTAGAGAGAAGTAATAGCTAGGCAGAGGAATCTCCACAGGACATTGATGTCCTATGGAAAAGGTCTATGGATCCTAGAGAACCCTGTCTATGATGAAATGTTTTTCACTAGGTTTGAGACTTTACCTGGAAATTGATGAAGTGCTCTGCATATTAGAAGCCCAGGAATAAAGAAGAGAAGTTCCCAATCTTCTCAGAAACTGCAAGTCTGACCCCATCATCTTCTTTGTGCTAACACCAACACCACACTCACTGCCATCAGTGGATTCCGACTCATAGAGACTCTATATGACAGTGTATTCCATCATGTTGAAAAGCACACTCGACGAAAGGAACTGTGTTACCAACATGACTCCTGCTAGAAACAAACACAGGGCTGCATGACAGTGAAAGGGACCCGCTCTCCTTGGATCAAGCAAGGACTGAGGCAGAAGATTCCCCAAAGAAAGCCTCTGAAAAAGATGGTAGGCATGGCTTAAAGGTTTGGAAATATATACCAACAAGTAAATGTATAGGATTAAGGATGTGAAACATATTTCACAGGGATGGTTACGAATATGCATTAGGGTGAGGTTAAGATTCTTTTTTAAATTAATAAATCTTTTTATTGGGCTCATACAACTCTTATCACAATCCGTACATACATCAATTGAGCAAAGCACCCTTATACATTCTTTGCACTCGTCATTCTCAAAATTCACCTTCCACTTGGGTTCCTGGAATCAGCCTGGTTTCCCATTTTTCCCCCTTCCCCTCCCTCCCTGCTCCCCCCTTCCCCCTGGTCCCTTGATAGTTTATAAATAATTATTATATCTTATCTTACACTCCCCGGTGTCTCCCCTCACCCACCTCCCCATTGCCCATTTCCCAGAGAGGAGGTTACACATAGATCTCCAAGATTGGCTCTCCCTTTCTGCACCCCCTTCCATCCTGGTGTAGCCACTCCTACCGCGGGTATTGAGGGGTTCATCTGTCCTAGATTCCCTGTGTTTCCAGATACCTACTTCACCGCTGTACATCCTCTGGTATAACCAGGTCCGCAAGGTAGAATTGGGGTCATGATAATTGGGAAGGGAGGAAGCGTTCAGGAACTAGAGGAAGGTTTTGAGTTTCATTGTTGCTACAGTGAACCCTGAGTGACTCATCTCCTCCACACTACCCCTCTGGAAGGGATGTCCAGCTGTCTACAGATGGGCATTGGGTCCCCATCTTGCACTCCCCCTCATTCACGGTGATGTGATTCTCGCCACCACCCCACCTTTGTTGTTTGGGACCTGGTCTCCTCTGCCCTTCACGATCACCTATGTTGGTGAGCTGCTTCTGTGTGGGCTTTCTTGCTTCTGGGCTAGATGCCTGCTTATTTGCTTTCAAGCCTTTACGTCCCCAGATGCTATATCTCTCAGTAGCCGGGCAAGACACAGCTCCTTGTACTTCTTGGTTCCAAGTGTCTTATTTGACCTTTTGGGTGACTTTTGGTTCCTTGACCAAAATTCTTATGTTCCATGTGACCTGTGACCTGAAGTTTGGGAATGTCTTGGTGGACATGTTTGCCTGGCCAGAATGGATACTCATTTGGTGTAGTGGGATATTTTTTTTGTGAGGAAAGAGCTCAACAGATACAGGATATCAGGAAGGGAAATACAGAATAATTGCAGGCAATAAATGAGGCACTCCAACATCCTGTGGCAACATCTCATATCTTAAGGAGAAGTTCCTTGGACAAGCTATGGAATTTACACTGTGACACAACCTTAAGCAGCTTGGGAAATAATCTCTAAGAGAATGTCCAAAGTTCATCTTATACTGTACTCCTTAGCTACTATATTCACAACAAATATAATCTTGTCACAAGGGATTAGTTATCAATGATAACTTTTTCGCAGAAATGGTACATCTATTGTTATTTTTAATCACTTTATTAGTGGTTCATACAACTCTTATAACAATCCGTACATACATCAATTGTATAAAACACATTTGTACATTCATTGCCCTCATCATTCTCAAAATATTTACTCTCCACTTAAGCCCCTGGCATCAGGTCCTCATTTTGCCCCCTCCCACCCCACTACCCCCTCCCTCATGAGCCCTTGATAATTTATAAATTATTATTTTGTCATATCTTGCCCTGTCCAATGTCTCCCTTCACCCACTTTTCTGTTGTCCATCCCTCAGGGAGGAGGTCACATGTAGATCTTTGTAATCGATTCCCCCTTTCCAACCCACCCTCCCTCTATGCTCCCAGTATCGCCACTCATACCACTGGTCCTGAAGGGATCATCCTCCCTGGATTCCTTGTGCTTCCAGTTCCTATCTGTACCAGTGTACATCCTCTGGTCATGCCAGACTTGCAAGGAAGAATTCGGATCATGATATGTGGGGGATGGGGGGATGGAGGAAGCATTTAGGAACGAGAGGAAAGTTGTATTTTTCACCGTTGCTACATCGCACCCTGACTGGCTCGTCTCCTCCCCAAGACCCCTCTGCAAGGGGTCTCCAGTGGCCTAAAAATGGGCTGTGGGTCTCCTCTCCGCACTGCCCCCCTCATTTACTATGGTAAAAATTTTTGTTCTGATGATTCCTGATACCTGATCCCTTTGGCTCCTCGTGAGCCTACAGGCTGGTGTGCTTCTTCCACGTGGGCTTTGTTGCATTTGTGCTAGATGGCCGCTTGTTTACCTTCAAGCCTTTAAGACCCTGTCCAGACACTTTATCTTTTGATAGCTGGGCACCATCAGCTTTATTCACCACACTTGCTTATTCATCCACTTTGTCTTCAGCGGTTGTGTTAGGAAGGTGAGAATCATAGAATGCCAATTTAGTAGAAGAAAGTATTCTTGCATTAAGGGAGTACTTGAGTGGAGGCCCAATGTCCTTCTGCTACCTTAATTCTAAACCTATAAATATATGCACATAGATATAGTTCCCCATCCTCATACATTAATATATTTGCATATGTATTGTTTGTTTTCTTTCTTTCTTTTTTAGGAATTTGGCAGTGATTGGTAGATATATATGGGCAAGAAAAGTATATATTACTTCCCTTTTTGTTCCACCTTCCAAAGATCAAACTGGAGCTTCACTCAAAAATTAAAGAGTTTATTGAAGGAACAAAACAATCGAGGAATGGACAATAATAATTGTAAGGATTCACAAAGTCCCACCGTAAAAGTAAATTTTCAGAGTTTAAATGCAGAAGGATCCTGAAACTTAAAAGATTATTCCAATCCCTTGATCTTTACTACGTTTGGCTCAAATGGACAAGGCAATATCAAGGACACTATATAATGATTGAGTCATGTAACAATTTTTATTTGCTTTGCTTTGACTTTAGATATTGGGAGAGAGAGTGACTGCTCTTCCTGGCAGCTTGTTGTGGGAGTAGCTATGCTGATTTTTACTCATATTTTCTACACTTTCAACTGAGTTGAAACTAAAAATTAAAATTGTCGATCACAGGACAGAATGTTGCAAGACCAACCACTTCTATGCAAATACCTTTTACAAGTTCAAACCTGTCCGATAGAGTCACTTTGGGTCACAATCAACTATTTGACAGTGTGAGTTTCCATGTACAATTTAGAAGACACTAGTACACTCTCTACGATTGTAAACAGGGTTTCCATTGAATCTGTTTGAGAGCTGTGGGAACAAAACCAACTCAAGACTCCGGAGAAAGGCCCACCTGTGCTCAGCTCTGAACCTGCTCCTGGATCCTGTGCTTGTTGTTTGTCCTGAGCTCCCCCTGCTGGTCAGTAAGCCCCATGCAGTCCAGCCCCAGAGCTGTCCTGTGAGGGTCACACTGACTGCCCTGTCTATGTCCACCTGCACTGAAATAGACAGATGGGTCCTCAGTGCTCACAGAGGTCAGGGGTAGGGAGAACTGTTTCCTGGAAGAATCAAGGTCAATACTACAGAGATTTATAGTAGGAGATCCCTGTTCACCATGGCCTCTCCCTGGCTGCTGCCTGAATCCAATCAATCCCAAATACCCTCTCCCTGAACCAAGGTCGTCCTATCTCAAGAGGCTTTGGAGTCTCCTCCTGAGGAGGCCACTTTTAACCAGGAAACTATACCAATCATTTTCTTATGAGTATAACTGACTGTTATAAGGTCTGGAACCCATGAGTAGTTTGCGAATGCCACAGCATTACCGCTCCACCAAGAGATTTCTCCAGAACTGTTTCCCACATCAAGTTGAATGCAGGCAAGTGAATGAAGCTAGAAAGCAAGCAAATAACATGTCTACTTATTAGAAAGAAGGAAAGAAGGTCTAATAATATTGGGAATGGATGTGTTGAGAAAGGGCCAGAAAATTTGAGCTGAGCATTTTCTTCAATTTTGACAATGCACCTGCTCATTCTTCAAGGGCATCAAGGACTGAACTCTGAGAATTTCATGAAGAAACTGTACTTAATCTGCTCTATAGCCCTACGGTTAATCATATGTTACACAGTGAGCCACTTAAGAGAAACCCAATCCAGTAAGAGGCGTCAGTGCCCCCATGTGGTGAGATGTCTCCCTGTCATGTCAGTGACCTGTGTTTTTATTCTCACTCTCTAGGAGACAACAGACACTGTGTCCTCTGGTGCTGGACTGAGAGATGCCTCTGAGACTCCTGCTCTGCAGCTGCATCAGGCTGAGGGTTTCTGCCCCTCTCAGGAAGGGGGTTCTCTCACCGTGTCTCTTGCACAGTAATACATGTTCTTCAGGCTGCTCCACTGCAGGTACGTGGTGCTGATGGAGTTGTCTGTGGAGATGGTGACTTTTCCTTGGAAGGATGGGTTGTACCTGGTATCAGAGTCAACAGGATAAATCATTCCTACCCATTCCACGCCCTTTCCAGGTGGCTGCCTAATCCAGTGGCTCCAGCTTCCAGTAAAGCTGTACTCAGATGCCTTACAGGAGATCCTCGAAGATTCCCCAGGTCTTTTCACCTCTGCCCCAGACTGCACCAGGTCACCTGAGCACAGACACCAGTGGAGATAGGATTCAGAGATCAGATATTCCCTCTACACACACACACACCACCACCACCATCACCACCACCACCACCACCACCACCACCACCACCACCCCACCACCCCATTCATCTCAAATCCTGTGACGATCCTGACCTTGGAGAAGAGCAATGAGGAGAGCTAGGCTGGCAGAGCCCATCTTGCAAGGAGGATGGAAAGGGATCACACTGTGGTCCCCAGCTGGATGATGAGGGTGCTTCCCCTGTGGAGGTGGCCTGTGGATCTAAAATGGATGTCTTCACTTTGCATATTTCTTCCCTGCTCTCCATGTCAGACTCCTCCAGTCTTATAACCCTGGAAACCCAAGGTAGGAGGAGGTGCGTGTGTTGGGACTGCTGGGAGGGACAGAACCTGATCCTAGTAACATCCTGCAAAACACACACACACACACACACACACACACACACACACACACACACACACCACCACCACCACCACCACCACCACCACCACCATCACCACAACCACCACCACCACCCGGCACTGACACCTCACGCATGGAGAGTTTTGCACTGTGGCTCTCCACTCAGTGTATCTCTTAGTCCACACCCGGGGAGGAGTTGTTTCAAACCCAGTGTGAATCTGCAGCCCAAGGAGCCTGGGGCGTCACAAAGGGTCCCTCCTTACTGTCTGTGGGGAATGATGTCCAGATAGAGAGTACCTCTGTCTCCTTAGTGAAGACTTTGCAGAATCTGATTTCCCAAATGGTCCCTTCTTAGTAAACTCTCAGGTACCTCCTAGTACCCAGGTCTGCCCTGTGCTTCCTGCTGCCTGAGAAGAAATATAATCTGTCCCTAAACATTTCTCTGACCTACTCTGATCTAAACTAAAGAAAACAATCAGTGGGTTAACTTTTTCTCTCTCTGAGGAGGAGGCCTTGGGGTTCGGGGAACACAAAGAACCACTGACATAACAGCCCACAAAGACAATGTCCTACGTCTGGGTTTTGAGAGTAGTGACTGGGGACATTAAAACATATGAAGTGCAGCTAATTGTTTCTCCCTTTCCAGAGTGATGATAATTGAAGACAGATGGAAACCATTAGTCCAATGCTGTAATTAATCATAGATTCGAGTCTCCTGAACTCTCAGACCAGAAGAAACATATGGTGCCTTACTATCAGTACCCATTTCTTTGGAAAAGATAGCATTAGAAGGTCTTAGGAAGAGTGGGATAAAAAGTGAAACAATACACACAGAGAGAAACATACACACACACACAAAGAAAAGAGAAAAAAAGAATAGATTTACTGGTTGGTAGACTTGTGGAAGTCCTGAGACTGTGGTTGTCAGCCTCCCTTCAGGTCTGGGACAGAACTCAGCCCTTGGAAAAACTTCCAGCCAAATAACTGACAAGCCTACAAGGGAGCAATAGTCCTGGGGAGATACAATGACTTTAGAACAATCAAACTTCTGTGATTAAAAGGGCAACATTTATCCAGGGAAAAATTCATAATGTTTGGAAAGAAAAGGTAATTGTAACAGGAGTTTGTGTGCATTGCAGTCAATGAAAGGAAACAAAAGTGCATGCATTTTTGAATGAACACTAATCTTCTCAGTATACCTTCATGCAATCCACAAAAAAAAAAATAAAGAGAAAATAAAATTCAAGCATTTCCCCTCAGTTTTCTCCTGATGAGGAGAGAGCACCCCAGGTTGTGGTTTATGCACTTGGGGTCTCCCAAGAAACAAACAAGGACCCAGAGAATGTGTCCTACTTCCATGCCTCATTCTCCTCCCTCTGTTCTCTGGAGTTGACGGTCATGCTAAAAACATCTTAATCTTGGTTCTCAGAGGCAGGAAGAGGACTAAAAACCACGACACAGGGAAAAATGAGATAGGGGAGGCTCCAATTCTGCTAGGAAACCTGTATCTTCCTCATCACACACTGAGTCTTGAATCAGGATCATGTGCCTGTTTGGCCTGAGACCCTGTGCCATGCATCCCAACCTTCCCTTCATGGTGCTTACACTCTGGTCTCACATAACTTTCCTTACCTACTTTTATCTGCATCACCACACGCATCAAATAAGTGATATATTCCTGTTGTGGAGACCCAGTTTCTTAAGAAAATCTCTTGAAGAGTGAGTCATTGTTGTATAACATCCATGTACAACTCCTTATGACACACCTCATGTTGTAGTTTGTGCATTTAGTCTTCAATTTATCTCAAATAGAAAAAAGCGTTATCTGAACACCCTCTGCCTGGACTCAGCCCAAATCCCCGAATCTGAATACACAATGACACTGGAGTTTGTTGATCGAGTTTCTTTATCTCCCTCTCCATCCTTCTATACATTTCCAATCTCTGCTCTATATCTATCCATCTATCTATCTATCTATCTATCTATCTATCTATCTATCTATCTATCTATCTATCATCTATCTATCATAAATCTGTTAATTGGTCTACCAATCTACTGAACAATTGATTAAGTTATCATCTATTTTCTGTGTATATACTGTCCATATCTTGTATCTATCATCTATCTGTATTTATCTATCTATGTTCCTTTCCTATTTCCATCTATTTCATGCTTAACTTTATTTCTGAAATAAACCTCGGCTTAATGGGAGTATATTTGTTTTGTTCTCGGTGGAGTATGTTATATGTAGGTCATTGATTTTAGTTTACTAGACTCATTTATTTGTTTACTTATTTGATTCTTGATGTCCTTTTGGATCTTCTGTTTCAATGTTAAGTCAATAATTGAACATGTTAAATTGAATTACTCCATTATTTGGTTGCATTATGCTGTTATTTATTTATTGCATTAAAATATTAGCCAGAAGTTGTTTGATATATTTTGAAGAAATAATGACATATTCTCACCACCTGTCTGGTAGTTAATTATACTGTGGTGGCTTGTGTTTTGCTGACATGCTGGAAGATATGTCACTCTTATATCAAATGCCAGAAGGGTCACCCAAAGTGAGCAGATTTCAGCAAAGCTTCCAGACTAAGAACAGACAATGCAGAAGGACCCCTCTCCCTCTTCAGAGGAAGAAGCTGCTAAAACCTTATGCATAACTTTGAAGCATGGTTGAATACTGAAAGCCTAGGCAAAGGAAGTAGGAAATTGTTGAAGCTACTGCCAGATGGGCCACTCAGGTTTGAGGGCACTCAAAATGTTACTGAAGAGGAGCTGATTTCTTGAAGTCATCTTGATTTCCATGATGATGTGATTTGGGAGTTGAACCATCAGGATCTCCATTTGCTGATGGGGCATGCCTCAAGGTAAAGAGAAACAGCTGCAGAAGTCTTCTTAGGAACAGAACTTGTAATTTGCATACTACGGATGTTGGGAAATTGGAAGTGGTCAAATATTAAATGGTATACATGTGTATTGATTGATATCCTAGGCATTAGTGAGCATAAGTGCACTGACCAGTATTGGCCAATTTGATCAGAAAATCATAGGAGTTACTATGCTGGGAACAGCACAGTCAAGAGAATGGCATGGAATTGTCAGAAAGGTTTTGCTAAACCCATCATGAAATACAGTACTCGCTGTGATAAGATTATATTTGCCTTCAAGGAAATCCAATCAATACAACTATTATCAAGGATTACTTGAACAATGCAAGTGCTGCCAAGTTTAGAATATCAACATAACACTAATAAATAAAAATTATATTTTTATTTGGTTCTTACTCCCCACTTTTTTTGCTGAGATTTCAATTCCATTATTATACATCCTACATGCAATAGGTCTGATTTTAAATATTTTTATACATTTACATTGTATTCCTATGTCATAAAAATAGAGAAAACCCTTGAGGGAAACAGCGCGATGGAGATGCATAACCAGACCACAAAAGGAAACCAGCCCTGAAACTGTCCCTCTGCACCTGCTCCTGAGTGTGTCCTGTGATCTGTGGGTCCTGAGCGCCCCCTGCTGCCCAGCTCCCTCCCAGCAGGGAGTTTGTGTCTGGGATCACACTCACTTCCTCTCATTTTCTCACAGAGTAACAGAGGGTCTTGTCTTTCATTTTCTTACCGTCCATTTGCAGATAAACTGTGTTCATGTCATTGTCTCTGCAGATATTGAATCAACCCTTCAGAGTCTGCATAGTTCTTAGTGCTGTAACGGAACTATTTACACAAATTGATGAACAAAGCTTACATACCAAGGTATCTTTATCCTCCTCTCTTGAGGGGTGATTTCATTTCACAGGAACGTTATGCTATTTTCAGGAAGTAATTGTCTTTGTTTCCCATCTTGAAATGCGTAACAAGTAAAGAAAGGATTCAGCGAAATATTCGGAGTCCCTGCCTCAGTGAGCACAGCTGCCATTCCCCCGGGTTTTCTGACGCTCTCAGGATATGGGTTTCACAGCGCTTGTCTCACACAGTCAGGTTGCAGTGTCCTTGGACTTCAGGCTGCTTATCCGTAGATAAGCTGTGCTGATGGGGGCATCCAAGGAGAAGACAGAGCCCTATGTGAATCCCTGGATATATGTTGATTTCCCAGTGTGGGTGTTGATCCAGCCATCCACTGAAAGCCTCTTCCGGGTACTTGTCAAACCCTATTCATTCCATCACTGGTGAAGGGGCTCACAGAAGTCCTACAAGACACCTTCACGAATCTCCCAACTTTTTCACCTCAGCCCCAGACTGCACTAACTGCATTTAGGCATGCACACCTGTGTGTGAGGACGTAAACCAGAAAGTGAGGGCTCTGGAGCTGCCACAGTGTTCGCTCCATTCCCATGTCTTATCTTACCCAGGGCGACTGCCAATAGGAAAATGAAGCTCCACAGTCACCCCTTCATGAGTGCACTTTGTTGTCAGTGGTTTAGGAATAACCTATGTGGCAATATCTTTGCTTAATGCTTCCCCAGGGGAATGGCTTCAGCCTTCAAATCTATAGAGCTCTCGTATGTGCATATAATTCACATTCATGAATGTATTCCTGGTCTAAATCAGTGATAAATAATAAGAAGCCTTGATAACTCTAGAGCAGCAATTCTCAACCTTCCTAATGCCACGACCCTTTAATACACTTCCTCATATTGCGGTGACCTCCCAACCATGAAATTATTTTTCATTGATACTCCATGACTGTAGTTTTGCTGCTTTTATAAATCAGATGACCCCTGTCAAAGGTTTGTTCGACCCCCAAAGGGGTTTTGACCCCATTGAGACTGCTGCTTTAGAGCATCACACATAGTGATAGCTGAGCTGTTCATCTCAAGTGCATTCTGGAATACTGATGGCTAATTGTGGGAATATCTCACCAAGTGAACTCACAGCTGGTCATGACTGGTACAGACGTATCCACGTACACACGTCTCCTATAATTTCATTCACTTCATAGGTGAGAGGTGACAAAATCAACTTCCCAAACACTAACACTGACCATTCAAGGGGGTTGTTTTAGGTGAAGTTGATTAGAAAAACAAACCCAGAGAGGTTAAGAGAGAGCTTTCTATCAAATAGCAATTGTACGTTGAGAAAACATCCAAGCCCAGTCCAGATCAAATCCATAAGCCTGATATTAGGCCATATGTCCAATACTAGTCCGTACATTTCTCTTGACTCACAGAGTATTCAGTGATGATGAGTGCAGGAAGATCACAGTCTAGTGGCTGGAAAGTCTTGTGGATCCAATATCAGTGGAAGCCTCTTGGTGCTGGTGTGTGTATCCATGTGGTTCCTCCAGCTTTCTGCATGGGCCTCCCCACAGGGAGATGAAGCACAGACAAGGTGTGTCCCGCCTCCCAAGAGAGAGGAAATTCTCAGAATCGTCATGAGAAGGCCACACACACAAGTAAGCATCTTCAGGCTGTGAGCTGATTGACAGGCTAGACTCCACCCCTACACTTATTTATCAAGTTAACATGAAATTATGTAACTGCCACCACGGCTATTCCTCTGGTCTGTGAAGTGCAGTGATTTCTCACCGACTCCTGGGGTTGGGAGAGTCTTACTCATTTTACTGTATCCTCCTCTCTCTCACTTTTAATGTAATGAGCGTGTATTCCTAAATAGCCACCTATGTCTTCCATGAACTTAGCTTTTCTTACTCGTTGAAAAATTGAAACAAATGTATCATTTTAGCAGGCATATGCTTATTTCCACTACTCACATAAAAACCAGTCCACAAGAACAAAAAAATCATAGTGAATGGGGGTGGGGGAGTGTGGAATGGAGACCCAAAGTCCGTTTGTAGGCCACTGGACATCCCCTTACAGAAGAGTCTTGGGGAGGAGACTAGCCAGTCAGGGTGTGATGTAGCAACTATGAAACATACAACTTTCCTCTAGTTGCTAAATACTTCCTCCTCCCCCACTATCATGATCCCAATTCTACTTTACAAATCTGGGTAGACCAGAGGATGTACACTGGTACAGATAGGAACTGGAAATGCAGGGAATATAAGGTGGATGATCTCTTCAGGACCACTGGTGTGAGTGGCGACACTGGGAGGGTGGAGGGAGGGTGGGTTGGAAAGGGGAAACCAATTACAAGGATCTACATGTGACCTCCTTCCTACAGGATGGACAACAGAAAAGTGGGCGAAGGGAGACTTCAGAGAGTGCAAGATATGACACAATAATAATGTATAAATTATCAGGGGTTCATGAGGGAGGTAGAGTGGGAAGGAAGGGGAAAAACGAGCTGATTCCAGGGACTTAAGTGAAGAACAAATGTTTTGAGAATGATGAGGGCAATAAATATACAAATGTACTTTACACAGTTGATATATGTATGGATTGTGATAAGAGATGTATGGACCCCTAATGAAATGATTAAAAAAAGGCAGGGAATAAAATTTTTAAAAAGGTCCACAAAACACAATGGAAGAAAAATTGAAAGGCAACCAATTGAATAATATAAAAGTGTGTAAACTTCAAAAATCATACAAAACATCTTTTAAAATATAAAGGAAATTATCTTTATCACAGTAAGTCTGATATTATTCCATAAATAAATTCAATTATTTTGCAATATATATTTAAGATACATTAACAGGATTAACAAAAGTTGTACATTTTAATTAAAAAATAATATCAGCACTGTGAAAGAAAAAACCCATAATATCAGGATATATCACTACAAAATTGGCAAAATGTGAAGAGTATAGTACACATTTTTATGAAAATACTGCCTTGTCTGAATGGTCCTAAAACAATCCAAGAGCTAAGAGCTCATAAGACCCACTAACCTCTGGATGGTTTTCATTTAAAGTCCAGGGGACTGGTTTCCAGGTTTCAGCTGGAAGAACTTGGGTACAAAGCAGAAGGGGTGATAAAATGTTGATCAGGTTTGCTTGATGTTGGGCCATGAGGCACCGCTTGCACTCATCCCCCATAACATCTATTCACATGGAGATTACCACAGCTCTGTGCCTGTGTGCCCACATTGGGTCCTTTCTGGACCCCTCCAACTCCATTTCCGCTATGGACCCCTGCACTCTCTCTCTTGGCCTGTCTCCTCCTCTGAGTCAGTCATAAGCTCCGTTTTCTGCAATGTGAGTCACGGATGCACGGATGCTGGGAGTCCCTACATGCGGGCATCAGAGAACTGACATGGATTGACATATCACAATGCCTCCAAAAATCTAGAGAGAGGTGCATTCAGAGAGGCACAGCAGTAATCTGCTTACCTGGATCAGAAACCACTGAAACCATGTATTTAAAAAAATATATGTATATATATAAATTAAAATGTGATAAATTTCTAGAGGCTGAGTACTGATTACTGAGACTGTGAGAAACCACTGGGGCCGGTCATTAGTGGAGCTCATGATCTAACTGTAAAACCTGTTGAGGTTCTCCAGTGAACATTCAAAACAAGTCCTCGTGTTTCTGGCCCTGGAGAAGAAGACCATTCTCAACTTGAAATATTTCACACCAGAGGAAGGTCATTTGTATTGTCTTTCCATAGCTGGGGGGTGAAATATTTCTCCTATCAACCACCCACCACACATCTTACCCATGATGCCTACGTTGAGAGTCGGGGGGGGGGTAAGGGGGTAAAGAGGAATAGTCAACAGGGATAAACAGTCAAAGGTAAAGAATATGGATACTGCCGTGAAGCAAAGGAACACCAGCCAGTGAAGATATAAACTACAGCACAGGCATGAAGGTCAGAGCCCCACTACGAAGGTCCCATAACAGATTCAGGCTCAATTAGATGATCACACAGAAAATTCCTATTCTCTCACTTCATCACCATCCAGATTCCCAGCATAACAATTGTGGATTACAATTTAGAAAGGTAAAATTCTGCTCCTCTGAGGAGTAAAAATATAGATGTATAGTGAACATTAACATTTTCTACCTCTTGTCAGATTAGGATAAATCCTCACAAGACTCAGATATGAGAACAAGGGCAATAAATGTTTCCACCGTGCAGAAATAGTAAATAATAAGATGAAATTCTCATTTATCTGAATACATCAATCTCATTTGATTATGACCTTTCTGTGCAGTTAGTTTTTAGTCTGTGCAGCACATTGTGACATCTCAAATTTAATTCATTAGCATCTTTGAAAGTTTTCATGATTCATTTTATATTGAAAAACTGAACAGAGTGATTTTTTCAGTCACACAACCAATGAACATTTTTTTAACAAACTGCTGTAGCTTGTCCAACTGAAGTGACAGGACACATGGTTGTGGAAATGGAGTGCTGAATGAAACAGAGTCCTTTTTCATATGAGAGGAGAACATGGGACAAAATGCTCTGCAGAGCACATTGAAATCTGCAAACAAAGAGTGAGAAGACTTAGGAGATGATCGCATTCTAATAGAGTAAAGCAGGTGCAGCAGTGAATAAAGCAAACATAAATAGCAATTAATTTATTTCAAAAACAATGAAAGTAATGCCTGAAGCCAGATGTCTCAGTAAAATCTGTCAAGCTTTAAAAACAAAGTGAAAAGTGTTTATGATACATAAGTAGCATTATAACGAGCAAATTTGCCATTAATTTGTTGACTCAGTCAATAAACAGTTGACTAAGACTAGAATTCAGAATACTGAGCACCAGAAAAATGACATGAGGTTACTATTATTTAGGGAGAATCCAGACTGCATCACACTTGATAATGAGACGTTTCTTTGCTCCTGGACCCAATTCCTACAGGCATATCTAGGTCAGTCTCTCTAGATCTAAGTTGTGAATTGCTTATATTTGACTTATCGTCCATTCTGCATAATGTGTGAATTAAGTCACTGCCAACATTAATTCAGAACTCTCCTTATTAGTTAGTTGCCAATGTCATAGTTAACTTTACTTTTGAAATTGGAGGAAACATTAACTTTAATATATACCGTGACATTTTTTTTTAATGTATTGACCATTTTGACTCCAGGTCTACTACAGACTAGAACTGAACCCATATGGTTCCCTAGACTGTAATCTTTGTGGATGCAGCTTGTCAGTTTTCGTGTGCACAGGGACCTGATGGTTGGTGTTAATGGCTCACCTTTCAAATGGCATCCATGAGCTTGAACATTGAGGCACAGGGATTGCTATGTCATAACCTACAAAGATAGGAAGAAACTCAAGTTAAAAAAATATATTTAATGAACGTGTAAAATGTTTTCATTGACACTAAGCAGGCATTTTCCAATCTCAGTCCTATCACCCTCTTAACCTGCGCTGAGAAGCCTCAACCTCATTTCTGAGTTGTAAGAAGGAATAAAGGATAAATATGCTTTCAGTGACTTTCATAAAAATGACTTCATTATTTTCAACTTTGTGTGCTCATACACTTGTCTTACTTTTATATTTATGCTTAAGTAAAATAAGCCACGTACTAGATTTCAACAGCTAGATATTGGTGTGTCTATCACTCTACTAATTAAGAAAGTGTTTGTTAAGAGAAGTATGTTCGCTTTCTGTAGAAAACACAGATTTGACCAACCAAGATTGAAGATTGAAAAAAAATAAAATTAGTTCTGGTATGCTCTTAGTAAAACTCCAACATTCATGATAAAATGTACAACAGATACATAATGTTAAATGACACCGAGCTTTAATGTCTCTAGTGCATGTAATAAAATTCCCAGGAAAAATGATAGAGGCATGAGTCTTAAACAGGATTGAAAGTCATCACACGTGTGAATCTCTCTGGATTGGGAAATATCCAAGTCAATATAACCAATAGAATAAATATAATCCAACCATTTTATGTGTATGCTAAGAGAAAAAAATAACACCAGGTTATCTTCATAAAAATTTATCAAGAATCTGTCAGGCCTGAGAATGCGTCTTACATTTTGTAAAACTAGAGTGGTCACAAAGGATCACGGAACCCATTCAATTAGAACATCCAATGGCCATACTGAACTTCCTTTGAACTGAACAATAGTTAATACAATTTCTGCCCAACATACTCCCTCTCTCTCCTTATCTCAAGACCATACAAGTAGTCTTCCAAAAGTTAAAGAAAAAAATCCATTATCATTTAATTACATTTCTCCATGAACTTTTTGAAAAAAAAAAAAAAACCTTTGCCTCCTGTTATAGATTGACAGTCCTTCTCTCTCCCCTGGCCTCTTCTGGATTTTCTCTCACACAGGTGTTTCCCCTGGAAAATCTGCACAGATTTTCTCCTGACTTGGTTTCTGCATCTTGCAGGATTGAAATTAACACATGCTCTTTAACAGAGTGATTGATATTGTGGCCATGCTCCTTTGGAGATATAAATGATACCGCATGGATCATTAGTTGCTCAAGTTGAAAAAAAAAAGAAGGAAAGAAAGAAAATAGAAAAGGACAAATAAGGGTTCAGACCATTGTTGGGTTTGACACACTTCTGCAGGAAGGAGAGGGTCAGATGTGAACCAGATTATGCTTTTATATGTCACTGTCCATACATTACCCACTCAGTAGTCTATACTTCAAAACTCAGAGTTTTGGAATTAGAGAATTGCACTGTAGTCTTTGCCATGAGTCTATTATTTCAGAATCAAATCAAATCACAGGTCTTTCCTAAAGGCATCTCTTTGTTGGTTTGAAAAGTCAGTACTCAAACACATGATTTTTATGGCCCCCCTTCACCTCATCTGACTCGAGTCTGATAGAAAATTCTACTGGGGTTTCTCAACGGTTCATCAGAATACTCAATCTGTGATGCCAGAAAAACAGTTTCCATTCTGTTAATGGACTAGTTTTCCTGCAAGTGAAGCTATTTACTTGTTATTCAATGCAACTTTTGAATCTATACATAGTAGGGGTGAACACAGAATAATTCATAGAGAGAGATCCCCCTGGAAAAGTAAGAGATGGAAAAGAATCTCAAAATCACAACAGGAACCCAAAATGGTAGTGAGGGGGGAGTGGCAGGCCTGGTAGGGAATGATCAAGGGCAAGGTTACGTAAAGAAGAGGCATAGCTGTAACCCAGGTGGGGACGGAGCATGGTAGTAGGGCAGGAGGAAAGTCAAGGGAGAAGGAGGAAAGAGCTAGGAGTCAAAGGACATTTATAGAGGTCTAGACAAAGACATGTACATGCAAATATATATATGAGGATGGGGAAATAGATCTATGTGTCTATATTTATAGGTTTAGTATTAAGGTGGCGGAAGGACCTTGGGCCTCTACTCAAGCACTCCCTCAATGCATGAATAGTTTCTTATATTAAATTGGCACTCTACGATGCTCACCCTCCTGACACAACTGCTGAAACCAAAGCGGGCGAACAAGTAAATGTGGTGAAGAAAGCTGATGGTGCTCGGCTATCAAAAGAGATAGTGTGTGGGGTCTTAAAGGCTTGAAGATAAATAAGCGGCCATCTAGCTCACAAGCAACAAAGCCCACATGGAAGAACACACCAACCTGTGTGATCACGTGGTCCCAGAGGGATCAGTTGTCAGGCATCAAAGAACAAAAAATCATATCATTGGCTGCACACCTCCATGATATGATCGCCGAAGAGAAACGGGTGCATAAGCAAATGTGGTGAAGAAAGCTGATGGTGCCCGGCTGTTGAAAGAGATGGTGTCTGCGGTCTTAAAGGCTTGAAGGTGAACAAGCGGCCATCTAGCTCAGAAGCAATAAAGTCCACATGGAAGAAGCACACCAGGCTGTGTTATCATGAGGTGCCAAATTGATCAGGAACAAGATATCATCAACAAAACAAATCTTACCATAGTGAATGAAGGGGGAAGTACAGAGTGGGGACCCAAAGCCCATTTGTCGGCCACTAGAGATCCCCTCACAGAGGGGTTTAGGAGAGGAGATGGGTCACTCATGGTGCGATGTAGTACCGATGAAGAATACAGCTTTCCCCCAGATCCTGGATGCTTCCTCCCCCCCAATTACAATAATCCGAATTCTACCTTGAGGGACTAGATGGGGCAGAGGTTGTGCACTGGTGCATGTGGGAGCTGGAGGCACGGGGAGTCCGGGGTGGATGATGTCTTCAGGACCAGGGGTGTGAGGGGCGATACTGGGAGAGTAGAGGGTGAGTGGTTTGGAAAGGGGGAACTGATTACAAGGATCATCATGTGACCTCCTTCCTGGGAGACAGACGGCAGAGAAGGCGGGGAAGGGAGACACCGGATAGGGCAAGATATGACAAAATAACAATCTATAATTTATTAAGGGCTCATGAAGGAGGGGTGAGCGGGGAGGGAGGGGAAAAAGAAAAAGAGTACCTGATGCAAAGGTCTTAATTGGGGTGCAAATGCTTTGAAAATGATTAGGGCAAAGAATGTACGGATGTGCTTTATGCAATTGATGTATGTATATGTATGGATTGTGATAAGAATTGTATGAGCCCCTAATGAAAAGTTAAAAAAAACCAAAAAAACCACAACAGGAAACCCACCCTGACAGTCAACCAGCACTGACATCAGACGCTGGTTCCTGTGCTCACTGGATCCTGAGTGCCCCCTTCAACAGCACAGTCCTCTCCCTGCAGGGAGGTTTGTGCCTGGACTCACAGGGACTACCCCGTACTTTCAGTTCATCCTGCTTCTGGAGATGGCAAATCAGCTCTTCATGGAGCATAGGTCTTTGTGCCACCATCAGATAAAATTGTGCAACCCACTGAAAGCCCTCCCCTGGAAACTGACACACATTGGACACACCAGTTGTTACTGAAAGTGAGTACAGAGCCTGAAGGGGAGAATTCCAGAGACCACCAAGGCTTACTCAAGCCTCCCCTAGATTCCATCAGAGTTGTGTTTACATATAGGGGAGGAAAATGAAACTAAATAAAATAAGAATCAAATCAACAAACTCAATTACCCCCTATTGTTATGTTAATTCTAGTTCATAGTGTCCCTGCAAGACAGAGTAGAAATCCTTATGGTTTTGTAGACTGTAAGTCTTTAAGCAAATAAGCAGCTTCATCTGCCTTCCTCATAGTAGTTGATGTGATTAAACAACTCACTCTGCTATCAGTAGATGAGATGAGAAAAATTAGATTGGACTGGCAATCTCCAAAAAATATCCTGATAAGGACACAGGATATGGATCCGTATGCGAGAGAAGAATGTACAGCAGTAGTCAACATCTTTGACTCTGTGGAGAGTAGCAAGAAATAATGGTAACATGGTAAGTATATATACAATTACTGTCCCTGAAAAATATTTGAGGAAAATGTCAAATGGGGATCTAATGTGCTGAGATAACTAACTCCAAAAACAAACTGAAAATTTATCTTTGAAAAGAACTAAAGAGAGAAGAGTGACACGGTCTTCAGGAAATATAATGAAAGTCCTAAGCAAACAAGAGAAGGATATTGTTTGGAAACAAAATGTGAAATTATCACCTATGAGAATATCACTAATGAGGTTGAAATGTGAAATTATCACCTATGAGAATATCACTAATGAGATTGAATATCACATTTCTTTCAATCTCATCATAAATAAAAAACATCCTATAATCAATGTATCTTACTAGAAAATATGAACATGTTTTCATATATAAACATATAACAGCACAATCAAATCTAAGAAGGTCATTCCATTCCAACACAATGAGCATAATGAGACAAGGTAGAAACATTGCTTCTGAATTCTACCACAAGGTTTGTACATAAGACAGAGTTCTAAGGGCTAGCCCAAGCCAAGTGCAAGAAGAACAAAGCACAAACATTTGTCTATGAGAAAGAAGGTGATTCTCTAATGGGTGATTTTGTATTGAGGTAACCTGATCAACTTACTGGGCATCTGCTGGGTTACACTGACATTTAAGAAAGTTTTTCCTACCTCTCATTTTTTTCCTTCTCTCAGGGTAAGATTTGCATCTTAGCTGAGTGATCTTCCAGCCTCCATGGGCTTCTCTGCACTTTCTCTTTTACAAACATTTCCCCCAATGAAGTGTATGCACTTAATAAACCTTGGTCTTTGCATCATGGGGCTGAGGTGAGCATTTATTTTTTGACCATATGAACACACTTGCATTAACAATTATGTTATACAGGGTTCTCCAGAGAAACAAAACCATAATGCTAATAATTTATATATATATATAGATAGATAGATAGATAGATAGAGAGAGAGAGAGAGAGAGAGAGATAACATAAGAAATAAATAATCTATAAAGCAGTACAAATGGCTCAGTGCAACTCACTCCCATGAGACAGCTGTGAGACAGTGGCAGTACTTCTAATCCTGAGGGCCTATAGAGTAATTCAGGCTGTCCGGCCACAGGCAGCAAACAGCAAGGCAGGTAGGTCACCAACAGCCAGATGACAGGGTCCAACAGCTCAAGAGCTGTATATTCCAATAGTGTGGCAGAGCAGGTCTTGAAGATACCTCAAATTACAGCGACACAGTCGATGGGATAGATGTCCCACAGGTAGTGTAGATTACAAATTAAGGCACAGAACAAGCAAGGCAGCCGCACACTGGTCTAATGATCAAAGAGCAAGAAACAAGAAAGGTGAGGCTCACCAAGCCATTTATCTCTCTGCCCTTTAATTAATCCCACATGTGTTTATCGGCCAGGTAGACACAATAAATTAACTACCTCAAGAGTGTAGGACGATAGACCTATCATTATTTGCTGCCATGTGAAGAGATCGGGTACAGTGTCTAAAATTGAACATATGCAAAGATGTTTTCATAAATGAGACATTCAATTTCATAAACTTGATAATGTATCATTGAAGAGAGTCATTGTGGTGGTTTAACATGGTTAAACCTGTTGACAGGGATGCTCAAAGGGCTTTCCTCAGTTGAATATTATTTTATTCATTGTAATATTGTACTTATTGTATGTGCAAAAATATACTCATATTTTGTAGCCAAAGAATGTGAGGATAAAAAGTTACCCACAGATTTTCCTAATTCCAATAAATGTAAGCTTGAGAAAATATCCAGAAATCAATCTTCTTCAAAATTTTCAAACTGGGCAATGGTATGCATTGACGCAAAACTTTCTTGAACAGGCCAATAATATTGATACAACTAAAATAACTTATCTCTAATTTGGAAAGTCTTGTTCTAACATGGAAACTGTACAGATGAAAATGTATGCTTTACTGAAAATGTGCAATTTGCTACATTTTTATATAGAAAACTCCACAATATTTACACGTTACTTACTTATTTTATACCTTATAAATAAACATACTCATTTTTCCCCAGCAAAAAGTATCAGATAACTCCTAGACACTGTCAATCGGGTTTTTTTTTGCCATTAACTATGAATGCAAAATCACTTACCATCCGTTGTGAATCCATTGCATTAAAATATCCTCAAATGAGTAATACATTAAAAAGATATAATTAAACCAATACCTTTATATTTGTTTTTTTAATCATTTTATTGGGACTCATACAACTTTTAATCACAATCCACATATACATCAATTGTGCAAAGCATATTTTTACATTCTTTGTCCTCATCATTCTCAAAACATATATTCTCCACTTCAGCCCCTGGCATCAGCTCCTCATTTTTCCCCTCCCTTCCCGCCTCCCTCATGAACCCATTATTATTTTGTCATATCTTATACTGTCCAAGTCTCCGTTCACCCACTTTTCTGTTGTCTATCCCCTAGGGAGGAGGTTATATGTGGACCCCTGGAACCGGTTCCCCCTTTCCACCCCCACTCCCTCCCCTCTCCCAGTATCACCACTCACACCACTGGTCCTGAAGGGATCATCCGCCCTGGATTCCCTGTGTTTCCAGTTCCTATCTCTACCAGTGTACATCCTCTGTTCTTGCCAGATTTGTAAAGTAGAATTGGGATTATGATAGTGTGCATTGGGCGCAGGGGGGGTGGGGGGGGGAGAAGAATTTGGAACTAGAGGAAAGTTATATGTTTCATTGTTGCTACACTGCACCCTGACTGGCTTGTCGCCTCCCCTTGACCCTTCCATTAGGGTATCATAAGTTGCCTACAGATGGGCTTTGGGTCCCCACTCCGAACTCCCCCTCATTCACAATGACAGGATATTTTGTTCTTTGATGCCTGCTACCTCATCCCTTCGACAACTCGTGATCACACAAGCTAGTGTACTTCTTCCATGTGGGCTTTGTTGCTTCTGAGCAAGATTGCCACTTGTTTATCTTCAAGCCTTTAAGACCCATATAGTCAATTGGTTTTCATTGGTCATTATGCTCTGCCACAATGTTATAGTGCCCTCTGAGTACGCATAAATTAAAATCGTGAAGTTTTAAGCAGTGCCCTCTGAGTACGCATAAATTAAAATCGTGAAGTTTTAAGCAGTTAAAACCTGGAGAGAAAACATATTTAAAACGTAAAGGATGATCATGGTTGATCAATGAAAAGTGAAGTTAGCCAAAGAAGTAATTTACTAATGAACAAACCTGGTCTGATAATTGAGATTAACACAAAAAGTGTCATCAAGTATTACATTTTCTAATGGAGCAAATACAGAGAACACAATGGCAGGCTGTGGGCTATAAGTGTACCCTCATTTGATGTTAAATATCATCCCATTGTCTCTTATTTTTCTTCGGGTTCCCCATTCTCTTTAGGTTAAATTCTTACTTGCTACCATTTAAATGAATATTTGCCTGTGTGCATCTGTGTGTGTGTGCACGCGTGTGCATGTGTATGTGTGAGCAAAGATGTTCCTGGAGCTCCCAAGCATTAGCTAAGAATGCCTCCCTACAGCAACTTAGAGGAATCTACCTAGGGTCTAATCTGCCTTCAGCTGGACTAAACCAAGGATGGCTACATTATGTTGATTTACTAATCATGCTGAAGTAATTACAGGGGATTGTGATTTAACTGCTTTATTTCCCAGCTCACTCTCAGGACCCAGTGAGGCAGATAATTCAAGGTGCTGAAATTGGGGTGGATCGATCTCAGATCAGGCTGTGCTGTGTGGAAAGCCAGTGGATCATCCGTGCTTGAATGTTTTGTGTGTCCTAAAGGAAAGAGACCCTGGAACCTGAGCAGGGGGATCTATATTATGACAGGTATCCTCAGCCAGTAGACCTGTAAGACAGGCTCAGGGAGGAACAATGCGTTTGCCTCTGTAAGTCCCTGGGGTTGAACTCAAAGGTATTAATGTCCAGGCCAGCATCAGAGAGAGCTTAGGCCGCTGTTGTTATCAGGAGTAACTCTTCGAGGACTTAGGTCTTCAGAAGTGAAGAGCCCAGTGTGCTGTGAGTGGGGGTTCCTGGCACTGGACATACAGGGTGCCCCTGGAATTGATGCCTTTCCAGCTTGGGGGTGAAGATAGAGTTCCTCCTTGCAGTATGTCTTGTGAGCTTAAGATGTTAGCTGACAAGACTCTCAAAGAGACATGGACCCAAATATTTTAGAGTTGCCAGCTCTCACTATTAAAGGGGGTGTGCAAATTCTTCCTCTGAGTCTTTTTACCTAGGGCTGAGAGAAAGGCCAAGATCAATTTTGAAAAGTGGAGTCATGGATTCCAATGTAAGCTCCTTAATTTGCTACCTCCTCCATCTCTGGTGACATGCATGTCCCCTGGGAATGAGGGGAACAAGGGGGTCGATGACAGAATAACCAGTAATTAATTTGTTTTATTTAATGTGGGTTTCACCCTATCCTCCGGGGATAAACCAGGTTAAATGGTGATCTACAAATTAGTGAATAAGTGCTATTGCACCCTCAGCATCTTGCTTATTGGGTAACATCCCTACATATGTTAGAAAAGACTCCTTGAGACCAAGACGCAAAGATCAGAAATCAACAAGGGGCCCGTGATAGCCCTTGACCATGACGTTGTTTGTCATATTTAAACTCTATATAACTTCTTTATTTTTCTAAGTTCCTTGAACCAGATTCAAATGACTTAAAATTAACTGAAAATATTTTTGTGATTCTTAGGTTTGCCTGCCAACCTACTCAAGTTCTTATTGCTTGCGTAAAATCTGAGAGAGAAAATAGCTCCACACACATAATTAGCAAGATGAGTTTTTGATGGATTAGATTTGGGGTTCTGTTTAGGCTTGTAAGTGTATTAGACTCAGAGTCTGTATTTAAGACTAGAACCTATATCCTGGGATCAATCAGTGTTCCAGGTTCAAGAACAATTGCCGAGGAATAGAAATAGGAATTAAGTGTCGTGAGTCAGATGTTCGTGGACATATTAAAGGGCTTTATGTTTTGAAGGTTTAATGCCTAACATATTGTATTTGGAGTTGATTAGAGGCTTATGTGTTAAGGTATAAGGATGTAGAGCTAAGGTTTTAAGATTCTTATTTTCGGAGTTGGGTTTCTCAATTTGAGATTTAGGGTCATTAAGTTAGGTTTAAGGTTATAAAATAAAGTTTACCCTGTTACCTGATTTAAAAACTGGGATAAATGCATTAAAGGTTAAGAGAGTATGGTGGTCGGATTGGTTAAGCATGTTAAGACTATTGTGGGTATCAGGATATGCTCAGGGTGTTAGTAGAAGTTCTGGTGGTAAGGGGCTTTTTCATGTACTTAGGGGGGTCAGTGCTTTAGGAAGTTGTTAGTAAGGAAGTTCAGCATGTTAATGTGTAAGGGTTAATGGTTTGGCAGTTGGAGATTAGCAATTAATGGTTAGAGTGTTCAATGCCAAAAATTATTTTTGTGTGTTGAAATGTAGCCTACAACTTTAAAAATATTTAATAGCTGTAGCATTTATGGTATATTTGGAATCTGTTACGTAAAGTATCATTAATTTATGATGATTGGAGGAATTACTATTTCTTCTCTTTGGAAGCCTCTTTTCTTCCTTTTAAAAAGTATTCCTTTTATGATTGGTCCATCTAGAAAATACTGTAGAATTTTTAATACGGTATTGAAAGTGGAAATGTATGTTTGTCCTGCTTCTTAAGTGGGGTGTTTTTTTAATGAATATATTAGCACATCGAACTATACCTGTTTCATGTCACAGTTGTAGTTTTTTTTTACATGAAAAGCCTTTGACATTTTAAAACTAAATTATTTTATTGGGGCTCTTACAGCTCCTATTACAATCCACACATCAATTATAACTTGTACAATTGTATATACATTGCCATCATCATTTTCAAAATATTTTCGTTCTACTTGAGCCCTTGGTATCAGCTCCTCTTTTTTTCCCTCCCTCCACCACCTTTCTTCCCTCGTGACCACTTGATGAATTTTAAATTATTATTGTTTTCATATCTTACACAATCTGCTATTTTCCTTCACCCACTTCCTGTTGTTCATTCCCCTGGGGGAATGTTATAAGATGATCTTTGCAATCGGTTCCCCTTTCTCCCCCTTGTGGCCCCATCTTTCCCCTACCTTCATGGTATCATTACTCCCATTATTGTTCTTAGGGGTTTATCTCTCCTGGATTCCATGTACTATGTTGAGAGCTTTTATCTGTACCAGTGTACATACTCTGGTCTAGCCAAATTTGTAATGTAAAACTGGGGTCATCATAGTGAGGTGGAGCAAACTTTAAAAAACGGAAGGAATGTTATATGTTCCATAGGTGCTATACTGTACCCTGGGTGGCTCATCCTTTCCTTGTGACCCTTCTGTGAGAGGATGTTCAATTGTTTACAGATGGACTTTGGGTCACCAATCTGACACCCTTTGTTCCCATTGATATGATTTTTTGTTTGGGGTATTCTGATGCCCGATACCTGATCCCATGAACACCTTGTGGTCACACAGACTGGTGTGCTTCTTCCATGTGGGCATTGCTGCTTCTCAGATAGACGGCCTCTTGTTTAACTTCAAGCCTTTAAGATTCCAGTCTCTATATCTTTTGATAGCCAGGCATCACCAGCTTTCTTCACATTTGCTTATACACCCTTTTTGACTCAAGCAATTCTGCTGGGAAGATGAGAATCACAGAATGCCAGGTTATTAGCTTGCATTGAGGGAGGACTTGAGAAGAGGCCCAATGCCTTTGATTTTTAAATGTTCCTATTTTGTTTCTGTGCCTACTTAGACAGTTGACCCTCTTTTCTGTCAATGGGCTTATTACAGTGCTAATTTTCTCATGTAAAATGGGCTCTGGGACAAATTTCAATTCATCGTGGTATATAATCATTTTAATATGTTGTCTGAATCTGTTCCAAATATTTTAAAGAAATTTTAGTGTATATCCATTATCAGTATTGGGTTACAGTTTTCTTGCAGTATCATTATCTAACATTGGTGTCAGAGTATTTACTGGTCTGATAGAAAGTATTGGTAACCAAGGACTCAAGTAGAAAGAAAATGTTTTGAGAATGATGATGGCAACAACTGTACTAATGTGCTTGATACAGTGGATGTATATATGGATTGTGATAAGAGTTGTACGAACCCCCAATACAATGATTTTTTAAAAAGAAAGTATTGAAGTAGTGGTAAGTGTCCTCTCACAACCATTGTTATATCTACACTCAATAACTTGAACTTAAACTACAAAACACTAAAGCGGTGTTTATTCATACCATCTCAGTACTCCGTATTAAACTTTAATCTATGGTCTGTTTATGCTAGAAGTTTCTCCTGGGATTTTACTTCAATTCAATTGATTATAGCCCTTGGAAGCAACCTAAAACTCATTCAACTACCATTGATTCCAGGAACTGGCTGGACCCTCTGATCTTCCAGCTGACTCCTCATTCTAGAGGACTACATGATTTACACTCCCCTTGCCAGGAAAATAGTGACTAACACCTAATCATTGTGTGATGCCTGCAAAACAGAGCCCCAGTTTGGGAAAATACTCTGCCATATGACATGCTGTATGGATCTTAGAAAATGTCCTACAGCTCACCTCCAGAAGAATGTTATAAATCAATGAGGGGCAGCAATTTCTCAGTGAGTTTTGCATCACCTTTATTTTATTAGTTTTTTTTAAATAAAAGAAACCCATTCTTTTTTTTTTTTTAAGGAAAACTTGACTTGCTTTATTTAGCTTCCAATTTCTGGGAGGCTCAAGAATTAGGATAATTCTGGACAACAGAAGACAACAAGACTGTGCTTACAGAGCTCGTTCTGCCATTCCTGTCTGTAGGACCACCGTTTAATTGTCGCCCTCCCTGTGACATGGTGTGCATGCACATCTGATAGTCAAAGTACAGTATACTCTACAACCAAGCACCACATTCTGTAACTCAACAAGCAAAGGGAGCACACGCAACGTCAGCATCTGGCAGTATTTTTTGGAGAGGAAAAAAGGTAACTAAAATGGGTTTAAATTAACACCATGAAATCACATCTAATATTTGATACTACATGATTCAATACAGCTATACAATTATACAAAATGTGTTGACATCAAAGAATACAACCAAAATTAAGATAGCAAACAAAACCTATATAATACTTTTTGTACAGGAAAATACTTTTGAAGTATGCATGTAGCTGCCCATTCTTTTAAAGAAAATATACTACAAGCAAAGTTATCAACCTCCAGAAAAATCACACAGCATTACTAAGCATATCCCCCCAAAGTGTACAATATGCACACTTGGAGAATACAAAATTTAAAAAATTGTAAGCAACAGGTGAGATCCATATTTATAAAAATGTGAAAAGAAGTTCCGTTTTTAGTACTGTCATATAACGAATTGTCTTTTGATGCGAAGTTCATGAACTGTTCGCCTGCTGGGAGTACACTTTACAAAAACACTATTTTTTTTTGAAACGAGATTACGGAGCAAGATAGGGTATCTTAACAATGTCATCTTAATAAAGTTTGTGTTTTTAAAATGTTTACTACTTTATCAAAACATGTCCCTTAGGTATGTAGGATTCATTTTTAAAATTCTTTCCTGGAAACAATCTACAAAGGAGAGGCACGTTGTCTGCCAGTCACTTCTGGAAAAGGCTTCTGGAGCTGAGAAGGAGCTACCTTCTCACGGTTTCTCACTGCTTGTTTTTGGCCTTAGCGTGTATTAAGATGTGAGATTTCAGGTCAGTAGACTCAGCAAACTTCTTGTTCACCTAGGGCCTGTCTCCCGCGTGGATCTGCACGTCTGTGCACAAATTGAAGTCCAGGGAAACCGCTTCCCACAGCCTTCAAACTTATACTGAAAGGGCTTGTCTCCAGTGCGAAGCAGTTGGTGTCGTTTAGCTTTGAGCTCTCGACAAAAGCCTTGCCGCACTCGGCACAGAGGTGGACGCAGGGCCGTGGGTGTCCAGGTGCCTCCTCCTGGCTGAGCTGTCCCTGAGCACCTTCGGGCAACCTTTGTGAGGGCAAGCTATTGTTCTCCGAGCATCATCTTCTTGAATTTTTCTTGGCTTCATTCTGGCAAATTCTGCCAGCTGTTTGGGGTCCAAGAGGTTGATGCCGGGGATCCCTCCGGGCGGGAGCATCTTTCCCATCATGTACTCCGATTAGTCAGGAGGGGAGTTCTCCCCAATGATCTGCTCCCCAGCCAGTCTCATGGTCAAGACCTTTTTTTCATCTGACGACCATAGGGTGACAGAGAAGTGGTCCTCCAGCGTCTTGATTGATCTGCACCTGCTCATGCTCCCACTTCTTGTTGCCCGCATCGCCCCTGCCGGTGCCGCCGCCCCACAAGAGCTGTCGCTACCGCTGCTCTTGAGGCCGATGTAGTCATCGTCGTCCTCTTCGCCAATGCTGGCCGGCGCTGGAACTGGGATCGGGATCTGGCCCTCGAAGCCTTCCTCGGCGCCGACCACCAACTCACGTGTCTGCACCAGGATCGCCTCCTGGTGGTGGTGCACCTGGCTCGGGTCCACGGTGACCGGCGGCTGTAGCGCGATCATGGACTGCTGCTGCTGGTGGTGGTAGCCGGTGTGCCCATGGCCGCTCCCGCCTCCGCGATCGTCCCAGTCCACGTCCTCCTCGCCCACCACCGTGGTCTCGATGGTCTCCACCTGGATGGTCTCCACCTCGATCTCACACAGCTCCACGATCTCGGCTGGCATCTCCGGGCCGTCCATGGCGCTGTAGAGGGTGTTGCCCGAGGCCATGGCTCCGGGCTCCGGGCTCCCGGCTGTACGAGGAGGCGTCCCGCAGCGGGGAAGGAAGGCAGAGGGAAGAACGCAGTGAGTGGGCAGGGCCCATTCCTTCTTTTAAACTAGAACTTAAATTCCAGTGAATGTCTCCTGAGCTTTTGTGCATTTGATGGCATGGAAATAACTTTTGCAAACATAACTATTTAGCATTTTGTGCACGCCTTGGGTGTTGATTAGTAATTTCTGAGGCTCTTGTTGTTGATAGTTCTGATGGTGTCCATTCTATCTTACAGGGACCTTGTGCACAAGGGAATGAAACTCTGCCCACCCCTGAAGCATCCTCACAGTTTAGGATGAACCCATTGCTTCAGTCACTGTGTCAATCCATGTAGTCGAGGGATTCCTATTTGTCACTGCCCCTCTAATTTACAAAAAAAAACCCCCAAAAACATCCTTCTCCACGGACTGGTCACTTCTGACAACATGTCCAAAGTATTTAATGTGAGCTCTCACTTCCTACCCTCTAACTAGCACCCTGACCTTACTTCTGCCAAAACAGATTTGTTTGCCTATTTGAATGCCCATGCACTATAATTCAACCACATTCATTCTTCTTATTTCTCCCTTATTCAATGTCCCACTTATATATGCATATGCGGTAATCGGCAATGCCATGGTTTGGGTCAGATAAACCTAGTCCTCAAAGTAACATCATTCTTTTTCAACACTCTAAAGAGGCTTTGTTAGGCAGATTTATCCAGTATAATGCATCTATTGAACTTATTATCACCTTTTAGTTCTTTTGTAATTTTCCATAAGCTGACAGTCTTTCCAGAAGAAGTTAATACTTAGTCAAGCTTAGATTAAGAATATTGATCAAGGAGGGAGCTGGAAGCCCACCTTCCTCTGAAACCAACCTGTCTCAGAGCCCTGTGCTGGAAGGCTGTCCCTAAGACCTAGAGGAATGATGACGTGGAGATTCCAGAAATGCATGGTGACTGGGCATAAGAGAGTCTAAAACAAATTGTGCATCTGTTTATTACCATGACTTGCAGATCAGTTTTAGAGGGGCCCTAAACCTTACCCTTTATCCTAGGACTGCAACCTCACACCCCTCTGCCTTCAGAAACACCCTGGGGGTTACAAAAGGGCTGTGCCAATGATGTCCAACTAGCCACTCAGACTAATGCTGCTCTCCTTTATCAAAGCACAGCCTCTCCCCACCACACTCATTTTGTTTTCCTCGCTCCAAGTTCCTGGTTAAGCATGTTTCACAAACTCCAGCCCAGACACTAGCTAATCCAGTCTCCCTAGAAGACCAAGACTATGGATGGGATATCCTAGAACCCAAGACAATAAGCCGTCTCCTTGTTTGTGTCGTTTTCCCTCTGTCAACATTACTTAGAGAGCTTGAAACCCATGCTCTAGTCCAAGATGACAGAATGGATGATAAGTCATCTCTTTCCTTAATCCATTTCATGTGCTTTTTTAAAAAGATAATTTTATTGGGGACTTGTAACAATCCACAATTCAATTGTATCAAGAATATTTGTACATATATTTCCATCATTCATTTCTAAACATTTACTTTCCACTGAGACCTTGGTATCAGCTCCTTTTATCCCCTCTCTTCCTCTCCCCCCACCCGTCACCCCTTGATAAATATTAAATTATTGTTATTTTTGTATCTTGCACTGACTGCTATCTCTCTTCCCCCATGTTTTGTGTGTTTATCCCTGGGGTGTGTGTGTGTGGTTATGTGTCTATCATTGTGATTGGCTCCCCCTTCCTCCCCTCCCCTCCCTGCCTTTCGCTTCCCCGACTGGTATCATTACTCCCATTCCTGTTCCTAGATTCGGTATGTTGTGAACTCTTATCTCTTTTCTGTACCTGTGCACATGCTCCAGTCTAGCCCACAGGGAAAGGCAGAATTGGATTCATGATAGTGGGGTGTGAGGAAGCCTCAAGGAACCTAATAATATTTGTGTTTCATCAGTGCTATCCTGCCCCCAGGTTGACTCATCCTTTCAGTGTGACCTTTCTGTAAGGGGATGTCCCATTGTTTACAGATAGAGGTGGCGTCTCTACTACAACCCCCCTCATTCTCAGCAATGTGTTGGGGGGTTTTGCTTGCTTCTTTGTGGTCTTATGAAGCCTATTACCCTATCTCTTTGACACCTCATGATCACACAGGATGATGAGCTTCTTCCATGTGGGTCCATTGCTTCTCTACTAGATAGCCTCTTTTAAACTTCAAGCCTTTAAAACCTCAGATAGTATATATTTTGATAGCCAGGCACTATTCTCCTTCACCACATTTGCTTACGCACCCATTTTGTCTTCAGTGATCATGCTGGTATGGTGAGCATCAAAGAAGGTCAGGTTGTTAGAACAAAGTGTTCTTGCATTGAGGGAGGGCTTGAGCAGAGTCCCAAAGTCCATCTACTATCTTAGTGTATTGCCTTATAAATATATGCATGTAGGTCAAGATCTCTATTTTCAGAATTAATGTATTTACATATGCACAGACCTATGCTTATACCACTATCCATAGCTTTGCTTCCTAGATCTTTCTTCTGTTTCCTTTTACCTTCCTCCTTACCCTACCATCATGCTTGTCCTTCTTCCACCTATTAGTAATTCCTCTCAACTAGATTGCTGTTGCTTCATCTGCTGTCTAAAAGTGGTCATAACCCCAGGCTTGCAGAGACCCTCTGAGAGCTAGTCACAAGACCTCACCCTGGAGTTCCCCCGTGCTGCTGTGCACCTTGTGCCTACAGTCTAGGGCTTTGCATTTCTCCTCCACAGGCAGGAAGAGAGTGACTGCATCAGCCATTACCTTCCTTCATCTCATGTACTTTTAAGCTTCTTCCCTCATTCACCTTGACTCTTAGTATCATCTGTCTACCTACACCTTGTCATTCCTTATTGGTAATGTGCTGTCTTTCACAAAAGCCATAACATTGGGCATCCTTAAACGCAAGAGCTGTAGAGACTAGAAAATACACCTCCCTCTGGGCTTTTGTTCTTGTTAAGGTTGTCTCTGCCTTAGCCAAGTCCCCCTAGTATTTCCTGCTTTATTTCATTTTATTTATTGTTGTTCACCTCTAAAACATCTTTCACTGGTTGCCACACTCTACTGTGGTACCACACTCTATTACTGTGGGCTTCTAAATGTGCTCCACTAACCATACACATTTGTTCACACACTATAAATATTATACAGTTTCCATGGGATACAAGGAGTTTGAAGCAGGATGAACTTTGACGAAATACTCAGAATCTGTTGAATGTCACAGTAAGAGAAACATTTACATTGGTATCAACACATAAACGTACAGTAATTAGCTGGATGAGATAGTGGGAAAAAAGAAACATGAACAAGTGTGTGACTACTACTTAAAATACATATAAATAATTTCTGATTCTTTAGTTAGATGATCATTAAAATATTGGGGGGATTTTCTTTAAAAATCTTTCTAAGTTCTGGAAAGCAAGGGGTTGTTTGTGTTATATTCAGATAATGAAGTATAAAAATAAACTAAAACATAAATGGAAAGAAATAATTCTAAATGGGCAACTGATTATAAGGCTCTACATATAACTTCCTCCCTGGGGGATGGACAACAGAAAAGTGGGAGAAGGGAGACGTCAGACAGTGTAAGATATGACAAAGCAATAATAATTTCGAAATTATCAAGAGTTCTTTAGTGAGGGAGGAAACGGGAGGGAGGGGGAAAACTGAAGAGCTGATGCAAAGGGTTCAAGTAGAAAGCAAATGTTTTGAGAATTATGATGGCAACACATGTACAAATGTGCTTGACAAATGGATGTATGTATGGATTGTGAGAATTGTATGAGCCACCAATAAAATGGTTTTTAAAAAGAGAAATAATTGTTACTAGAAACAGTGCACAATAAATAACAGCAGCAACAAAACCATTGATCACATATCACACTTTTCTAAATTATTTTTAAAGCACAATACTAGTGTTTTAATGGCACAAAAACAATTGACACAGTGAGTTCATTGACTTGGACTGAAATAATATGTTGTGCCTGAAAAATCACCTAAGGTAATATCAAATTCATCTGTGTGGTTTAATGCTGTAGGACAACCTTTAACAATGTAGATCTATACTCAACCTAAGCATTTACCTCCCAAGTCTATACAGTACTTCAGATTCACTGTTTTCATTTTGGGAAGACCTGGAATCCATTCATCCCCTGAGATAAAGAAATATCTCCTGTCTGACATGAATGTCAACTAAGGGGGCTGAAGAAAAGAGGAGAGTACCCTAAATTTAGAGGGGGTCCTCTATTTAATGCAAACACTCAGATTGGAGCATGGTTTTGAGGCCACAAGGAAGCACTTAGGGTAAGAAGTACAGGCCAAGAAACTGACTTGCCCTACTCAATATTATCTACTGCTAAGTTTCAGGTCACAGATTTGCCAGAGAGAAATATCGTCCAGTTGAGGGAGCTAAAACCTGGGAATACTATCTTTCACGTTTATGCATGACAAGGGAAGATTTCAACATTTGGCTGGTGTGTGAACCAAATTCATTCAACCAACTCCAAACTTTCTAGATTTCTGCTTCTTGTATGTAAAGAATGCATCAATTTGACTTCAAGAAGCTTGAGCTACAAAATGGTATTAAAGATGCCTAGGGTATTTTCATTATCCAGATAAAGGTTAGATAGGACTTGTTGGGAACACTATGTCCAATAGCTGAGGGTTGTCTATAATGTAAGAGCATGGCAGGGGAGGGGAACAAAGACGGGGCTTCATAAAGCTTCGTGATAGCTATTGCTATCAAATGTATATATGGTATAATCCACTGGATTACTGGGATGATCTTCCTTATGTAATTTAGGCCTGGTTATGTAAGGCGTCAACCTCATAGTTTGGGACTTGGTTCATTGGGATGGGCAACAGAACTTCCTGTGTAGAGTCTGGATATAAAGCTCTACCAGAGGACATGGGTTATCCGATTGTCTAGTGTCAGAATTTCTTCAGCCCTACAGTTTTCTTTATTCACTTCATGCAGTGAAACATTTTCTATAGGTTTCTAAAAATGGGATATTGAGCTCTTTCACGGTTTAGAAATGTAATAGTCTCAGGACTTCATTAACAGAATGAATCTGATGGCAATGTATCCAGTTGGTCAATATGTGGGAATTACTTTTTATTGATGGTGATACTTAGACTGGTAGACACACTCCTCATTCGTAATGACCCTTTGCACAACAGAAGGAAATCCTGCCTAGTCTTTCACTATTTCCACAATGCCTGCCATAATTAGCCCCTGTATTGTTAAACTACACCCTATGGTTAAAATACAGCCATTGAATGTGGTTCTATTTTTTGGTTAAACTTAAAAAAAACAACCATGTTTTTTTTTCTCTGGACTATTCCATTCCTGTAATATGTCTCATGTCTGAGGGAATGATACCTCAACGTCTTTGATTTTAATGACATTTTTCCTGAACTTCTTCGAAGAGACTAAAAACAAAAAAGTACAAACTCACTGTGATAGAGAGGACTGAAATTCATAACAGCCTAATAGGAGAGGGTGGAGCTGTCCCAGTGGGTTTCTTACACTGGAACTATGTGTGGGAATAGAAAGCCTTATTTTTCTCCAGTGAAGTGGCTGGAAGTTTCAAATTACTGACTGAGCAGTTAGCAGCCAAATGTTTCATTAGTGCTCCTTCCAAGATAATTTTTTTATTCTTCTTCCTGTCTGTGGTATATTCAATATTCTGCACAAATAAAAAATAAAAAATTAATATATAATTTTACTCATTGTCCACTTTTAAAAAATGGATATGTTGTAATGAATATACCATGGTCTGACTTGAGCCAAGGTCCCCATGTTGATTTCAACACTTCAAGTGGATCCTTTATAGAAGATTTTCTCCAAAAAATATGTTTTTGGATTTATTGATAGTTTTTGCCACGGATTATGGATCCAAATAAAATAAAAACCTTTTTTTTCACTGTAGCAATAATGAAACTCACAACCTTCTTCTAGTTCTTTAACACTTCCTCTCACCCCATTATCATGATCCCAATTCTAACTTGAAAACCTGATTAGACCACAGGATGCACAGCAGTGCAGATTTGAACTGTAAACACAGGGAATCCAGGACAGATGAACCCCTCAGGACCAGTGGAGAGAATGGCAATTCCGGGAGGGAAGGGGAGGTAGAAAGGGGAAAGCTATCACAAAGATCTACATATAACCTTATCTCTGGGGGATGGGCAACAGAAAAGTAGGTGAAGGGAGACACTGGGTAGTGTAAGAGAAGATAAAATAATAATTTATAAATTATCAAGGGCTCATGAGGGAGGGGGGAGCAGGGAGAGAGGGAAAAAATGAACAGCTGATGCCAAGGGGAAAAATCATATCATTGTGAATGATGGGGAGTTAGGAGTGGAGACCCAGACCCATATGATTGTGATTGGTTCCCTCTTTTTATCCCACTTTCCCCTTATCCTTATGGTATCACTACTCTCATTATTTGTCCTGATGGGTTTATCTCTCCTGGATTCCCTGTGATTCCAGTTCTTATCTGTACCAGTGTACATCCTCTGGTCTAGCCAGATTTCAAAGGTAGCTTTGGGATCATGGTAGTAGGGGGGAGGAAGAACAAAGAGCTGGATGAAAGTTGTATGTTTCTTCAGTGGTATATTGCACACTGACTGGCTGCTTTCCTCCCCATAACCCTTCTGTAAGGGGATGTCCAGTTGCCTACAGATGGGTCTTGGGTCTCCACTCTGAACTCCCCCTCATTCACAATGATATGATTTTTCCTCTTTGATTCCTGATACCTAATTCCACTGAAAGCTTGTGTTCACACAGGCCGGTGTGCTTCTTCCATGTGGGCTTTATTGCTTCTGAGCTAGATGGCAGCTTGTTTATCTTCAAGCCTTTGAGACCCAGATGTTTTATCTTTTGATACCCGGTCATCTTAAGCTTTCTTTACCACATTTGCTTATATACCGCTTTGTCTTCAGCAATCCTGTCAGGAAGGCAAGCATCATGGAATGCCAGATTAATAGAACAAAGTGTTCTGGCTTTGAGGGAGTACTTGAGTAGAGGCCCAATGTCCATCTGCTACCTTAATACTAAACCTATAAATATATGCACATCATCATATATAAATATATTTATATATATACATGCCTGTATTTAGCCGTCTATAAATGCCCTTTGCCTCCTAGTTCTTGCCTCTATTTCCTATTCCTTTTCTCATGTCCCACTCTCATTCTCAGCCTTCATTTGGGGTTCAGTAATTCCTCTTAGTTACTTTGCCCTTTTTCAAGCCCTACCTGGTCTCCCACTCCCTCCTTGCCATTGATTTTGGATCATTTGTTGTTCCTATGCCCCTGGATTTGTAAACACATACTTCCTTTCCCCTACTCCCCCTCTCCCAGATAATCCCGGAACTGCCGATTCCATTGTTTTTCCTCCAGATTCTTTGTCCCGCCTAACTTATCTGGATAGACCCACAGAGATAATAATATGCACAAAAAATAATACAGCAAAAAAAGCAACAAAAGAAACAAAACAACAACAAAAAGAAAAGCCTATGAATCAGCAGTTCTCAACTTGTGGGTCGTGACCCCTTTGGGGGGGATCGAATGACACTTTCACAGGAGTTGCCTGATTTATAACAGTAGCAAAATTACAGTTATGAAGTAGCAACAAAAATAATTCTATGGCTGGGGGTGTCACCACAACATGAGAAACTCTATTAGAGGTTCCTGGCATTAGGAAGTTTGAGAACCACTGCTGTAATAGTTCAAAGTCTGTTTGTTGACCTTTAGGAGTGTTTTCTGGTGGAGTGTGATGAGGTGCCACTCTCTGGCCCCAAAGTTTATTTTTCATATTCCCTTGGGACTCAATGCTCTGCTCCCCTTGCTGTTCTGTCACACACCTTTAGTGTTTTGCCTCGGTGTCGTGGGGTCAGATTGGACACAATTCCCAGTGTCTCCAGTGTTGTTCCCCATAGTGCTATGGGTCAGTGAGGGATGTCGTGCCTTGTAGTGGGGCCAGCCCTATAGTCCTCTCTCTGTATTGACTGTTCTGAGCTGGGATATCGTCCTCAGGGCTTGGTGGCCCAGCATGTGCCCCAGCATGTGCCCCGCTCTCTCTTCCACCCCCTTCCTTTGCACCTGTGTGCTCTGATCAGACATGTCCCTCTCCCTGAGCTGTAGTTTCAGTGTGGTCCTCTGAAGTACATTCTTCTGGGCGGAGGGGAGACTATCCACGTAGTTGGGATTGTGGTCAGCCCCTCAAACCTCTCTATTGGTTCCCTTCTTCATGCTAGTATGTTTCATTCATGTCATGTTGCACCGGCTGAACTCTGGCCCCTCTTTCCCTGTGGAGATAAACTATACCCTCCCCTTGGGTGGTTAGTACCCTGTTGTCCTGCATCTCATGTCTTTTTTTCTTTTTCCTTTTTGCTCCCTCATTTTGAATTCGTTTCCATATGTATCCCTAAATTTGGGCTGGCCCCTGCCATACTACCTGGACCTCGCCACAGGAATGTTTGTATACACGAGCTTTTCACCTATGCCCCTTTTGCATAAAATAAAAATTTTGATTTAAAATTTGCTCAAACTATTAGGAAAGTTGGGGAGGTAGAGGGGTAAGGAAGTGGTGTTAACAAATACAGGGACAAGGGATCAACATGGGACCCAAAATGGTAGTGAGGGGAGAATGGCAGGCCTGGTGGGGAATGAGCAAGGGTAAGGTTGCGTAGAGAAAAGGTATAGCTGTAGCCTAGGTGGGGACGGAGCATGGTAGTAGGGCAGGAGGGAAGTCAAGGGAGATGGAGGAAAGAGCTAGGAGTCAAGGTGCATTTATGGAGGTCTACACAAAGACATGTACATGCAAATATATATATATATATAAATAGATCTATGTGCCTATATTTATAGGTTTAGTATTAAGGTGGCGGAAGGACCTTGGGGCTCTACTCAGGCACTCCCTCAATGCATGACTACTTTCTTTTATTAAATTGGCACTCTACAATGCTTACCCTCCCGACACAACTGCTGAAGCCAAAGCGGGTGAACAAGTAAATGTGGTGAAGAAAGCTGATGGTGCCTGGCTATCAAAAGATATAGTGTCTGGGGTCTTAAAGGCTTGAAGATAAACAAGCGGCCATCTAGCTCACAAGCAACAAAGCCAACAAAGAAGAACACACCAGCCTGTGCGATCACGAGGTGCCAAAGGGACCAGGTATAAGGCATAATGCAAGAAAAAAGAAAAGAATATGTGTGTGTGTGTGTGTGTGTGTGTGTGTGTGAGTGTGTGTATACCATAGTGAATGAAGCGGAAGTGCAGAGTGGAGACCCAAGGCCCAAGTGTCGGCCACTGGAGATCCCCTCATAGAGGGGTTTAGGAGAGGAAATGGGTCAGTCAGGGTGCGAGGTAGTACTGGTGAAGAAAACAGCTTTCACCGAGATCCTGGATGCTTCCTCCCCCCAACTACCATGATCCGAAATCTACCTTGCAGGACTGGATAGGGCAGAGGTTGTACACCGGTGCATATGGGAGCTGGAGGCACAGGGAATCCAGGGTGGATGATAACTTCAGGACCAGGGGTATGAGAGGCAATGCTTGGGAGAGTGGAGGGTGAGTGGGTTGGAAAGGAGGAACTGATTATAAGGATCCACATGTGACCTCCTCCCTGGGAGAGGGACAGCAGAGAAGGGGGGAAAGGGAGACTCTGGATAGGGCAACATATGACAAAATAACAATCTATAAATTATCAAAGGCTAATGAGGGAGGAGGGAGCGCGGAGGGAGGGGAAAAAGGGGACCTGATGCAAAGGGCTTACGTGGAGAGCAAATGCTTTGAAAATGATTAGGGCAAAGAATGTACGGATGTGCTCTCTACAATTGATATGTGTATATGTATGGATTGTGATAAGAGTTGTATGAGCCCCTAATAAAATGTAAAAAAAGAAGAAGAAGAAGAAAAAAAGAATGACCAGAGCAGATCTTCTAAGAGCTTCTTTGAAGAAGACCAGCAGCATCTTGTACAGAAGATCATTGTAGGTCTTCTATATTGCAAAGCAGATCAGCAACATCTTGGCAAGGAAGACCAGAGCAAGTCTTCCATCAGCACCCATTAAGGAAGACCAGTGATATCTTGTAAGGAAGATCATTGCAGGTCTCAATCAATTTCTTGCAAGGAAGTTCAGCTAAATCTTGCAAGGCAGATCAGAACAGGTCTTCTCTTGCAATTTGCAAGGAAGAACAGCAACATCTTGCCAGGAAGATCAGAGCAGTACTCTATCAGCATCTTCCAAAAAAGATCAGTGAAGCTCAGACCAGGTCTTCTATCAGCACCTTTTAAAGAGTATCAGCGACATCTTGTAAGACAGATAAGAGAATATTTTCCCAGCATCTTGCAAGGAAGCGTAGTAACATCTTGCAAGAAAGACTTTTATCTGGTCTTCTGTCACCATCTTACAAGTCAGATAATCGATGTCTTTCAAGGAAGATGTGGGCATGTCTTGTAAGTAAGATCAACATCTTGAAAGGCAGATCAGAGCAGGTCTCTGTCAGCATTTTTCAAGGAAGACAATGACCTATAAAGAATTGGATATTTGAAGACCAAATTAACAATTTGAATGATTACATCAAATATGTTATAGCAGTGAGTAGTATAAACACTTTCTTAGTATAATCAACTCATTAAGCTAGAGTGATATGATAACTGCAGCATTTCATTTCAACATTACAATTTTGAGGATGTCCCTGGATTTTCCAGTATTTCCTCCATTTTCATATAGGCTAACTATGAGTCAGTGCTGAGGGTATGTAGGATTCTGGACCAATTCCATATCTCTTAACAACAAGAACAGCCTAAAACATCTTTACAATGACAGACATTTTATGATTCATAAATAGAATTCATGAATTATATAAAAAATTATTCTCACCACCAGAATGCAAATCTCCCTACACAATTCTTAGTAGGTTAGACGCCTCTATTCTAATGTGAAAATACTGTGACAGTCTCTTATTTAGCTCTATGTTATCTCCCCGGACTTGTAGTTGATCCACACTTATGTCACACCTTGCAGTCATCTCAGCAACACCAACAACAGCATTCTAAAAGCAATGCCTTTTCCTTAAATGTCAGAGATTTTTAATAGAAAGTGAAACAAAACAAATACAAATGCAAACCCAAGAAGCTTAAAAGGGAGAATTTACCATAATTTAAAAAATTCTTTAAATCCTCCAATATAAATACATCACAATGTGTCAATTTCCCTCTTGAATAAATGTGAGATTAAACTTGGAACCCCTAATAACACAAAGAGTTCCAATGTTTAACAGCTGAGAAGATGTTTCATTTCTCCTCAGAGACACTTTAACAGATAGGCCTGGTGGCTGACTTTTGAAAAAAAAAAAAAAACCTTTAAAAACACTGAGGCAAAATTTTCAGACAAACATGAGACACTGTAAAATAAAAACAACCAAATATCAAATGTTCTTGAAAAGCTCTGGAAACTTAGAATATGAAGACAACTGTCTTTCACATGCAAAAGATGTCCTGTGAGATTGTCACTAGAACAACCAGGGACAGCGAGATGAAGAGCCAGGACTCCACCATGACTTTCACTGTCTCCCTCTATCTCCAGGCAACAGCTGCCATGAACAACGGTGGGAGAATTCTATGGACAGCCGCTCCAGAGGGGCAATGGATGAAGCCTCATGTTGCAACATAACTCTGGATGGGAAGCTCCAAGATGCTGAGTGGGTCCCTGTGCTCATTCTGACGAATCTACTCCAAAAGGAATCCTGACCCATGAAGGGTAAGCTGCATCTGCTCAGACCTCAGGAAGGGCCAACTGGGTGGGTGACCTTCCTCCTCTGATATCTTGGCCCCAGCACCCTTAGTCACTGAATGTTATTGAATCAGTGCTTCCCTGTGAGTTTCAGAGACTGTGCCCTTTACTAAAGGAGAAAGCCTCACTTTTAGTCCCATCCCGCCACCCTTACACCGTGCCAGAAATGTTTAGGAAAAATTCTAGTCACACTTCTCACCTTTTCAATTCACAGTTGTAGGGGCTGTCAAGGCTCAGATATCAGTCTGGACCACTCTCTTGACTCAAGTAGGTGAGGGCTAGAGGAATCCAAGATGGGCACGTGGGATGGTAGGCTGCTTCCTCCCAGGTTATTCAGAAGGATGAATCCAAGTTATGTAGGAAACATGGCTTTCATGCTGAAAGCTGCTGAGGTCTCATTTAGAAGCACTAGGGTAACTTTAATCATATACCATAAAGGGTGACAATTTTATTTTTACCTCTCTTTCCTTGGATAGATTGTCATTTATTTCTTTCTTATAATGAAAGTTGGTGTGGATTATTGCTAAAAGCTGTTCTATATCATTTAAAATCATTAAGGTTAACTTTAATCATATCACATGCATTGTGATGATTTCATTTATATATAGTCTTTATTATTTATCCGTTACACATTTTCTGGTTACTGATGACTATGTAGCTTTTATTTTAAAATTGTTATTTGTATTTATTGAATTTTGGGGGTCAAAAATGGATGAAATCCATCTGCAGTCACCAACACACTCTGTTCCACTAGATGCACACTGGGAAGTGGCCAGCTGAAAGGCTAGTGGAAGCTCCCAGATTTCTGTGACACAGCGGGAGCCCAGAGATGCAAACCCTCACTGTCCTGCTGGGCAGAATCCTGGGTGTGGTGTCTGAGAGGAGTGCTGGGGGCTGTCTGCTCAGGAAGGATGTCTCTGTCCACTTTCATAGGTGAGTCCTCATTGATGTTGAGAGACAGCGGCATGGAGTCTGAACCCTGCCTTTCACGGATTTTGCTCAAGGATCCTCCAGATGCCCACCCCAATAAATCCCCCAGTTGTACTGTCAATCTCTTACTGAGTCTGTTCTAGACCATGTGTTCCACGGGGTGGAAGCTCTTCTTAGTTTTTCCCTGTGATCTGTTATATCAGGCACAGAGAGAGGCATCATCACTGAAGGTACCGACCTAAACTGGGAACTAGAAGGAAATCTATAATAAGGAAGATATAAAATATTGAAAACAGGACTTGATTTTAAAGCCTCATCCTGGAAGGACTACAAAAACACAAATAATCTGACTTTCTTAGGAAACATAAGCATCATATAAAACAAATAAGCATTACTTGTCATTAGAGTGTAAGGTTAAACAGTGTAAGGTTAAACCATCACATACTGTTTGAAATGAAAGGACACCAAAAAAACACACACACAATAAAACAGTCAATTGAGAAGTAGATGCAACAAAGACAGATCATATCTAATGTTACTGCATTTATAGTTGTCAGAAGGCATCAAACACGGTGTTGTACTTCAGAGTATGGTCAAGAATATACGTTAGCTATATTTATTTTTCATCTATAATGATCCCAAATAAATTTAAATACCATTCTGATGATTTCATTAACTTTCTGTTACCAAATTGATTGATAATGGATTGAATTGTAACTAAAATTTAAAAGTTGAAACATTTGGAAATATTTCCACCCTAATATCTAGAAAAACAATATGCTGATTATCTTTGGATTCAGTGATCTTAGTATAGTACAAACTCTTGAGTCCATGGTTTACTTAGTTTTTCTCTTGAGAATGCAAAAATGTCTCATCAGGAGCATAAAGAATTTATTTGTATTTCCTCCGATGCAAGTTCATTTATTCTTCCTTGTTACATGGGAATATTTATTGGATTCAATAAGGGAATCATTGATGATTTACTATTATTTATACCAAAACACCAACTCCCTGCCCTTGAGTCCATCCTCTGTCATCTCAGTCCTGCAGGGTAGAGCACAACGGGCTCTGTGGGTTGCGAGGCTGTAGTGCTCTACTACCTGCTGAGCTTGCAGTTAGCAGCCCAACCCAAATCCACTGTGTCACCATTTCTCCTTATTTCATTATAGCCTTTATATTTATTTCTTACACTTGTCCTCGGGTGTGTTATCCCCATAGGTTTTATCATAATTAGAAATGGCAGATTTATTGAATTTTAAATCATTTTAACAGTTCTAAATAAAGATAAAATAATATGCAGTAAGATAGTATATTGCTAATTTAGGCAATTATATTTATTTCCAAATTACTTTCAGTTTTCTGCCCCTCACTGCATTAGAGACGTTGGTAGGTGCTGTTGTGTCAGTGCTTACTCTTAGCGACTTTATAAAAAACAGAATAATAACAATAATCCCCAGGCCCTGCACCATCCTCACACTTCTCCCATGTGTGAGACCATTTAGGCACCACTGACTATTCACTTGATTGAGGGTGCACCTCTTGTTGCTGACACTGCAGTGCAAAGGGACATTCTTCCCTAGGGACTTGTCTCCCTGACGACATGCTCAAACCAGGGGAGAAGTGTCGTCCTCTCCACTTCTAACCAGCATTCTGAGACACTCGTTTGAAATGTCCTGCTCTTGTAACACACTTGCCATTTTAGAGGGATCAAATGTTCCCTTCCAATGAGTGTTCCCTTCCATGAATGATCTCACAAAGCAGTCCTCCAGTCATTCCAGGCCATTCTATTTGACCTTGTCTCACAAGTCAGGGGGCCCTGTGATTTTTATATTCTATTTCAAACCAAGATTGTTAGCCGCTCCTTTCAAGCCTGCATTGTGAAGGAGAAAATTTAGACAGAAAAAAATAAAGAGGCAAAATTGTCCCTGGGGATGCTGAGAGCTAAGAGAAACCTTAATTCCAACAGGACATCCTGTCATTCATCTGTGCCTGTCTAGGGTTGGCTGGCTGTTCTCTGTGGGTCCTGCGCGCCCCCTGCTGCCCAATGACTTCCCTGCAAGGGAGGTTTGTGTCTAGGCTCACACTGACTTCCCCTCACTGTGCTCCTTGTACAGTAAGACATGGCCATGTCCTCCGCAGTCACTGAGCTCAGCTACAGGGATAACTGATTCTTCGATGTGTCTCTGGTGATGGAGAGTCGGCTTTGGAAGGACGGGTTATAATATGTATTACCTTCATACGTTATCCTGCCCATCCACTGCAGCCCCTTTCCCGAGGTCTGGCGGATCCAGTGCCAGTAGTAACCACTGCTTGTGATGGAGACACCAGAGACAGTGCAGGTGAGGGACAGCTTCTGGGAGGGCTTCACCAATCCTGGGCCTGACTCCTGAAGCTGCACCTGGGACATGACTTCTGTAAATAAAGGTAATTGGTCTCTGTTAGTCACTCAGTCACAACCTTCCCCAGATTCCACACTGATATCTGAGACCCTCACCTTGGGGAACTGTCAGCAGGCACAGGAGAACACATAGCAATAGCATCTTTAGCCAACAGCTGCGCTTTCCCAAGGGACCCACAGCTCTGTCAGAAGAGAACTGATAGCCTTCAGTGCCCAAGGCTGGGATTTTAACCTAGTGCCTGAAGAATGATTTGCATAGGAGGGAGCCCTGCGCTTATGAATAGATGCTCCTTTGTTTCCTCTGAGGCCATTGTAGGGTAATTCTTCTTTTGAACTCATCTCTGTGTTAGTCCGCAGTGAGAAAGCAAGTTTCCTAGGAGGTGTGAGTGAATAGTCAAAGAACAGCCCCGCATTTCTGAGCCCAGAATCTCTCCCTCCAGCCCTTCATTGCTCCTGCCCTGAGGCTCTGATATACCTGTGTGTCAGAGACTGGACAGTACAGATTTCCTTGAAACCATCAGGTCCACCCTGCAGTGTCTCCATTATCTCACACTCTCCAAAACACATTTCTTTTTCATACACTGGTGCCACTTAATCAACCTCAAAGTCCTTGGTTATTTTCATATGTGGTAAATATATGATTTACAAGAATTAATACCAGGCTGATCCCAAGGAGTTGGGGATTGATGATGCCTCAATATCCACCTCTTCCATAATGCCATTCAGTGCCCTTTTCAACCCACCCCTCCCTTGAGTATACTTCCTCATGTTTCTGGGCTCTGTGAATTGTTCCAGAGTCCAACAGAAACTCATGAATACTTGAGGAAATGGCTCACATGCTCATGGGTTCACTTCAGACCATATTGCTAAGGTCAGGCAGGGGTAAGCTGGGACCAGAGGCTGTCCTTCACTCCTGTCCCTGCATGTTATTAATGGTCATATGCCCTGAGGCCTCTGGCAGGATGTCTCCAGGAGGCATTGGCCTCCTACTGATGAGAATCAGCCCGGTCTTTTCCCACCTTGGCCGTGATCATCACAAACCACACCGCTCCTACAAGCAACACCCTCAATGCATCCCAGTGCCTGATGGCTAAGGAAAACCTCAGTGTAAGTAAAGTGAGTTAAGTGTCATCATGATTCAGGGAAGACGTTGCCAACTAGAAAAGTTGGTCCCCAGACAAGACAAGGCTTTAACTCTGTGCCCTTTAAGAAATGCAAGATTCTGAAGAAAGACCTTTGTTTGGCAGGAACGTTCAGAAGAGTGCAAACCAGTCAGGTGTCATGACTTCACATGTAGAGATACAGCAGAGCAGTTAGGGGGAAGGAGTTGTTTAATAGACAGGACAGAGTAAGAATAAGATCCAAAAATAGTATTTCAGATCCTTAACCAAAATACACCAGTTTGAGACACAAAGGCACTCCAAATTAAATGAGGTCCATTCAGGTCCTTAAATTTTAGGAAGGATTATAGACCGTTTTAACTATTCATTACCCAGCGGCTCTGGCTCACCTGAAATTTGATCATTTACAACCAAAGTCTGTGACTCTTTTTGTGCTGTAGGGTTGACCCCTTAATAACTGCAGGACTCTCAACCTTGAATGTATTACCCAAGTCACAGATTGCCTGATTTTGGAATCATTTGCATATTCTTGACCATGAACTCAGTAGTACTATCTTGAAACATGCATTTTTAATGTTCACTTCCCATGAATATTTCTTTATCATTGATATCCACCATGACAAGCATTTTCTCCAGTCTTACAGTTGACACAACTCATTTACTGAATGCTTAAACTGTCTCTATATCTCTAAATTAATATTTTTTTACCATTGTGGAAATCCAAGCACAGGTCCTGGTCACCTGGGCTTTTCTGAGCTCGGTTTTGCTGAGGAGAAAAAGCAAATGCCTTGCAAAAGAACACTCACGAGGTTCACTAAAATTCAGGATTTCAATCGAATAATATGATGATAGTTTTCAGTTGAAGCTCATTGGAGTCATTCAGTTTCCACATACAGACTAGTATGGCATTACGTGAACCTGGTCATTCCAGCACACACTCGTCTCATAACATCTGATGTTGCTGGCTGGCAGGACAACTTAAGGATCACACTTTGATGTAGATGCACACTAGTCCAGGTCACCTCCATCTCTGAATGTTAATGCCATGATTGTCTAAGCTAACCGTATGATAGGGCAGGCCCTTAAATGTGTCCTCTGGAACTCCTCACCTGCTTTGTCCTGATTCCCACCCAGTGTCTGAGGATGTCAAGGGGATGAAGACAAGCTGGGTTTGAGATACACAGGACAGCTCCAATGCACAGCTATGGCTTGAGGACACTGTGAAGTGCTTGCTGGTTCATGCGGGATTGAGCTAACTTTATGGAAATCCCAGCCACCCTTTCCTCCCAAGACCCTTACTGGGCACAGATTTGCATCATAGCTGAGAGATCCATCATCTTTGCCTTGTCCCTCTGTGTGTATCTGACTCCAAAGGTGTCCTTCTGCGCTTTGGAAATGGGGGACTGTTTCCTCCCCTTACAATGCAAAGTTTGTAATTCAGTGGTTGATGCAAACCCTCACATTGAAAGAAGCTCTAATGGAATTTGTAAGATGGAGAGGAAGTCCCAGACACTGACATGAAGCCAGTTCTTAACTCCCCTCCATACTGTCTGCCAGAACTGAGCCCTATGACTGAGAGTCCTGAGCAATCCCTGAAATCCATACCTCCCTTTTGGGAGGTTTGTGTACAGACCCTTACAGATTCCCTTTTCCGTGTCTCTATTATTGAAATAGAAGGTTGTGTTATCAGTGTTGAGGCTGTCCATTTGAAGATGCAGAATGTTCTTGGCTTTTCCCTGGTGACTGTCATTCAGGTATTCACAGTGTATAGGTAGGATATGGAATAACTATTACTCACTTCAGGCCCTTCATAGAATTGGCTGATGACATCCATGCCATCACTGCTGGGGATTGGTCCACAGATTGGACTGCGGAATCTCAGAGGTGCCCTATTCTGCCTCAAGTCTCCCAGAGCCTCTAGCCGCATTGAAGGCATGCAAACACAAAGACATCCGATCAGGAAACCAACATCCATGGTTTCACTCTTTTGTTCAACACATTTTTCTTTTCCTATTTAATATTGCAACAAGAGAATCTTAGGCCTTCAGAAATTCCACTGTGACTTATGTATAATCCTGCCTTTCCAGTGAATGGGGAGAACTGGACATCCTATGGGGTGTGTCCTCTCTCCTAGAGTTGAATACTTTTGCTAGTCTGGTTTTCATCAGCAGAATAACGTGTAGTGGTTAAGTCACACAGAGACCAATAGAAACAGAGGACGCCATATGATCCCCCCCCAGAATATAGCCCCTATCTTCCATAATACACAAAAACCAAGATATACAAGCTAAAAACTCCAAAACAGGACGTTATGGTCACCTGTGATAAGCTATAGCAACTGAGGGGGAAACAGATGCGGTAAAAAAGAAGAAGGTCTATCCTGGAAGAGGGTCAGGAATTTCTCCTGGGCCCATATTTCCCTTGAGGGAGAAACGTGGATGTTTGTAAGGCCACATGTCAGACCTAGATTCACAATGTTTCCCTTAGAATGCTGCAGTCAGAAGATCAGTTGATCACCTTTCGCTTTAGCAGAACTCCAGACAAACTTACAATCATCAACTATAATAACCCTGGAATCCCCCTGAGGGTGCTGACAAGGAAAGTGCAGGATTGTATTCCCCTTGTCAGACCAATGCCAAGAGAGAAAGGAAAACAACAGCACATCACTAGAGGCCTGAAGTCTTTAGCCAGAACAAAGAGAACGTCCAACAATGATAGCCCTGAATTGCACCTCTAATACCATTCCCTCCTCTGATCTTGTTTTTACAGTTTGAAATCATATGATCATACTCTGAAACACATGACTTTAGGATAGCAATCACCTGTGCCACCCACACTGGAGATTTTCTTCTTTAAGTTCAACAATTTGGTTCCTTTGAGAACACCATTTCAGGAGACTATGAAATTGAAGTAACCCTGGGACACTGCTGAATGTCAGAAACTATTTGCCATTTCCTAATTCCTGCTATCTGACAAGTGCCCAAGTTTGAGTGGAGCTTCCACTGCAGGTGTTTTTTTGTTTTGTTTTTGTTTCATTGTTTTGTGTTTGTGCGTGTGTGTTTGTGTAATTTCACTCATGTCTATGTCATAATGTGCTTTGTGGTCTCTCTAGTACTTTTAGGCATGTATATCTTTCTATGGTGTGCATGTATTGATGTTTCTATATTTTGAATAAGTGATTGTCAGGAAACCTCACAAAGTGATGGAAGAATATACTGTGAACTTTGCAGCCAACAATGTTGGCACTTAATAGTTACCTTTTCCCAGTCTCCTATCTCCACTGAGTCTGATTGGAAAGTATTTATCGGAGCGTCATGAGAACTCTGATGCAAGGACCCCTAACAGAGTCATTTCCTGTCCTTAAGGGGCAGACTGTTTGTTGCTGTAAGACAGATTATATTCTCCCGTTACAATATACTTTTTGAATTCACAGATACCGGAAGTAGTCACAGAATTAATATTTTTAAATTAGAGAGGGATTCCCTAGGGAAACCGAGATTTAGCAGAATCCGCAGATCCCCACAAGAAAACAGCCTTGAAGCTCCAGCTGCACCTGCTCCTGTGTCTGAGTCCTGTGCTCTGTGAGTTCTGAGCGCCCCCTGGAGACCACTGTCCTTCCTGCAGGGGAGATTTGTGTCTGGGCTCTCACTGATTTCCCCCCATTGGGTGTCTCTTGCACAATAATACATGGCCCTGTCCTCAGCTTTCAGGTTGTTCATTTGAAGATAGAGTGTGTTCTTGGAGTTGTCTCTGGAGATGGTGAATCGACCCTTCACGCAGTCAATGTAGTGTGTACCACCACCAGTCTTAATGCTTGAGACCCACTGAAGGCCCTTTCCTTGAGTCTGGAGGACCCAATTCATGCCATTGTTATTGATGCTGAATCCAGAATTTACACAGGATATTTTCAGAGATCCTTCTGGCTTTCGCATATCAACCCTAAAGTCCACCAGCTGCACCTCACACTGACCACCTGCAAGCAGGAGACACTGTGCTCAGATGACCTAAATAAACTAAATCACTCACCATCTCTCTCTCTCTCTCTCTCTCTCTCTCTCTCTCTCTCTCTCTCTCTCTCTCTCTCTCTCTCTCTCTCTCTCTCTCTCAAACACACACACACACACAGCAGGGTACAGCACAATTACCATGTGAAATAGCCAAAATGAAAGCCAGCGTTGCTGCAAAATTAATGATGTGTCCTCTGGACTAGCTCCTGGGCATGAAATGGTAACAGCAGAGACCCGAAGGCTGGACTGTCCTCTGAGATCTCCCAAATCAGGGGCTGTGGCTGGTTTATCGGCAGGCAGAGAGCTACATTTGCATCTTCTCTGATATTTAGAAGCGGATGAGTAGAGATTATGGGCACCTGTTCTCCCTCAGACTCAGAGAAACACAAACACTCTCATAGGAAAACAGAGCCCTTACACAGGTTCTGTACCAAGTATTGCTTTGATTGTTACACATTATTAATTTTTAATAAAGTAACTTTCAAGTTATAAGCTGTATATGGCAGACACAACAGCCTTTGCCATCTGAGAGCTCACAGTGCATCCCCTCTCGTTCCCCTCAACCGATGGATACGCATGATGACAGTGAGCAGCTCTATGATCCGTTTCTTATGTGGGGACATTATTAGATTCTTTTTAGCCTTTCAAGGAATTTCCCCTATTCAGTGACTTTTTTAAACTGTGTGTATGAAGCTGTTCATAAAACATGTCCATAAAACCTGTGGAATGGTGTCTCTTCTCTGGTTTCTGATCTGAGAGATTCCAGTCCTCTTTCTTTTTGTCATGAGCAGGGAATCTGGGTTTTTATCACTTTAATTTGTCTTCTCTTTTTTTCATTTAATTCGTTTATTTTCTGTGCGCCTTCTGTTTCATTTATGTGAGTTTTTATATGTATTAGTTCCTACCCACCTTGCCTGCCCTGCTAAACTGTGATATGGCATGCTCATCTTTAGTAGCTCCATTAGATGGGCAATGAGGTACTTAATTTCAGAGCCATATTTCTATACTATACAGATGTCTGTGTCTATGAATTCACCATTAAGTTCTCTTCAGTTGAGTCCCACAGAGTGTTATGTTGTGCGATCATTGTTTTTTTCATTCCAATACAGCCATCCAGGGTATAAAAAACATTGAATATATGCCATAGCTCTCAATGAGACAAACAGCATTTGTGTATAAAACAGGTATGCACGCACACATACAATTTTGTGTGTGCATAAAATCTACAAATGGATGAAAATTATAATATCTCTGGGGTTTGGGAATACACATTTAAGAAGACGGCATTCTGGGAGGAAATATTTTGGAGGGAATGGAAACCCTAGATGCTAACAGGAAGCTGCTTGCTCCCAGGCCTCCCACATTGCCCAGGCCCCAGAAATATAGTCGCCCCTCTGCTTTCCACACCCCACGTTATCACCGTAGATCAATGCCATGATTGCAGTGATATTTGTGTCTGGGATGGCACTCAGTTCTCTCTCAGATTCTCTCCCACATGAGTGGACAGCTGTGCCCTCAGTGTGATTGAGCTCAGATGCAGGATAACTGATTTGTGGGTATTCTTCGGGAGCTTGAGTACCATCTCCATAGTGATGGGAAGCTGTTTTCTGCCACTAGAATATATTGCTCACAACTACTCCAACCACTTCTGCAGGTTTTGGCAGATCCAGCTCTGGAATTCAGCAGTCACCAGAGAAAGCAAAAACTAGGTTGAGAATCTGTGAGGGGTTCATCAATCCTGGGTTCAAATCTTTGACAACTAGGAAGAGGGAAAATAATCACTGATGACAAGCAATGGAAACCTTATTATGTCAAGCCATTTGGGGAATCTGGACACTACCAGAGAGAATTTACTGTGGGATTCGGTCTAAGAAGTTCTCCACTTACTTCCTTGGCTTTGGTTGAGACTGAGTAGGGAATTTTCCTTAATTACTCCGGGCTTTAAGGGATTGGAGTGGGGACTCTTTTCCCTTTCCCTATCTTCCCCTGAGTCAGTTTGGAAAATTTGGCCTTTCTGTGTACATCAGAGGACTACGTGTCCAGTTGACTGATCTCACAGTATCCTTGGAGGAACAGATAGCCTTGATTGTGTGTTCTCATCCTGTACTAGATATAAAAGTTTTTTGAGGAATATATTGTTTTAGTTATGAATAAGCTTTGTATAAACAGACTGGCAAACTGCCCGGAACAGATGATGAAGTCAAGGTTGTGGTTACTGTGTTTAGTATATAAGGAAGGCTTTTGCAAAAATAAAATTGCCAGCAGCTCCAGGGTTGTTGAGCTGTTCGGTCCTCCTGAACCCCTCTGTTCTGTCTTCTATTCCTTCTTTATTTAAAGTCCCTCTCCCTACCTTCAGACCCTGTTTCAGGTTATCTCTGACAGAGCTGGACACTGGCAATTTACCGCTTGGCAGAAGAATCTCCACAGGAAATTGATGACAATGGACAAGGTCTGTGGATCCTAGAGAACCCTGTCCATGATGTAATGTTTTTCAGTAGGTTTGATATTTTACCTGGAAATTGATAAAATATTCTGCATTTTGGAAGCCCCAGGAATGAAGTAGTGATGATGCCAGTCTGCTCAGAAACTGAAAAGAGGAAATCCGACCCCATTATCTTCTTTGTTTTTTTTCAATTTAAAAATTTTGTTTTACTCTGAGAATTAACTTTATTATTTCATTATTATTTATTTTCAAAATCATTTTATTAGGGGTTCATATCATACAACTCTTATCACAATCCATGCATACATCAATTGTGTAAAGCACAACTGTACATTCATTGTCCTCATCATTCTCAATTAATATTTTGTCATATCTTGCCCTGTCTGACGTCTCCCTTCACCCACTTTTCTGTTGCCTGTCCCCAAGGGAGGAGGTCACATGTAGATCCTTGTATTATAATCAGTTCCCTCTTTCCAACCCACTCTCCCTCTACCCTCCCAGTATCGCCACTCACACCGCTGGTCCTGAAGGTATCATCTGCCCTGGATTCCCTGTGTTTCCAGCTCCTATCTGTACCAGTGTATATCCTTTGGTCTAGCCAGACTTGCAAGGTAGAATTCGAATCATGATCGTGTGGGGGAGCGGGGGGAGGAAGCATTTAGGAACTAGAAGAAAGTTGTATTTTTCATCAGTGCTGCATCCTACCTTGACTGGCTCATTCCTCCCCTAAACCCCTCTTCAAGGGTAACTCCAGTGGCTGATAAATGGGTTTTGGGTCTTAACTCTGCACTCCTCCCCTCATTCACTATGGTAAGATTGTTTTCTATTCTGATGCCTTATCCATTCGACACCTCATGATGGCACTGGCTGGTGTGCTGCTTCCATGTAGACACTATACCTTTTGATAGCTGGGCACCATCAGCTTTCTTCCCCACATTTGCTTATGCACCCATTTGTCTTCAGCGATCGTATCATGGAGGTGTGCATCCAATGATATGATTTTTTGTTCTTTGATGTCTGATAATTGATCCCTTCAGCACCTTGGGATCACACAGGCTTGTGTGTTCTTCCATGTGGGCTATGTTGTTCTGAGCTAGATGGCCCCTTGTTTACCCTCAAGCTTTTGAGACCCCAGATGCTGTATCTTTTGATACTTGGGCACCATCAGCTTTCTTCACCACATTTGCTTATTCACCCTCTTTGTCTTCAGCGGTTGTGTAGGGAAGGTGAGCATCATTGAATGCCACTTTAATAGAGAAAAGTATTCTTGTATTGAGGGAGTACTTGAATGGAAGCCCAATGTTCTTCTGCTAACTTAATACTAAACCTATAATTATCTGCACATAGATCTATTTCCCCATTCTCATATATAAATATATTTGCATATGTACATGTCTTTATCTAGACCTCTATAACAGCCCTTTGCTTCCCACCTCTTTATTTCCCTTGACCTTCCTCCTGTCCCTATCACATCTTCTTTATGATAACACCAATCCCAAACCCACTGCCATTAAAGTGATTCCGTATCATAGCGACTCTATAAGGGAAAAGCAAACTCATCTAAACGAAATGTATAACATTTAAGTAGCACCACTCTTGCTGAGAAAAAAAGACAGGAGATGTATGAAAGTGAAAGGGCCTTGCTTTACTTGGATCAAGTAAGGACTCAGCCAGAAGATTCCCCAAGGAAAGCTCCTGAAAATAAATGGTAGAAGTGGTTTACAGATTTAGCCAAGTAAACCAACAAGTAAATGTAAAGGATTATGGATGTGAAACAGATTTCACAGGGACCGGGGATTGTCATGAATATGCATTATGGTGGGGTTATGATTCTTTTAAAAAATATTTTATTAGGGGCTCATACAACCCTTATCACAATCCATTCATATACATACATCAATTGCATAAAGCACATCTGTACATTCTTTGCTCTAATCATTTTCTTTTATTTTTTTACATTTTATTAGGGGCTCATACAACTCTTATCACAATCCACACATATACATACATCAATTGTATAAAGCACATCCGTACATTCTTTGCCCTAATCACTCTCAAAGCATTTGCTCTCCACTTAAGCCCTTTGCATCAGGTCCTCTGTATTTTTCCCCCTCCCTTCCCACTCCCCCCTCCTTCAGGAGCCCTTGATAATCCACAAATATTTATTTTGTCATATCTTGCCCTATCCGGAGTCTCCCTTCCCTCCCTTCTCTGCCGTCCATCTCCCAAGGAGGAAGTCACATGTGGATCCTTATAATCAGTTCCCCCTTTCCAACCCACTCACCCTCCACTCTCCTAGCATCGCCCCTCACACCCCTGGTCCTGAAGGTATCGTCCACCCTGGATTCCCTGTGCCTCCAGCATCCATATGCACCAGTGTACAACCTCTGCCTTATCCAGTCCTGCAAGGTAGAATTCAGATCATGGTAGTTGGAGGGAGGAAGCATCCAGGATCGAGGGGAAAGCTGTGTTCTTCATCGGTACTATATCGCACCCTGACTGACCCATTTCCTCTCCTAAACCCCTCTATGAGGGGATCTCCAGTGGCTGAAACTTGGGCCCTGGGTCTCCACTCTGCACTTCCCCATTCATTCTCAATGGTATACACACACACACACACACACACACACACACACACACACACACACACACACATATATATATATATATATTTTTTTTGCATGATGCCTTATACCTGGTCCCTTTGGCACCTCGTGGTCGCACTGGCTGGTGTGCTTCTTCCATGTGGGCTTTATTGCTTCTGAGCTAGATGGCCACTTGTTCACCTTCAAGCCTTTAAGACCCCAGACACTATCTCTTTCGATAGCCGGGCACCATAAGCTTTCTTCACCACATTTACTTGTTCACCCACTTTGGCTTCAGCAGTTGTGTCGGGAGAGTGAGCATCATAGAGTGCAAATTTAATAAAAGAAAGTATTCATGCATTGAGGAAGTGTTTGAGTAGAGGCCCAAGCTCCTTCCACCACCTTAATACTGAACCTATAAATATACACACATAGATCTATTTCCCCATCCTCCTATATATATTAGCATGTACATGTCTTTGTCTAGACCTCCATAAATTCCCCTTGACTCCCAGCTCCTTCCTCCATCTCTCTTGACTTTCCTCATGCCCCACTACCATGCCCTGTCCCCACCTGGGGTATAGCTATACCTCTTCTCTATGCAACCTTACCCTTGATCATTCCCCACCTGGCCTGCCACTCCCCCCTCACTACCATTTTGGGTCCCATGTTGTTCCCTTGTCCCTGTGTTTGTTAACACCACTTCCTTACCCCCTACCGCTCCCCCACCCTAAGTTCCCCTGGAACTGTCGGTCTTGTTGTTTTTCCTCCAGAGAGTTCATCCAGCCTGTCCTATTCATACAGACCTGTGGAGACACTAACATGCACGAAAACAAGACAGAGGAAAACAAAGCAACAGTATACAACCAGACAACAAAACAACAAAAACAAACCACTGACAAAGAACAAAACAAAACACTTCACAAGAGAAAAGCTTGTAGTTAGTTCAGGGATCATTTGCTGGCCCTTAGGAGCGTTTTCCAGTCCAGTCTGTTGGGGCACCAAGCCCTGGCCCCAAAGTCCACTTTCAGCATTCCCTGGGGACCTTGCCACTCCATACCCTTGCTGTTCCGCTTCACTCCCTCAGTGCTTTGGCTCGATGTGGTGGGATCAGGTCAGGTGCAATTCCCACACTGTGTCTCCGGTGCTGTCCCATGTATCGCCCTTAGTCACTGGGTGGCATCATTTCTCATAGTGGGGCCAGCCATGTTGTTCTCTCTGTGGACTGGCTACTATACTCAGGAATATCATCCTCACGGCCTGGTGGGCCAGGCTGTGTTCCACTCTCTCCTCCTGCCCCTTCATCTGCTCCCGTGGGCTCTGATCAGATATGTCCATCTCCGGAGCTGCAGAGTCAATGACGCCCTTTGGAACAAATTCTTTTCGGGGGAGGGGCAGGAATCCACTTAATTTATGGTGCTGGGGCCAGCCTCCCAGACCTCTCCACTGGTTCCCTACTCCACCCCGGGATATTGCATTCACACCTTGCAGCACTGGGTTGAAGTCTGGTCCCACTTTCCCTGTGGAGATATAAACAATACCCTCCCCTTGGGTGGATTAGTGCCCCATGCCCCCACTCCCCTTTTGTTCCTTATATTCATTCTTTTATTTTGCTTTCCCCACCTCCTTAACCATTGTCTACCATGTGCATCCCTGGTTTTGGTCTGGTCTCTTCCATACTACACAGTCTTCACCCCCAAAATGTTTGTGTACAGTAGCTTTTTCCCCTATGCCACTTTTGCATTAAAATTTTTTTTTTAATACTTACCTCAGCGGGCTCATGTTGTACTTGTCCTTTTGTGCCTGACTTACTTCACTTAGCATGATTTCCTCCAGTTCTTCCCATGCCGCTATGTGCCTCATACGTTCATCACTGCTTTTTAGTGATGCGGAGTACTCCATTGTATGTATATACCACAGTCTTTTAATCCAATCATCAGTTGATGGAATTTTGGATTGCTTCCAGCTCCTTGCAATTGTGAACTGTCCCGCAATGAACATTGGAGCACAGATGTCTGGCCTTGGTTTGTTTCTTGCTTCTTCTGGGTATATGCCCAGTAGGGGGATTGCTGGGTCATATGGTAACTCTATTTCCATCTGTTTTAGCTATCGTCAGATTGATTTCCATAGTGGCAGTACGTACTTACAGGCCCACCAGCAGTGGATGAGAGTTCCTGTCTCCCCACAACCCCTCCAACACTTGTTGCTTTCTGATTTTTTGAATTGGGCTACCTTTGAGGGTGCCAGGTGGTACCTCATTGTTGTTTTAATTTGCATTTCTCTTATGGCTAAAGATAGGGAACATTTTCTCATATGTTTGTGGGCCATTCGGATTTCTGTCCCTGTGAAATTTCTGTTCAAGTCCTTTGCCCACCTTGCAAGTGGGCTATTGGTTTTTTCTTTTTGGAAGCTAGCAGAGTATTGTAGACTTTAGTAATAAGGCCTTTGTCTGATGTGTCATTGCTAAAGATGTTTTCCCAGTCTGTGGACTCTCTTATTACTCTCTTGGTGAATTCTTTAGATGTACACAAGTGTTTTATCTTCAGTATATCCCATTTGTCAATTTGTGCCACCTCTGTGTTTGTGTCCTTCCCTATTTCTGATAGCCTGTGTATTCCCTGCACCAAAGTTCTCAAGTTGGTCCCAATTCCCTCATTGATGGCCCTAATAGTTTGGAGTTTAACTTCATGGTCTGTGATCCACCTTGAGTTTATTCTTGTGCATGGAGTGAGATGAGGGTCTTGCTTCATTTTTCTGCAGGTTGATATCCATTTTTTCCCAGCACCACTTGTTAAAGAGGGCATCGGCTTCCCATTTGATATTTTTGGGGCCCTTATCAAAGATCAGCTGTGTGTATGCTGATGCTTTTATTCCTGGGTTTTCAGTTTCTTTTCCTTTGGTCTGAGTATCTGTCATTGTACCAATACCATGCAGTTTTGAGAACTGTTGTGCATAGTATGTGCCAAAGTCAGGTAAAGCAAGCCCTCCCACTGTGTCCTTCTTCTTGAGGATTTCTCTGCTAATTCTGGGCTTCTTCCCTCTCCATATGAAGTTGGTAATCAGTTTTTCCATTTCTTTGAAGAAAGATGATGGTAATTGTATTGGGATGGCATTAAACTTATATAGTGCTTTTGGCAGAACTGACATCTTAACTATATTAAGTCTCCCAATCCAAAGCATGGGATATTCTTCCATTTGTTGAAGTAGCTCTTGGTTTCTTGTAATAGTGTTCTATAGTTTTCCCTATATAGATCTTTTGTTTTTTCAGTCAGGTGTATCCCTAGATATTTCAATTTGTGTTTGGCTATTGTGAAGGGTACCACCTTTTTGATCTCTTCTTCTGTGGTCTTATCTGATGTGTATAACTGTCCGATGGACTTCTGTTTGTTGATCTTGTATCCTGCCACTCTGCCAAACTCCTCTATTGCTTCCAGTACTCCCCTTGTGGAACTTGTGGGATTTTCCATATATAAAATCATATCATCTGCAAATAACGATTGTTTCGCCTCTTCCTTCCCCAGATGAATACCTTTGATGTCACATCTTTGCCTTATGCTGTTAGCTAAAACCTCCAGCATGATATTAAATAGGAATGGGGACAAGGGGCATCCTTGTCTTCCCCTTTTTCAGTGGGATTGTTTTAGTCTTTTCTCCATTGACTACCACTTTGGTTGTTGGTTTTTCATATGTAGCTTGTATTGTCTTGAGGAACTTTCCTTCCATTCCTATCTTCGCTAGTGTCTTAAACAGGAATTGGTGTTGGATGTTGTCGAATGCTTTTTCTGCGTCTATTGATATTATCATGTGGTTCTTATACTTTTTCATGTCAATATGATGAATAATACTAATGGTCTTTCGTATGTTGAACCATCCCTGCATCTCTGGTATGAATCCCACTTGGTCATGGTGAATTATTTGTTTTATGTACTTTTGTATTCTGTTGGCTAGTATTTTGTTAAGGATTTTTGCATCAATGTTCATTAGGGATATTGGTCTGTAGTTCTCGATTCTTGTGGGATCCTTGCCCGGTTTGGGTATCAGAGTTATACTAGCTTCATAGATGGAGTCCAGGAGTTTGCCATATTTTTCTATGTTCTGGAAAAGTTTCTGTAGGATTGGTATTAGTTCTTCCCTGAATGCTTGGTAGAATTCTCCAGTGTAGCCATCTGGTCCAGGGGATTTTTTGGTGGTAATCCCTTGATACCCTTTTCTATTTCTTCTATTACTATGGCTCTGTTGAGATTCTTGATGTCCACGGTTATGATTCTTTACAAAAAAATAATTTTATTGGGGGCTTGTACAACTCTTAGCACAGTCCATTCATCCAGCCATTGTCTCAAGCACATTTGCACATTTGTTGCCATCATCGTTCTCAAAAAATATTCTTTCTACTTGATGCCTAGTATCGGCTTCTCATTTTGCCCCTCTGTCCCTACCTGGGGTTATGATTCTTAACAAGATAGGACTCTTTCTACTTCTTGGTTCCAAATGTCTTTTTATTTGGTGTGATGATGTCTTTTTGGTGACTTGCTTCCTTGAACAAAGTCCTTCCGTTCCAAGTTATCTGTGACCTGAAGGTTGGGAATATCTATACTGGACATGTTTGCCTGGCCACTTTTGGTCAAAATGGATAGTCATTTGGTATAATGTGATATTTTCCTGTGAGGAAAGGCTCAAGAGAGACAGGGGATTGGGAAAGAAAATTCAGAATAATTATAGGCAATAAATGGGGTATTCTAACATCCTGTGACCTCATCTCGTGTCCTAAGGGGAGGTTCTTTGTACAAGCTGTGGAATTTACATTGTTACATAAAGTTAAGCAGGTTAGGGCATGGCCTCAAACAGAATGCTCAATGTTCATAATTGTTCTTACACTGTAGTCAGATTCTCCTTCGCTATTATATTCAAACAAATATAATCTTGCCACAAAAATTAGTTATTGAAGATAACTTTTTGAATCCCTTGATGTTTACTACATTTTGCTAAAAAATGGTCAGTTTATTGTTATTTATTGTTTGTTTTCTTCCTTTTTAGGAACTTGATAGTGATTGGTAGACATCTATTGTCAAGAAATGAACATATTATTTACTTTTCTCTTCTTCATTCCAAAGCCAAACAGGAGCTTCAGTTAAAAATTAAAGGGTTTATTGAAGGAATGAAACAATCTAGGAATGCACAATAATAATTGTAAGGATTCACAAAGTTCCACAAAGTAAGACAATTTTCAGAGTTTAAATGCAGTAGGATCCTGGAACTTAAAAGAAAATTCCAATACTTTGAACTTTACTACAGTTGGCTCAAGCAGACAAGGCAGAATCAAGGCCACTTATAAAGACTGAGTCGTGTAACACTTTTTTTTGTTTTGCTTTGACTTGAGCTATTAGGAGAGAGAGAGTGAATGCTCTTCTTGGCTGCTTGTTGTGAGAGCACCTGGGAGGAAGATGGGTGTCTGTAGTCTTCATGAAGTATGCTGACTTTCCAAAGTCAGTTCAAAATAAACAGTTATCAGAAACAACAGCAGAATTGGAATAATTGGAATATGGCCCTCATCATTTGGTCTTCTTTACATTGAATCCTAATACATAATAATCTCTGCAATCCTTGATCATCATCAGCAAGTGTTTCAAGTCCTCACTTTGAGCAAGCAAGAATGTATTATCTTCATATCACATGTTATTAATAAGCCTTTCTTCAGTCCTGATGCCATATTCTTCTTCATATATGCCAGCTCTTCTGATTATTTGTTCATCATACAGCTTGGACAAGTATGAAAAGAGGTTACAACACTGACACACACCTTTCCTGATTTTAAACCCTTGTTCTGTTCACACACCTACTTCTTGATCCATGTACAAGTTCCTCATGAGCACAATGAAATGTTCTGGAATTCCCAGTCTTTTCAAGGTTACACATAGTTTATTAAAATATCTAGCTTTTCATAACATTTATAATTGCAAAAAGTCCAAATGCTATTGAACTTATTTTTTTCATTAATGCATCATGATTTTATGGTTTTATCTGAAATCTCATAGTCATAAAGACATACAAACAAACACAAATATAAAGTCCATTATTTTATTCTAGACTATTTTGCCTTTGTATTTTGTTTTAACATCTAAGCACTTTACTGTATGTTTTTTTCTTAATAGGATTAAGGTCTAACTTTCCTAGTTTTATACTTTTAAACTATTAATTGAAAAGATTATCATTAATCAAATGAATTTTTTTAACAGTCATAAAGCCTTCCCTTAGAGCTGGCCTTGAATTTTAACTTCTAGTTCCATATTCAACAAAACATATTTCTATTCTTAAAGACTTTGTAATTGTGATATCAAGTTGCAGTAGCTTTCAGAAACATAGCATTTATGCAAAAGTTCACTTAATGAAAAAGAGTCAGTTCTCTAAGTAAATGTCAACATAAAACCAAAATAACTTGTTTTTACCTTCCTCATAATACTAATGATTTAGAAAGTCATTCAATTTTTAGGCAGTGAAGGATGAAATATTGTTAATAGACACCACCCTGTGCAGTGAATAAACATACAATGATTCTGATGGCAGCAGGGACCTAGTGGGGCTGCCTGACCCCCTACACCCTCAGCCCACAAATTTTCCACCACTGACAGGGAATAAGTTTACCATTTTTCGATCACTTATTTTGTGGATAATGTTTGCATTTTACGTTTCTGGCAAGTTTTCACTTTCAAAGGGCACCAACTTGTAGTGCTTTTACTGTCTTCCTGCCCTTTGTTAAGGGACATTCTCTTTGTTGGAATTTAAGAGACGATAGTACAGTCCCTGAGGGGAGGATGTTGGATTTCAACCCAGTGACCTTGTGGTTAGAAGCCCAATACTTAGCTTTCTTTCTTTCTATTTAAAAAATTTTATTGGGGATACTTAGCTTTCAACATCACCACCCCTCTTTGTATCTCTGCCCCATGGGGCCTATTTCACTGGCTATCATGCTGGTACTTTCATGCGAACTCCAGGTTTGTTTATATAAATCACTCGTATTTTATATACTTTCAACTAACTAAGGTGAAACTAAAAAATAAAATTGCAGATCACATGAGAGAATTTTGCAAGACTAAACACTTATATGCAAATACCTTTTACAGGGGTAGTTTAAACCTGTCCCATTGGGTCACTTTGGATCGTAATCAACTACATGGCAGTGAGAGTTTCTTTGTTACCATTAAGGAGACACTAGTACACTCCCTACGATTGTAAACAGAGTTTCCACTGAACCTGTTTGAGAGCTGTGGGAACAAAACCAACTCAAGACACTGCAGAAAGCCCCACATTATTTCAGCTCTGTACCTGCTCCTGGATCCTGGGCTTGTTGTTTGTCCTGAGTGCCACCTGCTGCTCTGAACGGTCTGTGCAGTCCGGTATCAGAGCTGTCCTGCAGTATAGTTTATGTGAGGGCCACACTGACTGCCCTCTCTGTGTCCACGTGCACAGTAATAACAGATGTGTCCTCAATGCTCACAGAGGTCGGAGTTAGGGAGAACTGTTTCCTTGAAGGGTCAAAGTCACTAATACAGTGACTTATAGTCAGAGGTCTCTGTACACCATGGCCTCTCCCTGTGTGCTACCTGAATCTAATCAATCCAAAATACCCTTCCCTGACACTGACCTCAGGTAGGACCAGTATCTTCAGGAGAAAGAGGGAGAGGAAGGATGTAGACACTTCTGAACCAAGTCCATCCTGGCTCAGCAGGGTCTAATCTCCTCCTGGGGAGATCACTTTTAACCAGGAAACTATATGAAGTATTTCCCCATGAGTGTAACTGGCTGGTATAAGGTCTGGGATCCATTAGTAGTTTTCTAATTGCAAATGCCACCACTCCACCTTAAAGTTTCTACAAAGCTGTTTCTTGAATCAAGTTGAATGCAGGCAACTGAATTCAGTTAGAACGCAAAAATGACCATCGCTACTGTGTTAGTTTGGGCACTTTAGAGAAACAAATCTATAGAAACTAATGTATAAGAGAGTTTTATATAAAGGGTAAGTGTGCATCAAGAAAACATCCCAACCCAGTGCTTCTCAAGCCCACAAGACCAACATTAACTCATATGTCCAAAACCAATCCACAAAGTCCACCTCCATCTCACAAAACGGACACAATGATGCCAACTGTAGGAGAAAAGCTGAGTCAGTGAATGTGTAAGCAACTCAGCGCACACAGGGTTCTCCACACGGGTGCTCCAGCACCCAGGGCTGCATCGGGGTAGGTTCATGTGGCTTCTCCTTGGGGATGTCTTGCAGGAAGTCAGTCTTGCAAGCTGAAGCAGGGAACTGCTAAGGCATCTGCACGCTGGTTCGGTCATCACAGGCAAGAGACCTGAGAACTACAAAGGCGAGGCTCACTGAACCATTTATCCCTCCGCCCTTCAATTAACCCCACATGTGTTTATCAGCCATGTTGACAATAAGATACCTCAGTTACTTGTCAGGAAGAAGTTCTAGTAATAATTGGAATGGCCTTGGTGAGAAAAGAGGCCAGGAAATTTGAGGTTAGGAATTTCTTTCCTATTACAGCAATGCACCTGCTCATTCCTCAAGCAAGGGCTGAACTCTGAAAATATCGTGAAGAAACCTGACCTCATCTGCTCTATAGCCGTGTGGTTATTCAGAAGCCACAGAGTGAGCCACTCCAGAGAACCCCGATCCAGTAAGAGGCATCACTGCCCCCACATGGGGAGATATTTCCCTGTCGTGTCAGTGGCCTGTGTTCTTGTTCTCACTCTCTAGGACACAGCAGACATTGTGTCCTCTGGTGCTGGATTGACAGATGCCTCTGAGACTCCTGCTCTGCAGCTGCATCGGGCTGAGGGTTTCTGCCCCTTTCAGGAAGGAGTTTCTCTCACTGTGTTTCTTGCACAGCAATACATGGCCATGTCTGTGTCCTTAAGGCTGTTTCACTGCAGGGACATGGTGCTGATGGAGTTGTCTGTGGAGATGGTGACTTTTCTTTGGAAGGATGGGTTGGACCTGGTGTCAGCCTCACTAGGGTCAAGAATTCCTATCCATTCCAAGCCCTTTGCAGGTGTCTGCCTAATCCAGCCGATCCAGCTTCCAGTAAAGCTGCATCCAGATGTCTTACAGGAGATCCACAAAGACTCCCCAGGTCTCTTCACTTCAGACTGCACCAGCTGCACCTGAGCACACACACGTGTGGAGATAGGATTCAGAGATTTCCTCTTCACACACACACACACACACACACACACACACACACCTCTATTCATCTCGAACCCTGTGGCAATCCTGACCTGGGAAAAGAGCAATGAGGAGAGGTAGGGTGGCAGAACCCATCTTGCAAGGAGGATGGAAAGCAATCACACTAAGGTCACCAGCTGGGTGATGAGGGAGCTTCCCCTGTGGAGGTAGCCTGTGGGTCTAAAATGGATGTCTTCCACTTTGCATATTTCTGTCCTGCCCTCCATGTCAGACTCCTCCAGCCTCACAACCCTGGAAACCCAAGGCAGGGGGAGGTGCGGGTCTTGGGACCGCAGGGAGGGAAGAACTGGATCCTAATAACATCCCACAACACACACATGTATACAGAGAGAGACAGAGAGAGAGAGAACACTGGCACTAGCACCTCACGCATGGAGAGTTTTGAACGGTGGCTCTCCACTCAGTGCATCTCTCAATCTACACCGGGGAGGAGTGGTTTTAAACCCAGTGTGAATCTGCAGCCCAAGGAGCCTGGGGCCTCACAGATGGTCCCTCCTTACTGTCTGTGGGGAATGATGTCCAGCATAAAAAGTGACCCTGTATTCTTAGTGAAGACTTTGAAAAATCTGATAGCCTGAATGGCCCCTTCTGAATAGACCTCTCAGGTGTCTCCCAGTGCCCAGTCTCCCCTGTGCTTCCTGCTTCCTGAGGAGAGGAGACAAATTTCAGGGAATGTCAGCTTTACTCAGAGTGTCAGACAAATCTGTGCAGATTAAAGCCAAAGATGAGTGTGTCACTCTGAATACTCATGGTCAACCTGGCCCTTGTCACCATCTCTCTGACAGTGGAGCTAGTTCAGAAGAGAAGTTAAAAGTACAACATGGAGAATATTTCATCTTCATCAGTTTCATAATCTGTCCTAAATATTTCTCTGATCTGCTCTGATCTGAACGAAAGGAAACAATCAGTAGGTTAACTTTTCTCTCTCTAAGGAGGCCTTGGGGCTCAGGGAACACCAAGAACCGTTGACATAACAGCCCATAAAGACAATGTTCTACATCTGGGTTTTGAGGGTAGTGATTAGAGACTTTAAACCACATGAAGTGTAGCTAATTGTCTCTCCCTTTCCAGAGTGATGATCACTGAAGACACATGGAAACCATTATTAGTCCAATGCTGTAATGAATCATGGACATGAGTATCCTGAACTCTAAGACCAGAAGCAATAGATGGTGCCTTGCTATCAGTACCCACTTGTTTGGAAAAGATAGCATTAGAAGTTCTTGGGAGGAGTGGGATAATAAGTGAAACAACGCACACACACACAAAGAAAATAAAAATACAAAGACTAGGCTTCCTGGTTGGGTAGACTTGTGGAAGTCCTGAGACTATGGCTGTCAGCATCCCTTCAGGTTTGGGACCAAACTCACAGCCTCGGAAAAACTTCCAGTCAAATAATCGGCAAGCCTACAAGGGAGCAATAGTCCTGGGGAGCTACAATTACCTTAGAATAATCAAACTTCTGAGTTTAAAAGGGCATCACTTATCCAGGGAAAATTCAGAATGTATGACAAGAAAAGGTAATTGTAACAGGAGTTTGTGTGTATTGTAGACAATGAAATGAAACAAAAGTGTATGAATTGTTGAATGAACACTAATATCCTCAGTATACCTTCATGCAATTCACAAGGAAAAGTAAAGAGAAAATAACATTAGAACACTTTCCCTTCAGGTCTCCTCTGGTGGGCAGAGAGCACCTTGGATTGTGGTGTGTCCACTTGTGGTATCCCAAGACACAAGCCAGGACCCAGAGAAGATGTCCTACTTCCATGCTTCATTCTCCTCCCTCTGTTCTCTGGGGTTGACAGTTATGCTAAAAACATCTAAATCTTGGTTCTCAGAAGCAGGATGAGGACTAAAAACCATGACACAGGGGAAAATGGGGTAGGGAAGGCCCCCAAATTCGGCTAGAAAATCTGTATCTTCCTCCCCATGCACTGAGTCTTGAATGAGGGTCATGTCCCTATTTGGCCTGAGACCCTGTGCCATACATCCCAAGCTTCCCTTCGTGGTGCTTACAATCTGGTCTCACATAGCTTCCCTGACCTACTTGTATCGCCATCCATGCATGCATCAAATAAGTGGTATATTTCTTTTGTGAGGACCCAGTTACTTGAGATAATCTCGACGAGTGAGTCATTGTTTTATAGCATCCACGTACAACAGCTTACTCCTGATGGAACACCTCATGTTGTGGTTTGTGCAATTAGTCTCCAATTTATCTCAGGATAGACAAGAGTGTTGTCTGAACACCATCTGCATGGACTTAGCCCAAACCCTGAACCTGAATACACAATGACAATGGAGTCTGTTGAACAAGGTTCTCTTTCTCTCTCTCTCTCTCTCTCTCATCCATCTATATATTTTCCTATATCTGCTGAATATCTATTAATTGGTTTACAAATCTACTCAACTATCGATTTAGCTATCATCTACTTTCTGTCAATACTGTCGATATCTTGTATCTGTCATCTATATCTATCTATCTGTCTGTCTATTTATAGTTCTGTTTATATTTCCACCAATTTCATGCTTAACTTTATTTCTGAAATAAACCCCAGCTTAATGGGAGCAAATATGTTTGGTTCTTGGTGGAGTATGCTATATATTGGTTATTAATTTTAGTTTGCTAGACTTGTTTATTTGTTTACTTATTTGATTCTTGATGTCCTTATAGATTTCTATTTCAATGTTAAGTTCATAATAGAGAATGTTGAACTGAAATATTCCACTATTTGGTTGCACTTATGCTGTTATTTATTTATTGCATTTAAAATATTATCCAGAACTTGCTTGATATATAGTAAAGAAATGCTGTTATATTCTCACCATCTGTCTGTTAGTTCATGATACTGTCATGGCTCTTTTTGTTGAGGTGCTGGAAGATATATCAGTGTTATATCTAATGCCAGCAGGGTCACCCAAAGGGAGCAGATTTCAGCAAAGCTTCCAGACTAAGAACAGACAATGCAGAAGGACCCCTCTGCCCTCTTAAGAGGAAGATGCTGCTAAAACCTTATGCATAACTTTGAAGTATTGTCGAATATTAAAAGCTTAAGCCAAGGAAGTAGGAAATTGTTGAAGCTACTGCCAGAGGATGGGCCCCTCAGGTTCGAGGGCACTCAAAATGTGACTGAAGAGAGGCCGATTTCTTGGAGGGGAGTAGGCCATCATGACGTGATTTGGGAGTGGAGCCGTCAGGATCTTCCTTTGCTGATGGGGCATGACTTAAGTAAGGTAAAGCGAAACAGCTACAAAAGCCTTCTAATACCAGAACTTGTAAAGAGCATACTACGAATTCAGGGAAATTGGAAGTGGTCAAAAATTAAATGGGGTGCAAGAATATTGATTGGTAACCTAGGCATTAGTGAGCATAAATCGACTGACTGGTATTGACCAATTTGAACAGAAAAACATAGGATTTACTATGTTGGGAAAAGCACAGTCAAGAGAACGGCATGGCAGTCATTGTCAGAAAGGATCTTGCTAAACCCATCATGAAATACAATAATGTCTGTGATAGGATTATATGCCTTCAAGGAAATCCAATCAATACAACTATTATCAAGCTTTACTTGAAGAATGCAATTGCTGCCAAATTTAGCATACCAATAAGTAAGGTATAACCGTAATAAATAAAAATTGTCCTTTTTATTTGCTCCTTCCTCCCACTTTTTAAATTGAGATTTCAATTCCATTGTTATACATCCTACATGCAATAGGTCTGATTTTACATATTTCTTGTACATTAACATTGCATTCCTGTGTCATAAAAATAGAGAAAACCCTTGGGGGAAACGTGAGATGGAGAAGCATCCCCAGACCACAACAGGAAACCAGCCCTGAAACTGTCCCTGTGCACCTGTCCCTGAGTGTGTCCTGTGATGTGTGGGTCCTGAGCGTCCCCTGCTGCCCAGCTCTCTCCGAGCAGGGAGTTGGTGTCTGGGATCACACTGACTTCCTCTCATGTTCTCACAGAGTAACAGAGGGTCTTGTCTTCCATTTTCTAACCTTCTATTTACAGATAAACTGTGTTCTTGTCATTGTCTCTGGAGATGTTGAATCAACCCTTCATAGAGTCTGCATTGTTCCTAGTGCTGCAATGGCAGTATTTACACAGAGAGCTGAACAAAGGCTGCATACCAAGGTATTGTTTATCCTCCTCCTCATTTCACAGGAAAGTTATGCTAATTTCAGGAAGTAATTTTCTTTGTATTTCATCTCGAAGGGCATACCTAGTAAATAAAGGATTCAGAGAAATATTCAGAGTCCCTGCCATAGTGAGCACAGCTGCCATTCCCCCAGGTTTCCTGCCGCTCTCGGGATGTGGGTTTCACAGCGTGTGTCTCAGACTTCTGGCTGACAATCTGTAGAGTCATTGTGCTGACTGAGGCATCCAAGGAGAAGGCATAGCCCTGTGTGAATCCCTGGACATAGGCTGATTTCCCAGCGTGGGTGTTGATCCAGCCCATCCACAGAAGCCTTTTCCTGGTGCTTGTCAAACGCTATTTATACTGTAGCTGGTGAAAGTGTTTCCAGAGGTCCTGCAGGACACCGTCACCAATCTCCAAGGTTTTTCACGTTGGTGACAGACTGCACTAACTGCATCTGGGCATGCACACCTGTGAGGACATAAATCAGAAGGTGAGGGCTCTGGAGCTGCCACAGTGTTCTCTCCATCCCATGTGCTGTCTTACCCAGGGATACTGTCAATGGGAAATGAAGCTCCACAGTCACCCCTTCATGAGTTCACTTTGCTGTCAGTGGTTTAGATGCAACCTATATGACAATATCCTTGCTTGATGCTGTGACAGCAGAGATGGATTCAACCTTCAACTCTATAGAACACTTGTATGTGTATATATTTCACATTCATGAATGTATTTCTGGTCTATATCATGTCTAAATAATCGGAAGCTTCAATAACTCGAGAGCAGTTCTTCGTGTTGTAGTGACCTCCAAAGTTATTTTTCATTGCTACTTCATAACTGTAATTTTGCTACTTTTATGAATCGGGTGACCCCTGTGAAAGGGTTTTTCGATCCCCAAAGCGGTCGTGGCCCACAGGTTGAGAACCGCTGTTCTAGAGCATCACAGGTAGTGATAGCTGAGCTGTGCATCTCAAGTGCATTCTGGAATCCTGATGGCTAATTGTGGGAGTATCTCACCAAGTGAGCTCACAGCTGGTCATACTGGTACAGACGTATCCACTTACACACATCTCCTATAATTTCACTCATCTCGTAGGGGAGATGTGACAAAATCAACTACTCAAACACTAACGTTGAACATTCAAGGGGCTTGTGTTATGTGAAGTTGATTAGAAAAACAAATCTAAGGAATATTATCTATATTGTCATAAGTCTGATATTATTCTATAAATAAATTCAATTAGTTTGCAACATATATATTTAAGATACTTTAAAAGGACTAACCAAAGTTGAAAATTTTAATTAAAACATAATATCTGCGGCCTCTACTCAAACACTCCCTCAATGCATGAATACTTTCTTTTATTAAATTGGAACTCTATGATGCTCACTCTCCCGACGCAACGGCTGAAGCCAAAGTGGGTGAACAAGTAAATGTGGTGAAGAAAGCTGATGGTGCCCGGCTATCGAAAGAGATAGTGACTGGGGTCTTAAAGGCTTGAAGATAAACAAGTGGCCATCTAGCTCAGAAGCAACAAAGTCCACATGGAAGAACACACCAGCCTGTGTGATCAAGTGGTCCCGAAGGGATCAGTTATCAGGCATCAAAGAACAAAAAAATCATACCATTGACTGCACACCTCCATGATAGGATCGCTGAAGACAAATGGGTGCATAAGCAAATGTGGTGAAGAAAGCTTATGGTGCCCGGCTATCAAAAGAGATCATGTCTGGGGTCTTAAATGCTTGAAGGTGAACAAGTGGCCATCTAGCTCAGAAACAAAAAAGCCCACATGGAAGAAGCACACCGGCCAGTACGATCACGAGGTGCCAAAGGGACCAGGTATAAGGCATCATGCAAAAAAAAAAAGATGTATGTGTATAGGTGTATATATGTGTGTGTGAGGTGTATATATGTGTGTGTGTGTACAATATGTATGTGTGTGTGAGTGTGTGTATATATATATACCATATCGAATGAAGTGGGAAGTGCAGAGTGGAGACCCAAGGCCCAAGTGTCGGCCAATGGAGATCCCCTCATAGAGGGGTTCAGGAGAGGAGTTGGGTCAATTAGGGTGCGAGGTAGTACCGATTGAGAACACAGCTTTTCCCCAGATCCTGGATGCTTCCTCCCCCCAACTACCATCATCCGAATTCTAACTCACAGGGCTGGATAGGGCAGAGGTTGTACACGGGTACCTATGAGGGCCGGAGCACAGGGAATCCAGGGTGGATGATACCTTCAGTACGAAGGTTTGAGGGGCGATGCTGGGAGAGTGGAGGGCGAGTGGGTTGGAAAGTGGGAACTGATTACAAGGATCCACATGTGACCTCTTCCCTGGGAGAGGGACGGCAGGGAAGGGGGGGGAAGGGAGACTCCGGATAGGGCAAGATATGACAAAATAACGATGTATAAATTACCAAGGGCACATGAGGGAGGGGGGAGCGGGGAGAGAGGGAAATAAAAAGAGGACCTGATGCAACGGGCTCAAGTGGAGAGCAAATGCTTTGAGAATGATTGGGGCAGGGAATGTATGGATATGCTTTATATAATTGATGTATGTATATGTATGGATTATGATAAGAGTTGTATGAGTCCCCAGTAAAATGTAAAAAAAGAAAAGAGGATAAAAAAATAGAAAATGTTTAGGGCAAAGAATGTACAGATGTGCTTTATACAATTGATGTATGTATATGTATGGACTGTGATAAGAGTTGTATGACCCCCTAATAAATTGTTCAAAAAAACAACATAATATCCTCACTGTGAAAGAAAAATTAGAGCAAAATCCCATACTATCCGGTTATATCGCTACAAAATTGGCAAAATTTGAAGAGTATAGTACACATTTTTATAAAAATATTTCCTTGTCTGATGGTCCTAAAACAATTCAAGGGCTAAGAGCTCAAGAGATACCATTAACCTTTGGATGCTCTTTACTTAAAGTCCAGGGCACTGATTTCCAGGGTTCAGCTAGAAGAACCTGGGAACAAAGCAGAAGGGGTGATAAAATGTTCATCAGATTTTATTGACTTTGGGCCATGAGGCACCCATTGCACTAGTCCCCCTATAACATCTCTGCACATGGAGATTACCACAACTCTGCCTGTGTAATAGAGGGGTTTAGGAGAGGAGATGGGTTAATTAGGTAGTACCGATGAAGAACACAGCTTTCCCCCAGATCCTGGATGCTTCCTCCCCCCAACAACCATCATCCGAATTCTACCTTGCAGGGCTGGATAGGGCAGAGGTTGCACACTGGTACATACGAGGGCTGGAGGCACAGGGAATCCAGGGTGTGAGGGGCGATGCTGGGAGAGTGGAGGGTGAGTGGGTTGGAAAGGGGGAACTGATTACAAGGATCCACATGTAACTTCCTCCCTGGGGGAGGGACAACAGAGAAGGGGGTGGAAGGGAGACTCCGGATAGGGCAAGATATGACAAAATAATGATGTATAAATTACCAAGGTCACATGAGGGAGGGGGGAGTGAGGAGGGAGGGAAAAAAAAAGAGGACCTGATGCAAAGGGCTTAAGTGGAGAGCAAATGCTTTGAGAATGATTGGGGCAGGGAATGTATGGATGTGCTTTATACAATTGATGTGTGTATATGTATGGATTGTTATAAGAGTTGTATGAGTCCCTAATAAAATGTAAAAAAAAGAAGAAGAAATTGAAGACATCTGCCAACTTCTGCAAGAACTTGCAATCAAGTAGCATTGATAATTCCTGTCATTTTAAATGTGAACTTTGGAGACAAAATGCATATTATTGTTAGGTGCCATCAAGTCAGAAGCAGTTTCAACTCATATTTACCCTATGTACAACAGCATAAAACACTCTATTCTTATGCCATCTTCACAATAATATATATATATGAAAAATAAAAATATGTATGTACATTTAAATGTGATACATTTCTAGAGGTTGAGTACTGATTACTGAGACTGTGAGAAAACACTGGGGCTGGTTATTAGTGGGGCCCATGTTCTAACTGTAAAACCCGTCCAGGTTCTCCAGTGAACATTTAAAACAAGTCCTCATGTTTCTGGCACTGGAGAGGAAGACCATTCTCAACTTGAAAGATTTCTCACCAGAGGAAGGTCATTTTTATTAATTTTGCAAAGCTGGGGGTGAAATATTCCCCCTATCAATCACACACCCACATCTTACCCATGACACCTAAGTAGGGGGAGAGGCATAGTCAACAGTGATAAAGAGTTAAAGGCAAAGAATATGGATACTGCCGTGAAGGAAAGGAACACCGACCAGGGAAGATATAAAGTATGGAAAAGGCATGAAGTTAAGGTCAGAGCCCCACTACGAAGGTCCTATAACAGAGCAAGGCCCAATCAGATGATCACACAGAACATTCCCATTCTCTCACTTCATCACCATCCAGATTCCCAGCATAACAATTGTGGATCACAATTTAGAAAGGGAATAATCTGCTCCTCTGAGGAGTAGAAAATAGATGTATAGTGAACATTAATATTTTCTAACTCTTGCCAGATTAGGATAAATCCTCATAAGACTCAGCTCTGAGAACAAGGGAAATACATGTTTCCACCGTGCAGAAATAGTAAATATTAAGATTAAATTCTCATTTATCTGAATACATCAATCTCATTTGATCATGACCTTTCCGTGCAGTTAGTTTTTAGTCTGTGCAGCACATTGTGACATCTCAAATTTAATTCGTTAGCATTTTTGAAAGTTTTCGTGATTCATTTTATATTGAAAAACTGAACAGAGTGATTTTTCAGTCACACAACCAATCAACATTCCTTAACAAATTGCTGTAGATTGTCCATCTGAAGTGAGCAGGACACATGGTTGTGGAAATGGAGTGCCGAATAAAACAGAGTCCTTTTTCATATGAGAGGAGACCATTGGATAAAATGCTCTGCAGAGCACATTGAAATCTGCAAAGAAAGAGTGAGAAGACTAAAGAGATGATCATAGTCTAATAGAGTAAAGCAGGTGCAGCAGTGAGTAAAGCAAACATAAATAGAAATTAATTAATTTCAAAAACATAATGAAAGTAATGCCTGAAGCAAGATGCTTGAGTAAAATCTGTCAAGTTTTCAAAACAAAGTGAAAGTTATTTATGATACTTAAGTAGTATCATAAAGAGAAAATTTGTCCTTAATTTGTTGACTTAGTCAATAAACAGCTGACTAAGATTAGAATTCAGAATACTGAGTACCAGAAAAATGACATGAGGTTAATAATTATTTAGGAAGTATCCAGACTACATCATACTTGATAACGAGACGTTTCCTTGCTCCTGGACCCAATTCCTGCAGGCATATCTAAGTCAGTCTCTCTAGACCTAAGTTGTGAATTGCTTATGTTTGCTTCCTAGTCTATTCCACATAAAGTGTGAATTAAGTCACTGCTAACATTAATTCAGAATTCTCCTTATTAGTTAGCTGCCGATGGCATGGTTAACTGTACTTTCAAAATTGGAGGAGACATTAACTTTAATATATACCGTGACACGTTATTTTTGTGAATGTTTTGACCATTTTGTCTCCAGGTCATTCTTTACTACAGACTAGAACTGAACCCATATGGTTCCCTAGAATGTAATCTTTGTGGATGCAGCTTGTCAGTTTTCATGTGCACAGGGACCTGATGGTGGGTGTTAACGGCTCACCTCTCAAATAGCATCTGTCAAATTGAACATTGAGTCAAACGGAATGCTATGTCATAACCTAAAAATATAGGGAGAAACTCAACTTAAAAAATATTTAATGAACGTTTAAAATTTTTTGGATTGACTGTAAGTGAGTGTTTTCCCATCTCAATCCCATCACACTCCTAACCTGGGCTGAGAAGCTTTAACCTCATTTCTGAGCTGTAAGCAGGAATAAAGGAGCATGCTTTTGGTAACTTTCCTAAAAATGACTTCATTATTTTCATCGTTGTGCACTGATACACTTGTCTTACATTTATATTGATGCTAAAGCAAAATGAGCCATGTAATAGATTTCAACAGATAGAGTGGTGTGTCTATCACAGTGCTAATTATGAAACTGTTTGTAAAGAGAAATATGTTCACTTTCTGTAGAAAACACAGAATAGTCCATCTAGATTGAAGATTGTACAAAAATAAAATTACTTGTGGTATGTTCTTAGTAAAAACCCAACATTCATGATAAAATGTACAATAAATATAAGATGTTAAATGACACAGAGCTTTAATGTCTCCAGTGCAGGTAATAAAATTCCCAGGAGAAGAGGATAGAAGCATTGGTCTTAAAAAGGATTGGAAATTATCTCTGTAGGGTGAGAAATCTCTCTAGGGTGAGAAATACCCAAGTCAATATAACCAATAGAAGAAATATAATCCAACCATCTATGTGTATTCTAAGAGGAAAAAATAAGACCAGGTTATCTTCAAAAACATCGATCAAGAATCCGTCAGGCCTGATGATGCCTCCTTCATTTTGGAAAACTACAGTGGTCACAAAGGGTCATGAAATCCATTGCCAATATTATGCAGATGTTTCAAGCCCAGAGGGGAGCCCCCACAGAAAGTCCAGCAGCACAAGAGATTGTATATCATTTTCAAAGGTGGATTTTTCAATTAGAACATCCAATGGCCATACTGAACTTTCCTTGAACTGCACAATAGTTAATACAATTTCTGCCAAGCATACCCCCTCTCTCTTCTTCCCTCAAGACCACACAAGTAGTCTTCCAAAGTTACTGGAAACAATCCATTATTGTTTAATTCCATTTCTCTGTGAATATTTTGAAACCCATTTGTCCTCCTTTCATAGACTGAATTCCTTTTCTCTCTCCTGGCCTCTTCTTGATTTTTTCTCACACAGGTGTTTCCCAGGAAAATCAGCACAGATTTTTCCCTGATTGGTCCCTGCATCTTGCAGGATAATAACTAACACATGCTCTTTAACAGAGTGATTGATAATGTGGACATGCTCCATTGGAAATATAAATGATACAGCATGAATCAATAGTTGTCCGAGTTGAAAAAAAAAAGAAGGAAAAAAAGAAAATAGAAAAGGACAAATAAATCTTCAGATCATTGTTGGGTTTGACCCACTTCTGCATGAAGGAGCACAGCGGTTGTGAACCAAATTATACTTTCATATGTTACTGACCATACATACTGACCACTCACTAGTCTTTAACTCAAAACTCAGCGTTTCGGAATTAGAGGATTGCACTGCAGTCTTTGCCATGAGTCTGTTGTTTCAGAATCAAATCAAAGCACAGGTCTTTCCTGAAGGCATCTCTGTTGGTTTGACAAGTTGGTGTTCAAACACTTAAATTTATGGCCCCTTGCATGCTCTCTGACTCAAGTCTGAGAGAGAATTCTACAGAGTTTTCGCTGAAATTAATCAGAACTCTCACTCTGTAATGCCAGAAAAGCTGAGTTTTCATGCGGTTAATGGACTGGTTTTCCTGCGAGTGAGGCTATTTACTTGTTCAATACAACTTTTGAATTCATAGATAGCAGGGGTGGATGCAGAATAATTATAGAGAGAGATTCCCCTGGAAAAGTTAGAGATGGAAATGAATCTCAAAACCACAACAGGAAACTCACCCTGACAATCAACCTGCACTGACTTCAGATGCTGGTGCCTGTGCTCATTGGATCCTGAGTGTGCCTGGACTCACACTGACACCCCCTCACTTTCAGTTCATCCTGTTTCTAGAGATGGGCAATCAACTCTTCGTGGAACATAGTTCTCTCTGCCACCATCAGGTTAAATTGTGCAACCCACTGAAAGCCCTACCCTGGAAACTACATACATAGGACACACAGTTGTTACTGAAACTGAGTGCAGATCCTGAAGGGGAGATCACCAAGGCTTACTCAAGTTTCCCCTAGATTCCATCAGAGTTGTGTTGACATACAGGGGAAAAAAATAAAGAAAACAGCAAATAAAATAAGAATCAAATCAACAAACTCAATTGCCCACTCTTGTTATGTTAATTCTGGCTCATAGTGTCCCTGAAAGACAGAGTAGAAATCCTTATGGTCTCTAGATTATAAGTCTTTAAGCAAGTAATCAGCTTCAACTGCCTTCCTCATAGTAGCTGATAAGATTAAACTACTCCCTCTGCTATCAGTAGATGAGATGATAAGGGCATAGGAGTTCGATCAGTATGGGAGAGAAGAATGTATAGAGGAAGTCAATGTCTTTGACTTCTGTGGAGAGTAGCAAGAAATAATAATAACAGGGTAGGAATATATACAATTAATGTCCCTGAAATATCTTTGAGGAAAACGTCAAATGGGAATCTAATGGGCTGAGATAACTAACTCCAAAAACGAACTGAATATTTATCTTTAAAAAGAACTAAAGAGAGAAGAGTGAGATGATTTTCAGGAAATGTAATGAAAGTCCTAAGCAAAGAAGAGCAGGATGCTATTTGGAAACAAAATTTGAAATTATTACCTATGAGAATGTCATTAAGAGGAAAGATTTCTTACAATCTCATCCTAAAGAAAGGACATCCTACATGTCAATGTATCTTATTAGAAAATACATACACGTTTTCATATATAAACATATAACAGCAGAATCAAATCTAAGAAGGTAATTCCTTTCCAACACAATGAGCATAAGGAGACAAGGCAGAAACATCGCTTCTGAATTCTACTGCCTGGTTTGTAGCCCTGACAGTTCTAAGGGTGAGCCCAAGTCAAGAAGAAGAATAGCAAAGCATAAACGTTTGTCTGTGATAAAGAAGGTGGTTCTCTAGAGTGATTTTGTATTGAGGTAAGCTGATCAAATTATTGGACATCTGCTGGGTTACACTGACATTTAAGGAAGTTTTTCTTACCTCATTTTTTGTTCCTTCTCTCAGGGTAAGATTTGCGTCTTAGCTGAGTGATCCTCCCGCCTCCATGATCTTCTCTGCACTTTTTCTCTTACCACATTTCCCCCAATGAAGTGGATGCACTTAATAAACCTTGGTCTTTGCATCATGGGGCTGAGGTGAGCATATATATATATTTTACAAATTTATTGAGCATATGAATATGCATTATCAATTATGTTATATAGTATTCTCTAGAGAAACAAAACCATAATGCTAATAACTATAGATTATTATAGTGTATATAATTATTAGCATTATCAATTATATATTATGTAATTAATATATAAATTATAGAATGCTAATTATATTATCATTGATTAATATAATGCTAGAGAGAGAAAGATAACATAAGAAATAAACAATCTATAAAGCAGCACAAATGGCTCAGTGCAGCTCACTCCCATGAGACAGTCTTTGAGACACTGGGGATCCTTCAAATCTTGAGGACCACCAGGTAGTCCTCTGTAGAGCAATTCAGGCTATCCAGTCACAGGAAGCAAACAGCAAGGCAGGTAGGTCACCAACAGTCAGTCAGATGACAGTGTCCGACAGTTCCCAGCTCAAGAAATGTATATTCTAATAGTGTGGCAAAGCAGGTCTTGAAGGAACCTCAAATTACAGCGACACAGTCCACGGCTTAGTTGTCCAACTGGTAGTGTAGCTTGCAAATTGATGCACAGATCAAGCAAGGCAGCCACACACTGATCTGATGATCAAAGAGCAAGAGACAAGAAAGGTGAGGCTCGCTGAGCCATTTATCTCTCTGCCCTTCAATTAATCTGACGTGTTTATTGGCCAAGTTGGCACAATAAACTAACAACATCAAGAGTGTAGACCAATGGAACTATGATTGTTTGCTACTATGTGAAGAGATCAGGTACAGTATCTAAAATTGAACATATGCAAATATGTTTTCATAAATGAGACATTCAATTTCATAAACTTGATAATGAATCATTGTAGAAAGTCATTGTGGTGGTTTAACCTGGTTAAACTTGTTGACAGGGATACTAGAAGGGCGTTCCTCAGTTGAACATTATTTTACTCATTGTAATATTTTATCCTTTGTACATGCAAAAATATACTCATATTTTATAGCCAACTAAAGTGAGGATGAAAAGTTACCCATAGATTTTCTTTTCCTTTTTTAAAAAATCATTTTAGGATGCTTCCTCCCCCCAACTACCATGATCCGAATTCTACCTTGCAGGGCTGGATAGGACAGAGGCTGTACACTGGTACATATGAGGGTTGGAGGTACAGGGAATCCAGGGTGGATGATACCTTCAGGACCAAGGGTGTGAGGGACGATGCTGGGAGAGTGGAGGGTGAGTGGGTTGGAAAGGGGGAACTGATTACAAGGATCCACATGTGACCTCTTCCCTGGGAGAGGGACAGCAGAGAAGGGGGGAAGGGAGACCCCGAATAGGGCAATATATGACAAAATAACGAGGTATGAATTACCAAGGGCATATGAGGGAGGGGGGAAAGGGGAGGGAGGGGCGGGGGGGAAAAGAGGACCTGATGCAATGGGCTTAAGTGGAGAGCAAATGCCTTGAGAATGATTGGGGCAGGGAATGTATGGATGTGCTTTATACAATTGATGTACGTATATGTATGGATTGTGGTAAGAGTTGTTGGAGTCCCTAATAAAATGTAAAAGAAGAAAAGAGAAAAAAATGATTAGGGCAAAGACTGTATAGATGTGCTTTATACAATTGATGTATGTATATGTATGAACTGTGTAAAGAATTGTATCAGCCCCAATAAATTGTTAAAAAAAATCATTTTATTGGGAGCTCATAGAATCCTTATGACAATCCATACATACATCCATTATGCCAAGCATATATGTGCATTTGTTGCCATCATTCTCAAAACATTTGCCTTATACTTGAACCCTTAATATCAGCTGCTCATTTTCCCCCTCCTTCCCTACTCCCCCCTCCCTCATAAAACCTTCATAATTCATAAATTATTATTATGTCACATGTTACACTGTCTGACGTCTCCACCTACCCTCTTTTCTGCTGTCAATCCCCCAATGAGGAGGCTTTATGTAGATTCTTGTAATCTGTTCCCCTTTCTACCCCACATTTCCTCCGCACTCCAGGCATCGCCATTCTCACCACTGGTCCTGAAGGAGTCATCTGTCCTGGATTACCTGTGTTTCCAGTTGCTATCTGTACCAATGCATATCCTCTGGTCTAGCCAGAATTTTAAGGTAGAATTGGAATCATGATAGTGGGGGGAGGAAGCATTTAAGAACTAGAGAAAAGTTATATGTTTCATCATTGCTACCCTGCACCCTGACTGGCACATCTCGTCCCCAAAATCCATCATCAAGGGAGTTCCCAGTTGCCTACCGATGGGCTTTGAGTCTCCCACAGATTTTCTTAATTCCAGCAAATGTTAACTTGAGAAAATATTATCCACGAATCAATCTTAAAAATTTTTAAACTGAGCATTGGTATGCATCGACCCAAAACTTTCTTTGAACATGTCAATACTATTGATACAACTAAAATATTTTATCTCTAATTTGGAAAATCTTGTTTTACTGTGGAAACTGTACAGATGAAAATGTGTGTTTTATTGAAAAAGTGCAATTCGCTGGATTTTTAGGGGAAAACCCCACAATATTTACACATTACTTATTTATTTTATACGTTATAGTTAAATATACTCATTTTCCTAGCGAAATATATCAGATTGCCTCTAGACACTGTCAACCAGGTGTTTTTTTTGCCAATAACTGTGAATACAAGATAACTCACCATCCGTTGTGAATTCACTGCATTAAAATATCCTCAAATGAGAAACAGACTAAAAAGATATAATTAAGCCAATACAAATTTATAATTAGTCAATTGGTTTTCTTTTTATTTGTTAATCATTTTATTAGGGGCTAATACAACTCTTATCACAATCCATACATATATCCATTGTATAAAGCGCATTTTTACATTCCTTGCCCTCATCCTCAAAACATTTGCTCTCCACTTAAGCCCCTGGCATAAGCTCCTCATTTTTTCCCCTTCCCTACCCACTCTCCCTCTCAGTCAAGAACCCTTGATAATTTATAAATTTTTGTCATATCTTATACTGTTTGACATCTCCCTTCACCCACTTTTTTTTTGTTGTCCATCCCCCAGGGAGGAAGTTATATGTAGATCCCTGTAATCTGTTCTCCCTTTCCACGCCACCTTCCCAGTATTGCCATGCTCACCACTGGTCCTGAGGGGATCATGCATCCTGGATTCCCTGTGTTTCTAGTTCCTATGTGTACCAAAGTACATCCTCTGGTCTAGCCAGATTTGTAAGGTAGACTTGGGATCATGAGAGTGGGGGAGTGGGGGAGGGGGGTGGGGGGAGAAGCATTTAGGAACTAGACAGGAAAGTTGTGTTTCATGGTTGCTACACTGCACCCTCATTGGCTCATCTCCTCCCTGAGACCCTTCCATAAGTGGATGCCAAGTTGCCTACATATGGGCTTAAGGTCCCCACTCCTCACCCCCCTCATTCACAATTACACAGTGTTTTGTTCTTTGATACCTAATATCTCATCCCTTTGACAACTCGTGATCACACAAGCTGGTGTGTTTCTTCCATGTGGGCTTTGTTGTTTCTGAAATAGGTGGCTGCTTGTTTACCTTCAAGCCTTTAAGACACCAGATGCTATATCTTTCGATAGCTGGGTATCATCAGCTTTCTTCACCACATTTGCTTATGCATCCAATTGTCTTAAGCGACTCTATCGGGGAGAGGAGAATGCAATGATATGAGTTTTTGTTCTCTGATGCCTGATAACTGATTCTTTTGGCACCTTGTGATCACAAAAGCTGGTGTGCTTCTTCCATTTAGGCTTTGTTGCTTCTGAGCTAGATGCCCACTTGCTTTCCTTCAAGTTCCTAAGACCCAAGACTGTCAATTAGTTTTCAATAGTTATTATGTTCTGCCACAATGGTATAATGCCCTCTGAGTACTCATAAATAAAAAATGTGAAGTTTTAAGCAGTTCAAATCTGAAGTGTGAGAAAACATATTTAAAACATAAAGGATAATCAAGGTTGATCACTGAAGAATGAAGTTTGCCAAAGAGGTAATTTACTAATGAACACACCTAATCTGATAATAGAGATTAACAGAAAAAGGGTCAGCAAATATTACATTTTCTAATGGAGCAAATATAGAGAACACAGTGGTAGGCTGTGGGATTTAGTTGTGCTCTGATTTGATGTTAAATATTATCCATTGTCTCTTATTTTCCTTTAGGCTCCCCATTCTCTTTAGGATGTTATTGCCTGCTACCATTTAAATGAATGCTTGCGCGTGGATGCGCGCGCGTGCGCGCGCGTGTGTGTGTGTGTGTGTGTGTGTGTGAGTGTGTGAACAAAGATGTTCTCGGGGCTCCCAAGCATTAGCCAAGAATGCCTCACTACAGCAATGTAAACCAATCTACCTAGGGTCTAATCTGCCTTCAGCTGTTGATTTACTAATCATGCTGAAGTAATTACAGGTGATTGTGATTTAACTTGTCTCTACCTTCCCGGCTTTATTCCCCAGGTCACTCGCAGGACCCAGGTGAGGCAGATAATTCAAGGTGCTGAGATTGGGGTGGATCTGGATCTCAGATCAGGGTATGCTGTGTGGAAAGACAGCGGATCATCCGTGCTTGGATGTTTTGTGTGTCCTAAAGGTAAGAGACCCTGGAACCTGGGGAGGGGGCCCTATCTTAAGACAGGTACTCTCAGCCGGTAGACATGTAAGACAGGCTCAGGAAGGAATATTCTGGTTTGCCTGTGGAAGTCCCTGGGGTTGAACTCAAAGGTATTAATTTCCAGGCCAGCATCAGAGAGAGCTTGGTCCGCTGTTGTTCTCCTGAGACCCCTTCGAGGACTTGTGTCTTCATGAGAGGAGATCCCCAGTGTGCTGTGAGTGACAGTTCCTGGTACTGGACACACAGGTGTCCCTGGAATTGACACCTTTCCCGCTTGGGGTGAAAATAGAGCTCCTGCTTGAAGTATGTCTTGTGAGCTTAAGACGTTAACTCACAGGAATCTCCAAGAGACATGGACCCAAATATTTTAGGGTTGCCAGGTCTCTCTATTTAAGGAGGTGTGCAAATTCTTCCTCTGAGTCTTTTTTCCTAGGTCTGAGAGAAAGGCCAAGATCAATTTTCAAAAGTGGAGTCACAGATTCCAAGGTAAGCACCTTTAATTTGCTACCTCCTCCATCTCTGGTGATGTGAGTGTCCCCTGGGAATGAGGAGAGCAAGGGGGTAAATGAAAGAATAACCAGTAAGTATTTTGTTTTATTTAACATGGGTTTTCACTCTATCCTCCAGGGATAAACCAGGATAAATAGTGATCTACAAATTCGTGCGTAAATACTATTCAACCCTCAGGCATCTGGCTTACTGGGTACCATCCCTGCATATGTCTAACAGCAGAAAAGACTCCTTGAGGCCAGCACACAGTAGATCAGAGATCAGCAAGGGACCTGTGATAGCCCTTGACCATGATGCTATTTGTCATATTTAAACTTTATATAACACTTCTTTGTTTTCCTAAGTTCCTTGAACCAGATGCAAATTACTTAAAATTAACTGAAAATGTGTTTGTGATTCTTAGTTTGCCTGCCAACCTACCCAAGTTCTTGTTTGTGTAAAATCTCAGAGAGAAGACAGCTCCATACACATAATTAGCAACATTAGTTTTTTGATGGATTAGGTTTGGGGTTCTGTTTAGGCTTGTAGTGTGCTTGAATGAGAGTCTGTACTTAAAGATTAGCATCTAAATCCTGGGATTAATCAGTGTTCCAGGTTCCAGAACAATTGCCAAGAAATAGAAATAGGAATCAAGTGTCATGAGTCAGATGTTAGTGGACATGTTAAAGGGTTTTATGTTTTGAAGGTTATGTTTGGAGTTCAGTAGGGGCTAACAGATTGTGTTTGGAGTTTATTAGGGGCTTATGTGTTAAGGTATGAAGATGTAGATTTATGGTTTAAGGATTCTTGTTTTCTGGGTTGGATTTCTGAATTTGAGGTTTATGGTCATGAAGTTAGGTTTCAGGTTGTAAAATATATTCAACCTTTGACCTGGTTTTAAACATTGGGATAAATGCATTAGCCTAGGTTAAGAGTGTATTGTGGTAGGATTTGTTAAGCATGTCAAGTTTCTTGTGGGTGTCAGGGGATGCTCAGGGTGTTAAGAGTTCTGGGTGGTAAGGGGCTTTTTCATGTACTTAGGGGGTCAGTGCATTAGGAGGTTATTAGTGTGTTGTAAGCACGCTTAGCATATTAAGGTGTAAGGGTTAATGGTTTCAGATTTGGAGATTTGTAGTTAATGGTTAGAGAGTTCAGTGGCAAAAATTATTTTTGTGTGTTGAAATGTAGCCTACAACTTTTAAACTATTTATTACCTGTAATATTTATGGTATATTTGAAATCTGTTATGTAAAATATCATTAAATTGTGATGATTAGAGGAATTAGTATTTCTTCTCTTTGGAAGCCTCTTTTCTTCCTTTAAAAAGCATTCCATTTATGATTGGTCTATCTAGAAAATACTATAGAATTTTTAATACAGTATTGAAAATGGAACTGTCTGTCCTATTTCTTAAGTGGGGTGGGGTATTTTCTCTTTCCTCTAAGAATGATATTTGCTGGTGCTTTTTTAACTGAATATATTAGCATATTGAACTATACCTGCTTCATGTTACAGTTGTAGTTTTTTCCCCCAAACTTTAAAAGCCTTTGATTTTTTAAATTAAATTATTTTATTGGGGGCTTTTATAGCTGTTTTAATAAACCACACATCAATTTTATCTAGCACATTTGTACATACATTGCCATCATCATTTTCAAAATATTTTATTTTTTCTACTTGAGCCCTTGGTATCAGCTCATCTTTGTTTCCCTCCCTCCACCACCTTCCCATCATTGTGACCCCTTGATCAATTTTAAATTATTGTTTTCATATCTTACACAATCTGCTATTTTCCTTCACCCACTTCCTGTTGTTCATTACCCTGGGGGAGTGTTATGTGATGATCTTTACAATCTGTTCCCCTTTCTCCCCCTTGTGGCCCCACCTTTCCCCTACCTTCATGGTATCATTACTCCCATTATTGTTATGAGGGGTTTATCTCTCCTGGATTCCATATGTTATGTTGAGGGATCGTATCTGTACCAGTGTACATGCTCTGGTCTAGCCAAATTTGAAAAGTAGAACTGGGGTCATGATAGTAGGGTGAAGCAAGCTTTAAAGAACTATACAAATGGTATGTGTTCTGTTGGTGCTTTATTGTACACTGGTTGGCTCATTCTTTCCTTGTGACCCCTCTGTGAGGGGATGTCCAATGTCTAAAGACGTGCTTTGGGTCTCCAATCAAACACCCTTTGTTCCCATCTGTATGATTGTTTGGGGTCTTCTAATTCCTCATACCTGATCCCATAGACACCTCATGATCACACAGGCTGGTGTGCTTCTTCCATGTGGGCGTTGTTGCTTCTCAGATAGATGACCGACTGTTTAACTTCAAGCCTTTAAGAGACCAGATGCTATATCTTATAATAGCCAGGCACTATCAGCTTTCTTCACTATATTTGCTTATACACCCCTTTTGCCTTAAGCAATCCTGTTGGGAAGATGAGAATCACAGAATAACAGATTATTAAAACAAAGTATTCTTGCATTGAGGAAAGACTTGAGTAGAGGCCCAATACCTTTGACTTTTTAAATGTTCCTACTTTGTTTTCTGTGCCTACTTAGACAATTGACCCTCTTTTCTGTCAATGGTTCACTATAGTGCTTATTTTCTTATGTAAAATATGCTCTGGGACAAATTTCAATGAATCATGGTACATAATCCTTGCAATATGTTGTCTGAATCTGTTCCAAATATTTAAAAGAATTTTTCATGTAGATCGATTATCAGTATTGCGCTACAGTTTTCTTGTAGTGTCATTATCTGACATTGGTGTCAAGGGTATTTACTGGTTTGATACAAAGTATTGATAACCAAGGGATCAACCAGAAAGAAAATGTTTTGAGAATGATGATGGCAATGGATGTACTAATGTGCTTGACACAATGGATGTATGTTATGGATTGTGTTAAGAGTTGTATGAGCCCTCAATAAAATGATTTTTTTAAAAAAGAGAAAGTATTGAAGTATTGGTAAGTGTTCTCTCACAACCATTGTTATATTTACACTCAATAACTTGAACTTAAACTAACAAACAGTTAAGTGGTGTTTATTCATACCAGCTCAGTACTCTGTATTAAGCTTTAATCTATGGTCTGATTATGCTAGAAATTTCTCCTGGAATTTTATTTTGATTCAATTGATTATAGCCCTTGTAAGCAACCTAAAATGCATTCAACTACCATTGATCCCATGCACTGGCTGGACCCTCTGATCTTCCAGCTGGCTCAGTTTGGAAGACGACATGATTTACATTCCTCTTGCCAGACAGATAGTCACTAACACCTACGTCATTGTGTGATGCCCTCACAATAGATCCTCAATTTGGAAAATACTCTGCCATATGACATGCTGTATGGATCTTAGAAAATGTCCTTTAGCTAACCTCCAGAAGAATGGTATAAGGAGGAGCAGCAATTCCTCAGTAATTTTTGCATCACCTTGGTTTTGCATCACCTTAATTTTATTATATTTTTTAACAAAAGAAACCCATTCCTTATTTTTAATAAGCTTATATTCCAGTGAATGTCTCTTGAGCTTTCAGGCATTTGATAACATGGAAATAACTTTTGTAAACATAGCTAAATATTTAGTATTTTGTGCATTGCTTGGGTATTGATTAGTAATTTCTGAGGTTCTTCTTGTTGATAGTTCTGATTGAGTCCATTCCATCTCACAGGGACCCTGTGCACAAAGGAATGAAACACTGCCAAGCCCTGCAGCATTCTCACAATTTAGAATGAACCTATTACCTAAGTTACTGTATCAATCCTTTCAGTTGAGGGGTTCCTATTTTTCACTACCCCTTTACTTTACCAAACAAAATATCCTTCTCCAAGGACTGATCACTTCTTACATGTCCAAAGAATTTCATGTGAACTCTCACCTCCTTATCTCTATCTAGCACCCTGACCTTACTTCTGCCAAGACATATTTGTTTGTCCATTTGAAGGCCCCTGCACTACAATTCAAATACACTGGTTCTTCTTAATTCTTTCTTATTCAATGTCCAACTTGTAAATGCATATGAGGTAATTGGCAATGCCATGGTTTGGGTAAGATGAACCTAGTCCTAAAAGTAACATCATTGTTTTTCAACACTCTTCAGGGGCCTTGTTAGGCAGATTTATCCAGTATAATGCATCTATTCATCTATTGAATTTATTATCACCTTTTAGTTGTTTTGTAATTTCCCATAACCTAACAATCTTTCCAGAAGAAGTTAATACTTAGTCGAGCTTAGATTAAGAATACTGAGCAAGGAGGGACCTGGAAGCTCACCTTCTCTGAAACCAACCTGTCTCAGAGCCCTGAGCTGGAAGGCTGTCCTTAAGACCTAGAGGAATTATGACACTTAGATTCCAGAAATGCATGATAACTGGGCACAAGATTGTCTAAAACAAATTGTGGCTTTGTCTATTAGCATGACTTGCAGATCAGTTTTAGAGGGGCCCAAACCCTCACCCTTTATCCTATAACTGCAACCTCACACCCCTCTGCCTCAAAAAACACCCTGGGGGTTGCAAAAGGGCTGTGCCAATGATGCCCAACTAGTCATTCAGACTAATACTGCCCTCACTAATCGAAGCACAGCCTCTTGCCACCACACTCATTTTGTTTTCCTCCCTCCAAGTTCCTGGTTAAGCATGATTCGCAAGCTCCAGGCCTGACACTAGCTAATCCAGTCTCCCTAGAAGACCAAGACTATGGATGGGATATCCTAGACCCCAAGGCAATAAGCCCTCTCCCACTTTGTGTTGTTTGTCATCTGTTAACATTACTTAGAGAGCTTGAAACCCATGCTCTAGCCCAAGATGACAGAATGGATGAAAGTCATGTCTTTCCTTAATCCATCTCATGTACTTTTTTAAAAGATAATTTTATTGGGGACTCATAACAATCTATACTTCAATTGTATCAAGAATATTTGTACATATATTTCCATCATTCATTTCTAAACATTTACTTTCCATTGAGACCTTGGTATCAGCTCCTTTTATCCCCTCTCTTCCTCTCCCCCCACCCGTCACCCCTTGATAAATATTAAATTATTGTTATTTTTGTATCTTGCACTGACTGCTATCTCTCTTCCCCCATGGTTTCTGTGTTTCTCCCCCGGGTGTGTGTGTGTGTGATTATGTGTCTATCATTGTGATTGGCTCCCCCTTCCTCCCCTCTCCTCCCTGCCTTTCGCTTCCCCGACTGGTATTAATACTCCCATTCCTGTTCCTGGATTCGGTATGTTGTGAACTCTTATCTCTTTTCTGTACCTGTGCACATGCTCCAGTCTAGCCCACAGGGAAAGGCAGAATTGGAGTCATGATAGTGGGATATGAGGAAGCCTCAAGGAACCTAATAATATTTGTGTTTCATCAGTGCTATCCTGGTCCCGGGTTGACTCATCCTTTCAGTGTGACCTTTCTGTAAGGGGATGTCCCATTGTTTACAGATAGATGTGGGGTCTCTACTACAACCCTCCTCATACTCAGCAATATGTTGGGGGTTTTTTTGCTTGCTTGTTTGGGGTCTTATGAAGCCTATTACCCTATCTCTTTGACACCTCATGATCACACAAGATGGTGTGCTTCTTCCATGTGGGCCCGTTGCTTCTCTACTAGATAACCACTTTTAAACTTCAAGGCTTGAAGGCCTCAGGTGGTATATATTTTGATAGCCAGGCACTTTTCTCCTTCTTCACCACATTTGCTTATGCACCCATTTTGTCTTCAGTGATCATGCTGGTATGGTGAGCATCAAAGAAGGTCAGGTTGTTAGAACAAAGTGTTCTTGCATTGAGGGAGGGCTTGGTCAGAGTCCCAAAGTCCATCTACTATCTTAGTGTATTGCCTTATAAATATATGCATGTAGGTCAAGACCTCTATTTTTCAGAATTAATGTATTTACATATGCACAGACCTATGCTTGTACCACTATCCATAGCTTTGCTTCCTAGATCTTTCTTCTGTTTCCTTTTACCTTCCTCCTTACCCCACCATCATGCTTGTCCTCCTTCCACCTATTAGTAATTCCTCTCAATTAGATTGCTGTTGCTCCATCTGCTGTCTAAAAGTGGTCATAACCCCAGGCTTGCAGAGACCCTCTGAGAGCTAGTCACAAGACCTCACCCTGGGGTTCCCCCGTGCTGCTATCCATCTTGTGCCTACAGTCTAGGTTATTTCTGCTCCACAGCCAGGAGGAGAGTGACTGCATCAGCCATTACCTTCCTTCATCTCATGTACTTTTAAGCTTCGTCCTTCATTCACCTTTACTCTTAGCATCGTCTGTCTACCTACACCTTGTCATTCCTTATTGGTAATGTGCTATCTTTCACAAAAGCTTTAACATTGGGCATCCTTAAACACAAGAGCTGTAGAGACTAGGAAATACACCTCCCTCTGGGCTTGAGTTCTTGTTAAGGTTGTCTCTGCCTTAGCCAAGTCCCCTCTAGTATGTCCTGCTTATTTCCTTTTATCTCTTGTTTTCCATCTCTAAAACAGCTTTCACTGGTTGTGACCCTCTACTGTGGTACCACACTCTATTACTATGGGCTTCTAAATGTGCTCTACCTACCATACACATTTGTTCACACACTGTCAATATTATACAGTTTCCATGGGATACAAGGAGCTTGAAGCAGGATGAACTTCGATGAAAAACTCAGAATCTGTTGGAATGTCACAGTAAGAGAAACATTTGCATTGGAATCAACACATAAAAGTATAGGAATTAGTTGGATGAGATAGTGGGAAAGAAAGAAACATGAACAAATGTGTGACTACTACTTAAAATACATATAAATAATTTCTGATTCTTTAGTTAAACGATCATTAAAATATTGGGGGAATTTTCTTTAAAAATCTTTCCAAGTTCTGGAAAGCAAGGGATTGTTTGTGTTATATTCAGATAATGAAGTATAAAGATAAACTAAACATAAATGTTAAGAAATAATTCTAAAAGGGCAATGGATTATAAAGATCTACATATAACCTCCTCCCTGGGAGATGGACAACAGAAAAGTGGGAGAAGGGAGACATCAGATAGTGTAAGATATGACAAAATAATTATAATTTATAAATTATCAAGATTTCTTTAGGGAGGGAGGAGGTGGGAAGGAGGGGGAAAACTGAAGAACTGATGCGAAGGGCTCAAGTAGAAAGCAAATGTTTTGAGAATTATGATGGCAACACATGTAAAAATGTGCTTGACAAATGGATGTATGTATGGATTTTGAGAATTGTATGAGCCCCCAATAAAATGGTTTTTAAAAAGAGAAATAATTGTTACTAGAAACAGTCCACAATAAATAACAACAGCAACAAAACTATTGATCACATATCATACTTTTCTAAATTGCTTTTTAAGTACAATACTGGTGTTTTAATGGCACAAAAACAATTGACACAGTGAGTTCATTGACTTGGACTGAAATAATATGCTGTGCCTGAAAAATCACCTAAGGTGATATCAAATTCATCTGTGTGGTTTAATGCTGTAGGTCAACCTTTAACAATATAGATCAATCCTCAACATAAGCATTAAATTCCCAAGTCTATATAGGACTTCAGATTCACTGTTTTCATTTTGGGAAGACCTGGAATGAATTCATCCTCTGAGATGAAGAAATATCTCCTGTCTGACATGAATGCCAACAAAGGAGGCTGAAGAAAACAGAGTACCCTCAATTTAGAGTGGGTCCTGTATTTAATGCAAACACTCAGATTGGAGCATTATTTTGAGGCCACAAGGAACCACTTAGGGTAAGAAGTGTAGGCCAAGAAACTGACATGCCCTAATCAACATTATCTACTGCTAAGTTTCAGGTCACAGATTTGCCAGAGAGAAATACCGTCCAGTTGAGGGAGCTAAAACCTGGGAATACTATCTTTCACATTTATGCACGACCAGGAAAGCTATCAACATTTGGCTGGTGTGTGAACCAAATTCATTCAACCAACTCCAAACTTTCTAGACTTCTGCTTCTTGTATGTAAAGAATGCATTAATTTGACTTCAAGAAGCTTGAGCTACAAAATGGTATTAAAGATGCCTAGGGTATTTTCATTATCCAGGTAAAGGTTAGATAGGACTTGTGGGGAACACTATGTCCAATAGCTGAGGGTTGTCTATAATGTAAGAGCATGGCAGGGTAGGGGAACAAAGACGGGGCTTCATAAAGCTTCGTGATAGCTATTGCTATCAAATGGATATATGGTTTAATCCACTGGATTACTGGGATGATTTTCCTTCTATGACTTGGTACTGGTTATGTAAGGCGTCAACCTCCTAGTTTGGGACTTGGTCCATTGGGATGGGCAACAGAACTTCCTGAGTAGAGTCTGGATATAAAGCTCTACCAGAGGACATGGATTATCTGTTTGTCTAGTGTCAGCATTTCTTCAGCCCTACAGTCTTCTTTATTCACTTCATTCAGTCAAACATTTTCTATAGATTTCTGAAAATGGGAGCTTGAGCTCTTTCACGGTTTAGAAATGTAATCGTATAAGGGCTTCATTAACAGAATGAATCTGATGGCAATGTATCCAGTTGGTCAATATGTGGGAATTATTTTTTTATGGATGGTGATACTTAGGTTGGTAGACGCACTCCTCATTCCTAATGACCCTTTGCACAACAGAAGGAAATCCTGCCTTGTCTTTCACTATCTCCACAATGCCTGACATAATTAGCCCCTGTATTGTTAAACTACACTCTATTGTTAAAATACAGCCATTGAAGATGGTTCTATTTTTTGTTAAACTTAAACAAAAAACCATGTTCTTTTCTCTGGACTATTCCATTCCTGTAATATGTCCCATGTATGAGGGAATAATACCTCAACATCTTTGATTTTAATGACATTTTTCCTGAACTTCTTCTAAGAGACAAAAATACAAACTCACTGTGATAGAAAGGACTGAAAGTCATTACAGCCTAAAAGGAGAGGGTAGAGCTGTCCCCATGGGTTTCTTACACTGGAACTATGTGTGGGAATAGAAAGTCTTATTTTTCTCCAGTGAAGTGGCTGGAAGTTTTAAACTACTGACTGAGCAGTAAGCAGCCAAATGTTTCATTAGTGCTCCATCCAAGATAGATTTGTTTATTCTTCTTCCTGTCTGTGGTGTAGTCAATATTCTGCACAAATAACACAACAATTAAAATAAATTAATTTTTAGCTTTACTCATTGTCCACTTTAAAAATATTGGATATGTTGTAATGAATATACCATGGTCTGGTTTGAGCCAAGCTCCCCGTGTTGATTTCAACACTTTAAGTGGATCCTTTGCAGAAGATTTTCTCCAATAAAATATGTTTTTGGATTTATTGACAGTTTTTGCCACAGATTATGGATCCAAATAAAATAAAAACTTTTTTTTCAGGGTAGCAATAATTAAACTCACAACTTTCTTCTAGTTCTTAAACACTTCCTCCTCCCCCACCCCACCCCATTATCATGATACCAATTCTACCTTGAAAACCTGGTTAGACCACAGTATGCACAGTGGTGCAGATGGGAACTGGAAACACAGGGAATCCAGGACAGATGAACCCCTCAGGATCAGTGGTGAGAGTGGTGATACCGGGAGGGAGGAGTGGGTAGGAAGTGGGAGCTGATCACAAGGATCTACATATAACCTCCTCCCTGGGGGATGGACAACAGAAAAGTGGGTGAAGGGAGATGATGGACTGTGTAAGATATAACAAAGTAATATTAATTTATAAATTATCAAGTGTTCATAAGGGAGGGGGGAACAGGGAAGGAGGGGAAAATGAACAGCTGATGCCAAGGGAAAAAATCATATCATTGTGAATGAGGGGGAGTTCGGAGTGGAGACCCAGACCCATATGATTGTGATTGGTTCCCTCTTTCTATCCCACCTTCCCCTTATCCTCATGGTATCGCTACTCTCATTATTTGTCCTGACGGGTTTATCTCTCCTGGATTCCCTGTGTTTCCAGTTCTTATCCGTACCAGTGTACATCCTCTGGTGTAGCCAGGTTTCAAAGGTAGAATTGGGATCATGGTAGTAGGGGGGAGGAACAATAAAGAGCTAGATGAAAGTTGTATGTTTCTTCAGTGGTATACTGCATACTGACTGGCTGCTTTCCTCTCACAACCCTCTGTAAAGGGATGTCCAGTTGCCTACAGATGGATCTTGGGTCTCCACTCTGAACTCCCCCTCATTCACAATGATATGATTTCCCCCCTTTGATTTCTGATGCCTGATTCCATTGACAACTTGTGATCACACAGGTTGTTGTGCTTCTTCCATGTGGGCTTTATTGCTTCTGAGCTAGATGGCAGCTTGTTTATCTTCAAGCCTTTGAGATGCCAGACGTTATATCTTCTGATACCCGGTCATCTTAAGCTTTCTTTACCACATTTGTTTATATACCGCTTTGTCTTCAGTGATCTTGTCAGGAAGGTGAGCATCATGGAATGCCAGTTTAACAGAACAAAATGTTCTGGCATTGAGTAGAAGCCCAATGTCCATCTGCTAACTTAATACTAAAACTATAAATATATGCACATCATCATATATAAACATATTTACATGTATACATGTCTGTATTTAGATATCTCTAAATGCCCTTTGCCTCCTAGTTATTTGCTCTATTTTCTATTCCTTTCCTCATGTCCCACTCTCATTCTCAGACTTCATTTGGGTTTCAGTAATTCCTCTTAGTTACTTTGCTCTTTGTCAAGGCCTACCTGGTCTCCCATTCCCTCCTTGCCATTGATTTTGGTTCCTTTGCCCCTGCATTTGTTAACACATATTTCCTTTCCCCCAAATCCCCCTCTCCCAGATACCCCCGGAACTGCCAGTTCCATTGTTTTTTCCTCCAGATTCTTTGTCCTACCTACCTTATCTAGATAGACCTACATAGATAATAATATGCACAAAAAATAAGACAGTACAAAGCAAAGCAACAAAAGAAATGAAATAACAAAAAGAAAAGCCTGTAAATCAGCAGTTCTCAACTTGTGGGTCGTGACTCCTTGGGGGGGGGGATCGAACGACACTGCCACAGGAGTCGCCCAATTCACAACACTAGCAAAACTATAGTTATGAAGTGGCAACAAAAATAATTCTATGGCTTGGGGGGGGGGTCACCACAACATGAGAAACTGTATTAGAGGGTCGTGGCATTAGGAAGGTTAAGAACCACTGCTGTAAATAGTTCAAGGTCTGTTTGTTGACCTTTAGGAGTGTTTTCTGGTGGAGTGTGATGAGGTGCCACTCCTGGCCCCAAAGTCTATTTTTTATATTCCCTTGGGACTCAATGTTCTGCTCCCCTTGTTGTTCTGTCACACACCTTTAGTGTTTTGCCTCAGTGTGGTGGGGTCAGATTGGACACAATTCCCAGTGTCTCCAGTGTTGTTCCCCATCATGCTATGGGTCAGTGAAGGATGTTGTGCCGCGTAGTGGGGCCAGCCCTATGGACCTCTCTATGCATTGGCTGCTCTGAGCTGGAATATCGTCTTCAGGACTTGGTGGCCCAGCATGTGCCCTGCTCTCCCTTGCACCTCCTTCCTTTGCACCTGTGTGCTCTGATGAGACATGTCCCTTTCCCTGAGCTGTAGTTTCAGTGTGGTCCTCTGAAGTACATTCTTCTTGGCGGGGGGGGGGGGGGGCGGGGAGACTGTCCAGGTTGTTGGGATTGTGGCCCGCCCCTCAAACCTCTCTATTGGTTCCCTTCTTCATGCTAGTATGTTTCATTCGTGTCATGGAGCACCGGGCTGAAGTCTGGCCCCTCTTTCCCTGTGGAGATAAACAATACCCTCCCCTTTGGTGGGTTAGTACCCCGTTGTCCTTTTTTTTTCCCTTTTGCCCTCTCATTTTGAATTGGCTTCCATATGTATCCCTAGATTTGGTCTGACCCCTGCCATACTACCTAGACCTTGCCCAGGAATGTTTGTATACACTAGCTTTTCCCCTATGCCACTTGTGCATAAATAAAAATCTTGATTCAAAATTATGCTCAAACTATTAGGAATGCTCTTTATTGGTTCAGTTGTAAGAATTTAATTTTCTTTGTTCTGTTTTTGAATCAATACTCAAGGATATAGTCTGGGATCTTCCTTAGTAATCTCTTTACATTCTATTAACTTTAATCAAGAAATACCTCTTTGTCATATGTTATTAATTTGATTTTCTTCCATCTTGATACCATGTTTTTTATTATGCCTAGTTTTCCAGATTTAAAAAAATAGTATCTTTACTGATTTTAAATTACCCAACAACATCCCATTATTCTGTTTGAATAGCTTGCACTATTTTTCACATTAAGGATGCTTATAAGTGCCAAAAGACATACCAGCATTTTTATGGTATTATCTTACCAGATCATATATAACAACCATCTGATATCACCACAAATTTCAGAAGTTCTACATCCATCTTGGATTCCTGGCAGTTCCGTTGATCTGGAATTAAAGGTGTCTCTGAGTTATTTTAGCATCATTTTATATTTGTGTCATAATGATAATAGTTTTAAAATTTGAGAGTTAATTTAAATGTCTCTTTTGTAGAATTCACATTAATATGCACATCGACCAGTCTGCAGACAAGTACTTGTTTTCCAAATTTGGGAACATAGACAATTCCCAATGTGTTTGTTTAATCATATTAATTAATATTCAGTCAGTTATTGAAACATTGTTTATCCATAATACTGTACAGTACATTTGAATTTTTTATGCAATTTGTTTCTTTCTTTCTTTCTTTTGTTTTTAAAGAACAGTTTCCCTTTTTTTTTCAGGTTTGTTTCCCTTCAGCTTCTAATCTTTGCTTAGGCTTTGGAGATGGTCGTCGGACTGTACCTGTAGGTGTAAAATGGGGTGGGAAGGTTTAGACTTCATGTGAAGGTTCTGGGATTCAAGTCACTGGTTCCTGACAACCTTGCTGTGAGTAGCACAACTCACAAAATAACATGACTTCCCATACAGCTTGGGAAGCATATATGCACTAAGGCATTCGCTATGGAAATGTCTCTGAAGGCTGTGGTCTACATTGTTCTCTATTACAAAGTTCTTCATGACCTTGTCTCTGGGCTCACAGCAGGCACAGTTCATGCAGCAAATAGTGTGTCTGTAGCCAGTGGCTTTCTTGGCATGACCATTGTTATGTCTTTCCTTTTTCATCTCTGAAGAGAGGATGTGAGAGAAAGGGCAGTCCCAGCTCCTTCATTTGTTGATGTCATGATAGCTCCTCAAATGGTTGATAAAAGCCCTAAAACAAACAAGTTTCCAGTCTTCAGTATCTCTAGTTAATATTTCCAAATTAACTTGTTTTTAAACTATATATTCAATTATTTGCTATGGAAGGTGTTGCTCCACACCCACACACAGAAAAAATATAATGTAGACGATGGTGTTTATAGTAGAGAGTTTCTATCATAAACTATTACTATAGGATACAGATGGACATTGGACAGTCCAAATGGGCAGTGATGTTTGCTATGTAATCAACTGGCGGACGTGTCACAAAGTTAGTAGAAAAGAGAATTAAAGGTAATGGAAGTTTTGCGCACAAATTCTGAATGGTGTTCATATTGGTAAGTCTATGAGATGAATTGAAATCTTTGGGGAAGTGAATGTAGATGGTTCGAGAATGACAATAATGACAAAACCCAAAGGTAGACTTTATGGAACACACAACCATTTGTCAAATCCTTATCATATGAAAGTTGATCAGAACTTTAAGCTGCATCTTTCTTTTCACACATGTTTGAATGCTTAATCCTCAGATGAAGCTGAATATGTGGACTATTTTTGGACTCAGTGACTGGTGAGGGTGAGGCCGTGGATTTTACCACTGAAGGATGGGCACTGCTGGGTGTTTCTCAGAAGCAACTCTACAGAGATGTGATGGTGGAGACCTTCAAGAACTTAGTGATAGTAGGTATGAATAGCTTATTTCAAATTAATGCATTATTTACCAATTACAGGTGATTGTTGCCTCCGTCACTGGGATAAGGGATAGGGATACCTGGTTAAATATGACAATAAAGTTAATTTTATCTCAGTTCTGATTATATCCAAAGTTTCCCATGATCACAAATCTCTACATATTACAGTCTGCCACTACTCTGTCAGTTTTGCACAATATTAAACTTCCATGATTTTATTATGGAAGCTACACAAGTATTTCAAATACTAGCAGTATTACCCATGCTAAACAGGTATCTGTGCAACTGTGCAACTTCCCAACTGAGCAGACTTGTAGTAAGGAAGAAGTGTTCCACTTCTGGAATATAAGCCACTGGTAAGCACCGAATCATAATGGAACATTCTCTGATACAGTGACAGAAGAAGAGCCCCATGCAGTTAAAAATATCCAAAATCTCATTTTCCACCCACAGACCAGGATGTCAATATCAAATTTCTGATGTTCCAGTTACCAGCACAATGTGTACCACCTATGTAACCATAGTATTAGTGCATTTATTAAATGTTTGAAAGGGAAAAAGTAATTTATTTTGCAAATTATTCATACCTGCATACTTTTTGAAATCTTGAAAAATCAAAGTATTGAAACAGCTTCAGGGAAATGTTAATAGGACTTTTTTTTCTGTCAGGAGCAGTATGCTGGTAAAATCTATGTTGTTCTCTCAGAGTAGTAAGAGAAATGTCATGGGAGAGGGCAGAAAATTCATTCAGGATCATTGTGTCACGAAAGCATTGACCAACTCTTTATGGAAGAAATTTTACTTGATAAATTTGTAAGTAAAAGTCTCAATTGCCCAAGAACATTCTGCACAAATGCCTGCCCTTGCGTTTTCATTAATTTTAGACATTACTACAACACCTGTGTTCATGAAAGAAAAGAAAACCACATTCATCTTTAGTGTTACATCTGCCCTGTGCACCATAGCTTTTTAATTTGCTCTTCTAATTATAAACTACATATGTTACTGTTGTTGTTAATCTTCAAGGATGCTTAATTGCTAATTTCTCTTTGAACATGGTTAAAACATCAAAAAATATTTACACGACAAAGTATTTCTTGTCTCATAGCTACTTCTTGTCTGTGTATAATGCTGTTCTTTTTGTTTCCTACTGTGAACTTCAATATGCATAATTGGTTCTGCTTCTCATATGTTAATGATTAAGAAAAAACTAACCACTGAAAATGTAATGGTAAGATTCTTGAAAAATGATACAAGTACCTCCATATTACAAAAAATCTGTAAGTTTCTTGGAAGTGTAAAGCAAGATAACAAGAACCCACTTTTGAGGTGAGTGTAATTTATTTGAGAGAGAGCAATGCTCCAGATTTGAGTTGGAAGGATATATTATGTTATTTAAGTACATGTATGAGGAAAGAGACCGAAGCGAGCATTTTGACATTTTAAGTACATGTAGAGTAGATGATTAAGTACTCATCTAATAGCAAAATGAGGCAATTCAGAACCTGCCAGTGCCTCTAAAGAATCAATCCTTTGGTGATCTCCTTCTTTAATACTTACAGATAAGCCGCTCAGAGCCAAAATTGTCTTATCATCTTTTAATACCCCGTCTTTACATGTACATGTAGGAATATGTTGTTTATATATATAAATATGTAAAGATATAAATGATATAAAATAAATATCTGTGCACAATCAACACACCGTCTACACATATAGATCACCTCATATTAAGTTGGTGATCAACGTTCTTTTCACCAGCACTATGACTTAGTAGCCAACACCTAATTCACCTGGTGTAGTGGTGAAGGAAAAAAAAAAGTCACTTTTCATCATTAGTGTTACATCTGCATTGTGTCCCGTAGTTTTTAAGTTGATCTTCTAATTAGAAACTGTACACATTATTGTTAGTGATAAACTTCTAAGATGTGTTTAATTGCCAATTGCTCTTTGAATATTGCCTGCTAACCACAAGTTTGGCAGTTCTAAACCACCACCTGTTCCAAGGGAGAAACCTAAGGCCTTGTACTGCATTGAAAAGCTATCATCTCAGAAAACTACGGGTAAATTTTTACATGCACCTGAAGTGTTGAACTGAGTCATAATCCACTCAAAGTGAATTTTGAGACATAGTTGGTACATCAACAAACCAAAATCCATGAAAAAATAGAAATTATTCCAGAAAACATTTAATTCCATCTCATGTTATTGTAGATGAAAATAAATGTATGTTTGTATATATGCATATGCAGTCACAGAAACATAAGGCTTGTGGTGCATGATATTAAGCATTTCATTGCTAACTGAAAGGAGAGTGGTTCTAACACATCGGCCACACATTATGAGAAATACGATATTATTGTTCTGATAAAAATTAATATTCCTATCTACCTTATAGCGTCACAATGAGTAGAATGACTAAATTACAGCTTATATCTCTATCCATATATCTATTAGAATATAATATAAAAGCATATGCATTACAAATATGGTTGCATATACAAATGTATAACCTATACATATATTAATTCAATTACCAAAATTATGACTAAAGAAATGGCACTCAATATAAAGTGTCAACATTTATTTTAATAGTACACTTAAAATATTTATTGCAGATATATAGTTTTAATCCCTGTGAATTACTTTTAAATATTTAAATATATTTCTCATATGCCCACTTATATCATTTCTCCATATTTTATTAACTCACCAACCATTATGATTGTATCTGATATTTAAATTTATGATTTGTTAGATAATTGAGATAAATTGTGTATGTTTACTATCTATGGGCATAATAAAATGGTAAAAACCTTCTTTTTACCTGCTTGTTTTAGTAGAAAGTATTTGCCCTTGATATCCTCTAGAATATATGAAGTAAATACTATTCATGAGCTCTCCAGTCAAATTGGAATTCTTCCTGAATTAAAAAGACCAGAACACTTATATCCCATGGAACATCTTTGGGATGGAAAATCATTCAAGCATTTACCTTCACTACAGCATAACAAGCAATTTCATACTCAGTTCAATGCTGACAAGTTTAACAAAAATGGAAAAAACAATATGAACATTACAATAGAATTTCTAAAAGAAAGCAAAGGTGACAATAAATAATATAGAAAACTCCATGGAGATCCGTCAACACTCACGGATGATATTGAAATTTTCAATGGAGCTCAATCTCATGAATGCAAGCACTGTGGGAAGGCTTTTACTCAAGACACATGTGTCATTCAACATTTGAAAACTCACAGCAGAGGAATGTGGCAAAGCTTTTCTTAGAGCCTCAGTTCATACTAGATATATGCGAGTTTACACTGGAAGTAGGCCTTATAAATGTAAAGACTGAGAAAAAACTTTTACTAGATCTGCTAGCTTTACACAACATATGAGAATTCACAGTGGGGAGAGGCCTTATGAGTGTAAGGAATACAAGAGAACTCAATCCACAAACCTCAAAATACATATGAGTATTCACAGTGGGCAGAGGTTTTATGAGTGTAAGGAATGTGGAAATGCCTTTAATAATTCCTCAGAACTCAATCAACATATGAGAATTCATAGTGGAGAGAAGACATTATTACAGTAATGAATGTAGGAACTAATTTATTCAATACTCACACCTCATTAACCATATAACAACTCAAAGTAAAGGGAAGACTTATGAATGTAAGGAACATAGTAACAGATTTAGGAATGTAAGGAATGTAGTAACAGATTTAGTGAATCCAAAAACTTCACTGTACATATGAAAAACCCATATTGCAGAGAAGCATTAGGAATTATGACAAAGCTTTATAACTCTTTAGTAGTGTGTGCGCTCAATTTTCTCATCTGCTGACTTCTATAGATGCAACATAAATTTTATGGATCATTAATTTTACTTATATACAAATATTTTTATGACCTCACCAATATATAGGAATTTGGTAATGTTTTATACACTATTTTCTAAAATTTTATTAAAGAATATATTAATAATCCTGTACCACTATTTTCTGAACATATATACTTTTATATGAATAAATACTTGTGGGGATCTAGCTGTCATATGGTATGTGTATTTATAACAAGTTAATATCAACTCGTTTTTAAGTAACTATGAAATTCTGTGATCCAATTGGTAGTGTTTCAATGTAGTTTCTGCTGGAATCACACAGGCTACTTTCTGGATGAACTCAAAGTACTATTTTTGTTAGTAATTGCACAACGCTGCTTGATCTGATAGAGCTATTGGTATGATGTCTGGATTATGCCCTAATAAAATGATCTGGGAAAAACATAAATTTTAAAAAATCAATTTTCATTTACATCAGGGCTATCACATTTTTAACAAAACTCAAGTGAATATTCCCAAATTAATTAAGTTTTCCCACAAGTTTACAGGAATGCTGCTGCTCCACATAACACAATACTTTTTAGCGTTTTAATGAAGGTCGGGAAGACCTCAAAGATGAATTCAAGGCAAGTCACCTCAGAAGGCTTTGGAGACTCTCTTTCTGGGTTTCAAAGGAATCCTCTTTATATTTTCTCAAGGATGATCACAGAGACTTCTCAGGAAGACATCTGAAGAGAATGGAAAGCTGCGCTGGGGAGGAGGAAGAAGGACAGGAAAATGTACCACGGCGTGTGTTCTGTTATGGCACCATACCTGCTCCTCCTGGAGGGTAGCAAGGACTGTCTGACGAGCTCCTCATTGGGAACGACCCATCCACCTGACGCAGCCTTATCTGCCTTCCACACTGCTCTGTGTTCCCAAGCTCAGAGGACATTTAAAACGAACATGATTTGCATCCCTTGAACATGACAAAACTCCCATTTGACATGACATAAATTGAAGAGTGAGAATTCTTTGGGAAATGAATAGAAAGATGAAAACACTTCAGAAGCATATAGGCATAGATAAAGATATGACATGAAACAGTAGCTTCATATTTTGATAGTTTTGTTTAATTAAGGTTTCTTTTTTTAATCATTTTATTGGGGGCTCATACAGCTTATCACATTCCATACATACATTCATTGTGTCAAGCACATTCATACATATGTTTCCATAATCATTTTTAACAAGTTTCTATTATACAATGCTTTTATACTTACCCTTGTGTGTGCGTATTAAACCTACAAGATAAAAATGATATGATTCTGCTCATTGCTGAACCATAGGTATTCACACCAACGTGGGAATACCTTGGAACTGTGGTTGATCTCTCCCCTGAAAACTAATTGTTGTGAGAAAAAAAGAAAGGCAATCCAACAAAAATGTAATTTGATTCTTTTAAATTGTAATTTATTGAAAGATGCTCCTGACCAGTGGTTGACAGTAACTGAAATCTCTATGGTGAAAAACTGAGAAATTTTCTAGCAACTGTTGGAACACACGGCCATTTGTGTATACACCAAGAGGACATCTGTCAGACACTCTAATTTCCTGGCCCAGTGGTACTGAGAATATCAACAACTTACTGCCAGATAGATTTGGATATCAGGGACAGGTCAGAGGTCCTTTTGAAGAGATTCATATGCTTTAAGTTTCTTCCTCCCCCCCCTTAACACGATGTTTTAAATAACTTAGATAAAAGTGGGAGGCCTTCAGAACAGTGGTTTGAATGTTCTTAATGGTCTAGATGTATTCTCACTTCTTCTCAGGAATAAAGCAGAGTTCTCAACTTCAGCATCATTGCTGTGTGAGACTGGATAAGTCTGTATAGGGGCTGTCCTATACACTGTAGGATATTTAGTAGCATTTCTACATGTCAGTAGCCACCCCTACCTACCCCAATTATGACAATGAAAAATGCCTCCAGATGTTGCCACGTCCCACAGTGAGACAAAATTACCCCTCATTAACCACTGAAAGGATCTGCTGGGGCTTCGTTTTTGTTTTCAATCATTGTTTTACCCTTTTTTGCTCTAGAGTCAGAAATACAAGGATCAGTTATCTCAGCTCAACCATAGGATCCTTCACCTGGGTGAGGAGGCCTTTGTCCACAAGGCTCAAAATGAGAAAAATCAAGTACCCGTTCAGTTGCTGACACTGAAGATGGATCGGGCTGGTCACCAGGTGAAAGAGCAGGTGAGTGGGCAGTGCAGAGTGGGAATATGAGAGCAACAACTTAAAGATATGGAGACATACACTGCCCCACACATAGCCAGGAAGCCTGGGGGAAAAGAACATGGAATATCATAGTTTTTTATAAATCTGCTTTATTTAGAAGAGTAGCATAAAGGAATTAAATCTTAAAAAGAGAGTAAATTCCTACAACCTTTCTGAAAAGACAAGTTGAAAATATAGATAGCAAGAGCCTCAAGATCTCATTATAAGAAGTGAAACTTCACTGTTTGCAAATAATATGATTTTATATATTGAGAATCCTAAAGGGTCCACAAGAGACTAGCTGGAAGTCATAGAGGAGTTTAGTAGAGTAGCAGTATACAAGAGTAACAATTGACTTCTTCTATACCAGGGATGGGGGTACAGAAAAAGATACCAAGGAATCAGTATCCTTTGCAAAAGCTGAAATACCTGGGAATAAACTTAACCAAAAACCAAGACTTGTACGAAGAAAACTATAGAACATTACTATAAGAAGCCAACCGGGATCTACACAAATGGAAGCATATTCCGTGTTTGTGGATCAGAAGACTCAGTATTGTGAGAATGTTGATACTATCTAAAACAATCTACAAATAAAATGCATTGCCGATCCAAATTCTAACATCATTCTTCAAAGAAATGGAAACACTGATTATTAACTCCATATAAAAAGGGAAGAAACCCAGGATAAGCAAAGAACTCCCCAAGAAAAAGAACAAAGCAGGTGATCTCACATTACTTGACCCCAAAACCTACTTATACAGCCACAGTTGTCAAAACAGTCTGATACTGGTATACTGATACATGCTCCCTGTCACTAGCCACCCAGGAAATGCGAGTCAAAATGACCATAAGATCCCACCTAATGCCCATAACTAGCCCAATTAAAAAAAACAGAATGTGAAAGGGAGGATAGGGCGGAGGTAGGGGGAGGAATGAGGAGCTGATGCCAGGGGCTCAAGTAGAAAGAAAATATTTTGAAAATGATGATGGCAACAAATGAACAAATGTGCTTGACACAATGGAAGGATTACAATAAGTTGTACAAGTCCCCAATAAAATGATTTTTCAAAAGAAACAGAACAACAAATGTTGGAGAGTGTGTGGTGAGATAGGAACTCTTATCCCCTGCTGGTGGACTGGTAAATATGTACAGGCACTCTGGAAGGCAGTATGGCGATACCTAAAACAGATGGCAACTGAACTACCATATGATCCAGCAATACCATTGCTGGTATGTACCCCAAAGAAATAAGAAGCAGATCACGGACAGATGTTTCCCTCCCCTATGGTCATCACAGCAGAGTTCATAGTAGCAAAAAGCTGGTGGGTGGGCAGGAAGAAGCTGGAAACAGCCTACATTACCATCAGTACAAGAGTGGATAAAAACTCTGGTACATACATACAATGGAATACATCCCTAAAAACAGCAATGAAACACCTCAAGTTGTAGAGGCATCTGGAAGATATTATGCTGAGTGAAGCTAGTCAAGCACAGAAGGATAAACACTGTGTGAGTCCACGATAATAGGAACATGCAGCAGAACGGGCACAAGTTCAAGTGTGCAGGCCATCCAGTCGTCTGGCTGGGGACCAGGCAGGCCGCTAAAGAGCCACACATCATCTGCTCAAAGTAAGTATCATGTAGGTCACTTGGCCGAAGGTCACCTCATGAGAGCTGGAATCAGATGGATGGGGTGGGGTTGATGCTGGTCCCTGAGAGGTAGCCATGTGGATTTGGGGTAAGGTCTCCCAGAGAGGGAATCAGCCCTGTCAGAGGAATGGGGCTTACTGATGCGAGGGGCAGCACAGGAAAGAAGAAAGGCAATGGTCAAATTTGGGGGAACATAGGTGCATGCCTGTTGAGGGGAGAAGAGGGAGGGCTGACATTGTGGGGGGAGGGGTGTCCAGTGAGGTTGCTCTTGGGAGGACCTGATGCAGAGGGGTTAAGTGGAGAGCAAATGCTTTGAGAGTGATTAGGGCAAAGAATGTATGGATGTGCTTTATACAATTGATGTATGTATATGTATGGATTGTGATAAGAGTTGTATGAGCCCCTAATAAATTGTTTAAAAAAAATAATAATTTTTTTTAAGTTGTATGAGCCCCTAATAAAATGATTTTTTAAAATACTGTAAAAAAAGAAACCAAACTTGACCAACAGTTACCATGGGTGAAGGGGAAAGATCTGTTGCTTTGGGAGCATTGAGTTTGTCACTGTGGTCGATAGTTTGAAAAAGGATAACAATGATAGTTGTACAACATGAAGAATATTATTGAGCCTCTTCTCGCTCTGAATTATACAACTAGAAGTTGTGCAATTGGAAAATATTTCTGTATATTTGTGCCACAGTTAGAAAAAAATAAGTACATGAATTACAATGAGTACAAGGAAGAAGAAAAAGGTTTTCAATTAAATATTGTAACAATTGGACAACTTTTCTTGATCTGATTGAATTGTATGACGTGGGTGAAGTGCTAATACAACTGTTTTAAAAGATGTGATGCAAAACAATAATATGGATTATTCGGGAGAACATGATGCTGAGTGAAATTAGTCAATCACAAGAGACAGATATTGTATGAGACCACTACTGCAAACGGTTTTCATATTGAAAAATAAATAACGAGATAGAAAGAAACTCCATGTGGTTACAGATCAGATCAGGTTTTCTGGGATGTTAGAATTACAGAGTCAGATCATGACCAAGAAAGCCCCATGGAGCACTTCGACTCTGACAAATACATGTGTTGCCGTGAGTTAGAACTAACTCCACAGCATCAGTTTTCGTTATTAACTGCTGTCTCTTGTTCCCATTCAGGATGACGCTTAGGGTTGCCCGTAGGCATGCCCTGTACCCAAGATTAAAGTTTCATGCAGAATAATTTCACTGCCCTTAAAATTCTCTGCTCCACCTGTTTGTTCCTCTATTGTTCCTTGAACTCCTGCTAGTCGCTGACCTTGTTTCTGTCTCTTTAATTTTGCTTTATAATTGGAATCATGCATTATGTAGCTTTTTCAGACTGGTTTCTTGTACTTAATAAGTACTTAAGTTTCCTCCATATTTTTTTCATGGCTTGATGGCTCATTTATTTTTTTTGCTAGATAATATTTCCATGATACAGATATGCTCGTTTGTTTAGCCATTGACCTGTTGAAGGACCTCTTGATTACTTCCAGTTTGGGGCAATAATGAATAAAATTATGATAAATATTTGTATGCAGGCTTTTATGTGGATACAGATTTTCAACTCATTTGAGTAAATACCTAGGAACACAACTGCTAAAACATATGACAGGCCTTTGGAATAGTGGTTACATTACCAGATAAGTATTGGACTGCTGACAGCGAGATTGACAGTTCAAATCCACCAGATGATCCGAGGGAAAAAGATAAGCCTATCTATTCCCATAAAGAAATCCTGTCAGAAACTCTATAGAGGGACGCTGTGAGTCAAATTGGCTTGATGGCATTGTTTTTGTTTTTTTGTAAGCCTATGTAAGAAACTGCCACTGTCGGATTCCTATGCAAAACACTACGCCCTGCGCCACACCTATACTCCTGACAGAGCTTGTTAGCATCCCATGTTCAGACAGAGGCTCGTAGCTAGTAACTTGTAGATGTGTACATTTTGCCCAAATACCATTTTAAATGTCTTGAAGTTAGTTCTTTTAAAACATAATTTTTTGATTGGTAACCTCCTTTTGTCAGGAAATACATGAAAAACAACTTAATACCACAGAAAAGCAAGTGGATAAAGTGGAAATGATCTTAAAGAATATGGAAATGCTTCTACAAGAAAAAGTAGATGAGCAGAAGGACCAGGTGAGTGATAAGTTCTTGTCATTTCCTCACAAACATCTTATATCTGCACACTTCTACCTCCTGGGTATTCACACAGCTGGTGTAGTAAGAGACTGTCTGGTCACAGACTCCAAGAGGCCATGTTCATTAGTTACCCCTCAGACTGAGCCTCTGTCAACACCTTATACTTGAACATAAAGTAATTTTCCACAGGATTCATAATTAATAGCAGTCAATAAAAGATTCTATTATATATATATAACTAGCTTGTTTATTGTACTTATTTTCTTTTGGGTATCATTTTAAGGTTTCTTTTTTGAGATGGCCACATAACCTCAGGAAGGTTATGGATTTATTCATGCATCCATCATTCAGCACATTGCCTACTGAGCACCTACTGTGTAGGAAAGCATTTTTCTAGGTAGACCTGAGATAAATAAGCCCTCATGGAACTTAAATTCTAGAGCTGATGAGAGCTAATAATAAGATTGTAGTTGGCCAAGGGCTTTGAAGAAAACACATTTTCCTGGACTGTAGAGTCAGGGTGTTAGGGGAGACTATACTGCACAGATAAGGTATCTGAGCAGCCCCTTAATCATGACCTAACATATATGAGTGGGTAAAAAAGAAAAACAGGAAAACTCCACTCTGTGGAGCTTTCATAGGATGCATTGTTCCTACTAGCTGAGCATCGAGCAACTTGTTCTGAGTTAGTGCACCCAGCGGCGTCGCCTGGGAAGGTTCTCTGGTCACAGTGAATTTTTTCATAAAAGCAGTTTTGCTCACACCTTGTTTTTTTGTGATGGCTCATTTAAGAGAACTGCGTGTGGCTGTGAAAGTTTGCTTTCTGCTCCAGAAAAATGTCACAGAAACTGTTGTGATGTTGAATACAACTTACAAGGATAGCACTCTGAAAAAAACTCAAGTGTACCATTAGTTTTCTTATTTCCAAAAAGGTAAAATGTCGATCGATAACAAACCTTATTCTGGATGTCCATCAACTTTCCAAACAGACAAAAATGTCCAAAAAATTCATCCACTTTTGCTTGAAGACCAATGATGGACCATTAAAAAGATGGGGAAGTTATCTGGACTATCTTGGAGCTTAGTTCAGTGAAGTTTAACAGAAGATTTGTGACAGGCCACCAAGAAGGAGTGTCAACTGGAAACAAGTTATTCTTGGAAAGAACAACTCTGAAGTGATCCAGACTTTTCTCAAGGTCATTACTGGTGACAAGCAAACTTCAGTCAAGCCAGGGGAAGACACCATCATCACCTTGCCCAAGAAAAACTCGTCAAGTGAAATTAAAGATCAAGATTATGCTCATTTGATTTTTTTGATGTCCATAATATAGTGCATTTAGAGTTCCTTCCACTAGGTCAGACTGTTAATCAAACTTTCTATTTAGAGGTTTTGAAAATATTGTGTAACAATGTGCAACAAAAAAGACCTGATTTGTGGCAGATGGGGGACTGGTTTTACCATCATGACAATGCAACTGCTCACATGCCATCTCAGTGTGCCAATTTTTGACAAGAAACAGCATGCCTCTCTTGTCCCATGCACCTTACCTGACTTCACTCCATGCAACTTCTTTGTGTTTCCACCAATGCAGAGGAACATGAAAGGACAGCTAGTTGATGATATAGAAGAGATGAAGCAAAAAAATGAGAGAGGTGCTGTCAGCCGTCCAAACAGCTGAATTTGAAAAAAAACAATGTTTCCAAGAATGGAAGCGCAGAATTGACAAATGTATTAGGTGTAATGGAGAGTACTTTGAAGGTGATAAGGTTGTTTTGTAAAAAAATTTAAATACAAAGCTTTGAAACAAAATTCCAGGTTTTGGGGGTACCCCATCGTATACCTCAAGTAGAAAACAGATTAGCATTGGGGGAAGCATGTTGCTCACTGGTGGAATATCACATGTGTTGTACTTGAGAATCCTTCCTGACAGGTGCTAAATACCGGTAACATTTCCTGATCACCAGACAGCCATAAATAGGCACCCACACACTTACACTTCCCTGTTCGTGGTTGTGGGAAAATAGTCTCGGCCCTGTAAAAGGTTTTGCTCTACCGAGTGCCAGGCACCATGCCTGTCACTGTTCTACTGTTCCTTTACTTCCTCCTGTCCCTCCCCTACTCCTCTTAAGTCCCCTTTCTCCTCTTCTTTCCATCCTGCCTTGCTCTTTTTTATTCCCCCACTCACTGGGAGCCATCCTTGCCATAAGTATGTAAGCCCATTGTAAAGAAGCCTGGCCCTCTGGCCTAGCCCTCAGCCCTCCTCTCTGCTCTTTAAATGCCCTTCAAAGACTCTGTGCTCACAACCCTGCTTCTCTCCCTTCCATGCTCCTCTCATGGCTCAGCCACTGTTCGTCCCCCCTGCCTGGGTCTACACCTAATTCGCAGCTCAGCTTTCAGAATGGATATAGACTCCAAGCACTCGTACCCCACTGATCTCACTCTGGTCCACACCCCCTCACTTTATGCCCTCTCTCTGGCCTTCCTGGTTCTGCCTTGCATACCGGCCTTGATTTCTTCTTAGCACAGGCGCTGCAATACCTCTGAGATCTCAGCTCGCCGCGCCTCACACCTTCCCATCTTCTTCAAAGTAAAAGTCAACCTTGTCACGGTGTCCTTTAAGGCTCTCTTAGATTTAGTGTCCACTCCTGCCCTGACTTCCTGTCTATGTTTCCTCAGGAGCACACACCTTCAGCTATGGTGGCTGCCTGCTGCTACCTAGTCACCCGAGGCCCTGACCAGCTGCAAGGTCTTTGTAATCTCTCTTCTTGCTACCTGGTGTTCACATAGCCCCTAGATTCCTAAACTTACTTGGCCTACCACCCCTTTTTACAGGAAAAAAAATCACTCATTGTCCACCTGACCATTAAAATCTTTTGTACTCTTGCCCCTAATTCAGGATACGGTTTGGGTGTCTGCTTGTGTAGCGCCCCTGGATGCTTTGAGGCCCAGACATCGTCAATGGACTGTTTCACTGCTACCCAACGGGCAGTACCGCCCCCTTTGGGAAAAACTGGGATAGTCTCTGGACTCTCATTTTACTCAGAACTCCGTTCACATGTCATCTTACAGGAACAGCCTCGGGGTTTCTGTAGACAAGCAAAACCAGTAAAACATGTATGTAAATATATTGAGAAAATTGTACTTCGTGACTCACACACATGGGGGGGTTAGCACGTCCCATATCCGTGGGTCCAGTGGCAACTTGGAGACCTCTGCTGGTTCATGGGGTAGCAGAGGAACAGATGTCTGCAGGTTTATGAACTAGAGCTGCAGGCCAGGCGTTAAGCAAAAACATAACAAAGAATCGAGACGGCTAACCACGATGACAAAATACAACAGAAATAAACCCCCATAGTTTTAACTGTTCGAGATTTTAGCTATTCAAGTCAGAGTTATCATTTTAATTTCCTATAGTCATCTTCAGTACTCTCATCTGGTAACCAGGTTCTTCCCATTCCTCAGTTTCATCGGAAAATCACTGGAGACTTATTCGCTGAGTAGCTCCTGCAAATGTATTTTGGCCTTCCGCTCTCACCCATTCCCTTCTGAAAACCAGAATCTCGCCTGCTAAGCTTTGATACTATTCCCTTCTTCCGATTTGGATTATATAATTTACAATCCATGGATAACAGATGTTGGTGTGCTTCTTCCATGTGGATTAGTTGACATCTCACTTAGATGGCTGCTTGTTTGGAAACAAGCCTTTAAGATCCCAGATGCTGTTCTGTCTGATTAGTGGGGCACCATCTAATTTCTTCACCAATGCTACCCTTAAGGGACCTGATCTCATTCAAGAACTTTTTGAAGCCCCCTTGTATTCTTGACCTTGATAGTTAAAGGTACACTGCTTCTGACAGGTATCAAGAAAAAGACATTGATTAAAGCAATAGCTATGTGCTGTCTTCCAGGAAATGTACTAATGTGCTCAAGCAGTGAAACCACATCTGGATTAGCAGTTACAATCAGAGCCACCACTGGTTAAGTTTATATCAATTCACTGTCACTCTCTTAAGATCCTTTTTTTTTTTTTTTTTGCACAAGACAGATAGGTAAGTTGAATGAGATTGTGGTGGAAATCATCCCCCTCCATTCTTCAAGTCTTTATGGTGACATTAATCTCTGCAGGTTCTCCAGCAATGTAATACTGCTTTTGGTCTAATATTTCTTTGAGGAAAGTTCTAATGGCTTCCACTTGGCCTTTCTTACTGTAATAACCCTTTCTCCATGTGTCAGGGATCCAAAATTCTGCCAATTGCATATTCTGGACCTGGAGAGATTATTACAGGATTATTTCAGAGACCACTGTACCCACTGTTGGATAGGCATGAGCTGACATTTGGGCCTCCTAGAATGAGTGTCAGTTTAGTGCCATAGGGATCCTTTGAGAAATATTAACTATCTATATTCTGACAGTGTAGTGGATTTCTACCTCAGAGGATTCATAGGAGTTGTGGGCCTATACACTTGCTCATCTTGGAATTGATAGAGCCCTCTAAGCATCCCCTGCATGTGTGGGTATGTCCATCTTGATAAATCTACTCTAACATTCCAATTTACTTCAGCTTTTAGACCCCTTTTCCAGTATATAAAAGCAATTCAACTTTATTCAGTATAGGCCACTTCATAGTCCTCATTGTCGTCCCGCAACAATGTAACTACTAGGTACTTTTCTGACGCCGTGAGCTGAAACATCGAATGAAGACTTGCCACTTGGCAGGCTCATAGCACTACACTCAGACTGACACAGTTCCCACACCTAATCCCGAGGCCTTTGTTTCTCCTTGTGTTCAGTAGGAAAAGCAAGCAGTCTCTGTCTGGAGTATGCCATACCTCCTCCTGGGCCACACTTTATGCCTCAAAGAAGTCGTGTCACGGGACAGTGGACTTCACACTAGTTATTGTTCTAAAAGCAAAAAGTGCATCTTGCAAAGCATTTGCCTCATACAAAGATTCCTGGGACACAGCTGTGGGACTATGGTCAGATGAGGATAAGAGGGCTGATTTTACTATCGAAGGTGATTCAGGCAAAGAAGGTGGGTTAATCCCTTCAGATGGGGGCAGGAGGCTGGTCCTTCTGAAAATAAAAAAAGGTAATTCAACAATAAGGGCTCCATGTCCCTAGCTTGATCCTTTTATTGTCTACATTTTCCCATCTCAATTTTCAGGATCTCACATCTTCCCCGTCAAACCTTTCAACATAAGGGATTCAGTTGATGGTGTAATTAGCTATTCTTCAGCTAGGACTCAGGAATGATGGTGGTGTGTGGGTTACAAACTGGACTGTTAGCTAAAGGTCAGCGATTTTAAAAGCACCAGCCACGCCCCAGGTAAAAGATGAAGTTTGTGCTCCGATAAATATTTATAGCCCCCAGAGCCCTCGAGGACATTCGATTTTGGCTTATGCAGTCACTGTGCATTGCAGCCAACTCAGTGGTAGTGAGGATAAGACTCTGGATGGGTTTTCAGCAATCACAACACTGCTACAAGAAATAAGACTTTATTTCAAGATCCAAATAGCAACTTTCAGGTCCTTTATGTACTGCTTGAGCCAGGACTTTGAAGCTCTGGACTCATCATTTTCTCTTTCCGCGTTGTGTATCTGAAAGCTGAACCAGCCAGCTTCACTATGCTTGTGGGTGTAACAAAAATGTTGAAAGATAATAATGAAATAGTAGTCACTCACAGCATTGTCTCTCACAGATGTTTGATCTAATGGTGGGGATATTATGCTTGTCTTTATTGCCACCTCATGCCATGGATTACTATGCCTCTTTACTATTGGAAGTCGAGCAATTAGTACTTTTAAATCCAGCCAGACTTGAGAATAAGTTCAGAAAGCATGCTGTAGTGGAGTTAACAAACCCAGGGACAAGAGAACAACAAGTGCTCCAAAATCAGTGACAAGGATGGTGTAAGAGGCCTAGTAGGGCTTGATCAAGGACAATGTAACTGAGAGGAATTACTGAAACTCAAATGAAGGCTGAGCATGATAGTGGGACAAGAGAAAAGTAAATGGAAATAGAGGAAAGAACTACAAGGCAAAGGGCATTTATAGAGGTCTAAGTACAGGTGTGTACATATGTAAATATATTTATATATGATGATGGGGAAATAGATCTATGTGCATATAGTTATAGATTTAGTATTAAGGTAGCAGATGGACATTGGGCCTCCACTCAAGTACTCCCTCAATGTCAGAACACTTTGTTCTATTAAGCTGGTATTCCATGAAGCTCACCTTCCTGACATGATCGCTGAAGACAAATGGGTACATAAGCAAATGTGGTGAAGAAAGCTGATGGTGCCCAGCTATCAAAAGATATAGCATCTGGGGTCTTAAAGGCTTGAAGGTAAACAATTGGCCATCTAGCTCAGAAGCAACAAAACCCACATAGAAAAAGCACAACAACCTGTGTGATCATGAGGTGTCGAAGGGATCAGATATCAGGCATCAAAGAACAAAAAATCCTATCATGGTGAATGAGGGGAAGTGCAGAGTAGGGACACAAAGCCCATCTTTAGGCAACTGGAGATCCCCTCACAGAAGGATCATGGGGAGGAGACAAGCCAGTCAGGGTGCAGTGTAGCAATGATGAAACATACAACTTTCCTCTAGTTCTTAAATGCTTCCTCTCCCTCCCCCGCCATCATGATCCCAATGCTACCTTACAAATCTGGCCAGAGGATGTAGACTGATACAGATAGGAAATGGAAACACAGGGAATCCAGGATGGATGAACTCCTCAGGACGAGTGGTGATACCGGGAGTGTCAAGGGAATGTAGAATAGAAAGGGGGAACCAGTCACAAGGATTTACATAAAACCCCCTCCCTGGGGGACAGACAACAGAAAAGTGGGTGAAAGAAGATGCCGGACAGTGTAAGACATGACAAAATAACAATTTATAAATTATCAAAGGTTCATAAGAGAAGGGGACTGGGGAGAGGGGGGAAACAAGGAACTGATGCCAAGGGCTCAAGTAGAAAGCAAATGTTTGAGAATGATGATGGCAACAGATGTACAAATGTGCTTGACACAATGGATGATTGTGTGGATTGTGATAAGAGATGTAAGAGTTCCCAAGGAAAGTATATAACTAAAAAAGAAAGAAAGCATTCTGTGTTGGGCCGGGTTGACTAGAGAAACAAATCCAGAGATACTCATATATGTATAAGAAAAAGTTTTATCTCAAGAAGTAATTATGGATCAATAAAAAATTCCATCCCAGTCCAGCTCTTCAGTCTATAAGTCGCTCTTCAGACTCATTAAGTCACATGCAATGATGCAGAATGCAGGACAATCACAGGCCAGTGGGTGTAGTTATGTGGATCCAACTGACCGTATCGTAGTGCTTGCAGCAGCCAGGAAAGTGAAGGCACAGAGAGTGGGGGAGGTGCCTAGGACCCTGCTTATGAGAAAGTCTCGCTCACAGAGAGTCACCATCAGGGTGTGACCTGATTGACAGACTAAACTCTACCCTTACACTTTCATATATCTTCAAGTTGACATGAAATGATGTAACTACCACTTATTCTTTGAGTTTTGTTCTTCTAGAATCACTCTTGGTGCCAAATAGCTAAGTCTGAGTTCTCGAGAGGGGTGCATCAGTGAGATGCACACATACATACATATAAAGAGATTTGCTGCATGGTAGGGGTTTATGCAGTTGTAGAGGTTGGCAAGTCCCAAACCTACCGTATGTGTCCAGTGGAAGCTAAGGATTTCTGATGACTTGTGGGGTTGTAGGACTGGTGAATCCACGACCTGCTGGTTAGGATGGAGACTTCTTCAGGTTTATAACACAGGAACTGCAGATCAGGCAACTAGAGTGCAGGTCAAGAAAGAGAGCAAACTTTGCCACAACTTCCACTTCGATAAAGGAAGCTGGCCACACTCCCGAGGCAATTTCCCTTTCAACTGATTGGCTGTTCATATCAGATCACAAAAATGAAAGTTGATTCCATTATGAAAAAGCACCTGTCAGACTGATGAGAATCATAGTCTAGTCAAATTGAGGTTTACATTAGTCGTTACAGTTCCCTCAACCAACTAGTTGCCCCCCTCTTGCTCCTTGCTTGGCTTTCTCAGCACTTCCCCCATATGGCATACTAAGTTTGGTTCTCATTAGCATATGTGGTGCACAGCCCAGAGACTACGTTCACCACTGCTTCGCTAGTGCTAGAGCAAGACCTGGCATGTGGGCGCTTACTGACTATGTTCTACAAGTGAAATTTGGTGTTGACTGAACCCCATGCTGGGATTCTTGTGCCCTTGTATTTTGAATGAGGTCATTGCTAGTGTTTCCTGTCATTCACATCTGTGAAACCGTATGGGTTTGGCAGAAAGCTCAGACTCAGGAAACAGCAGTGGGGGTCAGGGACACAGTGATTCCTAGGGCAAGGGGCAGTAAAGAACCAAAAATTGTTGTCATTCTTTGCAATTCATTATTGTATCGTACAATAGCCTTTCTGAGAACTGTTGATTTGTGACTCTTGGGTCTTCCGGTTAAACTGATTCCCACAATTTCCCTTAAATTTTCTCCAGTACATAATTCATCACACCCTCAGTTGGAGGTCTCACTTCAGGGTAACAAGAAGTGTCATACACGCAATATTTTTGTTATATCCTTAAGAACCTAAAGTTATCATTTCAACGACCGTGGAATGAACAGGGTCGGGAGCATGTACCCCTTCCCTGCACTCACAGTAATGGGTGGCTCTCTTCCCTCTCTAGTTTGAAAACAGCGTGAAGTCCAATTTGCTGCTCAAGGAGCTTTATGTGGAGAACGCACACCTGCTAAAAGCCCTCCAGGTTACTGAAGAGAAACAAAGAGGAGCTGAGAAAAACAGCCTCATCTTGGAAGAAAAACTCAGAGCTCTCAACAAATTAATCAGTAAGATTTCTCCGGCATCCCTCTGTGTGTAAAGACTGCTTGCTTTCTTGGAATTCATTCTGAAAAGAAAATCTTAAAACCTGAGCCACTGTGATGCCTTAATCACTTGCAGCTTATTGGCCATGGTCCTCAGAAACAGGGCGACTGTGGTGTCTGGCTCGTTGCAGCAGCATGTGCTCTGTGCCAGATCCTGGGAACATACACGTGTTGGACAAGAGCACATTTTTATAAAACTCCCAATTTTACCACTGGGAAAACATGATGGAAACACTTGGTCAGGCCTGACAGAGAAAGTGGGTTAAGATAATGCAGTTCCAATACTGCATTTTCGACTTAAGCTCTCATTGCCATCGAGTCAATTACAATTCGTAGTGACTTTGGCTTCAAAGATTAAAATGTAAAGTAGGGCTCTAGACAGCTTTATCATATTTTTCCTTTTAAATTTCATTTATGTTTTCTTAAGCAGACACACAACAAAACATACATCACTTCAGCAGTTTTTAATGTATACAGTTTGCTGATACGGATTATATTCCTCCGGTCTGTAGCCATTTTCAGCTTTTTTGAGTTGTTGCTCATCTGTTAGCATAAATTCACTCCCCTTAGAGTTCCAGGGGAGTCCCGGTGGCATGGTGATGACAGCACTGGGCTGCTAGCCACAAAAGCAGCACTTTAAATCCAACAGACTTGGGAGAAAGACATGGCTGTCTGCTCCCATGAAGAGTTGCGGTCTCAGAAACGCACAGGGGCAGGTCTACTCGGTCCTGTAAGGTCATTGTGAATCAGAATTGATTTCATGGCAGTGTGGTTGGCTTTGTTTTTTGTTTAAAGTCCCAGGCAAATACTTCAAGTTGTTTTCCATTTTATTCCACATACATAGTTGTTAAAAGATCATCAAGCTCAAAGCAGACTTTTTTTTTTTACTAGTTAAGCCAAACTATTACTTGGTTTCAAGAAGACATTATGGTACATTTCTGGTTTAAGGCAATAGTTTTAGGAGTTCAGCCACCCTCCATGGCTCCAGAAAGTTGGGAATTATGAGAATTTTCTATTCTTGTCTGTATTTTTGCCCCATTTTGTTCAGGATCCTTCTCTGAACTCTTTGATCAAAATGCTCAGCAGTGGTAGCCAGGCACCATGCAGTTCATTTGGACTCGTGACAAAGGAGGGCATTGTTTATGGAGGCAGCTAATTAGCCATGCATTCCAGAATCCTACTCTATTCGATTCTGTTGTTCCACATGAATCGACACCAACTGTGCCTGACAACTGAAGGAGGAGGTAGAACAGAAGCACCAAACATGTTAATAAGCCAAATAATGGTATGTCCCATGAAACCATTACCCTGAACCTAAGAGCTTTACTGTCTGGTTATTCAGCTCTGTCCTCTGTTACACTTCCCAATGGCTGCTGAGTGCAGACTTTCCAGAAGGGCTTCCCTCTGTAAGCAGAGTGTCCTCTAGACAATAAAGGAGAGGACTCTTGTTCGTTTGGAACCACTTTACCACATGTAAATATTGGTACTGTGGTTACACCTGTAGGCTTGTATTTATTGTACATTAATCTTTTTTTCATTGGAGTGTTTTTGCACTGGGAATTGAACTATATGTTCAAAAAAGATAAAAATATAGTTTTATACCAAAATTGATGGTCATTTGTTTATCTGAATGTACTACTGTAATGTGAAATGAGTCACTGTATTTGCAGTTTTTCAATTAAAAAATATCTATATTTCAATTTTGTCCTTTGTTCTTCAATTATAAAATATCTCAAATAATTAGAAAATACAGTTTTAGGAGAAAACCCATATACCCATCAACTAGATACATTTAATATAATATTTTGAAATTTTTCTTTTTAAAAGATATAAAATATTTTAGATAGAGGTGAAGGTCGTATTCTATTGATTGCAACCTTTTACTCGTCCTAAAGGCACGCACTATCCCAAAGATGGTAAGTAAGTCTCCTGGTCTCTTTGTACATTTATTATATATGCATTATATAGTCTTGATTAGTGTCCACTCTTTTACTTTTGCATGTATCCATTGCAACGGCTACACAGAAACTCACAGACAAAATGCGTGATGAAAGAATTTAATAACTCAATAAGTTATAGTGCCAAGAGAAATGCTCAGGGTAGGTGTTTAACAGGACACATTACAGAGTTTCAGGTATGCTAATAAACACCCGAAGTGGCATACAACTCTGCTATGAGCCTCAACCCAAAGACATTCAGCTCAGGCTCTGGTCAAACCCAGGTCAGCAAACCCAGGTCTCCGAATTAAGTGCCCAGACTGAAGGACCAGGAAAACGTCAGTCTTCACAACCTAGAAATTGAAAACATTGTTCGGCACCCAGCTACCATGACCAAGTGTTATGAAAAGGATCACAACAGAAGGTTCTGTCTAGAGTGGGGGAGAAGTTAAGAACATAACCCTAAAGGATGCCAGGTTTACTCATCGAACAGAGATAGGCAGGACCTCCAAGATTTGCACTCTTCCCCTGCAGATCGGGAACTGAACTCAAATGGTACATTGACGGTATTGCTGCAATTAATGGGTTGAATCAGAATGCATATGAATTGTGGTAAATGATGTAAAAATATCACCTGATCTTTTGAGGGCAGGCCAGGTATGAGTGATAGGCTTTTTCACTGGGGTCAAGGAGGGGAGCCAAGCCCTTCTTTCAAAAGATATTTTTAATTAAAAGTTTCTTTTTTCATATAACACTGTTTAGGAATGAATAAAATGTAGCACAAAACCTGTCTCTTTCAGCCCTGCCATGTTCCCAAACATGCTCCGCAGTGTTCCCCTTGCTCATATGATAAATATGATTATATCTATCCATACTTGTTTTATGAAAAATGCTCACACTGTACAAGTTGTAGAGCGGTCCTTCAAAAATTAAGGACTGTAAAAATTGTCCTTCAAAAAAAGTTAAGTATTCCAAGATAAAAGCTGAGCGTTCATAGCTATTAGACTCCCATACAAGAAAACTTAAAGCCAGTCCTCCAACGTGAGAAATGTGAAGGAATGATACTAGAAAGTCACTCAAAGTTGAACACAAAAGGGAAAATGATGAGAACAAATGTACAAATGTGCTTGAAAATTGATATATTTATGGATTGTGATAAGAGTTATACAAGCCCCCAATAAAACTATTTTTTAAGTTGTATGAGCCCCCCAAAAACTGATTTAATAAAAAAGAAAGAGCTAGATCTGGAAATGGTGGAATGTCACCTGGCTTATATTCTTTTCTTATTTTTTGTACAATGACTATATTCCTTTCTCTCTTTTTTAATCATTTTACCACAATCCATATCTACACCCATTGTGTCAAGCACATGTGTACATTTATTTCCATCATCATTCTCAAAATACTTTCTTTCTACTTGAGGCCTTGGTATCAGCTCCTCATTTTTCCCCTCCCTCCCCACCCCCTTCCCTCATGAACCCTTGACAATTTATAAATTACTATTATTTTGTTATGTCTTACACTGTCCAACATCTCCTTTCACCCACTTTTCTGTTGCCTGTTCCTCAGGGAGGGGCTTATATTGTAGATCCTTGTAATCGGTTCCTCCATTCTATCCCACCTTTCCTCCACCCTTGAATTATCACCACTCTCACCACTAGTCCTGAGGGGTTCATCTGTCCTGGATCCCCTGTGTTTCTTTCTGTACCCGTGTACATCCTCTGGTCTAGCCAGATTTTAAGATAGAATTGGGATCATGATAGTGGTGGGGAGGAAATATTTAAGAACTAGAGGAAAGTTGACTCATCCTTCCCTGTGGTCCCTCTGTGGGGAGATTGTTCCACTATCTACAGATGAGCTTTGGATCTCTGCTCCAGCCCTCTCGTTTTTATTTGTTATGTGTCTGCTGATGCCCAGTTCCTATGACTCCTCATGATCGCACCAGCGATGTGCTTCTTCCATGTGGACTTGTTGCTTCACTGCTGAATGGCAGCTTGTGTGACATCAAGCCTTTTAGACCCCAGACACTATATCTTTTAATAACCGGGCACCATTTGCCCTCTTCACCACATTTGTTTATGCACCTATTTTGTCTTCAGCGATTGTGTCAGGAGGGTAAACATCTCATGCTGCTGACTGGTTAGAACAAAACTTTCTCTTTTTTAAAAAATTTATGTATTGGGGCTCATGCAATTCTTATCACAATCCACACATACATCAATTGTGTAAGGCACACTTATACATTCATTGCCCTCATCATTCTCAAACTTCGCATTCCGCTTTGGTTCCTGGAATAAGCTCCTCATTTTCCTTTTTTCTCTCCCTCTCCCTCCCCGCTCCCCTCTCCCTCATGAACCCTTGATAATTTATAAATTATTATTTTATCTTGTCTTACACTGCCAGGCATCTCCCTTCACCCACTTTCCTGTTGCCCATTCCCCAGAGAGGAGGTTATATATAGATCCCCGTGATTGGTTTCCCCTTTCTACCCCTCCTTCCCTCCCGGTATCACCACTCTCACTGTTGGTCCTGAGGGGGTTCATCTGTCCTAGATTCCCTGTTTCCAAATCCCAACTGTACCGCTGTGCATCCTCTGGTCTAACCAGGTTTGCAAGGTAGAAGTGGGATCATGATAGTTGGGGGGAGGAAGTGTTTAAGAACTAGAGGAAAGTTGTGAGTTTCGTTATTGCTACACTGAAGCCTGAGTGACTCATCTCCCCACTACCGCTCTGCAATGGATGTCCAGTTGTCTACAGATGGGCATTGGGTCCCCATAGAACAAAGTGTTCTTGAATTGAAGGAGGATATGAGTGGATGCCCAAAGTCCATCCCCTACCTCAGGGTATTGCCATATAAATATATGTACATGGGCCAATACCTCTATTTTTGTAGATTAATGTATTTACATATGCACACCACTATGTTTATACCTCTATCCATTGCTTTGCTTCCTTGGTCCTTCCTCTGTTGCCTTTTACCTTCCTCCTGTCCCACTGCCACTTTCCCCTTATTTCTGCCTCTTGGTAACCCCCTTAGCTAGTCTGCTGTTGCTCCAACATTACCACCACCCCCACCTTGGATCCCTATATCCTCATTACTGGCTCTGACACCCCAGTTGTTCCCCTGTCCATGGCACAGCCTGCTCAGCACCCCCTTCCTCCACCACTCTGACCTCCCAGGTCTCCCTGGAACCGTTGGTCCCAATGCTCTCACCTCAAGCATGCCTCCCATACCTATTCTATATAGGTAGGTACACCGACTATGACATAGCCCAAAATGATTTTTTAAAATAAAAATAGTAAATCAATAAGAAAAATTTTTTAAAAAGAGAAAAGAACTATACAAAAATCCTGGGTCTCTTCGCTGGCCTTCAAGACTGTCCAGGAGCTGCCTCTCCCAGCCTGGAGTGCATGTAGACCCTACTATGAAGCACCAAACCATGAGGACAGCATGGTCACATGGAAGGATGCATGAAGAGAGAGAGCTACAGGCTAGGGAGAGGAGCCAGCATGCCACACCCATACAGAGGCAGGCCAGGAGAGAGGAAGAGAAAGAGAGCGGGACTAGACCCCACGCTGGCACGCCAGGCTCGGAGGATGACGTTCCTGGGGGAAGCTAATGGGACACAGAGGGAACTGGACAACTGACAACAGCTGGTGGCATGCTGTCCCCTTGCTGGAGCAGACTGCGACAAAGTATATTTCTTGATCACAATTGAATGTAAACAGAATTTGGTAACACAATGAAACTGAAATACACAATTATATGGAAATTAAACCATTATACAAACAACCAGTGAATATTTAGAGTCAAATGAAAATGAAGATACAACACACGAAAACATTTGAGACTCTGAAACTGTTAGGGTGGGGGAAGGGAAGTATACTTATTACCAATTAAGTGAAGGTTTACAGAGAAGTTCATCAGTTTTACATCGAAAAATTCATACACATTGATTTTGCACATCCACTCCAATACCTTCCATGTGCCATCCTACTTCCCCACTGGGCTTTCTCTTACCATCACTCCTTCTTTAGTAACCCTCTGGACTTTGTCATTGGGTAAATGCTGCCCTTTGGGTTTTAAGCTGTTGATGGTTTTAAAAAAGGTCATTTCAGTTCCACGCCTAGAGGACATTGGTTATATTCTTGGGGTATGCTACTAGACTCCATTCAACCAGTAAACCCAGTCTGTTTTATGATCATGAGTTCTGTTCCACATTTTACCCCCATTCCATTGAGGACCTTCTAATGTGATTGTGTTCAGAGTAATAGGTAGCGGTAGTCAGGCACCATTTAGGTTTTCCAAGCTCAAGATTATAGAGACTAATGTTTGGGTTGTTCATCATTCTATTGTAATAATTGTATTCAACAAGTCTTTTGACTTCACTCTTGTTTCCTCCGAGTGCAGAGAGACCAATAGTTACTACTGGCTGCTCATGCACAGTTTTCCTTATTTAAGTCACTTTTTTAAAAAACAAAAATTTCAAAAGAGGACCTGATGCAAGGGGCTTAAGTGGAGAGCAAATGCCTTGAGAATGATTGGGGCAGGGAATGTATGGATGTGCTTTATACAATTGATGTATGTATATGTATGGATTGTGGTAAGAGTTGTTTGAGTCCCTAATAAAATGTAAAAGAAGAAAAGAGAAAAAAATGATTAGGGCAAAGACTGTACAGATGTGCTTTATACAATTGATGTATGTATATGTATGAACTGTGAAAAGAATTGTATCAGCCCCAATAAATTGTTAAAAAAATTAATTAAAAAAATTCCTTTTATTTTTTTGTACTGTCCGACGTCTCCCTTCACCAACTTTTCTGTTCTGTTTTAATGTAATTTTTATCATTAAACTCTGAGTCTAATGGTAACAAAATAGAACGTGTGTGTGTCTGTGTTAAAATAGTCATTAAAGAATAGAATTCAGAGACAGAGAATTTTTTTAAGTTTTTAAAAATATTTTCTATTGTTACTTAGGTGAAGGTTTATAGAGCCGACATCAGTTTTACATTAAATAACTCGTTAAATCTACCATTGTCTTGTCATTTCCAATGTTTTTTGCCAATCTCTTGTTTTATATTGTCTTCCCTTCACAAAAATAACACCTGTCTACCCTCTAGCTTCCACAGACAGAGAACTTATTTTTGACAAAGGCCTAAAAAACATTAAATGGGAAGCAGACACCTCTTCAATAAATGCTATTGGAAATACTGGCTATCCACTTGCAGAAGAACAAAAAAAGACCACTGCCTCACCCATGCACATAAACAAACTCAAGATGGATCAAATTCCTAAATGTAAAACCCAAAGCTCTCAGGATCAGAAAACTGGGACAAAACTAGGAACCCTAGTGCAGTAGATGGGCTATCAGAAATAACAAAGCTGACACAATCCATAGAAAACTAAATAGTGGGACATATTAAAAAATAAAAAAACTTGCATACATTAAAAGACTTCATTGAAAGAGTAAAAAGACCCATAGACTGGGAAAAGATATTTAGTAATGACATAACAAAGGACTAATTACTAAAATCTACAGAATTTACAAGGTGGCAAGAAAAACAAACTAGTAGCCCTATGAAAAAGTGGGCAAAGGACCGGAGCAGATGATTCACAAAGGATGATACGCGAATAACTAATAAACATATGAGTAAGTTCTCTCAGTCATTAGCTATCCAGGAAATGCAAGTCAAAGCAACCATGAGATACCACCTAACACCCATAACTGTAGCCCAGTTAAAGTAAAAAAGCTGAGAACAGCAAATGTTGGAGAGTGTGTGGTGAGATAGGAACTCTTATCCTCTGCTGGTGGACTTGTAAATATGTACAGACACTCAGGAAGGCAGTATGGCGATACCTAGATGGCAACTGAACTACCATATGATCCAGCAATACCATTACTGAACATATACCCCAAAGAAATAAAAAAACATCATAAGCAGACATTTGCTCCCCCATGTTCATCACAGCACAGCTCACAATTGCTAGAAGCGGCCTCCATTCCCAACAATGGATAAAAAACCTCTGGTACATAAACATGATGAGTACTGCGCATGCCTGAAGAACAGCAATGAGACCCCTCACGTCGTGGAGGGCTCTGGAAGACATGCTGAGGGAAGCGAGTGAAGCACGAAAGGACAAGCACTGTGTGAGTCCAGAGCAGCAGGAACAAGCAGCAGAAGGGGCGCAAGCTCAAGCGTGCAGGCCATGCAGTCGTCTGGCTGGGGTCAGACAGGCCGCTAACGAGCTGGACCAGTGCCAATGACCTACACATCATCTGCTCCTGGTGAGTATAGTGTAGGTCACTTGGCCGGAGGTCACCTCACGACAGCTGGGATCAAATGGAGGGTGCGAGGGGGTAGTGGCTGTTCGCTGAATAGTAGCCATTTAGATCTGTGGTGAGGTCTCCCAGAGAGGGAGGTAGCCCCGTCGGAGGAATGGGGTTTACTGATGCGAGGTGCCGCACAGGAGATGAAAGGGAATGGTCAAATTTGGGGGTACATAGGTGCATGCCTGTTGAAGGGAGGGGAGGGAGAGCTAACCTCCAGGTGGGGGACAAAAGACTGAGGATGCTCTTGGCAACAATAAATGGGAGGTGTCTTCAGTGGCATGCAATGGGTGGGCAGAACTGGTGTAGGGCATCTGGGGGGGGGGTATCCCAGGAAAGCAGACCAGGTGCCATAAAATGCTGGGACACCAAATCCTGGATCTTTGGGGTGCATGCATGCTCCAGAGGCTACATCAGTGAGCCCCATATGGGAATCCCACTGGGTGAACTAGACTCTACCTCAGACACACTTGTAACATGAGGACTTAAGCTGGAAATACATGGTGCCTGAGGAAGCAGAAAACAGCTGTACCAAGAGTGGTGTACTGATGGTTGGTGGACAAATAAGGTCATGTTACATCAACCCCCTTTATGCTGGGTTAAGATATCTATTATTCTGGAAATCTTGTGACAGCCCCTCTACTGTGTGTTGCATGTGCTTGGGTATATTAAGGTGTGTCTCAGGGGTGCAGCACCATGGGGGTCACTTTCTTGAAGCTGTTATTTGTTTCTGCTTTTTAGTAAATGAGACCCAGAGACTTTGAGAAAGAAAATATAACAATAGTTTGGGGGGGCGAGGATAAAGAGGGTCGGGGGAAGTAAGAGGGAGATGATGTCAAGTAGTCTAGGAGGGAAATGTATGTGTGGAGACTGATTGTGGCAGCAATTTTACAATTCTGTTTGATGTGATTGAACTGTGGAATAATATGACATTTGTATTAACTCCTAAGTTAGCAAATTTTTTAAAAAGCATAGATTCAGGAATGGTTTGGGGGCTCACACTTAAAAAGAATTATCATGGCCCTGCTCAGTACTCACCTTCATGAAATGATCACTGAAGATAAAAGTACTACAGCGAAGTGTCGCAAAAAAGTAGATAGTAGCACTCCCTCAATGCATGAATACTTTCTTTTATTAAATTGGCACTCTGTGATGCTCACCCTCCCGACACAACTGCTGAAGCCAAAGCGGGTGAACAAGTAAATGTGAAGAAAGCTGATGGTGCCCGGCTATCAAAAGAGATAGTGTCTGGGGTCTTAAAGGCTTGAAGATATACAAGCGGACATCTAGCTCAGAAGCAACAAAGCCCACATGGAAGAACACACCAGCCTGTGTGATTGCATGGTCCCGAAGGGAACAGATATCAAAGAACAAAAAATCATATCATTGGCTGCACACCTCCATGATACAATCACCGAAGACAAACAGGTGCATAAGCAAATGTGGCGAAGAAAGCTGATGGTGCCCGACTATCGAAAGAGATAGTGTCTGGGGTCTTAAAGGCTTGAAGGTGAACAAGCGGCCATCTAGCTCAGAAGCAATAAAGGCCACATGGAAGAAGCACACCAGCCTGTGCAATCACGAGGTGCCAAAGGGACCAGGTATAAGGCATCATGCAATATATATATACACACACACACACACACCATAGTGAATGAAGGGGGAAGTGCAGGGTGGAGACCCAAAGCCCATTTGTCGGCCACTGGAGATCCCCTCATAGAGGGGTTTAGGAGAGGAGATGGGTCAGTCAGGGTGCGATGTAGTACCGATGAAGAACACAGCTTTCCCCCAGATCCTGGATGCTTCCTCCCGCCACCTACCATGATCCGAATTCTACCTTGCAGGACTGGATAGGGCAGAGGTTGTACACTGGTGCATATGGGAGCTGGAGGCACAGGGAATCCAGGGTGGATGATACCTTCAGGACCAGGGGTGTGAGGGCCGATGCTGGGAGAGTGGAGGGTGAGTGGGTTGGAAAGGGGGAACTGATTACAAGGATCCACATGTGACCTCCTCTCTGGGAGATGGACGGCAGAGAAGGGGGGGGGGCGGTAGACTCTGGATAGGGCAAGATATGACAAAATAACAATCTATAAATTATCAAGGGCTCATGAGGGAGGGAGGAGCGGGGATGGAGGGGGGGAAAAAAGAGGACCTGATGCAGAGGGCTTAAGTGGAGAGCAAATGCTTTGAAAATGATTAGGGCAAATAATGTATAGATGTGCTTTATACAATTGATGTATGTATATGTATGGGTTGTGATAAGAGTTGTATGAACCCCTAATAAAATGTTTTTTTTAAAAGTACTAAATCTAAAAAAAAAAAGAGTGGCTGAATTACAACACTAACTGAACCCTCTACTTAGAATGATTTCTGATGTTAACAGGAGAGCATGGATTGGGACTAAATGGGAACCTGAAAGTTACGGTGGAGAGGACTGTGCTACGCTGAGTTTTCTAGAGAAATAAATCAAACTACACTCAAATAACTTTATAGCAAAAATAAATTTACACCAGGAAGCCCAGCCCAGTTCAACTCAAGTCCATGGGTCAGATGCTAGATGAAGTCCCCTTTAGACTCACCCAGCTTCCAGCCAATGAAGGAAAGGCAAAGCAGGAATCGGGAAAATCACAGGCCAGTAGGGGCAAGAGCATCTGGATGTAAGGTCAGCAGGAAGAGGGCAGGGCACTGCAGCTCCTATGATCAGCAGGCCGGCTCGGCCATGAATCCTAGAGACGCAGAATCAAGGTAAGCAGGATGGAGGGAGAGGGAAGGAAAGTTGTCCATGGCATCTCTCTAAATTGGGCACCTCCTCCAAGGAGAGGGCCTTATTGAGATTGAACTCTACCCATACTTTCACACAGATGCATCAAACTGATATAAAATCGAACCATCATAGGGACACACGGAAAGGTTATTCTCAGAAATATCAGAACATGGATCCTTGACATGCCATTGAGTTACTTCAGCCAACAACACTACCACTCACATCTGAAGAGTTTAATCCATCATTAGTAAAGCCATTGTCCCCTCCACCTGCACTTGAGCTTAGCCCAACTTGCCCTGCTGATAGGGAACCTGGAGTTGTATCTGGAGCATTCCCTGCAGCAGATGCCTTGCAAGATAATGCTGACACTTGCTGGGAAACACCTTCGACACTCATGCCTGCTTCGACACTGCCTCTAAACTTGTCTCAGTAATCCCAAAGGTGACCTCCAAATATTGATCCAGAAAGAGCTGTGCTATCCTCTTAAAGGACTGCTAGCATTTTCTAGTATGTACAGGCAGAGACCCGAGGAATGTGTGCGGGAGTGAGATGATGATGCAAGGAGCGAACGGTTGCATCAGTCTGAATGTGTTGACATGGACCAACTAAGCACTGATCCTTCAGTCAGTGTTTCAGCACCAGACGTTAGGACAGAATCTAATAGTTTATCTGTTTGGTTTACTGAAGCAAAGCTTCTGCAGTGGCTTAGAGCAAGTTAAGTTGAAGTACCAGACCTAGCTTGGTATACTTTAGAGGATTAAGGGAATGGGCGTGTTTCAGGGCAGACCCATAGACTCACAAATGGAATGCACTGAGGACACACCTTTTCTCTCAGTGGGAAACAAATTTCTGAAGGGATCATAAGTATCTCTAAAGACTGCTGTGATTGATATTTTATTTTGAGCCAGTTTTGACAGTGGAAAATACCCTAATTAAGACGTTTGCACATAACATGGCTGATTGGGTCCCATGGTAGTAGGCGGTAAGCAGTAGCATTTAACAGAGACAAGGTGGGTGTGGTTGCCAAATGGTTAGCAGAGTCAAAGTAGTAACACAATAGCCTGATTTGTATGGCATTGGATACCTAAGCAGAGTGTCCCTAGGAGTGAAATAAATGAGAAACCTACCAAATCTATCATTGATCTGTACAAGTTGAAAAATTCTAGGCCAGTTGAATAGCAGTCTAATTCAAATAGCCAGATATAGAGTCGCAAATGCTCGATCAATTCCCAAAAATTGAGCCAGTTCACAAACCCTTCATTTACGGGGAAGCCAGGTCCCTTTGAGGAAGGCACCCACTACACTAATAAAAAATGCATAGTTAGCCTTTCTCCCAGGCCTGCCCAGTGGAAACTGTGCCTTTTATAAGTGACAATTCATTGGAGAAAGGAAATAATCAGACGTTGGGGATGGTTACTGGACATTGGCTCCAAACTGACATTAATCTAAGTGACCCTAAATTTTAAGGTCCCACAATCAGACTAGGAACATATAAAGGTCAAGTTATAATGGAGTCTTAGCTCAGGTTGATCTCACAGGGGATCCAGTATGAGCCCAAACCTATCCTATAGTAATTTCCCTGTTCTAGAACACATAAATGGAATAGACAGACTCACTGACTGCCAGTACCCCATATGGCTACCTGACTCTAGAACATGGACTACTATGGCAGGGGCAGGAGTGGAAGCTAGTAAAGCTACCTCTACTTAGGAAAATGGTAAAGCCAACGCAATTATGTTTTCCTGGAGGGATTGCAAAGATCAGGGTGCAAAGATTGCACCATCAAGGAATTGAAGAATATAGGGCTGGAGACCATTACTTCCGAACTGAGCTGTTGTCTATGGGGGGACTAGCAAACTCTAGACCTATGTGGTTTGTAAGGGTCCAGGTATAAGCTGTGCTTACACACACACAAGCACCAGCAGCGGTTAAGCCAGTTTTTAGTGTGGGGTTTTTTAATCACTTTATTAGGGGCTCTTACATCTCTTTTATAACAATCCATACATCAGTGGAGTCAAGCATATTTGTACATATGTTGCCATCATCATTTTCAAAACATTTTCTTTCTACTTGAGCCCTTGATATCAGCTCCTTTTTTCCCTCCCTCACCCACCCTCCCACCCTCAAGACCCTTGATAAATTATTATCGTTTTCCTATCTTACACCATCTTCTGTCTCCCTTCACCCACATTGCTGTTGTTTGTCCCCCTCAGGGTGTGGGGATTATGTCTACATCATCATTGTAATCAATTCTCTGTTTCTCCCCCTTCTCCCCCTACATTCCCCCTAAGTGGCCTACGCTGATAGTATTGCTACTCCCATTACTGTTCCTGATGTGTTTATCTGTCCTGGATCCCGTGTGACAAGAGCTCTTATCTGTACCATCTGGTCTAGCTAGATTTGTAAGCTAGAACTGGGATTTGTAAAGTAGAAGTGGGGTCATGATAGGTGGGTGGGGTGGGGTGCGGGAAGCACTAAAGAACTAAAGAAATGTGTGTCTCGTCGGTGCTGTACTGCACTCTGGCTGACTTGTCCCTCCTGTGAGGGATGTCCAATTGTCTACAGATGGACTTTGAGTCTCCATCCGACTCCCTTCATTCACATCATATGATGGTTTGGGGTCTCCTGATGTCTGATACTGTTAGATTCCTCAGGTGGAAATACCTGGGTCATTGGCTTCCCATGAGAATGAATTCACACCGAAGCCTGGTTTGTGATCCAAGTGAATTTTTATAAAGGATAGAAGTGTAAAGGTGAAACTGAGGTACAGGGAGGAAGACAGACATAACTGACAGGACAAGGAAAGCAGAAACAGAAATAGCTTTATTAGGTGGGGCAGTAGGGCGGCTCCCTGCCGAGGTTTCGTGACCTAGGCGGACAGGTCAGGGAAGTCCCATTCAGCAGCTGGGGGCGAGGGTTTTTACAGGGGTAGTGAGGAATGTATGGCAATTAGCATATGGGGTCTGGAGACCTGGAGAATTGCTTGTCATCTCCTTGTAATTCTGACTTTTCAGGGCCCTCCACTGGGAGGCGTGGTTGACAGTACTGGTTGACTCCATTGACTCAATTAAGCTCACCTGGCCTAGATTGAGGTCCTCCCAAGAGTACTGGCTTCGTCTCAACTGCCTGAATTTATTCATGCCATCCAGCCTGGAGCAGCTTCCCACAGTCTGTAAGGGTGGAGGGAGGCCTTGGCAGGTAGAGGTAGAGGTTTCTGCCTCTAGCTCCCTAACACTTTCTGATCCCATCTACACCTTGTGATCACACAGGCTGGGCAACAATTTTATTAAAGCATAGATAGAATCATTTCCAAAGAAAGTATGTGAGTCCTTCTGGCATGGTGAAAAGGATACCTTAAGCATAGATAAAATATGCTTTGCTCCCGGAATGTAGTAGGGGCCCCTTTCACAAATTAAGAAGGGTCATTCATTGTCTAGGGGAAGACTCCTAGTTTCTAAATGACAGTTTTAAAGGGGAGGAGTTTGCCACTCCACAGATGTACAATTAGCTTTCTAATTAGTTATTTAGACCACCCTTGAGGCTCTTTAAATTGCAATCTCAGCTTTTGTCTCTGGATCAGTGTGCTGTCAGATTTATCTCCAGCAGCACTGCTGTGTGAGGACATTCATTAGGGCCTAGCTTCAAGGTTGACCTGCTTACTAACCTGTTCTCACAAGGTCTTCTGTTAATTCCCATATTGCATGCAGAAAATGCCTCTTCTGTCCCTGTCAATTTGGTCAGTGCAAAAAACAGATGGATCTTTGAGAATGGCAGGGGGTGCCTGGAAACTTATCCAGGTGGTGACTCCAATTGCAGCTGCTGTCCCAGAAATGGTTTTATTGCTTGAGTAGATTAATATCTCTTCTAGTATCTGATAGCAGCTACTAATTGGGCAAATGTGTTTTTCTCAATTCCAGTTTTAAAGGAGCAGCACAAGCAGTTTGCCTTTAGCTGTTGTGGCAGTTAGATGTTATGTCAACGTGACCCTGTGGGAAACTGTAGCACTAGTCCCACCTATCAAACAGGTTACAGCCTGATGACTCCTCCTAGGGGATATGAACTTTCAAATAAGAAAGACAATGAGAGCAGCAAGAGGAGATAAGCAGCACCTGAGAGGGGATTGAGGGGCAGCTGGGAGGAGGAGGATGACCAAGCAGCACACACTGCAGAGAACAGCGCAAAAGAGTTACTGAAAGGGATAGCACTTCCAGACCACAGGATTGTCACCATAAAGATAGGTAGACACAAATAGACTACAATGAGAGAGCAGAAACACCAGCCAATTAGAACCGCTTAGGGCATCTCCCCTCGGCCGCCTGAGGGGAGATTCCCGGGTCTTTGAATTGGGAAGCTAGCTGAGGGGGTGGGGGGTACGTGCCAGTGGGGTGTGATGGAGCAAAAGGATCATAATTCGAAGTGACCAGACTGGGACCAGGGAAAATAAAAATATAAATTTCTTTGGCTTCCTGCCAAGACCAGAAGACTGCCAGTGGAGATCCCCCGTCTAGGACTCACTCCTAGTAGTGGGTACTTCACAGCTTACTGAGCCTCACAGGGCTGAGAACAGGGCAGCTGAAAGCAGGTGTTAAGTGATTAACACCAAGAGCTCCAGCCCCCTCCTGAGGTACCACTCAGCACAACCCCTGATCGGAAGACACCCCAAAGGCCTGGTACCTTAAATAATTGGGCCACTCTGAGGATTTATTTTCATATTAGTTGTTACACATACCTGGATTGCATACACCTGACTCATTGACTAAGTATTTGCATCACAAAACAAGAAGCTGGAGCAGGTTTGGCAGGCAGAACAGGTTTTACAAGCCCAGGCAGGGAATTTATATAAGGGAGTTTATATATATCATTTGTATATATTTGTATGATATATTACTTTACGTTTTTTCCTTCCGATCTCATTGGTTTATTTCCTAGACCCCTAACACCCCATCTACCTACTAGTTCGCACCCACAACAGAGACTAAGCTCTGTGTGAAGCTTAGTGTCCCGGACAAACATACATTAACAGCTCTCCTGCATCTTATGCTAGTATGATTTTTCCTATTACTATTATTAAAACTGTCATCTCTTACCCCTTTTCTTTAATTTTCCTTTCTTTAGTCTAAATATCCAAAGTTTTACTTCATAACATCATTAACCTGTCTTTTAGTTTCACTGTACTGATCATCAAAATTTTTCTTACATTTTCAGACTCATAAAACCAAAGACTAATACTACTATCACAATATTTAAAATTGTTTTTGCTCTCAAATACTAGTACCCATTGATCCATCGTTGCAAATGAGGCATTTCAGGCCCAAATACCCCTTCCTTTAACCTACTATATAACACTACCTGATCCTCTACCCTCTTTTTTAACCTACTGCTTCCTTCACTCTCCCAACACTCATAACATTTCCTCCCCAAATTTCATATGACTCCCTTAACACATAAATTAGCAACCTCCCTCAGACACTTAATACAAACTATCCATTAGCCCTCTACTGCACCACCTAATAGAGTTAACCAGTTCCAAATAACATCGCCTACATAACACTCCCAATAGACTCCAAGATGACAAGGAAACAACAGAAGATATTAGTCACACACACACACACACACACACACACACACACACACACAAAACAAGAGAAACATAAACAAATAACCAAATAGCAATCAGACTTAAATGTAATACCTGAAACTGTACAAGTTATGGATTTCCCAGAAAAAGAATGTAAAGAATGATGTTTGTGCTCATGCAACAGCTGAAAGAAGTCTGAAAGGAAAAATAAAACAATAGAAAAGCTATAACCTCATTAGAGAAACAAACAGAAACACAAAAATCAAACACTACAATAGCAGAATTACAAAGCAGGGGTGTCAAACTCAATTAAAAAGCGGGCCATTTGGTGCAACAGGCAAGATTCACATGGGCCACATCACATTTACAAATTTTGTTCAATTTCTATTTTGAAGTGAGGATTCAGGAATATGGATAGGATAATTAAAATACTATAATAGCTTTTATTTAAATATTTATTTTATTTAATGTATTTATAAAACTAAAATTATTGTTTTACCCTTAACTTGACAGTGCTTTCCTTCTACTAGTTTTCACTATGTCTTATGTTGTGACCGGAAAATATAACAAAGTAACTAATAAAAAACACCAAGATTTGGGCAGCTGACAAACGTGATGCACAATTGTAATGGCTTCCCTCTAAAAATGTTCACTAGCACTGCTGCTAGGTATGATCATAACAGCACAACCCAGAGTGCTCTTTTTCACCTTTTCACTATTGGGATCTCTTTACATTATGTGACACTGAGAGTGGCAGACAGATCGCTTCCAATCATCACTGGAACTAGGTCAGTGCATTTATACACATCCGCAGGCCCCCCAAAAAGCACTGGGCCACATGTATACTCATCTTCAGATAAAGGGTTAACGAGGGAATTGTGTGTACGGTATTGCCTCGATCTCCCCTAAGTGCTATTTTCTTCATAACAATTTTTTCTATTTTCATTTTATTTCAGAGCATCGCAGGCCACAAAAAATGCTCCTCAGGGGCTACATGCGGCCGACAGGGCCAGTTTGACACCCCTGCTATGAAGGAAAAGCGGGAGGCTGTAAAAAAAATAGAGATACAGAATTGAAGAGATAGAAACCCAAATTAGTGAACTGAAAGACAAATCTATAGATTCCAATCTAAAGGAAGGACAAATAACCAAAAAATGCAAAAGAGACTGAGAAAAGCTTGATAATAATGTGGGACACCATTAAGAGGAACAACCTGCATCTTGTAGGAATTCCAGAAGAGGAAGAAACAAACAAAGTTACATCCACACAGAGACTAGTCCAAGAGCGCCAGCCAAAGAACTTTGCTCAATGTCTAAAAGAGAAAAGCCGATTGTTTAGGAAGCCAAAAGAACCCCAGCCAGGAGAGATTCTAAAAGGCAAACTCCACGGCATATTGTAGTCAAGATGTCGAACATCAGAACGGAAACAACAAACAATCTAAAAGCACCTAGAGAAAAAGATCAATTACACACAAAGGTTCAGCAACTAAATATGGTGGTATAATACAATTATTTCAAGACAAGAAAAGCCAAAAGCAAGACCACCATTACAAAAAGTACTCAATGAAGTACTGTGGCCAAAAAAACCAACAGCAACAACACACAAACCTGAAACCAACATTCAAGACAATTCCTCACAAAAACCAGCACACACGGAACAACAGCACACACGGAACCAGCACACCAGAGCAAGGGAACGACACAGGAAGAACAAAGAAACTGAACACAATACACATCCAAACACACAACACACGCATATATAAACCAAAATGGTGGAAACAAATACACATACATGTCAATAATTTCACTGAATATTAATGTACTAAATACACCAGTACAGAGACAGAGAGAAGCTGAATGGATAAGAAAGCAAGCTCCATCAATATGCTGCCTACAAGAAAAACACCTCACAAACAGAGACTTGAAGACATTAAAAATCAGAGGTGGAACAAAAGCATACCCAGCAAACAGCAATAAAACTCAGCAGGGGTAACAATATTAATCTCCAAGAAGATAAACTTCAAGGTAAACAACATAACGAGAAAAGATTGAATACTACATAATGATAAAGGGAAAAATAGCTCAGAAAACCATAACTATAATAGTCATCTATGCACTCAATGAAACACCTTTGAAATACATCAGATCCTCATAGAATTGAAAAAGGACCAAGGCACATCGACAGTAAGAACAGAAGACTTCAATACACCACTCTCAAAGAAAAAAAAATGTCAAGAAAAAAGGCAATGAAGACCAAAAAAAGTTTAATAACACAATCAATAAAAACTATCTTGGATGTATGAGCCCCTAATAAAATGTTTTTTAAAAAAACTATCTTGGAGGGAAGATGGTGACTGAGTAACACATACCAGAGGGACTCCACAGAAATCAACCCAGGAGAGCTAGTAAGAGGGAAATTCAACACTGCTGGGTCGCAGGAGGCGCATCATAAAGATAAGTAGGCACAGATCCACAAGGTTTGAAGGGACTGGGGGGCCCTCAAAGTTTAGTATTAAGGTAGTAGATAGACATTGGGCCTCCATTCAAGTACTGCCTCAATGCAACACTGTGTTCTATTAAACTGGCATTCCATGATGCTCACCTTCCCAACACAATCGATGAAGACAAATGAGTGCATAAGCAAATGTGGTGAAGAAAACTGATGGTGGCAAAAGATATAGTGTCTAAGGTCTTAAAGACTCAAGGTAAACAAGCGACCATCTAGCTGAGGAGCAACAAAGCCCACATGGAAGAAGCACACCAGCCTGTGGGATTATGAGGTGTCAAAGGGATGAGGTAGGAGCCATCAAAGAACAAAAAATATTATCATTGTGAACGAGGGGGGTGCAGATTAGGGAACCAAGAGAGACTCATCTGTAGACAACTGGACATCCCCTTACAGAAGGGTTGGGGGGTGGGGCGAGACAGCCAATCAGGGTGCATTGTAGCAACAATGAAACTTACAACTTTCTTCTAGTTCTTTAATGCTTCCTTCCCCACCACTATCATGATCCCAATTCTAATTTACAAATCTGGCTAGATGAGAGGATGTACACTGGTACAGATAGGAACTGGAGAAACAGGGAATCCAGGACAGATGATCCCTTCAGGACCAGTGGTGAGAGTGGGGATACCAGGAGGGTGGAAGGAGGGGGGGGGGAGGGGAAACCGATTACAAGGATGTACATATAACCTCCTCCCTGGGGAATGGACAGCAGAAAAGTTGGTGGAGGGCGATGTTGGACAGTGCAAGATATTACAAAATAATACATTGCCAAGGGTTAATGAGAGAGAGAGGGCAGCGACGGGGGGGGGGGGAATGAGGAGCTGATGCCAAGGGCTTAAGTGGAGAGCAAATGTTTTGAGAATGATGTGGGCAACGAATGTACAAATGTGCTTGACACAATTGATGTGCTATGGATTGTGATAAGAGTTGTATGGGCCCCCAATAAAATGATTTAAAAAAATAAAGATTTATTTGAACATAAAAAATAGATATAACTGATGGCATATATTCAATCTTGTTTTGTTAGGTGCCACCCAGTCAGTTCAGACTCGGTGACCCTATCGACAACATAAGGAAACAGTGCTTGTTTCTTGTGTCATCCTTACACACGTTTTCTCTTTGAGCCTATGATTTCAGTCATGTCAATCCATCTTTTTTGTTGTGCCTTTTCTGTAACAAGCATTCTTTCAGGGACTGGTCTCTCCTGAAAACCTGTCCAATGTCCAACATCTTGCCATCCTTGTATCTAAGGAGCATTTCGGCTGTACTTCTTCCAAGACAGATTTGTTGTTGTTTTTTGGCAGTCCAATTACTTCCAATATTTTTCACAAGCACCATAATTCAAATACATCGATTCTACATTGATCTTCCTTAATCAATGTCCAATTTTTACATGTGAATGAGATGATTAAAAATGCCATGGCCCCCAAAAGACTGGACTGGAAAACGCTCCTAAGGGCCAGCAAACGATCCCTGAACTAACTACAAGCTTTTCTCTTGTGAACTGTTTTGTTCTGTTCTTTGTCAGTGGTTTGTTTTTGTTATTTTGTTGCCTGGTTGTATACTGTTGCTTTGTTTTCCTCTGTCTTGTTTTCATGCATGTTAGTGTCTCCACAGGTCTGTCTGAATAGGACAGGCTGGATGAACTATCTGGAGGAAAAACAACGGGACCGACAGTTCCGGGGAGACTTGGGGTGGGGGGGGAGAGGGGTATAAGGAAGTGGTGTTAACAAACCCAGGGACAAGGGAAAAACATGGGACCCCAAATGGTAGAGAAGGGGGAGTGGCAGGCCTGGTGGGAAATGATCAAGGTTAAGGTTGCTTAGAGAAGAGGTATACTCTAGCCCAGGTGGCGACGAAGCATGGTAGTAGGGCAGGAGGAAAGTCAAGGGAGATGGAGGAAAGAGCTAGGAGTCAAAGGGCATTCATGGAGGTCTAGATAAATACATGTACATGCAAATATATGTAGGAGGATGGGGAAATAGATCTATGTGTCTATATTTATAAGTCAAGTATTAAGGTGGCGGAAGGACCTTGGGCCTCTACTCAAACACTCCCTCAATGCATGAATACCTTCTTTTATTAAATTGGAACTCTATGATGCTCACTCTCCCGACACAACGGCTGAAGTCAAAGTGGGTGAACAAGTAAATGTGGTGAAGAAAGCTGATGGTGCCCGGCTATCAAAAGAGGTAGTGACTGGGGTCTTAAAGGCTTGAAGATAAACAAGTGGCCATCTAGCTCAGAAGCAACAAAGTCCACATGGAAGAACACACCAGCCTGTGTGATCGAGGGGTCCCAAAGGGGTCAGTTACCAGGCATCAAAGAACAAAAAATCATATCATTGATTGCACACCTCCATGATAGGATCGCTGAAGACAAATGGGTGCATAAGTAAATGTGGTGAAGAAAGCTGATGGTGCCCAGCTATCAAAAGAGATAGTGTCTGGGGTCTTAAAGGCTTGAAGGTGAACAAGCGGCCATCTAGCTCAGAAGCAAAAATGCCCACATGGAAGAAGCACACCGGCCAGTGCGATCACGAGGTGCCCAAGGGACCAGGTATAAGGCATCATGCAAAAAAAAAGATGTAAGTGTGTGTATGTATGTGTATATATGTGTATATGTATGTGTATATATGTATATATATACCATATTAAATGAAGGGGGAAGTGCAGAGTGGAGACCCAAGGCCCAAGTGTCGGCCAATGGAGATCCCCTCATAGAGGCGTTTAGGAGAGGAGATGGGTTAATTAGGGTGCGAGGTAGTACCGATGAAGAACACAGCTTTCCCCCAGATCCTGGATGCTTCCTCACCCCAACTACCATGATCCAAATTCTACCTTGCAGGCCTGGATAGGACAGAGGCTGTACACTGGTACATATGAGGGCTGGAGGTACAGGGAATCCAGGGTGGATGATACCTTCAGGACCAAGGGTGTGAGGGACGATGCTGGGAGAGTGGAGGGTGAGTGGGTTGGAAAGGGGGAACTGATTACAAGGATCCACATGTGACCTCTTCCCTGGGAGAGGGACAGCAGAGAAGGGGGGAAGGGAGACTCCGGATAGGGCAAGATATGACAAAATAACGATGTATAAATTACCAAGGGCACATGAGGGAGGGGAGAAAGGGGAGGGAGTGGGGAAAAAAAAGAGGACCTGATGCAAGGGGCTTAAGTGGAGAGCAAATGCCTTGAGAATGATTGGGGCAGGGAATGTATGGATGTGCTTTATACAATTGATGTATGTATATGTATGGATGGTGATAAGAGTTGTATGAGTCCCTAATAAAATGTAAAAAAAGAAAAAAAAATGCCACGGCATGGTCAGGTGCAACTTGGTACTCAAAATATTCAGTTACCCAAATACATGTCTTCTGATCTCTTTGACTGCTGCATCCATGAGCATTGATTGTGGATACAATCAAGACAAAATCCTTGACAACTTCAACCTTTTCTCCATTTATCATGCTGTTACCTACTGGTCCAGTTGTATTTTGGTTTACCTTATAGAGTAGTAACCCATACTGAAGGCTGCAATCCTTGACCTTCATCAGCAAGTGCTTCCATTTCTCTTCATTTTCAGCAAGCAAGGTTGTGTCATCCGCATATTGCAGTTTGTTAATATGCCTTCCTCCAATTCTGGTGTCACATTCTTCATATAATCGAGCTAATCATACAGATTGAGTAAGTATGGTAAGACAATATAAACCTGACTAACACCTTTCATGATTTTAAACTATGCAGTATTCCCATGTTTGATAAATTACAGAATGGAGACATAGGTACATAGGTAAAAATTTTCAATTTCTGTATCACTAGCTTGAATGGTTGGTATGTAAATTTGAATAATCACAATTGTTTGGATTTCCTTATATGATGATAGATTTTGCATCACAGACAGCATTATACTCTAGATCTTGAAATGTCCTTTTTGACAATGCATGAAACACTATTCCTCTTGAATCTATCATTCTCAGCAAGCTACATTTAGATTCAGAATGGCCAATGCTAGTCCATTTTGGTTCACTAACACCAGGAATATCTATTTCTGTCTTCCATTTCATTTTTTACAACTCTCAATTTTCCTAAATCCCTACATTCTAAGTTCCATTACTGTATATACTCAAGTATATGACCTGAATATCTGCCGAAGCACCTAATTTTACCACAAAAATTACATTAAAATGTGCTGAAAAACGTGGCTTACCCACATGGAAGAAGCACACTGGCCAGTGCGATCACGAGGTGCCAAGGGACCAGGTATAAGGCATCATGCAAAAAAAAAACACAAACAACGATATAAGTGTGTGTATGTATGTGTATATATTTGTATATGTATATGTATATGTATATGTATGTATATATATATACCATATATATATATATATATATATATATATATATATATATATATATATATATATATATATATATACCATATTAAATGAAGGGGGAAGTGCAGAGTGGAGACCCAAGGCCCAAGTGTCGGCCAATGGAGATCCCCTCATAGAGGCGTTTAGGAGAGGAGATGGGTTAATTAGGGTGCGAGGTAGTACCGATGAAGAACACAGCTTTCCCCCAGATCCTGGATGCTTCCCTCCCCCCCCCCCCCCCAACTACCATGATCCGAATTCTACCTTGCAGGCCTGGATAGGACAGAGGCTGTACACTGGTACATATGAGGGCTGGAGGTACAGGGAATCCAGGGTGGATGATACCTTCAGGACCAAGGGTGTGAGGGACGATGCTGGGAGAGTGGAGGGTGAGTGGGTTGGAAAGGGGGAACTGATTACAAGGATCCACATGTGACCTCTTCCCTGGGAGAGGGACAGCAGAGAAGGGGGGAAGGGAGACTCCGGATAGGGCAAGATATGACAAAATAACGATGTATAAATTACCAAGGGCACATGAGGGAGGGGAGAAAGGGGAGGGAGTGGGGAAAAAAAAGAGGACCTGATGCAAGGGGCTTAAGTGGAGAGCAAATGCCTTGAGAATGATTGGGGCAGGGAATGTATGGATGTGCTTTATACAATTGATGTATGTATATGTATGGATGGTGATAAGAGTTGTATGAGTCCCTAATAAAATGTAAAAAAAGAAAAGAGGAGAAAAAATGATTAGGGCAAAGACTGTACAGATGTGCTTTATACAATTGATTTATGTATATGTATGAACTGTGATAAGAATTTTATGAGCCCCTAATAAATTGTTAAAATTAAAAAAAAAACGTGGCTTACACTCAAGCATATATGGTAATTGGTGTTTTCAGCTATCTCTTCTCCTTTTGAGTCATGTCCCATCAGTAAATGAAGGTCCTGAAGGCTTTACTCATGTAGGGTGTATTCCACCCACATCACAATAGACTCTACTTTGTGAAGGCAGTTCTCCTGGAGTCATACTGAGTGTCTTCTGGACTGAAGGCTCATCTTCTGGCACCATCTCTGACAATGTTGTTTCTACTCTTAAGGTTTTCTGTATCTGATTCACTCTGTTTGTCTCCCTGTGAGACATTCCTGTTGACAAGCCACTGGGAGCTACACTGATGGAGCCAGGGCCCTGGAGATGGAGGAGTCATATGGAGACCCATGACATCGCTCAGATGCTTCCACCACCACTGGATCCGGATTTTTCACCCACTGGCCTGTGATTTTCCTCATTCAACATCATTGCATGTGTTGCTTGAGTCTGAAGAGGAATTTATAGACTGGTATTGGACATATGGACTAATATCAGACTTATGGACTTGATCTGGACTGGGCAGGGATGTTTTCTCAATATACAGTTGCTCTTTTATATAAAGTTCTTTTTTATACACGAGTGTCTCCCTGGATCTCTATACCTGGACTAACACACACAACCACCACAGTAAACCTGAGTCATGAATATCCCCGGGAGAAGCAGCTAGATTATGGGCCCCAAATGAACTCTAGCTCCAGCCCAAGAATAGTCAGTTCTGAAAACATGGCCCTGCTCAATACTCACTCACATGAAAAGATCACTGAAGAGCGTCCTACACATTGTGGTGAGAAAGCAGATGGTGCCTGGCTCTCAAGTGGAATCGTGTTTGTGGTTTTAAGGTGTGTATTCAAATAAAAAGCCATCTAAGTAAGGAGTCCACTAAGCCAACATGGAAGAAAACCAGCTCGTATGAGTCAAAGATGACAATAAACTCAAATATGATGAAAGAAGTAATATCAGACCTAAAATTATGAACACCCAATTTGTGGAAGGCTATGGAGGACAGTAGGAGCCCAAAATCCATCTGCAGAATATCAAGACAAATTAAGCCACTGGCAGATCTCTAGTTACAGGCAAAGGTCTGAAATACTTACTACCAAACACAAATCATTGTCATCCTGATTATGCTGGATCAAACTTGGGATTTGATCAGTTGACCTTCTAGATCCATCCTGAATTTGTTCTAGGTGTAAGGATCTCTTGCTTACTCCATGATAAAAACTTCTTCCCTGGCCTTTAAAATATTGATGGTGGTGGGTTAGGAAAAAAAAATGATGGTGGTGCTTTTTATTTGTCTTTATATATTATTGTCTTATCCATATCATTTTATTTTTTGTTATTATTTCTGTTGGATTTACCAGTTGAAGCACAGGAGTGGATAAATATAGTTAACTGATGAAAGGGTTTCTAGGAGATATAGGGGTGGGTGAGCAGGGATTGGGGAGGGTGAGGCTATTTCAGGAGTAAACAATGAAGGTGGGAGGGGGGGTGAGTACTAGGACTCAAGGTGATTACACAACTCAATTTAAAGATGATTTAACCATGGGAGTGGGGGGGTATAGAGAAAATATTCTGAAATTGTGGTAATGATTGTACAATTCTTCTTGATATGACTGAACTATTGAATTGTGTGAATGTGGATTAAAGAGAATTTCAAAACTTAAAGTACAATGCTTTCTGTAATATGAAAATATCTATATACCTACAAGGAAGCCCAATTAGTATGACTATTATTCTAATTTAAGAATAAAGAAATTGAATTCTACCAACTTCAGTCTGAACTGATCACAAATATAATCAAGATGCATTATTGATAATTGGAATGAGAGCTGGAACAAAGAGGGACAATAGTTTGAAACTATGGCTTCAAAGAAACAAAAGTTGCTGATCGCATGATAGAATTTTCTGAGATGGACTTAAATGCAATACCTTTTTCAACAACATAATGTGTACTTGGATAGACAGCATACAGAATGTATAGATAGGTCTCATACTGACTACCTCCATGGGAAGAGATGACAGAGAAGCTCAGTAATAGCAGCCAAAAGGCTGACTGTGAAACAGAACATCAATTGCTCACATAAAAGTTCAGGTTGATGTTGAAAATTAAAACATGCCCACAAAAGCCCCAATATGACCTTGCATATATCCCACCTCAATTTTATAGACACATCAAGAACAGCATTAAATATTAACAACACTGATGACAACTGATATGCTGTGGGATGAAATAAATGACAAGGTTATATAATAAGAAAGCAATATGCCAATAAAAAGAAAATAAAGCAGATATCAGAAGAGACCCTAAAACTTGCAGTTGATTTAAGAAATGAAGTTCACAGAAAATCACAAAGGGCAGATTAATGAGACAAAGTATCAAATATGCAGACTTGAAGTTAGAAAACCAAAAAGGAAGAACACACTCAACATATCTCATGCTGAAGGACTGAAAAAAAAAATCCAAGCCTTGAGTTAAACATTAAGGATTCCTATGGGCAAAATATTGAACAAAGCAGGAAGTACCCAAAGATGATGGGAAGAACACTCACTGTACTGAAAAGTACATTCAGCTATTTTAAGAGGTAACTTCTGATCAAAAACCAATGGTATTGAAGGAAGAAGTCCAAGCCCTATGAAAGGCATTCGCAAAAAATAAAGTTCCTGCAATTGGTCAATGGAAATGTTTCTTCAGCGAAGTAATATACAGGCTCGTCTATGCCTAAGAAATTTGGCACAAGGTTACAAGGCCAACTGAAAATCTGTGCCTACGTCAAAGAAAGGTGACACAACAGACTGCAGAAGTTATCAAACTTCTTATATTAATATCTGTTAAATAAACTTTTGCTGAAAAAAAATCATCAATGGTTACAATCAACAGAGTGCTGCCAGAAATTCAAGTCAGATTCAGGAGAGGATGTGGAACAAAGGATTTATCATTGATTATATGAGATGGATCTTGGCTGAACAAAGATAACAACTGTTGCTACTTGCGTTGTAAAGGTAACAGGGTACATAGATCATAACTATTGATCACATTTGGAAAAATGGGAATTCCTCAACCCTTGATCATCCCTGTACAAACCAAGTGGTATTTGAGGCATTCATTGGAATAGAACAATATGGGGCTGTTTAAAAGCAGCTAATATTCATGTCAGAGCTGCTTTCTTTCGCCATATTTAATCAAAATATATGGTGAAATAATAATCTAAGAACATATGAAGACAGGCCCAGGATTGGAGAGAGTGTTTATTAACAACTTACAATATACAGATGACACCTCAACTGCTACAGGTGAGGACCTGAAACACTTGCTGATGAAGATCAAGGGTTGCAATCTTCAGTATGGAATACAACTCAATGCAAAGGAAACCAAAACCCTTATAATCAGTAGTCAACATTATGGTAAAGACTAATATTATCTAAAATGTCATTCTGCTTGGATTGACAAGCAATGCCCATGGAAGGAGCAGTCAAGAAAACAAACAGTATTGCACTGGACAAATCTGCTGCACAAGACATTTTAGTGTTGAAGAGCAAGGGAGTCACTTTGAGACTGAGACCTGTCTGACCCAAGAGAGTGTGGCATTTGGGCATTAAGACCAGAGAAGAATGGATACATTTGAATCATGGTATTGATGAAGAACAGTGAGAAGACCAGGGACAGGCAGAACAAGTATTCTAGAACAAATACAGCTAGAATGATCCTTAATGGTAAAGATGACAAGATTTCATTTCACATACTTTGAACATATTGTCTCAAGATGTTGGACATCAGACTTGTTAAAATAGGGTAGTAAAAAAGATTCTCACAATGGACTGATAAAATGGTTACAAGTTCTAACCTAATTGTGAAGAGGCACAGGACGGTAGTATTTTGCTCTTTTGTACACTGGGTTGCTATGAGGAACCAACTAAATAGCACCTAAAAATGATCAGCTTAATGAGCTTTGTCTTCTCTTGATGAATGTTTCTTCTTGATTACATTTCATTGACTTACCTTCAATGCTACCTACTTCTGTAATCTTTTGGATTTTAATTTGCTGTGTTGGTATAATTTCTGTTTCATTTATTTTGTTATTGTAGTCGTCCCTGAATTTTCCCAGTTTTGTTTGCCTTGCAATATTCTCTATGTAAAATGCCCAATTATTAACTATTAGGAAGTTCCCATGACATTTCTTCCTTAGAAAGGGTTTCTAGATCTTTATTTTGGTGAATTGTTTCTTTGGGTGAAATGAAATTGAATTCTTCAGTGTACTGTAATGGTACTATTTGTACTTAATTGGTGATTATATGTTGTTAGGTGCTAAGCACCTGTCTCCTTATGGGTGTGACACAGAACAGGAATGACTATAATTCTCTGTTCACTGTGGAGTGCAGTTGAGAACAGATTTAGAAGATGTTGGCCACTATCATTAGTCAAAAAGTGGCCCCCACCTGTAGGTAGAACTCCTATGGTAAATGGGTGGGGGGAGGGGGAGGGCTGGGCACCTGGGCTGCCAGCTATTGATATGGGGCAGTTGTCAGCTCATTGTTCTGATCAAACCCTGTTCACAAAACTTCATAATGTTCAACAGCAATGGGTACAAGAAGAAAATCTTCCAATGTTGATTATAGTGATGATTTCACATTAAACACAAATTTCATAATGGATGTGCTGTAATGTCAGTTGAGAATTTACTAGTCTCGTGTCTTCATATTTAGATTTTATTCAGCTTCTTGTAGTCAGCATTCAAATAATCTCTCTATCCTCTCCTCTAAAACTGAGGGTCCCTGGATTTTCATTCGTGTTTTATTTGGTCTTTCACATATTTCTTGTACAGGATCTTGGTAGTGTGTCTGTTTGGGCCAGGTCCGGACCAGGCAGCCCCTTGCACCAGCCTCTCAAGAAGACAAATGACCTGCTGAACTTCAAAGCAGCTGCCTCCAGCATGTCACAAAGCTTACCCCCAGGCAGAACACAGACTCCCCCCCAGCGTGCCAGGAATCAAGTTTGCTGAGAACAAGATGATTTATGGACAGGTCATCTCCTGCTCCGAAACTTGCAGCCGCAGTACAAAGAACCTCCCTTCCCCTTACCGGCCCATATGCCTTTAAGCTCATATAATATGTATATATCCTGCCACCCTAGCACCATGCGCGACTTCCTTAACCTATTCTTGTTGAGTTGCGGAATCCATCTGGGAGTTCTTTTCCCTCAATAAAATCTTTCTCTTTCACTCATTTTTGTCTGAACCCTGCCTCTGTTCTGTGACTCTGTCTCAATCTCTCGGTGTCTATTTAATCTTGGCAGAAGTCCTTCTTGATTATCTTTTAGTTCTATTTCCACATGACTTTTTGGAAAAGCTTTACTCACTTACTTAACATTTCATCATTTCATAATTTAAAATATAGTAGAGATGACCAAAACTACAGCCCCAACAAACACTTATGGGGTTGCTGAGTTGAAAATCTTAAACAGCACCCAACATGCACAGCAACAACAATCTAATACTAAGTTTTTATTTAATTAAAGAACACTTCATCATTGTACCTGTTTACAGAATTAGTTTCGCATTCAACAATTCTTAATTTGTTTCTTTTGTGACATTAGTTGTAATCCCTTAAACATCCTTTTTGGGTTCCCATTTCACCCTCTTCCTGCCTTCTGAACTTGGCTTTTAGCAACATTTCTTCTCATATGATTGTCAGTAATACTTTGTTCTCATGAGTCCTCACAAGTGTTACTATTTTACAGGTCTGTCCAGTATGGCATAAAAATGATCTCTGGGAATAGGTTCATTTTCAGGTTTGACGGATGTTTAAGGGTTATAGTCTTAGGGGGAGAGGGGATTCTCTACCTGTCTTTATCAGACCAGTGAAGCTGGTCTTTTCTCTCCTACTCTGTTCAGGATCTTCGATTTTTACTAGAGTGGTAGCCAGGAACCTTCCAGTTCTCCTCGTCTTAAGGTTAGAGAGGTTGTGGGATACAGAAAGGTTTTCCCCAGGTTGTCACAACCTTATTATGACACATGGTAAATGACTGTACACTTGGAGGTCAGCTGCTTAGAGGGTATCTTGTCACAGGTGTATCCCCAGTGTTTCCCCCTTCCTATTGTGTGTGCATTCCTAGCTTGTCCCCTTCCTGTCACGCATAAACCTATTGTACAGCCCCTTCCTGTTACGCATATGGTTACCTGTCACTAGGGGGCTTGAATGTCCTCAAAATGTATATACAGCATGATTAGAAATATGATACATTTTCTCTCTGTGTGTGGACCTGGCTGTTGAGATCATGGCCGTCCTGAAGGTGAGCAATTGTATACTTTATTTTGTCTGTTGTCTCTTTAATTTTACCCCTCAATTACACAACTGGACCCGTTTGATTGTGGGAGTTGGTACCCCTCAGGAGGTAGGAGTTCATGTGGTCCAATAGTTCTTTAACCTAATTGTTTGGGTCTTTGATTTCAACTCTTTTCCAAATGGAAAGAGACTAACAGTTGGAACTTAACTGGTCACCACGCAAGCTTATAAGACTCCCTGTAACTGCTACTCATCCAAATAAAATGCAAAACATTCGGTTTAAAGACTGTTACACCAATTGACCTAGACAGTCTCCAAACTATGGTCTTTACCCTTCCAGTCCAGTGCCTCAGAACTTGAAGGTGTTTTTGGATATGAATAAGTTTTCATAACTTTGTACCCTGTATGCTCTATCACATACGTGGACATATTGACATATTTACAGTACAAATAAGTATATCAAAATAGTCCCTGCCACACAGGTATACTCCCACAGACCACCGGTTCAACTCATATCTACCTATATATATACATATACTTGTAAATTATTATTTGCTTTCACTGTTATTTCAAAATGGTGATTGGTATCTTTAAAAGGCATTTGAATCCAAAAACACAAGTAAATAGATAATGAATGATTGACTACAAGCTAAGCAACTCTAAGAATTGCTGGCAGTTCCCAAAAGCTGAGAAAAACGATATACGGACCTCCCTTATTTCAGAGAGAGAACAAGGTGCTGTCAACACTTGCCTTCAGATTTCTGGCCTCCAGAACCGAGAATAAACTTCCCTTTGTTTTAAGCTACCTTGCTTATGGCATTTAGTTGTTGCTGATGCACAAGTTTACTGATAGTCATGTGCCAGGCTAGCCATTACTGTCTGCCTTCGCAAATCAGATGATAAACAATTGTGGTTACACATTAAATATAGCAAGAGGTCTTACACATCATCGTAACTTGCTTGTGTGAAACATTAATAAATATTCAAGAATCTTGGGCTTCTTGGCTTCACCAGGAATGCTACAGCATCCCTGCCGAATGTAAGACCCATGAGGGTCTGCCTTCTTCTTGTACAGCCAAATGCAACTGTGTTTGGGGGGGAAAAGAGGAAAAAGACTCAAAGGTAATTAACAAACCACTAATATAAAATGTTATATATATGGATAGAGATTACTGCAAGGATGAGAATTCTTAGGATTCTAATAAATTCTTAGAAATGAGCACTAAAACTATGTAGTCAAGTAATTCTGGTTTTACATAAAGAATGCCTGTAATTTTAACAATTAAACAGTGGTGTCAGGTAGATGGAAAGATGTACAGATGTCTCCAAGAGCTGGACTCTGTCTAAATGTGAAGCTATGACAGCACATGTTCCAGAATTCCTTGTCTGATTAACTGTTCACACTTCCAACGAGGTAAAAAATGCTGAGGGAAAAAAGGGACACAGAAAAGAAATTATTGGAAAATAACCTCTTGGATTATATTTTACATCTATAAAAAACAAACTAACAGCTTATTTTAAAATTCCAACAGTGATAGATCATAATCAACTCAACAGTAACAAGTAGTTAATAAGGAATTAAGTTAACTTTACTATATTTATTGCTTTATTCAAATTTTGTTAAAGCTATTGGTATTTTAATCAGAATTACTTAAATGAATTGTATAGTTTAAATTAAATTCAATAAGAAACTTGTAAACACAGAAGTGGTTTTTTGCCCAACTTTAATAAACCCTGAATTTTCCAGGAGTGTAACTAGTATATATTTTTTTAAAAGAGAAGAACTTATGAATTAAGGACATCAGGTATAATGAATAACTATACAGACAACTTACAACAAAGATACAAGAGATCTAGTAAAACTAGGTAATCTTGGAACCTTGAGCTTCAGAAGAAATTATAGAAAAGTGGACTGAAAACTAACTAGAAGATGAAGGGAAACAAAAGTGGTGCAAGAACAGACAGGTGAATTGTCAGCTAGCCTGACGCATTCCACCCAGACAGAAGCCTGGCACATTGGTAGCTGGCACTAAGAAAGGATCCTCACTTGTTTCCCACACCCTCCTGATATCACAATTGCCAGCCCCTACCTTCACCCATACACCAGACAGAGATATCCTTGTAAGTCCATTTCTGCTTGAAGACAAAGCTATGCCCTCATGGTTTAACATCCCCATGCCTAGAGATGGATTATCATCCCCATGCCCAGAAATGCTTGAGATTCTCCTCATAGCACTAGCAAAAAATACAATGCTGGATCCCTCGCTGCTCTTGGACACGTGGAAAGTTCCCCCACGATTAGCCATTCTGACCCAGCTGCTTCTCTACCAGAAAGATTCCCCTCAGCTATCACCTAAGCTGTAAAAACACCCTACTGGATCAGGTGCGTGGACCACAGAAAACAGATAGGCCTGCCAAGCTCCATCTGGAATCAATATTCAACCCCCTAGAGGCTGTGACCTATACAAAAAGGTCCTCACCCCAAGTTTTCTCTTTGTTTTTCCTTTTCCTTCACTTCCTTTTATTTATTTTAATCACTTCTGCACTCTGCTTTCTTCTTTATTTCTGCTTCTACTTCTATTCTTTCCATTTTAATTTACTTTTCCAGTTCCCTTCCTTTCCTTTTTTATGTTTTGATTAGCTTCTCTTTTATTTTTCTCTACCTTGGTTTTTGACACACACACACACACACACACACATACTTCTAGTTATTAAATTCCTTTCACTTGCTCTTGTTTGTCCGCTGTCTCTTGCTGGTTTCTTTTTCAAAAATTATTTCTTCGTTGGCAATTTTTTTGTCCCTTCCTGTTCTACCTGACAGTGGACACCAATCGCAGGCCTAGCCACCTCTATGCCTGTAGTCATACCTATACAGTGACAGACACTACATACTCCTGTACCACCTGATCATCTTTACGTAAGTGAGACCACCAAACAAACCATTGCTAACTGTGCTATAATAACAACAAACAGTACCACACACATTCTCAAATTATCCTTTACAACAACCAGTAGATAGGTGGAGTGTCTGCAGTCTCAAGATACTAAGATCAATTAAACACAAAAACACTAATACTACAACATCTCAGTGGCAAAGGCAATTTAAGTTTATATGAAGAAACAAGACAGAACAGCTGAAGCACATGACCAATAAAGAGCTAGAAGACCTTTTTTCAGGAAGAAAAGGCATTGAAATTACCTCATAAACTATTAAAAATTATACTTTTATACTATCAATGAACCGGGAGAAAGGAAAGATTGCGAAGCTAAAGAAAAACTGAACACACACACACACTTTAGAGTAATTCAGGAAAGCACTAAAATAACACATCAATTGAAACTAGAAACCGTACACCACAGCAAAGAGAAATTCAGAAGATTAATACTAAGATGAGAGAAACAGATAACGCATTAGAAGAGCAAAGGACTTTGCGAGTAGAAGGAGGCAGGGGAAGGGAGTGGTAAGCAAACAACGCCAAAGACAGGGGAATAACTAAGGAATTAAAATCAACAATGAGGAGGACATAGAGATCCTGGTGGTGTTGGGGTAACAGCAATTTAGCTGAGAAGAACTACTAAGGTGGAAGAAGGGTGAGTGTGATGGTGAGGTAGAAGAAAGGTAAAAAGAAACAGGAAAGATCTAGGAAGCAAAGCTATAGATAGAGGTATAAGCATAAGTGTGTACCTATGTAAATACATTAATTCATAAAAATAGAGGTATTGGTCTATGTACATCATATATGGCAAGACATTGATGTAGTAGATGGACTTTAGGTCTCTGCTCAGGGCCTGCCTTCAATACAAGAATACTTTGTTCTAAGAACCTGGCATGTTGTGATGCTCACCCTCCTGGCATGATCGATGAAGACAAAATGGGTGCACAAGCAAATGTGGTAAAGAAAGCTGATGGATTGCCTGCAACAATGATGCAAAAATAGAGCGATACTGGGGATGGTTCAGGACTGGATGGGGTGTGCTCTCTTGTCTAGAGGGTCACTGTGAGGTGGAGCTGGTTCGACAGCACCCGACCACAACAACAACAGAAAACTAAGACTGGCTCTGACAAGTGTCAGATGCTGCTCACCCAGGCTTGGACATTAACTTTCCATCGCATTAAATGTAATCGCTTGGTGTCAGAGTTGGAGAAGCTGCTATTCATACTCTAGTGATCAAGTGTTATGTGAGAAAATTACTTGTACATTTACTAGTTTGCTATTCATACCTTATTTCAGTTTAGCTTAATAACCCATTCCCTTGTTTTCTTTATCTCTGGGGAAAATAAGTATCACTAATTGGAGCAGGATATGTGAAAGTACTGCAAAAATAAAACACACCATGCTAATATTAAAAAAAGAAAGCTGATGGTACCCCTTCTATCAAAAGATATAGCATCTGGGATCTGAAAGGCTTGAGGTTAAACAAGCAGCTGTCTAGCTGATAAACAAACCCACATGGAAGAAGCACACCAGCCTGTGTGATCATGAGATGGGATCAGGTAACAGGCATCAGAAGACCCAAAACACACACACACACACCCCACACCCCTCCCCCCAAATCCATCTGTAGATAATGGAACATCTCCTTGCAAAAGGGTCACAAGGGATGAGTCAACTAGGATGCAGTATAACACCAATGAAATATACAATATTCCTCTGGTTCCTTGAGGTTCCTCACCCCCCACTACCATGACTCCAGTCCTGCCTTTCACTGCGGACTAGACCAGAACATGTACACAGATACAGATAAGAGCTCCAGACACACATTGAATCAAGGAATAACAATGGAAGCAGTGATACCAGGAGGGCAGGAGAAAGGTGACTCCAATGATTGACACATAACCACACCCCCACCCCAGGGGGACGATCAACAGAAACCAAGGGTGACGGGAGAGAGTGGTTGGTTAAGATATGAAAATAATAATTTATAATTTATCAAGGGGTCAAGGTGGGGTGGGGAGGGAGGGGAAAAAGAGGGACTGATATTTTGACCCTGGCCTCTAAACCCCTGATAAGGCCTGACCGTGGCAGCCTGCTCTCTGCTGGCTCCTCTAAGCCCCATGTCCATCACATGGCTGGTTCATTTTCTGTCAGCGCCCACGTAACTGACATATCTCCCCCACTTGCCTGAAAAGACAGCCAGGAGATCACCTCGCTAGGGTTTGGGATCAACGGTGGCCCTCTCTCCTTTGGGGACTGCCTACACCAGAGGAGCTCTTAACACTGGTCTCACTTCATGCCCTGCCTTGCCCTAGGGGCTAACTGACCTTGGGGCACAGCAAGGCCAGTATCATCACAAGGGCATACGGACTGCACCGCTTGGCCTCCTAGTACAATCCTGCCCCTTGAGAGTCCCTGGGGTCTAATAGTAAGGGCTCAAATAGAAAGTAAATGTTTAGAAAATAATCTTGGCAACATATGTACAAATATGCTTGATACAATTGATGTATTGATTGTTATAAGAGCTCTAAGAGCCCCTTTATTAGTCTAGGTACTTTGGAGAAATAAATCTACAGCAACTTGTGTATAAGAGAGAGTTGTATGTAAAGGTTAAGTGCGCATCTAGAAAATATCCCAACCCAGTGCTGCCCAAGCCCACAAGTCCAACATTAACCCATTAGGCCAATAACAGTCCACAAAGTCCTGCTCCATCTCACAAAACAGACACAATGATGTCGACTGCAGAGGAAAGCTGAGTCAATGAATATGTAAGCATCTCAGCGCTGGCAGGGGTCTCCACGTGGGTGCTCCAGCACCCAGGGCTGCATCGGGGTACGTTCATGTGGCTTTTCCCTGGGGATGTCTTGCAGGAAGTCTGTCTTGCAAGCTGAAGCAGGGAACTGCGAAAGCAGTTGCACCCTGGTGTGACCACAAAGCAAGAGACCCGAGAACTAGAAAGGTGAGGCTCACTGAGCCATTTATCCCTCTGCCCTTCAATTAACCCCACATGTGCTTATCGGCCAGGTTGGCACAATAAACTAACTGAGTCCCCAGTAGTATGATCTTTTAATTTTAAAAAAGAGCAAATGGACTAGAATTGAATCAGACAGAGTTCATCAGTGAGATTAAAGAAAATCTCTCAACCTAATTTGGTAAAGGAATAATTTTTTAAATAGACAAGAAAATCTAGAGAAAATCACAGAATTCTGTGGGACAACATCAAGTACATTATGTGTGATTGGACAAAAAAACAGGAAGAAACAAACAAAACAATCAAAAGAGCAGAGAGAAGGAAACTTCCTTAATATATCATGACATGGTAAAAAATGTACTCATGAAGCTAAACAAACCAAAAGCAGGGCTGACTGAAATAAAATAATCATGACATATCATGATGAAAGTTACAAATGACAGGAATCCTGACAGCAATTGAGGAAAAATAAGTTACTTAAAAAGAGGAACTGGAAACAAAAATTGTCTTAGAAAAAGTGCATCCAGAAGGCTCTGTAGCAGAAAATGACAAGACTTGGTTTAATGTACTTTGGACATGTTGTCCAGGGAGACAGACCTTGGAGACGTGTCCCACGCATGATAAAAGTACCGGGTTTTAGAACCGAGGAAAACCTTCAACAAGATGGATTGACACAGTAGCTGCATCACTGGGCTCAAAGATAAGAACAATAGTGAGGACTGCACAGTATGGGGCAGGGTTTTGCTCTATTGTCCATAGGAACACTGAGTTGGAATAACTCCACAGCACCTTCCAATAACAGCAACAACACCACCATCTATCATACACGAACACACTGAAGCAGGAAAAGTAAACATACATATTGAAAAGAAAAGAGAAACGAGTCATGCAATTAAAAACTCCCAATACATTCAAAGAAGAGTTGACACCAATTTTATTCAAACCATTGTAGGACATAATAAAAATGGAAAGTCCCCAAATTCATTTTATGAAACTTGTAAAATCATTATACCCAAATCAGACAGAAACATAGCCAGGAAAGAAAATAATACAGCAATATCCCTTATGAACATAAATGTAAAAATATCTCAACAAAACCCTACCTAATAAAGCCAACAATAAATATCTCAGTAAAGTAAATCATCATGACCAACATGAATTCATAACAAGGGTGCAATGATGGTTACATATTAGAAAAACAATCAATGTTATCCACTATATAAACAAAACAACAGGAAAGAACTTTATAACCATATTAGAAAAATTCAAATCCTACAATCCTGAGAAGAAAATGGGACCAACGGTTCCAGGGGATAAGAGAAAGGGAGAGCTAGGGAAGGGGGAGGGGAGCCAACAGACCCACGGACAGGGAACAACAAGAGATCTAAAATTGATGGAGAGGAAGGTGTGTAGAATGCCTGGTGGGGTTAGATCAAGTGCAATGTAGCTGAAAGAGGAATTACTGAGAGCCAAATGAAGGTCAAACATGATAGTGGGGCAGGAGGAAAGTAAAGGGAAATAGAGGAGGAAAGGAGGCAAAAGACATTTTTTTTTTACATTTTATTAGGGGCTCATACAACTCTTATCACAATCCATACAAATACATACATAAATTGTATAAAGCACACCCCTACATTCTTTGCCCTAATCATTTTCAAAGCATTTGCTCTCCACTTAAGCCCTTTGCATCAGGTCCTCTTTTTCCGCTCTCCCTCCCCGGCCCCCCTCCCTCATGAGCCTTTGATAATTTATAGATTGTTATTTTGTCATATCTTTCCCTATCTGGAGTCTCCCTTCCTCCCTTTCTCTGCCGTCCATCTCCCAGGGAGGAGGTCACATGTGGATCCTTGTAATCGGTTCCCCCTTTCCAACCCACTCACCCTCACTCTCCCAGTATCACCCCTCAGACCCCTGGTCCTGAAGGTATCATCCACCCTGGATTCCCTGTGTCTCCAGCTCCCATATGCACCGGTGTACATACAACCTCTGCCCTATCCAGTCCTGCAAGGTAGAATTCGGATCATGGTAGTTGGGGGAAGGAAGTATCCAGGATCTGGGGGAAAGCTGTGTTCTTCATCGGTACTACATCGCACCCTGACTGACCCATCTCCTCTCCTAAACCCCTCTATGAGGAGATCTCCAGTGGTTGACAAATGGGCTTTGGGTCTCCACTCTGCACTTCCCCCTTCATTCACTATGGTGTGTGTATATATATACATATATATATATATATATATATATATATATATATATATATATATATATATATATATATATATATATATATATATTTCGTATGATGCCTTTGGCACCTCGTGATTGCACAGGCTGGTGTGCCTCTTCCATGTGGGCTTTATTGCTTCTGAGCTAGATGGCCGCTTGTTCACCTTCAAGCCTTTAAGACCCCAGACACTATCTCTTTTGATGGCCGGGTACCATCAGCTTTCTTCGCCACATTTGCTTATGCACCCGTTTGTCATTGGTGATCGTATCATGGAGGTGTGCACCCAATGATATGATTTTTTTGTTCTTTGATACCTGATAACTGATCCCTTCTGGACCACGCGATCACACAGGTTGGTGTGTTCTTCCATGTGGGCTTTGTGCCTTCTGAGTTAAATGGCCGCTTGTTTATCTTCAAGCCTTTAAGACCCCAGACACTATCTCGTTTGATAGCCGGGCACCATCAGCTTTCTTCAGTACATTTACTTGTTCACCCACTTTGGCTTCAGCAGTTGTGTAGGGAGGGTGAGCATCGTAGAGTGCCAACTTAATAAAAGAAAGTATTCATGCATTGAGGGAGTGCTTGAGTAGAGGTCCAAGGTCCTTCTGCCACCTTAAAACTAAACCTATAAATATAGACACATAGATCTATTTCCCCATCCATATATATATATATATTTGCATGCACATGTCTTTGTCTAGACCTCTATAAATGCCCTTTGACTCCTAGCTCTTTCCTCCATCTCCCTTGACTTTCCTCCTGCCCTACTACCAAGCTCCATCCCCACCTGGGTTACAGCTATACCTCTTCTTTATGTAACCTTACCCTTGATCATTCCCTACCAGGCCTGCCACTCCCTCCTCACTACCATTTTGGGTCCCATGTTGTTCCCTTGTCCCTGGGTTTGTTAACACCACTTCCTTACCACCCCCCACTTCCCCTATCCCAAGCCCCCCCGGAACTGTCGGTCCATTGTTTTTCCTCCAGATAGTTCATCCAGCCTGTCTTATTTAGACAGACCTGTGGAGACAATAACATGCACGAAAATAAGACAGAGGAAAACAAAGCAACAGTATACAACCAGACAACAAAACAACAACAAATCACTGACAAAGAACAAAACAAAACACATCAAGAAAGAAAACTTGTAGTTAGTTCAAGGATCGTTTGTTGGAGGCAAAAGACATTTATAGAGGTGTAAATATACACACATATATAAAAATATACTTATATAATGATAGGGATATGGGTCTATGTTCATATATTTATGTTTAATATCAAGGTTGCAGATGAATATTGGTTCTCTATTCAAGTCCTCCCGCAACGCAAGAACACTTCCTTCTATTAACCTGGCATTCTGTGATGCTCACCTTCCTGACATGATAGCTAAAGTCAAATGGGTGCATTAGCAAATGTGGTGAAGAAAGCTGATGGTGCCTAGCTATGAAAAGATACAGTGTTTGGGGTCTTAAAGGCTTGAAGTTAAACAAGCGGCCATCTAGCAGGGAAGCAATAAAACCCACATGAAAGAAGCACACAGCCTGTGTGATCACAAGGTGTCAACAGGATCAGGTATCAGATGACCCAAAACAAACCATCATATAGATATGAATTGGGGGGGGGGTTTGGAGTGGAGACCCAAGGCCCATTTGTAAACAATTGGACATCTCCTCACAGAAGGGTCAAGTCAGTCAGGGTGAAGTTTAGCACCAACAAAATACACACTACTCTAGCTCTTTAATTGACCTTGGCACCCCACTATCTTGACCCCAGTTCTAGCTTACAAATCTGGCTTGACAGGAACATGTACCCTAGTACATATCAGAGCTCTTGGTACACGGAATCCAGGACAGATAAATCCCTCAGGAACAGTAATGGGAGTAGCAATACCATGAGGGGAAGGGGAAGATGGGAGAGGAAGGGGAGAAAAGGAAAACCAGTCACAATGATCGACATATAAGCCACTCCCCACCTGCAGGGGACAAGCAACAGAGTAAAGGGAGACTGAAGACAGTGTAAAATATGAAAATAATAATAATTTATAATTTAACAAGGAGTCATGAGGGTGAGGGAGGGAGGGAGGGAAATAATACAGGAGCTGATACCAAGGCCTCAATTAGAAAATGTTTTGAAAATAATGGTGACAACATATGTACAAATGTGCTTGATACAATTGATATATGGATTGCTATAAGAGGTGTAAGAGCCCCTAATAAAATGATATTAAAAAATACATCTACCTCTCCGTCTCTCTGCCACCCCGAGTGTGGTGGTGCTCCGACTTCACCATGTCATCTCATAAGACTTTCAGGATCAAGAGATTCCTGGCCAAGAAACAGAAGCAGAATCTGCCCATTCCCCAATGGATTCGAATGAAAACTGGTAATAAAATCAGGTACAACTCCAAGAGAAGACATTGGAGAAGAACCAAGCTGGGTCTGTAAGGAGCCCCCTGAAGGATGGCACGCATGGCCTCATTTTCCCAGGCTCAAATCATGAATTAAGATTTTTGTCCCCATCTGATGAATTGAACTTCAATCGGCAAATAATCTGGTTTATTCCTTGTTTTTTTGCTTCCTAATCAAGTTTAACAATAAATAATGTAAGGTTGTTGTTGTGAGAAAAAAATACATCTATACTACTATAATACCTCAAGTAGAAAAAGACAGAAAATGGGGTAAGATGGCCACCATATAACAAGCCCGGGAAGATGTGCTCAGCAACTACCAAAGAGTTTCCACTATGAGAGAGATTCTGCACTTCCTGGTAGCAAGAAATTCAACTTAAAAGCCAAGTTGACCCATGTTTCTCAAAGTGGAAAGCAGCAAGGCCTGCTGACAAACTCCCCTTTACGGATGAGCAGCAACATGAGTTGCTCCTACAAGCATCGTGATTCTTCGTGGCCCCTGAGAAAAGACAGTCAACCAGCCAACCCTCTACCTATCTGGCCTCTAGGGACACAGATAGCTAGCAGATCACTTGGGCAGCTTGGTACACACATACTCAGTACCCAAGGTACGCTTTGTACCATTTCCCCATCTTCCTCCTCTTTTCCTGCTTTGTTCTACAAGGCATTCCATCCCGTGTGCCAGCGCCGTGATACCGCATACATGTACACACAGACTACTAAAAGAGCAGGAATCCCCACCCACAAGGTAGCTTTATTATATATATTTTTGGATTTTGTACTTTTGTTCTATTTTAATACTCTCTCTCTCTCTCTTTTGATCTCCTACTTCCTCTTCTGGAGTGACTCCACCCTCCTGAGAATCCACATTCCTCCCAGGAAGAGACAGGTCTGTGTATCCCAGCATACCCACTCTAGCATGGGCTTTCCAGGACCTCCTAAGTGCACAGATATGCTCACATTCATTCACATTGCCACAATAGCAGAATCTGGTACCCACAACCATACCCAAGTCTTTTTTTTTTATCCTTGTACTTCTATCAATTATCTTTCTATTTTCTTGCTGTTCTCTCATTAAATATCTTTCCATGAAACCTATTAATTGAGATTAACTCTCTGCCCGCAAGTTCAACTCACAGTGATCCTATAGGACAGGGTAAAACTGTCCGGTGAGTTTCTGAGACTGTAACTGATTATGGGAATAGAAAGTCTCCTTTTTTTTGGCGGAGCAGCTGGTGGTTTTAAAATGTTGACCTTTCGGATTACAACTCAATACATAACCATTATATTACCAGAGCTCCTTATTGTGATTACCCCTCTGAAAATATTTTCCCATTATTTTTGCAAGTCTGTTGGCTTATTCACAGTCACTTATTACTATCATTACTTTATTCTTATCATTACTTTTATTTTATTCTATTTTTCCCAGCCACTATCCCCACTTAGGCACCTTGCCCCTTCTTTTCATTTCACCACTGTATGTTTTCCAGCTCCTATTAGAACTCACCTGTGTCACTAGACAAACTCTACCTCTGTATGACCAGCAGCTCACACACCACAATGCTGAAGAAACAGCAGTCAAGCACAGAAAGCTTCCAAATTCAAGAAAAACAAACATGAACAACCAAGTAGCACTCAAACCAATGGAATAGTCTGAAGATGTGATTGTGAACCACCAGTAACAGAATTCAGAAGAATGATGCTTAGGTCATGAGATCTGGGGAATGTTCATGAGAAAAACAGAAGAAATTGAGAAACTAAAATCCTTAAAGCAAAGGATTCTAGAAGACAAGCAATGAGATAACTGAATTAGGCAACATAGTAAAAGGCTAGAGGAATAAAATGGAAAAGGAAAATAAAATAAATGAGCTTGAAGACAATTACCCTCACGACAGTAGACAAGAGAAGCAATCAACAAAAAACCCCGGAAGCATCCAAATAAATCCTGTAGGACACTATCATAAGAACCCATCTAAGAAAAGAAAAAAGAAAAGAAATGCTGGGAAAAGAACACCACCAAAAAAAAAATCTACAGAGAATAGTACAAGAAACCATGGAAGAAAATTTCAACACACTATTCAACAAGCTGAGAAGAATGGACAACCAAAGAGAAAACATCAAGACATAAAGAAAAGGAGAGAATCTGAGGGCAGCTAGAGAAAAAGGAAAAGTCATCTACAAAGGAAAGTTGATAAGGATAAATTCAGACTTCTCAGCAAAAGACCTGCAGGCAAGAAGACAATGGAATGACATATATACAATTGTGACGGGTGGAAGGGGGGGTGGGGCGGAAGGAAGCCAGCCAAGAATATTATACTGAACAAAAATATCCCTCAAATACAAGGGAGAAATAAAGGTTATTTCCTGAGGAGGAAAAAATAAAGGAATTTTGAATTCAACAATTCATTTTCTCAGATCACAATGTTATAAAACTGGAAATCTACAACAGAAAGAAAAGGAACAAAAAGACAAACACATGGAGACTGAACAACATACCATTTCAAAATGACTGGACACTAGAGTAAACGAAAACGAGAAATTAAGAAACTCCTTAAAACAAGCAAATCTATAACACATCATACCAAAAACTCGGATACAACCAATGCAGTTATCTGAAGTCAATTTATAGCAATCAATACACACACGAAATATGAGAGAAATCCAAAACCAATACTAATAAAACACTTCCAACAAGTAGAAAGAGGGAAACCACATAAGTCCTTCAACAATAAAGGGAAAGAACTAATAAAAATTGAAGCAGAAATAAATGAACTGAAAAATGGGGGGGAAATCAACAAGACAAAAAGTTGGTTATGAAAAGATTAACAAAATCGACAAACTGATAGAAAACTTAACAAAGGAAAAGAAAGATGCAAATATCTAGAATTTGAGATGAAAAGGGTGCCATCACAAAAGATCCAAATGAAATAAAAAGATACATGTAGAGCAAAAGAAGAATTAGAGGTCACCAAGAGACTTCCAACCAAGAAAGGTTCTAAAGAAGTATGTATGTTGGCTTCACAGGAGAATGCTAGCAAGTATTCAGGGAAGAGCCATAACTAATTCTGTGCAGACTATTCCAAAATATAGAAACTGACAGCAAACTCCCACACGCATTCTATGAAATGAGCATAATCCTCAAAACCTGATCACGATCATTTAGAAAAAATGAAAACAGGAAGTAGATAAGAGTGTCCCTCATCAATATTCTTATTCAACATTGTACTACAATAAACATCTTAGCCAGACAGACAGCAAAAAAATTTTAAAATAAAAGGAATATAATTGGGTAAAAAATAGGTCAAGCTGTCACTATTTGCAGATAGTATGATTTTACATAGTGAGAGCCCCAAGGACTCCACAGAAAGATTGTTGGAAAGTACTAACGAATCTGTTAAAGTAATGGCATACAAGATTAATAAGCAGAAATCAATTTTAATATGCTATTGAAGAGCTCCAAAATAAAAACATCAAGAAAAAAAATAAAAAAAGAGAAAACAATATCATTTATAATATCCATACAAAAGATGAATACCTGGGAATAAACTTAACCAAAGAAACAAAAGACCTGTACAAAGGAAACTACAGAAAAATCAAAATGTGAATATTACTGAAAGCAATAAATCTATAGATAGAACACAATTCTGATCAAAATCATTTTCTTGGGGGCTCATACAGCTCTTATCACAATCTATGCATCCATCCATTGTGTCTAGCACATTTGTTCATTGTTGCCATCATCATTTTCAAAACAATTTCATTCTACTTGAGCCCTTGGCATGGGCTCCTCATTTTTCCCTCTTCCCTTCTTCACGAACTCTTAATAATTCATAAATTGTTATTAATTTTTCATGTCTTACACTGTCCGAGGTCTCTCTTTACCCTCTTTTCTACTGCCCATGCCCAAGGAGGGGTTACATTGTGATCAGTGCCCCCTCTTGGTACCACTACTCTCACAGCTGTCTACAAATGGGTTTGGGGTCTCCAGTCCACCCTCCCCCCTCAATCACATCAATAAGGCTTTTTGTTCTGGGTCTTTGATGCCAGATACCTGATCCCTTCGACACCTCTTTATCACACAAGCTGGTGTGCTTCTTCCATGTGGGCTTTGTTGCTTCTTAGAGAGAGTCACTTGTTCATCTTCAAGCCTGTAAGACCCCAGATGCTATATCTTTGCATTGCTGGACACCATCACCTTTCTTCATTACATTTGCTTATGCACCCATTTGTCTTCAGCAATTCTGGCGGGAAGGTTATCACAGAATGCCAGGTGACTAGAACAAAGTGTTCTTGCGTTGAGGGAGTACTTGAGTAGAGGCCCACTTAATTGGACCTTTTGGACCTACTTTCTATCCAGCTCTTGGTAATCCAGGGTGTGTGCTACAGACTAGTGGACTTAATATTGTTCTTTTGAGGCACACAATATCTTTCATAGGCCACACCAGAAAGAATCCATGTGGAAGCTACATTCACTGGAGTTTGTAAACTGGGCTTTCATTCAAACTCATCAGGAGCCCTTTGATTTAAGACTGAAATTCATCAGTGTGAGAAGATGATGACTGCTATCCCAAGTTATGGAATTGGCAGTTATTGGACTTTGGTTTGACTCTCTGGCCTTCAGGGTGCCTAATGAATCGTGATCCAGGAATACCAAATATTCACTACTTTAATGCTCTTCTTATTTTGTTATGACATGTATTAGTCAGGTATGCATGTTGCTACCTTTTGGAATGAATTTTGTTGAAAGTTTTGTTCCAACATCAACCCTAATTATTTGTGTAAATAGTGTCCAGCCCAGCCTGTGTGATCACGAGGTGTCAATGGGATCAGGTATCAGGCATCAAGAAACAAAAAGTCCTATCACTGTGATGAGTGGGAGTGCGAAATGGGGACACAAAACCCATCTATAGGCAACTGGACATACCCTTACAGAAGCGCCTTGGGGAGGAGACAAACCAGTCAGGGTATAGTATAGTAAAGATAAAACATACAGCTTTCCTCTAGTTCTTTAATGCTTCCTCCCTCCCACTATCATGATCCCAATTCTACCTTACAAATACGGGTAGACCAGAGGATGTACACTGGTACAGACAGGAACTAGAAACAGAGGCAATCCAGGACAGATGACCCTCTGAGGACTAGTAGTGAGAGTGGCGATACCGGGAGGGTGGAGGGAAGGTAGGGTAGAAAGGGGCAAGGGATTATAAAGATCTACATATAAACTCCTCCATGGGGGACAGACAACAGAAAAGTGGGTGAAGGGAGACGTTGGACAGTGTGAGATATGCCAAAATAATAATAATTTATAAATAATCAAGGGTTCATGAGGGAGGGTGGGGGAAGGAGGGTGAAAATGAGGAGCTGATACCAAGGGCTCAAGTAGAAAGAAAATGTTTTGAAAATTATATGGCAACAAATGTACAAATGTGCTTGACACAATGTATGTATGGATGAATTGTAATAAGAGCTGTATGAGTACCCCCAGAAAACATTTTTTAATAAATTGTTCAGAAACTTGAATTTAATCTATATAAGTCAACAATTCAAGCATGAATTGATGTCTGAAACCAGCCTATACTTCTATATGCTTTTCTCAACCGTGTTTTAAATTCTGTATCATTAGCTAAATGAATAACACTATCGTTACCTTATGCCCCAGGAAGATGGTTTGAAAAGTTTTCGTTATCATAAAATGATAATGTTGTTTCTAAAGTGAACCAGAGACATATATAAACCACAGATATGTGAATGGATTTTGTGCTCCCATTTAAATCTAGCCCCAATCTAAGAACTATGAGTTCTTAGGATGTGGCCCTCTTTAATGCTTAAAGAAGTCACTAAAGATATAGGTGCTATAGAAAAAAACAAAACAAAGGAGAATGAAAAAACAACAAACAAAGCCCAAGAAATATACTCATAAAAATTATATCTGTTTGTAATTAATAGATAAAAATTTTACTAGTACATTGCTTAGAACACATGGTAGATAAATGGAATCACAGAATGGAATTTTCCCACTTTTTGCAGTCCATTGTATATTCAATATTTGTAAGTCTTAACATTTACAAAAAGTACAAAACAAGGTGATCTATATTAAACATAATGCCTGTGCTATAAATTGTCATCACAAGGTAATTATTTTACTATTGATTCGAACATTTTCTTCATTCAATACTTTTATTGAAGTTCAAAGTATACATTCTTAAGACAATAAATACCTGGCTGTTTTTTCTTAGTATCACAGAGGTACCATCATCAACTTCAAATTCTCCATAGTCTCTTAGACACCGTACCTGAAAAGAAAATCAGATATTTTATCCAAATTACCTTTTAAAATATGCAGTGATCATAACATGAAGTGGGATTATATAAATGCCCGAACAGTAAAAGTACTGTATTTTATGTGTCTGTTTCCTCCTCTGTGTACTTAGGACCCTTACTATTCCCAGATATTTACTGTGGTCCTAAACCTAAAGATCTCAATTTCCTACGTCACCGGGAAGGGAAAAATAAGCTTTGCAAATGTATACATGGATGGTATTACCAATAAGGAAACCAGGGATTTAGATAAAAGGAGACTACATAGTTGGACGTTTTCCTCTCAAACAATGCACTATATTAATCAGAAGGAATAAAAATGAGGGACATAACAGTGGCAAACAAGAAAGAAAAGAGCATTTTACCTCAACAAGATTGACCAGATCCTTCCCATAATCCATCAGGATAAAAGAACATAAATCTAAAAACAAACTGTTTTTCTTTTTAACAATTTATTGGGGCTCATACAATTCTTATCACAGTTCATACATATACATACATCAATTGTATAAAGCACATCTGTACAGTCTTTGCCCTAATCATATTTTTCTCTTTTCCTTTTTTACATTTTATTAGGGACTCATACAACTCTTATCACAATCCATACATATACATACATCAATTGTATAAAGCACATCCATACATTGCCTGCCCCAATCATTCTCAAGGCATTTGCTCTCCACTTAAGCCCCTTGCATCAGGTCCTCTTTTTTATTTTTTCCCCCTCCCTCCCCTTTCCCCCCTCCCTCGTGTGCACTTGGTAATTTATACATCGTTATTTTGTCATATCTTGCCCTATCCGGAGTCTCCCTTACCCCCCTTCTCTGCTGTCCCTCTCCGAGGGAAGAGGTCACATGTGGATCCTTGTAATCAGTACCCCCTTTCCAACCCACTCACCCTCCACTCTCCCAGCATCGTCCCTCACACCCTTGGTCCTGAAGGTATCATCCACCTTGGATTCCCTGTACCTCCAGCCCTCATATGTACCAGTGTACAGCCTCTGCCCTATCCAGCCCTGCAAGGTAGAATTCGGATCATGGTAGTTGGGGGGAGGAAGCATCCAGGATCTGGAGGAAAGTTGTGTTCTTCATCGGTACTACCTCGCACCCTAATTAACCCATCTCCTCTCCTAAACCCCTCTATGAGGGGATCTCCATTGGCCGACACTTGCGCCTTGGGTCTCCACTCTGCACTTCCCCCTTCATTTAATATGGTATATATATATATATATATACATATATACATATACATATATACACACATGTACACATACATACACACATGCCTTTTTTTTTTTTGCATGATGCCTTATACCTGGTCCCTTGGCACCTCGTGATCACACTGGCCGGTGTGCTTCTTCCATGTGGGCTTTTTTGCTTCTGAGCTAGATGGCCGCTTTTTCACCTTCAAGCCTTTAAGACCCCAGACACTATCTCTTTTGATAGCCAGGCACCATCAGCTTTCTTCACCACATTTGCTTATGCACCCATTTGTCTTCAGCGATCCTATCATGGAGGTGTGCAGTCAATGATATGATTTTTTGTTCTTTGATGCCTGGTAACTGATCCCTTCGGGACCACTCGATCACACAGGCTGGTGTGTTCTTCCATGTGGACTTTGTTGCTTCTGAGCTAGATGGCCGCTTGTTTATCTTCAAGCCTTTAAGACCCCAGTCACTATCTCTTTTGATAGCCGGGCACCATCGGCTTTCTTCACCACATTTACTTGTTCACCCACTTTGGCTCCAGCCGTTGTGTCGGGAGAGTGAGCATCATAGAGTTCCAATTTAATAAAAGGAGATATTCATACATTGAGGGAGTGAACAAACTGTTTTTCAAAGGAAATCAAGTCTTCCAATCTCTTGTTTCTCAGGAATACTTAAAAATACATTTAAAAGATTCACTTTCAAGCTCTTTCATTTTGCTTACACAGTAACTTAGCAATCAATTAATTTTCATTTAGTATTTTAAAAATAAAACAAAATTTATGGAAGATGGAATGTTAGATTACATTAAGATGCTTGAAATTAAAGTGCCAACATCCAATCATTTTTGACCTATAAAATGTAAGCTTAATATAGTTCAGCTCACACATCACTATTACCTTAAAACTGTGAATCAAAGTTTGTTGCAGAGAGGGCACTATAAGCATTTCCATACTCCTGTCCCTCTATAGCAGTGTTTCCCAAAGTGGGGATACTGCAATGATCCAGGAGGAGTACAAAGCAGATAGTTACACTTTATCCTGGAGTATAGGCTATTGTATAAAAGTTTTTAATTTTACACACACACACACACACACACACACACACACACACACACACACACACACACCATAGTGAATGAAGGGGTAAGTGCAGCGTGGAGACTCAAAGCCCATTTGTCGGCCACTGGAGATCCCCTCATAGAGGGGTTTAGGAGAGGAGATGGGTCAGTCAGGGTGCGATGCAGTACCGATGAAGAACACAGCTTTCTCCCAGATCCTGGATGCTTCCTCCCCCAACTACCATGATCCGAATTCTACCTTGCAGGACTGAATAGGGCAGAGGTTGTACACTGGTGCATATGGGAGCTGGAGGCACAGGGAATCCAGGGTGGATGATAAATTCAGGACCAATGGTATGAGGGGCAATGCTGGGAGAGTGGAGGGTGAGTGGGTTGGAAAGGGGGAACTGATTACAAGGATCTACATGTGACCTCCTCTCTGGGAGACGGACGGCAGAGAAGGGTGGGGGGGGTAAGGGAGACTCCGGATAGGGCAAGATATGACAAAATAACAATGTATAAATTACCAAGGGCACATGAGGGAGGGGAGAAAAAAAAGAGGACCTGATGCAAAGGTAAAGTGAAGAGCAAATGCTTTCAGAGTGATTAGGGCAAAGAATGTAGGGATGTGCTTTATACAATTGATGTATGTATATGTGTGGATTGTGATAAGAGTTGTATGAGCCACTAATGAAATGTAAAAAAAGAAAGAAAAAAAAAAAGAACACAGCTTTCCCCCGGATCCTGGATGCTTCCTCCCCCCAACTACCATGATCCTAATTCTACACTGGTGCATATGGGAGCTGAAAGCACAGGGAATCCAGGGTGGATGATAACTTCAGGACCAATGGTATGAGGGGCAATGCTGGGAGAGTGGAGGGTGAGTGGGTTGGAAAGGGGGAACTGATTACAAGGATCCACATGTGACCTCCTCTCTGGGAGACGGACGGCAGAGAAGGGTTGGGGGGGGGGGTAAGGGAGACTCCGGATAGGGAAAGATATGACAAAATAACAATCTATAAATTATCAAGGGCTCTTGAGGGAGGGGGGGCAAGCGAGGGAGGGGGAAAAAAAGAGGACCTAATGCAAAGGGCTTAAGTGGAGAGCAAATGCTTTCAAAATGATTAGGGCAAAGAATGTAGGAATGTGCTTTACACAATTGATGTATGTATATGTGTGGATTGTGATAAGAATTGTATGAGCCCCTAGTAAAATGTAAAAAAAATGATTAGGGCAAAGAATGTACAGATGTGCTTTATACAATTGATGTATGTATATATATGGATTGTGATAAGAGTTCTATGAGCCCCTAATAAAACAATTAGGAAAAAAAACAGGCCCAAAGAACAAAAGAAAACTGGGTTAGCAATATATATACATAAATTAAAATATCTATAAAGAGATTCTATCACTGCCCTCTAGTTGATTCTAACTCACAATGACCCTATATTGGTTTTCCAAGGCTGTAAATCCTTACAGAAACTAATAGTCTCATCTTTCTCCTGAGCAACAGTTGGTAAATTTGAACCTTAAGAACCTCAGAACCCTGGTGGTACAGCAGTTAATCACTGGGTTGCAATCTGCATGGTCGACAGTTCAAAACTACCAGTACCAGTAGGAGAAAGCCTGGGCTTTCTACTCAGAAACCCATAGGGGATCCCTAGGAATCAGCATTGACTCAATACCAGAGAGTTTGGTTCTGGAACCTTATGGTTAGCAGTCCAATCAATGCCTATCCTACAATGCCAGCAGGGATCCTAAGAAAGAGATGAAGAGATGTAGTCAATGAATAAGGCCCATCTAGCCATAATCTCTTATGCATCGTATTATCAATTCTAGCCTATATGGCTATGGTTAAAATCCCATTTTGGAGGGATGGTTATGTGGAAAAGCCATCTCAGAAGCAGGAACACAGAGAAATGCTGGACCATCAAGGTGTAAGAGGCCCTAGTGGGACATACTTGAGATCTTTGTCTGAAGTGGTAGAGACTGAGATGGAGGCATCAAAGGCTGCAGCACAGAGACCATGGGACAGAACAGAGGAACTAGGCCAAGACCAGAGGCTGAGGCAAGGCGTCCATGACATAAAACAGAGGAGCAATACTGAGACTATGATACTTTGAGGCAGAGCAGTGGGCTGCCTTTCTGGCCCAAAGAGGCAAAGGGACTATGTGACTGAGAGGCTAAGGACTAAAGACTGACATGACTGCTGGATGACAGGAGAGGTACACTTACTGTTTCCTGATGCTGACTTGTGGTAACTAGTTACCTTCCTTAATAAGCCCACTAAATTGTGAATATTGTCTGTGAGTTCTGTGAGGCCAACTGGGACCGATAATTGAACCCGACAGAAAGGCAGTGTGTGAGGGAGGAGTGGGTGGTGTCAGAATAGATATTGAAGGATGAAGGATGGAGGCATGTCTGAACTCTGCCTCATGGAAACAGTGAAGCCAGAGAAAGTCAAATACGGCCCTCTGATATGTCTTCCTACATTTAAAGAAGCCAATCCAATTACTAGCACTAACAAATAAGAGAAACAACGTTACTGGATAACTCAACAGGATATTTGAGTTGGCAGAAGAACAGAACAGCTTATTGAGTCTGAGGAACAAAAGTAAAGAAACATGATCCCAAGGAACACCATCAAGCAAATCAATGCAAATATTATGGAAGTCCCAGAAGAGGGCAAAGGGTAACTAAATAAAACTTAATAGACAACAGCAGAACATTACCAAAACTTGACAAAGGACAAGAATGTACATATCAATGACACTTAAGAATTTCCAAATCAGAAGAAAGCCTGAGAGATCCACACCAAAATATCTTATCATCAAACTCTTTTAAAAAAAGATAAAATCTTGACAATATCAAATAAAATGAAGTACCAATTTACATATATAGAAACCCTGGAAACCAGGAGGTAATAGAGTCACCTATTTAAAATAATGAAAGAAATGAACAGCCATCCAAGATTCCTATAGCCAGCAAAACTTTCCTTTATAAATGAGGATAAAATTCAAGAAAACAAATAAAACCTGAGGGAATGTTGAGACATTCCTTTAGATTGAAATACAAGGATAGTAGATTGCAAGATGAAGCAATATAGAGAAAAAGGTGTTAGGTTCCTGGATTCAGGTACCTGAAAGAATTCACACAGCAGAAGCAGGTTTGTAATCCAAGTGATTTTATGGGGAAAAGGGAAGTTTCAGGTATTACAGCCTCAAAAAATACACATTGTTTTAAGAAAGCATACAAGGATCCGCAGAACTGCACATGGGTTCACTGCTGAATGGGGAAAAAACACATAGAAAGAACAGGAACACATAACCCAGCACGTGGAACCAGGAAATCCCAGGGGCCAAAAGGGCTCCCACCCCCAACTTGTGGAGAATGCTGGAATGGAAGGAAGTCAAGGCAGGGTCTTTATTCCCTCCTCTCCACAACGGCTGGGGGAAGCATGGTTGAAGGTATTGGTTGGTTCCACTGGCTTGAGTTTAGGCCCACCTGTGTGAGGTAATGTAACTGAGCCTAATCTGTGTGCCCTGGTGGACCTCCCCTCGGGGCGGAGGGAGCTCTTGTCTGAGCATGCTCAGTTTGATTGTTCTAAAATTTAATGGATGCCTGATTTCTTCCAATCCTTTTGCTTTAGCCTTATGCAGTTACTGCGGAGACAACCCCCTTGTGGTGCTTATGTAATCTGATGTCAATTTGGGACTTGAGAGGATTAAGAGTGAAGTGGTGGAGTCTAGTTGGTCAATCAGGATAGCCAGTGAGGCCTCTGTGTGGGCATTGCCTTCGCCTGAGAATTCTGGGAACTCCAGTATTTCCTCCTTAAACAGGAGACGCTTCTCTCTCTCAGCTCACTTCCTTGGAGATGCTCTACTGGCAAGACACATGGCACTACGTCCTGGTAGCTGGGAAAGCCACACGGACCTACCCTGATGCAACAGACCTCTGGAGCCAGAGAAGCTACATAGAGAACCCTGCCAGCGCTGAGATGTTTACAATGCTACTGGATCCAAAAAGTTTCTACTCGCTGGTTCAAGATCGTCCTGCAATCGGAGTCATTGCATGTTTCGTGAGTCTGACGAGGCCTTTACAGATTGGTATCAGACATATGGGCTAATATTGGGCTCACGGACTTGACCTGGACTGGGCTGGGACGTTTTTGCAATATTCAGTTGTTCTTCTATATAAGCCTCTTTCTTATAAACATGAGTTTCTATGAATTTGTTTCTCTTGTCTACCCAGACTAACACTCCCCCTTTATGGCCCCTATTCTGGCTACCTAACATATTTAGCCAACACCTAAGTTGAATGCAAACATTTTTCTTTGGTCTTCTTTATTCAATATTCAAAAGTATACAAAAGAGGATAATAAAGATGGTTCAAAATCCAAAAATTAACTAAGCGCCAAAGTACGTGGTACTACTGGAAGAAATGAGGAGCAAAGAGAGGATAACCCACTTAACAAGTAACAAAATGACAACTATATGACAGGGACTTCAAGTGTGTGCAAATATGGAATTTAAAAACTGAAAAAAGTCCCAGAAACATTTGAAGCTCCTTGGTAAGTACTTCCTTAGTGGTAGTAACTTTCAATATGAAAGTATTAAAATGTCCAGTGTAAAAGCAGAGACCTTGTGATATGCATATGATACAACTTTGCTTATGGAAAGCTAAGAGGATTCAACACATTAATGAACAACTGAGACTAAAGCTTTCTGTAGGGATTATGGCTCGATGGGGAAAAAAAGCCTCATGCTCGGGCCAATAAACACAATGATAAAAAGAGAAAAAAATAAATTGACACGGATTTCATTTATTTCAATGCATAATCAACATTCATGGAATTAGTGAAGAAATCAAGCCATGAGATAAATGCTGCAAAAGACTTCTTTAAAGTGTTAAAGAGCAGCAGAGTCAGCAAAATGACTGTCAGACAACAAACTCGGACAACTCTCAGCAATTATAGAGAAGGTCCACTAGGAGCGATATCCTAAACTTCATGGAAGAGAATCTCAATATGAAGTACATCCAAGCTTCTTAAACTGAGAGAGCAGTAGCAACTACTAACAGATTCCCCTCTTTGTTATAGGCTGTCCACACGCTGGGGAAGCTTCCCTCCTGCCTGGCATAGCCAATTTTTTCTGGTCCCTGAGCTAACCCAGCTGACCAAGCCTCTTGGCTTGCTGTCCTCTGGTGAAGAACAGCTTTGCAGAGTCAGCTTGGTGCAGACAGTCACTAGCCAAGCTTAACTTTTGCTTTGTTCTACAGTTCCACCAGCCCTTGCTCAACATTCCTCACCTTGCCACCCCCAAGCAGGAAATGTGTTAGCAAAACAACACAATTAGGGGGCAAGGGGGAAAGAGAAGCCTAGCACTTCCCGCACCAATCTCAAAGTAGACTTGAGAGGTTTAATTTAACCCCCCCCCCCCCATTGGGTGAGAAATCCACACACCTGGCCTCTAGACCTGGCAGGAACCCCATCTTATCCCTCAAGGGGTGGAGTCAAGGGACAGAGTTTTTGTGGGTTTTGAACTGCGGACCATGCTGATCGCAACCCAATGTGTAACCACTGTACCACCAGGGGTCCTTTTATCTCAGTAAAACTATGAAAACTAGTCCTCGGTTTATCTGACCCCAGCCATGCTATTTTTTAATCACCTAATATGTATATGAAAGGTGAACAATGAATAAGACAGAGGTGAATTGATAACTATGAATTATGATATCGCAGAAAAGCACTGACAAAACATCAACAGCCAGAAGAGCAAACAAAGCTATGCTGGAAGAGCTACAGCGGGAGTGCCCCTTAAAGAGGCCGACTCCGTGTATATGTCATCTGGATGGCAAGTCCCTGGATGGTCAAAAAGAGGAAGCCTCTCAGTGGTATACATTGACACCATGACTGCAATAATGGGCTCAAACAGCAATGTTTGAGAAGAGGGTGCGGGGCAAGGCAGTGTTTCATTCTGTTGTACATCTAGTTACTATGAATAGGACTTGGTGGCACCTAACAAAACTATATTCATATCTCCTCCTTACATAATAGGAGCATAATCCACACATTCAATAAAATCCATTCTCAAGAGGTAAAACTTACTTCAATATATAAGCTTTTGGGAGGCTTCATATCCTGTGTTATGTCCAAACCTTCATTTCCTCCCAATGACCTCATGTAAGTAGCAAGGGACTTCTTATAACAATTGAACCATTCTATCTGAAAACAGAAAAATGGTCTTTTTACCAAGTGACAAAGAAAACAAGCTTGCCAACATTGTGTAATCGTGACTTCAAACAGCACATACGCCCATGTAGATCATGAGTGTGGCATTCCTGTATTTATATAGCGAACATTAATGGTTGTCTTCTACGAGTCAGGAACTGTCTGTGCACTTAGGATGGAGCATTCAACCAAAACAGACAAAATTCCTGTTATCACATAGCTTACAAACCAGTAGACCTAAGCACAGATCTAAAAAAACCATTCAACCAGAAACAACACTACGAAAAACACATGATTCAGTTATGGTCGCTTTAAATACTGCACGGACTCTTTTTATAAGAATGGAACAACATGCTTGAGCAGACAATGCAAATGTCCCCAAAGAGAAGGAAGGACAAGCAAAATGAGGAGTGCACACAATAGAAGATAGTGAGGCTTACTTTGGAATTCAGTTCTAAGTTGTATCTGACAAGGGTAAACCTTTATCACATGTAAAGTGGCGCAAGAGGTCACATTATTTTACGACTGCATTTGTAGGAAAGTCAGTCATCGGAATTCTATAAATGTAAAAAAGTAGATTAAGAGTTGCCAAAGGGCTGGGGGAAGGAAATAATAATAAAAGGCATTTGTTATTTTTTAAAGTCTATTATGGTTAGGGTGAAAGTTTACAGAGAAAACTCATGTTTTATACAATAATTTATATATATTTTGTTTTGTGACATTAGTTGCAATCTCCTCAGAATCTTATTTATGTATAATTACAGAAAGGTAGGCAAAACAAAGATGTACAGGTTAATGACATTATTAAGAAACAGCCTGGTCAAGGAGTAACACATCCTCAGCCCCAAAATGGAGACTTATCATTTTGTTCCATTCTGAAAATTTTACATTATCACCCAAGAATGCATCCCCAAAACACTAGTTTAGTGCTGTTCATTATTTGTACTTTAAATAGATCCACACAGTATTTATTATTTTGTGACAAATTTCTTTCACTAAACATATTTTGGATTTCTGAAATTCTACTTTAAAGTGATGAAGAGCAAGGATGTCACACTTTGAGGACTGAGCAATGCCATGGGATTTTCCATTGACCTTAGCCATGGGATTTTCCATTGCCTCATAAGCATATGAAAGTTGGACAACAATTAATAAAGACCAAAGAATAGATGCCTTTGAATTAGCATGTTGGCAAAGAACACCGAAAGTACCATGGACTGCTAACTGAACAAACAAATCTGTCTCGGAAGATCACAGCCAGACTGATCCTTAGAGATGAGTATGGCAAGACTTGTCTCACAAGTTTTGGGCATGTTTTCAGGAGACCAGTCCTTAGAAAACGACACAATACTTGGTACAGTGCAAAGTCAGTGGGAAAAACAAAAACAACTCAAGGAGATGAATTGATACGGTAACTCAACAATGGGTTCAAACATAACAATTGTGAGGATGCAGAGTCCAGGAGTACTTCATGCTGATCTAGACAGGGCCACTATGAGGCGGAACTGACGAGAAGGCACCCACCACTACTATGTTGGTTAGTATTGGGTTATGTGTTGGCTAAAGCCAAGGTCAACAGTTGGACTCAACCAGTTACACCTAGGGAGAAAGGGGATTTCTGCTCCTATAAAGAAATACAGCTTCAGAAACCTAAACAGCCAGTTCTACTTTGCTCATCCTTAAGGATTGTTAAAAGTCAATGGCAGTGGGTGTTTTACACAATTAATGTATGTATGTATGGATTGTGATAATAGTTGTATGAGCCCCAATAAAATGACTTTTAAAAAAGAAATTATGACATAAGATTATCTCTCTCTAAAGTGTCTTGGAGTCTCTAACTTGTAAACTACTATGTGTCTACCTTCATGGAAAAAAATAATACACTAATCTTTGTTAAAGATGGCATCACCTATCCCTTATCGGTGAGTTCAAAGTGAAATGTTCACATATAGAAACTGAATTTCGGTTTATGCTCTGAGAAGGAAAAGGCAGAGGCAGTGATTCTCTCCATAGACTAGACCTTGTAGAGACTCTATTAACACCGAATTTGGACCCCAGCTATAAGGGATTTCCATTGAACTCAAGGTCAAAATGAAGTCTAAAGTATGGAAATCTAATCTCAAGACTAACATTATAATTGTTCATTATAATTTTCTGGTTCTAAAATCAGCATCTTGAAGTCTTACTTGTGTGCCTTGTCATGACTACCTTGTACTAAACTAAAAAAGTTTATGCACGACAAGTTCATGTATTTATGTTTAAAATAAAATCCTCATCTATTGGTTACTTAAATTTTAAGATAAAATCCTACAAGAACTATTACTCTTAAACACTCTATGTTTTTAGAAAAATACTATAGCTATTGTTATTAGAGAAAGAACATGTTCTGTTCATTTCACCATAATAAAGAGGCACCCCTCAAGTCCACTTAATGTAAGATTCCGGCACAAAGACCATGGAAAAAGAACCTGAAAAATTAACTGGTAACGTAATTATTTAGTAGTTCCCTCAAGAAGCTGAGGTACTTTGTTTCTTTCTCCAGAACATGAACAGAATAAAAATAAAGCATGGAAATGTACTTAGCAATCCAAGATCAGAGGAGGCAATGGTATTAGAGATTAAAACCTGAGCAGACTGCGGATGACAGTGGAAGCCCAAACTCCATTTGCACAGTTCCCACACAGATTAAGCCTCCAGTGAATCTCCTTAGACCATGAACAAAGAATGGAAATAGTCTTGTTATACACTGAGTGCATTGGAAAGTAGATTAACACAGATAATTTTTAACGTTATTGTTTTTCTCTCTTTTGGTCCCTTTTAAATTTGTTCTAGTTTTTATATTTTCTTTTGGATTGAGGGCTGTTTGTTTTGCATATGATTTTCTTTCTTTTTTTTTTGGAGTTTTCAGTGGTTTCTTGAGCATTCAATATTTTGCCATGATGACTTAGGATAGTTAGGTGTTTTTTTTATTTTGTGTTTTACATTTTATTAGGGGCTCATACAACTCTTATCACAATCCATACGCATATGATTTTCTTTAAATAAAATCTAGGATAGGACTTAGTTACTGTGAAGACTATAAATGGATTAAGTTTCTTTGGGTTAGGACAGGGCAGGCTGGGGCAAATGGTGAGTTTAAGACTGAAGAAAATGTTCTAAAATTGATGGGGATCATAACTGCACAGCTCTTTTTAATATATTTAAACCACTGGGTTGTATGGTATATGAATTATGTCAATTAAACTCAAGTTAAAATTTTTAAATGCAGTTAGCAAGTAAATTGTTTATAAAACTCATGGCAAATTTACTGAATACATGCCGTGGCAATGACATTATATCCTGTCAGCCTGTCAATAAAATTGCAGATTGATGACCTCATTTTGAGGCATGACAGAAATAAGTAGCTCAATGGAGATCAAACGCAGTCTCTCTGCCTTCCTTTTCTGCGCTGAGACAGTCAGAGAGCTGGAGGAGACCCGTGCCAACACTGAAATGCATACACTGCCACTGGATCCACAAGACCTTCTACCCCACTGGCCTGCGATATTCCTGCATTTGGCATCATTACATATACTGAGAATCTAAAGAGGAATTTATCGACTAGGACCGAACATATAGGCTAATATCGGACTTATGAACTTGATCTGAACTGGGCTGAGATGTTTTCTCAATATATAATTGCTCTTTTATATAAAGTTCTTATACACATGAGTGTATGACTGTTCCTCTAGTCAACCCAGACTAACACTTTCTTTCATAAGTGATATACTATACCAAACTCACACAATAACAGCATTGATCACATTCCGTTCTATGCTATGTTCCAAATGGGCAGCCTTAATCATCCTGTAACAACCCTGTTAATACAGCAGTTCTCAACCTGTGGGTTACGACCTCTTTTGGGGTCAAAGGACCCTTTCACAGGAGTCACTTAAGACCATTGGAAAACATGTATTTCCAATGGTCTTAGGAACCAAGTCACTGCTCCTCTATCCATCTCCAGGAGGGTCTGCCCACATATGAGTACGCAGCGTAATGACATAATCAGACAACCCCATCACATTCAACTTGTACAAATAAAGGTGGATGTGACAGGGTTGGCACCACAATGTGTTTATGTGGACAAGTCACACATGCGTAGAGAGCAGCTGCTGTGTTAAAAGCAGCTACTGTGTTAAAAGCAGCGACAGTGTTAAAAGCAGCAGTATTGGTGGTAAATGACACTTCATGAATTATTATTTCTGGGTAAAATCATAAACTACTGCAAAAAATCGATATCTGTACCATGGGAACTTTATCAGGATGCTGATTGGTCTTTTTATATTCAGCTGTGGTTGATGTGAATACTGCTCCTTGTGATAGTAACAGGTATGTAAAAACACAACATAGAGAATGTTAAATCATAGGAAATTTTAATAAACTGTATTGACTAAATTGTGCCATGTATCATCTTTAGTACTATTTTTTTTTAAATAAGAAATTTAAACAAGACGCTTGACTTGAAGGGAAAACTATCTAGGCTTCATTGAGAGTAATTTACGCCTACTTAAAGACAGATTGCCCTACATGTAATAGCTACATACAAAAATGTTATAAAACTGTCCTTGGTTTTACAATGATAAATGAAAAACATAAAAATTCTTCAATCGAACAAGGCATGCAAGGATTTTTTTCATGTCATTTTTTTTTGTTTTTGTTAAACAGTGAGAGCAAAATAACCTACTGAAATACAAAGAGAGAAGCTGAATGAGCAAGCCACTGATGGAGAAGGGGAGCTTTCACAGAACCAGTGTTTTCCCCATCCCATCTCCACCTGATGTTGATCAAAACATACCATTGGTGATTTAGTAAACGAATAAATAAACAAAGAGAAAAATTTAATATGCTTGTGTACATGCACCAGTTACTTTGTGTACAATAAAGGAATGAGGAAGGGGAAATGAACTAAAGAGAAAACTATACTGTAGTTGTCAGGAGGTGGTGGAATCAAACTGTGGTTTTCTAATCGAGAATGGATTCTTGGTCGGCTGGAAGAGAGTTCTGGAGGAAAGGAGCAGGCTCCCTTAGAAGATGCCTCCTGTCTGCTGCTGGAACACATCAATTGTATCTTCATCCTCCATTTCCAACTGTGCAGGTGTGTCTGTTTCATTGATTGGCTGTCTGTCGAATCAAATCAGATCTGACTCATTGACAAACCCTGTTCACAATAGGCTTCCATTAGCTTACTAAGTGGGTGTGCCTCTGAATCTTAAACTGCACCACAGAACCATCCTGCCCTACCACCTTCAAGTTAATCTGATCATTGTTCTCAGTCTTGACTCCTCCCTTGAGTTTTTTTGTTGGCCAGGGTGAATGCTGAAGTCTTCTCAAAAGAGGTACCAGGTCCGCACCAAACGAGCACACAGGCAGCTGCAGGAACAGCAGGAGGAGGTGGCAGTGGTGGAGGAGGGAGAGCCAACTTTTGTATTATTAAAGCTATGGTTATATATTATTTTCATTAGCCAACCATCCCATGACAATGGATCATGTAGAAGAACGTTAAGAAAAGATAGTGAGGATTTTCTATGGTATGGTTTTACTTCAATGACAGCAGGAACTGAGAAACTACAATGTCTTACTTGTTGTGAAGTTCTATTAGTTGAATCTATGAAGCTGAACAAACTAATATGCCATTTTGATAGCAAATATCCGAGCTTTGCTGGCAAGGATACCAACTATTTTAAAAGCAAAGCTGATGATAAACTCAAGAAAGCCAGACTTGACACTGGTGGCAAGTACCACAAACAAAACGTAGCAGTCATTGAAGTTTCATATTTGGTGGCACTCAGAATCACCAGCGCTATGAAACCCTACACCATTGCTGAGGATTCACTGTTGCCAGGGGCCAGTAAATTGTTCGAGTTATGATCAGAGATGAATTTGTTACAAAATTGAGCGCAATTTTCTTATCAAATGACACTGCCTGCAGAAGAATAGCAGACAAGGTTGCTGATATTCTTGATCAGATAATCCAGGAAAGTAAATCTGCTCCACTTCCAATATTTAGCATCCAGCGTGATGAATCTACAGACGTTGCAAACTGTTCACAGTTACTGTTTACCTGAGGCATATTAATGATGGCGACTTTAAATATGAGTTTCTTTTTTTGCAAACCTCTTAAAATGGCAACTACTACACGTGATGTATTTGATAGTTGGTTCATTCTGAAAGAGCATAAGATCTCTTGGGAAAAGGTTTGTGGTGTTTGCAGATGATGCTCCACTATGCTAGGATGTCAATCTGAATTTCAACGTTTGGTACTGAGTCACCGAAAGTCACCGGAACTCACTGTATAACTCATCAGAAAATATTAGCAACAAATACACGGCCAAAAGAGTTACAAGAAGTAATGAGAAGCATCATAAATTCTGTCAATTTTGTAAAGGCGAGCACTTTAAACAGTCTACTGCTTTCGCAACTGAAGTGAGACGGTTGTCCAGAGGAAAAGTTTTAAAAGGTGTTTTTGAGCATGGTGATGAACTCAAAACGTTTTTTATCAGAAAACATGACCGCAGTTCAAAGCATTTTGCAGCGATAAAAGTGAGATACAGAAAATAGTTTGATTGCCATCTTTGCCATCTTGAATGAGTTACAATTTATTACTGCAAGGACAAAATGCAACATGCCTTGATTTGTCTGAAAATATCTGATCATTCCAAAGGAAACATCAGCTTTGGGGGAAAAAATTGGATGAAAATAAAATTTACCAAAAAAATAATAAAAAGAAAATAAAATTTACATGCCTACCCTATCTGTTTTCTTTGAAGAACATGACACTGAACCAGACAAAAGGATTACAATTTCTGTGAAAGAACACTTGCATATGCTTGCAGATGAAATTTCATCGTACTTTCCAAATCTACCCGACACCTCATTTGCACTTGCCAGAAGCCCATTTACAGTCAAAGTTGAAGATGTTCCTGAGATAGCACAAGAGACGTTTATTGAACTAACAGCGATGCAGCGAGAACTGATTTCTCTACAATGCCAGTTACAAAATTCTGGATCAAGTGTTTGCAGTCAGGTCCTGTTCTGTCTGAGACTGTGTTGCACCTTTTTCTTCCATTTCCAACAACTTATCTTTGTGAAACAGGGTTTTCCAGCTTGTTTGTTATCAAGTCTAAATAAAGAAGTAGATTTGTTGTGGAAGATGATCTTGTGCTCTTGCAAAGACTGTCTGGAGAATTTCTGATCTAGTGAGAAAGAAACTATCTCAACCTTCTGGCTTTTTACGCACACTGTCGCAAAATGTAGCAATGTAGTTCACTATTGTTATATTAAGACTGTTACTCATGCTACACCATGCTTCAAGACAAAATTTCATTTATTTATAATTAGAAATCAGTATTTCACAAGATGTAATTACCTATTTTTGTGATTAATCACTATGCTTTAAATATGTTCAATTTGTAAACTAAAAATATATCCTACATATCAGATGTTTACATTATAATTCACAACAGTAGCAAAATTACAGTTATGAAGTAGCAACAAAAATGATTTTAAGATTGGGGATCACCACAACATGAGGAACTCTATTCAAGGGTCGTGGCATTAGGAAGGTTGAGAACCAAGGCTGTAGTAGGACACACTATGACCCCATTTTGTAAATAAAGGAGTGAACACAGAGCAATGAGGTTACTTGCCCAAGATTAGAAAGCAGTGTCAGGAGTTGAAACCAAGTGCTCTGACTCTAATGTTCTATCTTGAAATACTGGTCTAGCACCCTACCTTCAGTGACAAATACTCATCTTATTCTGAATATTTATTCATGCTGACTAGAAAACTACATATCTCCTAAGAATAATGTCGGCTTTTCAACTCCACTGATGAATCACTAATAAATAAAAGAAACTCCTTTTTTAATTATTTGTCAGTTTTCCCTATAGCACTAGAATTACTTACTACTACTCCCTTCCAGGAGGGTACCCCAGTGGCAGTTGCTACATTTGTCACTATTAATGGAAAGGTTGGCAATTTGAATCCACTTAGCTACTCTGTAAGAGAAAAATATGGCAGTTGGTTTCCATAAAGATTGATAGTGTATATGGATTATGTGCCAAATAAGACAGTTCAAAACAAAAATAATGTATAGCCTTATAAACCTCTGAGGCAGTTTTAGTCACAATCGACTTGAGAGTAATGAGTTTGGTTTTATACTTCCCATGCCTATCGCAGTAAGTACTAACTGCTTAAAAAACGCTGAAAACTTATTGCTGAAAAGGTGATCAAATCATGGATCAAATGATAGCAACTCAAAAGATTAGCTAGGAATCTTGGAGTAGTAAGCTTATGCTAGTGAGGAATAACTCAGAAAAGTATGGTAAGAATGGTTGCTTAATTCAAAAAGTATGTGTCAATAAATTATATATACAAACTGCTGAGTTAGTAGTTTATATTTACCTCTACACATTCTCACAAACAAAATATAGAAAATTTACAGAAAACAGAGAAATACCAGTAAACATCATTGTAGAAAAAAAAAGCCAGGATCTCAGTATTTTCCCAAAATCATTAACTTGAAAAAGTGCTAACTTACTTCTTCAGCAGACATGTGAAATCGTAAAGCATTAGGCAACACACTGCCATATTCCCACCTAAGTGCACGAATCCGCAGTAACCGGTCATACCTAGGACATTGAGAGAGTATTAGCATACAAACAAGCAGGAAATCAGACATTGTTCTATCAGTAAGGACTCAAGGATCTTATCAACTAAACTGTCATTTGTGGATTTTTTTTTTAAGATTCTGATGCAAATAGATCTACTCTAAGAAGACATCTTTGGGACTACCAGAAATCGGGAATAGGAACTGGGCTGATGCCCCTAGCACTGTTCATTGTCGTAACTGTGATGGTGACACAGCAGTAATGTGGAAAAAGATCAGAAAGGCCCTTATTCCTTAGAGATGTATCCTAAAGTATATAGTGGTAAAATGTTATCTGATGTTTAGTACTTAGTTTTAAGTAGCCTAACATACATATGTCATAAATTATGGAAAATGTATTGTTAAATTTATAAGACAACTCCAGGAGCTTCACTATATTATTCTCTCTGCTTTCAAGAATAGTGCAATCTTTTACAATACAAATTTTAAACTGGAAAAACGAAATTAAAATGCTTACATTAAATCAAACTTAAAAGAAATAACTCACTGCCACATGGAGTTGTTTGACTCATACTGACACTGTAAGGACAGGATAGAAGCGCACCAGTGAGTTTCCGAGATTGTAACTCTTTTTTAAGAGTAGAAAGCCTCATCTTTTCCCCGCAGAACAGCTGGTGGTTTTGAAATGCTGTTTCTGGTTAACAGGCCAGCGCATAAACACTGAAAACACTCTCACTTCCATCAAGCCAATGCTGACTCATAGCAAACCCCTGTGGGTTTCCGAGATTGTAATTATTTACAGGAATAGAAACACGGCCTTTTCCCCTCGGAACTACTAGTGGTTTTGAACTGTGGACCATGTAGATCACAGCCCAACAAGTAACCATGCTACCAGGGCTCCATGCATAACCACAGAGATAAATAAATCTGAGATCTGTTGCTATCAACCAGAAACTTAATTGAGAAACCCCATGGAAAACTCTTCTTTGTTTCCTGCTACTACAAGTAAAATCACAGCAGCTTACAAGTACGCAATAGTGCAGCGTCGATTTCTTAACAAAGAACAGTGCCGAAATTTGATGGTTGGTATCAAATTGCTTCTTCCGTCTGATTTTGCTTCATTACTAGGAAGAGAATTAAAGAGAAAATGGATAAATACACTGCAGAACAACAAAAATTTTTAAGTTTTATTGACATGTAACAATTCACATCAAACAATTCAATAGTTATTAAGAATTGTACAAAAAAACTGTACAATTACCACTACAATCAATTTTAGAACATTTTCTTATTTCTTGTACTCATTGTTATTAGCTTCCTGTTTCCCACCAACCACCCCTACAATCCCCACAAGAAACCATTAAATCCAGTTCCTGGCACTACAGAACCAAAAAAATTAATTTTTCCATGATATTTTTCAAAGGACTGATACACGTACACATTTTTACCTATTTGTACGTAACAGTTTACCTAAGCAAATTGTGCTGCTTCTACTTCAGAACTTTTATTTACACATTACAAGATTAAAGTAAGAAAAAGCCAAGTTAACTAACTTGTCAATGCAATGATACTATAATAATTTAATCTCCTTTAACCATTTGGTATTGTACAGTTTTGCACACTGATTGCTTTCTATTATTTCAAAAGACAAGTGTCCTATTTGTTCACTGAGGTAAGAGAAAACCTGACATCATGGCCCGAAGAAGGTGGTCTTACATGATGTTTCTATTGTATGAGCACTCCGCTTCTAGGAGCACTTCCGAATCCTCACCACACTACTGTAGCTGGACATGGAGTCAGCAGTTTATTCATTCAACAAATATTTGCTATTTCCCCATCTATATTTTTTACTATACTTTAGGGTTTTTTCATATACAGAGGAAGTAGTTTCACCCTATAAAATGCACATCTTCTTAGACACTTGATATGGATCACATTTTTTTTTTATGGATCACATTTTAAAACCAGAAGAACAAAAGGAGTAAGTATCTACTTTAGCATTTTAAAGCAATTAGATGAATATAAAAAGGGTCCACCATGCTTTGTTCCACATAATGCACTAGGCCCTGAGAACAGGAAAAATGCACACCCTGTGCTGTTAGGTTTTTCCATCTGCTGTCACTCTATGGGTACCAGATTATGGTCTACATTGTACAAACTAAGCACAAATACACCTAAACCAAGTACTTAAAAACATACATCAAATGTCCTAAAAAAAATCACATTTATAGGTGGGTAAATAAAAAGATTTCTTTTGATATATAATTTAACCAGACATTGCTTACAGTGATTGTTTTCTCAGAAGGACATCAGGAAGATGGGGGACAAAAATTTAAAACAAGAATTTACAAGTGTTATGAATATAAGAAAGTAGTTCAAAGTGGAACACATCCTGGCCCACCAAGCCCTGAGGACGATATTTCCACTCAGAGAAGTCAAAGCACAGAGAGGACCATATGGCCAGTCCACTATGAGACACGATGTACCTCACTGACCCATAGTGCTACCAGGGGACAACACTGGAAACACAGTGTGGGAACTGTGCCCAATCTGACCCCATCACACTGAGGCAAAACACTAAGAGCCATGCAACAGAACAGCAAAGGAAGCAGAGCAAAGAAGTCTTGAGGGAGTACAAAAAATAGACTTTGGGGCCAGAGTGTGCCACCCCATCAGACTCAACTGGAAAACACTCCTAAAGGTCAACAAACAGACCTTGAACTATTTACAGGCTTTTCTCTTTTTTTTGTCTTTTTTTGGTTTTCTTTTGTTGCTTTGTTTTGCTCTGTCTTGTTTTTTGTGCATATTATTATCTCTGCAATTCTATCTAGAAAAAATAGGCGGGATAAACAATCTGAAGGAGAAAACAACGGACTGCTGGTTCTGGGGAGATATGGGAGCAGGGGAGGCGGGGGTGGGGGGAAAGGAAGTGGGTGTTAACAAACCTAGGGACAAGGGAACAATAAGTGATTCAAAATCAATGGCCAGGAGGGTGCAGGAGGCCTGGTAGGGCTTGATCAAGAGCAGTATAACCTAGAGGAATTACTGAAATCCAAATGAAGACTGAGCATGATAGTGGGACAAGAAGAAAGCAAAAGGAAATAGAGGAAAGAATTAGGAGTCAAAGAGTATTTAAAGGTCTAAATACAGGTGTGTACATGCCAATATTTATATATGATGATGGAGAAGTAGATCTAATGTGCGTGTATTTATAGGTTTAATATTAAAGGACATTGGGACTCTACTCAAATACTCCCTCAATGCAAGAACACTTTGTTCTATTAAATTGGCATTCCATGATGCTCACCTTCCCTACATGATTGCTGAAGACAAAACAGGTGCATAAGCAAATGTGAAAAAGAAAGCTGATGGTACCAGCTATCAAAAGATATGGCCTCTGGGATCTTAAAGGCTTGAAGATAGAGACCCACATGGATGAAGCACACTAACCTGTGTGATCACGAGGTATCTATAGGAACAGGTACCAGTCATCAAAGAACAAAAAAAATCATCATTGTGAATGAGGGGGAGTGCGGAGTGGAGACTCAAAGTCCATCTGTAGGCAAGTAGACATCCCTTTACAGCAGGGTCACAGGGAGGAGACGAGCCAGTCAGTGTGCAGTATAACACTGATGAAACACGCAACTTTCCTCTAGTTCTTTAATGCTTCCTCCCCCAATTATCATGATCTCAATTCTACCTTACAAATCCGGGTAGACCAGAGGCTGTACACTGATACAGATAAGAGCCGGAAACACAGGGAATCCAGGGCAGATAAACCCTTCAGGATCAATGAGTGCAGCAATACCAGGAGGGTAAGGGGAAGGTGGGGGAGAAAAGAGGAACCAATGATCCACATATAACCCCCTCCCTGGGGGTGGAAAACAGAAAAGTGGGGGAAGGGAGATATTGGACAGTGTAAGACATGAAAAAAATTTTATAAATTATCAAAGTTTTGTGAGGTAGGGAGGGAGGGAGAAGAAGGGTAAAAAATGAGCGGATACCAAAGACTCAAGAAGAAAGAAAATGTTTTGAGAATGATGATGGCAACAAATGTGCTTGACATAATAGATGGATTTATGGATTGTGCAAAGAGTTAGTTATACAAGCCCCCATTAAAATGATTTAATAAAATAAATAAACCTAACCAAACTCACTACCAAAAAAAAAAAATTTCCTGTGTCCATTGCTGGTAGGAATGTAAAATGGTATCGCTAATGTAGGTAGTAGTGTCGCAGCTCAACAAAAATCTGATCTACTACACCCAGATTTGAAAAGACATGCAAACAGACTTGTACACCAACATTCCTTGCTATACTATTTGCAATGGGTGAAGATAAGAACCACCTAATGCCCATGAATAGGAAAATGTGATATATATGTGTACACACTACTGCTGCTGCTGATGTTACTCAGCCAATCGGAGAAATGAAGAATTGGCACAATCTACAATATGGATGGGACTCGATGTCATTAAACTAGTGAAAGAAGTCAACCACAGCACGGGACTTGGTTTCAATCTCTTGCCACCAAGAACAGTGGCCCAGAACTACCAGTCTGTTTTAATGCTTCTTTGCTTTTTATGGCAGGTGTGGCTCTGCTGTTGTAAATATTATTGGAACGTTTGCCCTATCACCAACTCCTGTTGTTTCTGTAAATAGTGCTCAGTCACTTAAAGGTTTAATTTACACAAGTCAACAATTCATGTATTGCAGTTCACAGCTGGCCCATACTTGTATAATTTCCCTTTCTCGACAATGTTCTAAATTCTGTAACACTGGCTAAACTAATGACACCATCAAAGTGTACCGGCTACACATTAGACTCCTAAGTGAAACATCAGCAGTTTAAAGTCACCAGCCAAGTCTGTGGGGGAAGGATGAGGCTTTTTACTCCTGTGATGATGTGCAGGCTGGGAGACACACAGGACAGTTCTACCCTGCCCTATAAAGTTGTCATGAGTCAGCAAGGGGATGATAATTGATAATGTTCTGTAACATAAAATGACAATGATGTCTCTTAGGTGAACCAGAGTCATTTATAAACCATGAGTGGATTTTAGGCTTGTACTTAATTCTAGTCCCAATCTAAGAACAGCTAGTTCTTATGACATGGTCCTGCTTGGTGGTTGCCCTCATGAAGAAATCACTGAAGATATGAGTCTACAGCAAAATGTGGTGAAGAACCTAGATGGTGCCCAGCTATTAGAAAAAATAGTGTTGGGGATTTTAAAGGTTTGTTTTCAAACAAGCAGCCATCTAAGTGGGGTGTCACATGGAAGGAGCACATCAGCCTGTGTGAACATAATCCAAATCTAAAGGCTGGAATGATATCAAAGCTTAAATTGTGAACAATTGGTTTGTAGAAGGCTATGGTTGTCAGTGGAAGCCCAAAATCCATTTAGAGGGTCCACAAAGAGATCAAGCCTCTTGTGAATTCCCTCTCGTTATAGCTGAGGGATGTGAAGAGCTCTATTATCAGACACTGTAAATCAATATGTCAGACATAGATCAAAATGCAGTATATCTTATTTGATTTTCCTTTGGACCCATTTTAAAGCTGTTTCAATTAAAAAAAAAAGTGAAGGGAAAATACTCATGAAGCAAACCCTTGGAGCCTCACTGTGACCATGGACGAGGGGTGGAGGGCCTCGCTAGCATGCAGAGCGCAGTGGATTCCTGCGGATGCGGTTAGGTTCAAACTCAGCACCCCACCATTTGCTCTCCCTTATGAGCCATCTAAATGTGTTCTAGTTCTTAAGATACTTGTAGCTTTCTTTTGACTGAGGTTTTTGTTTTACTTTCATAGTCTTCTTAGTGTTGCTTTTATTGTTTTCACTGTTTTTCTGTATATAAAATCCAAAATAGGTGAATCAGAGGCAGTAACTGGATTCATGGTTCCTTGGGGCAGGGCAGGGGAGGTGGGGAGGAAATGGGGAGCTAATAACAATGAGTCCAAGAATGAAGAAAATATCTAAACCTGATTATGGTGATGATTCTACAACGATATGTGAATTATATACCAATAAACTGTTAAAAAGTCCATCGCAAATTATATAATTAAATGGTTCAATCATATTAAGAAGAGTTGTACAATCATTACCACAATCGAATTTAGAACATTTTCTTCCTTCTTGTACTCACTGTTATTATTGTACTCACTTCCTTCAAACCGCCCCGGCCACAACTCAGGAACCATTAATCAAGATATTGTCTCAATAGATATACCTACCCTAGATTTCATATACACTAAAACATTTAAAAACAGCAAAAAACCTACTATAAATAACAAAGTAAAACAAAAGTATCCCAACTGAAAAGATAGAAAATATAAAAAACTAAAATCAATTTAAAATGGGTCAAAAAGGAGATCAATGGATATGGTGCTAAATTTTAAAGGAATTGCATCTGCAATAATCCACTTTCCAATGCACTCTGCATAACAGCAAGGCTAACCACAACACTTGTCTATGCTCAAAGAGGACTCACAGAGCTTTATCCATACATATTTCCCCTGCACTTTGTTTTTACTGAAGTAAAATGGGTCAAAACAGAGGTCAAATGATATCATGCTTTATTGTAATCATCTCTATAACACTCTCTGTCTGATAGCAAGACTACTGACATCCTTCAACTGAGTCAGAGAGGATTCACCGGAATCTTAAACCACTTGTGTGGAACTTGCAAATGATTTTGGATTTCCACTGTCATCCATATCCTTCTGCAAATCAGGTGTTCACAATTTAAGCTCTAATACTATTCCCTCCTTCATATTTGAGTTTTAATTATTCACACTCCTCTGGTCACAAAGGCTGATGTGCTTCTTCCATGTGGACTTAGGTGACATTTCACTCAGAAGGCTGCTTGCTTAAAAATAAGACCCCATGCGCCATTCTTTCTAAAAATCATACCATCTAAATTTCTTTACTACACTTTGCTATAGCATCCATATCTTCAGTGAGCATCAAAAAGGGCCAAGTCACAAGAACTAATTCTCATATTGGGCTAGAATTAAATGCAAGTCTAAATCCCATTCATGTTATCTATGGTTTACGTACATCTCTGGTTAATCTTAAAGAGACATCATTGTAATTTTATATTAGAGAACATTATCAATGAGCCCCTGGGGCACATGGCAATTCTATTGATAGTGTGAACTTTTTGATTAAAGAATCTATAAACGAATGCTGATCAAAAGGGAAAAATTCAAAATTGAATTTCAAATTACCAAGAACTCTAGACTTTCTAGAGCCACGTAAACTGGAAAAACCCAAGTCCTAAAATAATCCTTAAACCAAAAATATCCTCCAAAGTGGGTCACTCCACAAAGAGGTGGGATATGGGATAAGACCATCCACCTGAGGGTCTACACCAAGACAAGGCTGGGGCAAATCCCCACAGAAATGAAAGAACCTTGCCAGGAAATCAAGTTTAGGCCAGGGGAGAGGAACATCACTGATAGTTCTGTTGGCGAGCATGGTAGGTGATTGGGGAGAAATATCCTCACATTGGGAAGGGGTGCTAAACAATGATTGTAGGGAACCTATAGGGACAATGGTCCAGATTTTATGTTCCTGGGTAAACACTACAAATATGTCTCTAGCCAAAGCTCAATAAAACATGCCATGGACTAAACACCAAGGTGTCACTGGATGCTGACCTTGTGGTACGGTAAACCTTGTGGTCAGCATGGCATCACTCGGGCTACACAAGCGCTTAACACAGAGGCCCAGCAGAATGAACTGAGCCTGGCCTCAAAGGTGCCTGTACCCTTGGACTGAGGACTGGGGTGCTTAGATAGAAGAGGAAGCAGAGTGGCTGCCCTGGACCTGTGGAAGTGATGGTCATTGGACCTTGGGGGGAACCCCATTTGGTTGGAGTCCATCAAAAGGGACTCAGAATCACCATATATTTAGTACCTTGATGCTCCCCTCTCAGTGATATGACTGGCTTTGATCTGTTGGGCAGGGATTTAAACTTGGAAGAATTGATCCAGGATGTTTCCCCTGGCATCGATCCCCCCTGCTTAGGGTAAACAGAATTCAACTGAATATGAGATCTAACTGTGTGGAGCAACAACTCATGGGTTTCGGCTCAAGTTAGAACTGTACTTGCAGACTCCTCAAACCTACAGCAGAATGATGTGTCATCGGAAAACTTGATGGTGTTGCCAGTGCAATCATCTTATACTCCAGGGGGAATGATTGACAATGTGTTACTTTTCTGTTTCTATGGGTTTTTTCCCCTGCCTTTCATTTGCTTGTTTTGTTTGTGTTTGTCTTTAGTTGTCTGCTAGTTGTTTTGTTGCTGTTGGTGGGGTAGTTGGTCTTACAGGGTATTAATTTGTCATAGTATGGCTGTCAAAGTAAACCCGAGCTATGCATATCCCAGGGACAAGCAGATGGATTCTGGCCCCAATTTAACTTTAGTCCCAATCCAAAGACAGTTAGTTTGGATAACATGGCCTTGCCCACCTCATGTAATGATCACTGAAGATAAGGGTGCTACAGCTAAGTGTGGTGAAGAAAACAAATGGTGCTCACTATCAATCGGAATAGTGTGTGGAGTCTTAAATTCAAACAAGTAGTCATCTAAACGAGGAGTGAACTATGTCCACAAAGAAGAAGCACACCAGCTTGCGTGACCCAAAGGCACGCAAAACAAAATTCAAAAATGACAAAGGGAAAAGTATCAGAGCCCAAATTTCGAAGACCCAATTTATAGAATGCTATAGAAGATAGGGGGGCCCCAAACCCATCTGCAGAGTATCTAGTCAGATTAAGCCACCAGCAGATCCCCTCTAGTCACAGGAAAGTGTCTCGAACAGCTTTTCTATCAGATAGAGATCATTGTAAGTGTGATTATGCTGGAATGAACTGGATACATGGTCAGATGACCTCCCTTCTAACCTGAACTTGTTCTTGGTCAGTGGTTTTCAACCTTCCTAATATACATTTACTACCGTCCCTCATATTGTGGTGACCCCCCCAACCATAAAATTATTTTTGTTGCTACTTCATAACTGTAATTTTGCTACTGTTATGAATCGTCATGTAAAACCTGATAAGCAGGAAGTATTTTCATTGTTACAATTTGAACATAATTAAAGCATAGTGATTAATCACAAAAACATTTTCTATTGTGAAAGACTAATTTCTAACTACAAATGAAATTAATTTTGTTGTAAAGCATAGTGTAGCATGGGTAACAGTTTTCACGCCAGTTACTCGTATGTGGGCATATCTGCATATGGGCAGCCCTGCCTAGAGACAGCTAGAGGAACAGTGTCTTGGTTCCTAAGACCATTGGAAATGTGTTTTCAGGTCTTAGGTGACTCCTGTGAAAGGGTTGTTTGACCCCCAACGGGTCGTAACCAACAGGTTGACAACTGCTGTTTAGGTGAGAGCATTTCTTGCTTGTTCTAAGACAAGGTGGTCTTTTCTTTCTTATTCATTATTTGTAATTTTATCTCTAAAGAATTGATTGTGTTAATGATTATGTAAGTCTTCTTGATATGACTGAACTATTGAATTGTGTGATATATGTGGATTAAGTACCAATAAAACTGTTTTAAAAAAGGCTCAGAAACCCACACAGGCAGTCTATCCTGTCCCATAGAGTCACTATGAGTCGGCATTGACTCAATGGCAGTGAGCTTGGTTTGTTTTTTGACCAAATCACAGGGCACTATTACTTTGTCTTACAGCTCAAATTCTTCACTGTGCCAAATCCCAGGCTTAACTTTTACTATCTGTAAATCTAGAAACCTTTTGAGCTTTCTGTAGCACTAGTTCTGTATAAACTCCACTCCAACTATGAATAATCTCTACTGCGCCGATACTCAAACCAAACTCTGCCAGTGAGTTGATTTCCACCCAAAGCAGTTCTGCCCATAGGACAGGGTAGAACTGCCCCTCTGGATTTTTAAGACTGTCACTTTATAGGAGTAGAAAGCTTCATCTTTCCTCCTCAGAGTAGCTGATGGTTCCAAACAGCTGATCTTGCAGTCAGCAGCCCAACATGTAGCTATCATGTTGTCTATTGTCTATACTGCCTACTATATATTGTCTATTCTCTTTAATTTTTTTTAAAAAGTAAAATGTATGTATTCCACTTTGTTAGTGCTTTTATTCACTTGTATCTCAATTTGGGTCTATCCTAATTCCGTCATATCAATCAACCAACAAATATGCATTAAAGCACCCAAAATGCAGATATAACAATAAGCAATATTAAGTCCTTTAGAGCTGGGCTAAATTATATAGTTAGAATATAATCAGGTGCACAGAGATTAAAAAAAAACCCAAATATGATGCAAAATCAACTAGCTAATATTATTTCTAATTAATTCTTAACTCTGATAACTTAAAAAAAATCTTATGAAAACTTACACATCGGATTGGTTTTGTTCATATAAAGCCTTCCTCTCCTCCAGAATTTGTCTGAGTCCATCCTCTTGGAATATATAAACTGCTTTTGATATATATCCATGGATTCCCCAATGCATTCAATTAATCCCCTAAGTCTATCTGTACTACATTTATCCTCAATTTATATATATAATTTATTTAAAATCCATAGCCATTGCATAAATTCTGGCTATTTATGTACCTACATCAAAAATAAAGGTTTAATCGAGCATGAAAGTACACCTTTTCACTGCAAAAACAACAAATACAAGTTTTAAAATGTTTCTCCCAATTTTTTCCCCCAAAGACAGTTTTGGTTTGTACTGCAAGAAAAGAAAGGCCAAAGGAATTTTTCCTACCATCTACCTTAAGATAGAAATTTTTCACTTAGACAAATAAAATGTTTTAATTCTAAAATTCATAAATGTTAATAAGATAGTTGACCATTTGAAACGAAGTGACATCACATATTCTTTCAGCCAAAATACAGTCTTGGGTTCAACCAACCCTGTAGCCAATTATATGTTGAAAATATTTGATGATGATGAATAGCCTTGTTTACTCTTGATGTCATTTATTACCCATTTCATCTCCACAATTCTAAAAGTTACAAGTCCTGCTAGTCTTCAATCACTTAAAAAACTCATTTATCAATATCTGTAGAATTGAGTTTCAATCATCCACATTTCTCACCACTAGCTCATCTCTCTGCCTCCATTAGTTCTTCTCTTCTGATGCATTTTCCATATTGCCAATAACCAAAACCACTTCCATTAAGTACATTTTGATTAAATGACCCTATAGGACGGAGAAAATTGCTCCCTATGGTTTATACAGCTGTAAATCTTTACAGAAGCGGCTATCTTTCTCCCTTAGAATGGCTGGTGTGTTTGAATTGCTGACCATTAGGCTAGCAGCCCAATGCATAACTCCAGGCCTCATTTTACTGCCAATAAGTACTCCAAAATATAAAAACATCCCGCCACACCCCTACCTGAAAACCTCTACCTGATTCCAAATGCCTGTGGAATAATGCCGAAGTTTTTCTAATCCTAGAACCCACCATTGACATCTCCATACATAACCTTTCCAGTTGTGATCATGAGTCTTAAGCCATTGTTTATCACCTGCCTGTGTGAGGGCTAATACTTCATAGAAGGCTCGAACACCCACTCCCAACCCCCCAGTAGCATTTCTCTTTATGCTCCCATCTACGCAACACCAGTTTCACTTACCACATTGCATTCTATTCACTTGTGTTTCTTGGTCCTCACTGACATCTATCTAGTTGCTGCCCTATGATTGTTTACTACGATGCTTAAACGTACTTAGACTTCCAGGGTTCAAGCTCTAGCTCTGCTCTTTACTGGCTATATCACCACTGACAAATCTCCTAACTTCAATTCTCCATTCACATGTTTGAGGTGGGGGGAGACAGCTCAGATCTCACACAATTATGAGGAGAGACAATTGCAAGCTAAGTGCTGAACATCATTCCTACTTCCATGTTATTGTAGTGGACAAATAATCATAATAGTAACAATACGACTGTTAGCACTATTATTATTTCTTGTAGAAACAGCATACAGGGACTCAGCCCTGAGTGTGTCAGGTACAGTTCCTCACTACACCAAGAGCTCTGTACCATCATCATGCCCATTTTTGTTGGTGAGAACACTGGACGCACAGAAAGCCTGAGTCCACAGTGATCGAACAGAGTATGAATCTCAGTCTGGCACCAGAGGCCTACTTCATCATCACATTTTGCTCACTGAGTGCGTGCGCGCACACTAATGCGCATAAAACGCTAGATCCAATAAAAACGACTGGTTCTGTGGGTTTCTGAGGCTGTCAATCTTTAAAAGAACAGAAAGCTTCCAGCTTTCTTCGGCAGAATGGAGGTGGATTCGAATTTACTTTAGTTCGTATTAGGCAACCTTTTACTTGGCTAAGCAAAGGAAAAGCAACAAAGCTAAAAATGAAGCAAAACGGAAGGAAGTAGACTTTGAGGAAGCGCAATTGCTGAGTTGTACAGTAACTTCCTTCTTTCTCCCACAGTAACCTTTTGTTATGCTGTTACTTTCCCTTCCGGAACTTGTCTCACACCCTCAGGGGAATCTGAAGCAAACCGCGAAAAGAGCAGCCCAGGGGAGATCCCGCTCACCCTCCAGCCCCTTTCAGCCAAGCTCCCCGGACCTCCATCCCGCCCTCTGCCGTCCAGCCCGTCATATTAAAGGCGGGCAGCTGCCCTTCTGGCGTGTGGTGCAGTTCGCGGACCACCTCCGTCGCCTTTTCACAGAACATGGCGGGTAGACCTGGTACCGGGACCTCCTTGTCGGCCGCCCACTTGACCGAAGAGTCTGCAGGCTCCCTGCAGCCTAGTTCGCGCCGCGCTTATTAGCGCAGGTCTAGGAAATCGCCTGCGCTTTGGCGGTAAAAATCCCCAACCAATGGGAAGGCAAGGACGCAGGTTGCGTGGCTACGGTGGTTGCAAAGGGACAATTCCATACGCGGTACAGAAATATGACCGGAAGTGGGGAGGCGGTGACCGGTGCCTTCTTCCGGTGGAACGCGGCCCTCCGGAAAGAGTCCTTGGGGTTCCATTTGACTTTATCCATGAGGAGAGACGAATTTTCCAATACTAATCTGAGCACCTAGTTTCGGGAGCAGCATAGCTTGGAATAGATGTACCGCCCACACCCCCCGAAACTTCCTCTTTTCCCTTTTTAAAAAATAAAAATCATTCTATTGAGGGCTCATATAACTATCCATATGTACATACATTGTGTCATGCTCATTTGTACATTTTTGCCATCATTCTCAAAACATTTGCTTTCTCCTTACTCCCTTTATATCAGCTCCTCACTTTTTCCCCTGCTTCATGGAACCTTGATCATTTATCAATTATTTTGTCATGTCTTACAGTGACCACATCTCCCTTCATCCACTTTTCTGTTGTGCAACTCCATGGAGGGGGTTATATGTAAATCCTTGTAAGCAGTCCCCCCCCTTTTTTAAATCATTTTATTGGGGGCTTGTACAACCCTTATCACAATCAATACATCATTCCATTGTGTTTAGGACATTTGTGCATTTGTTGACCTCATCATTCTCAACACATTTCCTTTCTAATTGAGCCCTTGGTATCAGCTCCTCGTTTTTCTATCTCCCTCCCTACCCCCTCCCTCCTAAACCCTTGTTAATATTGATAGGTTTAGAATTAAGGTAGCAGATGGACATTGGACCTCCACTTCTTTTCTCCCTCAATTGCAAGAACACTTTGTTCTATTGAACTGGCATGCCGTGATGCTCACCTTAAAAGCCTGAAAATAAACAATCCGCGATCTAGCTCAGAAACAGCAAAGCCCACGTGGAAGAAGCACACCAGCATGTGTGATCACGAGGTGTTGAAGGGATCAGGCATTAAAGAACAAAAAAAATCACATCATTGTGAATGAGGAAGGGTATGGAGTAGGGACGAGGCCAAAACCCATCTGAAGGAAAGTGAACATCCCCTTACAGAACGGTTGTGGGAAGAGAAGAGGTGTTCAGGGTGCAGTGGAGCAACAATGAAACATACAGCTTTGCTCTAGTTATTTTCTATTTATTTATGTATTTGTTTGTATCATTTTATCAGGAGCTTGCACATCTCTTATCACAACCCATACATACATTGTGTCGAGCACATTTCTACATTTGTTGCCATCATTATTCTCAAAACCTTTGCTTTCTACTTGAGCCCTTGGTATCAACTCCTCATTTTCTCCAACCCTCCCCGCCACCCCCTCCCTCATGAACCCTTGATAATTTATAAATTATTATTTTGTCATATCTTACACTGTCCGACATCTCCCTTCACCCACTTTTCTGTTGTCCTTCCTCCAGGGTGGAGGTTATGTAGGTCCTTGTAATCGGTCCCCCCTTAATACCCCACTTTCCCTCCACCCTCACGGTATAGCCATTCTTAGCACTGGTCCTAAAGAGAGCGTCTGACCTGGATTCCCTGTGTTTCAAGTTCCTATCTGTACCAGTGTACATCCTCTGGTCTAGCCAGATTTGTGCGGCAGAATTGGGATCATGATACAGGAGGGGGTTGGGAGAGGAAGCATTTAGGAATTAGAGGAAAGTTGTATGTTTCATCATTGCTACACTGCACCGACTGGATCATCTCCCGACAACCCTTCTGAAAGGGGATGACCACTTGCCTACACATGGTTCTTGGGTTCCCAATCTTCACTGCCCTCATTCACAATGATATAAATTTTTTGTTCTTTGATGCCTGATACCTGATCCCTTTGAAACATCATGATCACACAGGCTGGTGTGCTTCTTCCATGTTGCCTTTGTTGCTTCTGAGCTAGCTTGTTTACCTTCAAGTCTTTAAGAGCCCAGACGCTATCACTTTTGACAGCCAGGATTTGTTTCACCACATTTGTTTATGCGCCCATTTGTCTTCAGCAATCATATCGGGAAGGTGAGCACACAATTATATGACATTTTTTGTTCTTTGATGCCTGATAACTGATCCCTTTGGCACCTCATGATCACACAGGCTGGTGTGCTTCTTCCATGTGGGTTTTCTTGTTTCTGAGCTAGACAGCTGCTTATTTACTTTGAAGTCTCTAAGACCCTATATCTTTTGATAGCCATTTGTCTTCAGTGATCAGATCATTACACACCTCTTTTTAACAAGTTTAAACTATTGTATTATATGACATCTGAATTATATGTCAATAAAACTGAAAAAATTTTAAAGATTAAAGGAATATATGGAGTCGCTATACTAAAAAGAACTAGTCAATATTGCATCATGTTAAGAGGTATCATATAAGAACCAAAGGTACTGAAAGAAGAAGTCCAAGTTGCACTGAAAGCATTAATCAAAAACAAGGCTCCAGGAATTGTTGGAAAACCCACTGTAGGCAGTTACATAATCTAATAACTTGAGAAAGGGTAAAGTCTAGCCTGTCAATAGGGTCACAGCGAATGAGGCCTCTGTGGGGCCTGGCTTTCTCCAGAGGATTTTGGGTATTCCTGTATTGCTATCTTGTGGTGGAACACACTGTCTCTTTTCTACACAATCCTGTTGACAAACCACATGGAGACACACTGAGAGAGCCAGAGCCCTGGAGCTGGAGGAGCCACATAGTGACCCCTGCCAGCACCAAGATCCTTCACCGCTACTGGATCTACATGACTTTCCACCCACTGGTCTGTGATATTCTTGCATTTGGCATTATTGCATGGCTACATGAGTCTAAAGAGGAATTTATTGACCAGTATTGGACATAGGGGATAATATTGGACTTACGGACTTGATCTGGACTGGGCTGGGATCTTTCTCAATATACAATTGCTCTTTTATACAAAGCTCTTTCTTATACACATGAGTGTCTGTGAATTTGTTTCTCTGGTCTACCTGGACTAACACATTATGCTACCTGGAGTGGTGTACTAGAGAAACAAATCACAAAGATGGAGAGTGGATGCTTGTTTGACGTCTGCTCATGGTAGTACTTTTTTGGCTAGCCAGAGGTTAGATCTGGCCATTCAGTTTGCTGGGTTGTTTTATGGAAAAAATACAGGAAGTTAAACTTTTTATGATTTCCTTTGATTGCTGTCTTTGGTGATTCCTGTACTAACTGGTAAAAATGAATGTGATTAATGTATATTTGGAGCTCAGGGGTAGAAATCCAGATTGGAGACTGGAAAGTCAACTCGGTGCTCCTCAAGGGGACAGGCACTCCCCTCTCTGGATCTCACTTTTAACATCGATACACAAAGTTCGATTCTGTGAGGGTCACAGACTGGGGACTCCCATGGCCAAATGAGGACCTGTGTGGACTCTGGTTGGCCTGCTTATTCACTGCCATCTAGAAGATTCCAACTCACAGTGACCCTGTAAGACCGAGCGGAACTGCCCCTGTGGGTTTCCGAGGCTGAAATTCTATATGGACTAGAAGGTCTCATCTCTGCACAGCCCCCCACCCTATCCCCCAACCCCCGCTCCCCCAGTGTGACTGGTGGTTTCAAACTACTGACCTTCTAGTTAGCTGCCCAACACATAACCCACTGTGCCACCAGGGCTCTTTGGCCTACTTGGCTTCTATCCAATGTTATTGAATCGCCTTTGAAAAAATCAGGAGGTTTTTAAGAAAACAGGAATTTTGACTTTCTCTAGAAAAATCGATCTGGCATCACTGGAACCTAAACTAGAGGATCCACAATTCCACGTGGCTCTGGGAATCTCAACATTTCTTCCTCCTGCTCAAAGTAAAATGGTTTAAGGGGACCTTTCACAGCTGGTGGGCTGGTCTCCTTTCTAGAAAGTTGCCTCTGTAAAGAAAATGCATCTTTCTTCCCTTTTACCTAGTTGGGGGTGGTGAGGGTAGCAGGAGCTATTGGGTTAAGAAAAAACAGTCCAGGTAGCTTCAGTCTGCCCTGCCAGGGCTTTAGAGGCCAAGCCTTTTTTGCTACAGCTGACTGACCTGCTGTTTCCAGGGCAGCCCCACCATCTGTTCCCAGATGCAGGGAGGGAGCCGACTTTCCTTCATCACACCTGCCCCAAACTCAGGCCCAGAACTACTGTCTAAACACAGAACAACTTTTGTCTGTGGCCAAATGTGGGACCCCAAATTTCTTCCCTCTTTCCCGATACTCCTTCAGTGACTTGATGACCTGGGCCAGGCTGAGATGAATTAGCTTGCTCCACACAACTGGCTGCTGGGTTCCAGTCAACTCCCAGAGGCCACTGGCTGTGCCCATCAGTAGAAGTGGGAGTTGAGAACCCTCAGCTCTTGGCTGAGCAGCTCTGTCAGTCTGTAGCTATTGACTGTAGCTGCTTCTGACAGCCAGTCTAGCTGGTGCTTTAAGTCATTTCAGTCGCTCCACCTCAGCTGTGATTAGTCTAGTCTCTGTAGCCTCAGAGGGAGGGGAAAACAAAACACCTCAATGACTTTGAATCAGAGTGGGTTATCCTCTTTTAAAAGGCAGAAAATCTGAATTGGAGGATATTTTGGGGGGGGGGTCTCTTTTATGCATTTCACATTTATGAAATAAGAACTAACAGTATTTGTTCCAGTAAGTGGATGAGAACCACCTAAGGGCCCATTCCTCCCACCAGGCCACGCCTCACTAAGAATAGAGGTCCATCACTTGTCTGGCATTTTGTGGTACTGTGGTGACTTTTGTTTTGTGAGATACTGGGAGCTATGTGATTGGCATTTCATATACCAGCAGGGTCACCCAAAGAGCTTCCAGACAAAGAACAGACAATGAAGAAGGAATTGGCTGCCTGCATGGGAAGAATGAGCCATTGAAAACCCTATGGATAGCAGCAACACTGTCAGTTACTAGACCCCCCCATGAACAACAGAAGAACATTGTCAGAACGTGTGCCAGAAGATGAGCTCTTCAACTTGGAAAGTACTCAAAATACAGCTGAGGAAGAGGAAGAGCTGACTTTTCATAGGCAAGTCGACCATAATGATGCAAATCGAGTATAGCCATCAGGACCTTCATTTGCTGATGGGGCACAACTCAAAATGAGGAGAAACAGTTCAAATCGTCATTAATAATTGAAACTTGGGATGTATGAAATATGAATCTAGGGACATTGGAAGTCATTAAAAATGAAATGGAATACATAAAGATTGATATTGTAAGCATTAGTTAGCTGAAATGGACTGATATTGACCATTTTGAAACAGAAAATCTTATGGTTTACTCTGCTGGAAATGACACAATCAAGAGAAACAACATTGCATTCATCATCAAAAGGACATTTTAAGATCTATTTTAATGTACAATGCTATCTTTGATAGGATGCTATCTATGCCCCTTCAAGGAGAACCAATCAATACAACTATTGTTCAAATTTATGCACCAACCACCCAAAGCTGGTGATGCAGAAATTGAATAATTCTACCACCATATTCAGTCCCAAATTTGTCATACTTGCTATCAAAATGCTATTGGAGTGCAAAAGTTGAAAACAAAGAGGAAGGATCAGTAGTTGAAAAATATGGTCTAGGTTATAGAAACCAAGCTGGAGATCGCATGACAGAGTTTGCAAGACCAATAAATTGCTGATAGCATATACTATATTTTCCAACTTCTGTTCTTTCCTCTTTGGTTCCAACATTTGCACTCCAATCACCAATAATTACCAATTTATCTTGATTGGATGTTAGAATTTTGCATGATTAATGATTTCTTCAAACATTTGATCAACAACAAAAAAGGTGACCATAAATGTGGACTTCTCCAGATGGAATGCACGGAAATCAAATTGACTACACCTGTGGGAAGAGACAATAAAAGAAGCTCAATATCAGCAACTGAAACCAGTCCAGGGGCTGATTGTGGAACAGATCAGCAATTGTTCATATGTGAGCTCAAGTTGAAGTTCAAGAAAATGCAAACAAGTACACGAGAGTCAATATACAACCTTGATAATAACCCACCAAATTTTGAGAACATCTCTGAATAAAGCACAGTGTCATTTTAAAAAATGGAAATAAAGAAAAGATACAAGTGCATGTCAGAAGAGACTCTGAAACTTACTCTTAATCAGCCTTCAATGTGGGATACAACTCAACACAAAGAAAACCAAAATCCTCACAACTGAACCAATAGGTAACATGATGATAAATCGAGAAAAACTTGAAGTTGTCAAGGATTTTGTCTTGTCTGGATCCACAAGCAATGCTCCTGGAAGCAGCAGTCAAGAGATGAAAAGATACATTGCACTGGGTAGATCTGCTGCATAAGAGCTCTTTAGAATGTTGAAAAGTTAGGATGTTACTTTAAGCAGGAAGTACACCTGATCCAAACCATGGTATTTTCATTTGCCTCATCTGCATGTGAAAAGCTTGCCATTGAGTGAAGAAGACCCAGGTAAACTGTATGAATTTGAACCATGGTACTGGCAAAGAATATTGACAGTACCATGGACTGCCAAAAGAACAAACAAAATCTGTCTTGGAAGTACGGCCAGAATTCCCATTAGAAGTAAGGATGGTGAGACTTTGGACATGTTGTCAGTGGAGACCAGTCCCTGGAGAGGCATCATGCTTAGAAAAATGGAAGGGCTGTGAAAAAAGGTTGAAGGCCCTTGAAGAGCTGGATTGACACAGTGACGACAACAAGAGGACTGAGCATAGGAACACTTGGGTGGATGGAGGAGGAGCTGTTATTGTTACATTCTGCTGTGAATAGGTTTGCCATGGACCAGAACCAACTGGATGGCAAACTAACAACAACAACAACAGGGAGAGACATTAAAAAGCCAAACTCACTGCCATTGAGTTGACGTTGATTCAGAACAACCCTGGAGGACAGGGTAGAACTGGCACCCGTGAGTTTCCCGAGAGTGTAACTTTTCACAGGAGGGGAATGCCTCTTTAAGCTACTACTTAGCAGCCCAGCCCATCACCAGGCCTCCACAAAGATAGAGAGAAGCACTGTTAGGGCTGGATAGGGCAGAGGCTGTACACTGGTACATATGAGGGCTGGAGGTACAGGGAATCCAGGGTGGACGATACCTTCAGGACCAAGGGTGTGAGGGGCGATGCTGGGAGAGTGGAGGGTGAGTGGGTTGGAAAGGGGGAACTGATTACAAGGATCCACATGTGACCTCTTCCCTGGGAGAGGGACAGCAGAGAAGGGGGGAAGGGAGACTCCGGATAGGGCAAGATATGACAAAATAACGATGTATAAATTACCAAGGGCACATAAGGGAGGGGGGGCAGGGGAGGGAGGGGGGAAAAAAGAGGACCTGATGCAAAGGGTTTAAGTGGAGAGCAAATGCTTTGAGAATGATTGGGTTAGGGAATGTATGGATGTGCTTTATACAATTGATGTATGAATATGTATGGATTGTGATAAGAGTTGTATGAGTCCCTAATAAAATGTAAAAAAAGAAAAGAGGAGAAAAAATGATTAGGGCAAAGACTGTACAGATGTGCTTTATACAATTGATGTATGTATGCGTATGAACTGTGATAAGAGTTGTATGAGCCCCTAATAAATTGTTAAAAAAAATGATCCTCAATTCTATCTGAATCCTTGCCATAGCTCCAAGTTGCCTTAATAAACACGAGCAAAAAAAGTACCTCTGGCAGCAGACCGCTCAGGTTCAAATCCAGGCTCTCTAACTTATTGACTATGTGACCTTGGGCAAACCTGGACCTCTCTGTGCTTCCAAAGATTCACTTTCCAAAAGGGAAGTCATAAGCCAACTTTTCTTATTCCTCACTGGGTTGCTTTGAAGATGAAATGAGACATCTGTCTAAAAATGCTTCTGACCATCCCTTGGTTCTCAGAGCTCCACAAATGCTATGGATTATTGTTATAAGATTATGAATGATTTTTTTTCCAAGGGTAGTGCAAAGATTAACATCAGTGCTACTTCTCTCTGACAAAATATCAATCCAAATTTCTAAATAGCAGGGTCTGAACGGATGCGCTGTTAACAGCATCTTGCTTTTCTCCTATCACTTGTCACAGTAAATCTGATAAGAAATGCTGGGCTAGGGCTGGCAGCCAAGCCCCTCACTGGCAGCGTGCAGGACCTCAGGTTGTTGACAGGCCAAGGGGCATCACAATGGCAAGAGGAGACTCCACAAAGAGCCCCTGATTCCGCCCCCACGCCCTCCTTCCTCACGTTCAGGGTTAAACGTCAAAATACTATTTTTTTGTCACCTGGTGAAATAATGAGCCCCCATTCCCGTTGCCTTGGTATCATCAGAGCGCAACAGCCACGTGGGGTAATCGCTGTCTCCGTGTTAATGCTGCTCAGTTCAAACATTTTCACAGGCCCTGGCGAAATGAAACCTGTGCTTTCTACCTAGGTGGAGTTTGAGGCGATTCAGCCCATTTCCTTCTGCTGAAGAGGCTACCTCAGAAAAACAGGAAATAAAAACATAGAGGGTGCCATTGACATTAGGTTTCTCATTCTCTTCCTTTCTTCCCTACCTTCCTTTCTTCTTCTTGCCCTTCTCTTTCTCTTTTCTTCCTTCCCTCCCTTTGCTCACGTCTTCCTGCCTGCCTTCACCTTCCATCTTCCCTCCCACACTCCTCCATTTCTTCTTCGCTCCTCTCTCCCCACCGCCCCCTTTCTCCTTTCCTTCCCTGCCTTTTCCCTTCAGCCTCCCAGTCTCCCTCCTTCACTCTCTCCCTTTGCTCCTTCCTTTCCCCACCTTGTTTTGATCCAGTGATTTGTACTCCTTTCTTCCTCTCATCCCACCCATCCCCATTGCTGGAAAAACATCACTTCCTTGTGGCGCTGGTTTCTTGGCACCAGACCCTGTTCTTTGGGTGTTCACAAGTTTGCGTCCTGTGTGCAAACATAAGACAGACATATGATCAGGGTTGGACAGAAGATGGGATTTGACAGGTGTACTGCATCCCAAATCTCCAGGAGGCAAAGGTAAAGTCAGGCTCCTGCCTTTAAGGTTATGTCTCCCATTGTAACTGCATCCCACAGAGGCTCCTGCCTCCTGGCAACCTGAGGCCTTCTGCCTGCCTTCCTCTAGCTCCTGGGGAATTGGGGCAGCAGTGGCAAGAACAACAAAAATCCCCAGGAGTTGACAAGAAGGGAGGCTGCCTTGCTCGAGAGATGGCCCCCTCACCCAAATGCATGTTGTTGAGATGCAGGTTCTCATCCCTGTGGCTGGGCAAGAAACGCCCCCTCCCCAAACGCAGTGGCTTCAAACAAGGACCATCATCGTGTGGTTGCTGGGAGGCCACAGGTGGTGCTTGGAGTCTCCCATGAGTTGGCAGTCACATGGGAGCTGGGGCAGGGGCCTCTGGTGACTCCAGTGCCTACACGTGCACTCAGAGGGCTGGAAGCTGAAGCTGGGTGCTTAGCTGGGTTGTTGGTTGGAGTGTCTCCACGTGGCCTTTCCAGGCGGCTCAGGCTTCTTTCAGCATAGTGTCCGGGTGCTGAGAAGTGTCCTGAGAGGTAGCACGTGGAGGCTGGACATTCTAAGGGTGAGCACTCAAGAAGAAGTCTTTGAAGGGATTTTTCAGAAGCTGTGAAGCACTTTGGGGGAGGGAAGGGGGTTGCCCAAACTAGATGTCACAGTGTCATCTTCTCCATAATCTATTGGTCACAGAGGTCATGAAACATCCCAATTTAAGGGGAAAGGGCATAGACTCTACCTTCCTATAGGTAGCCTGTCAAGGAATTTGGGGGTCACATACGAAGACTGGGAGACCCTGGGTGGCACAAATGGTTAAGGACTCAACGTATCAAGAGGTGGGCAGTTGCACCCCTCAGAAGAAATAACTAATGGCCTGCTTCTAGAAGCCCACAGGCTTGAGAATCCTGTGATGTGTAGTTTCTCCCTGGCACCCAGGGGTTCCTCGGGAACCAGAACCAACATAACAGCAATGGGTTGGGTTTTTGTTGGTTTTGTTTGGGCTAATATTAAAACGACTAGTATGAAATTATATATGTATTGTGTTTAACTCTCAGGACTCTGATTATGCTGAAGTTGAACAAAACCGTCTGCCTCTTCTATGAACGCCAGCCGATGGAGGCAAAGGGTGAGGGTCTAGAGGAAGAATGAATGTCCCATTCCCGTCCTTATGTTTCAGTTGTCCTTAAAGGGCACAGGGGACAAACCAGACGTCTTTGATATGATTTTAGCCTAATGATGTGCTAGTATGATGATGAGCAGCCTGAAAAGTGGTTTTAACTAATGTGATCCAATATTTGAAAAGTTGACGATTTCACATCGAATTTTATATTCTCAGCATCTCAGTTACAAACAGAAAATCAGGCCTTAAAATCCTTGCATTTCCCCAAGGCAACAACAGTCTGGAGCTAGAATTTGAATGTCCCCTGTGGATGAGCTGACACATGCCTGTTAACCACAGTCCCCATCCATCCCTATTGCCCCCAAAACAGAGGTTGGCTACAAGTATCCTTTATCTATATGGCTAAATAGGTTAGTTAGTTTGGATTGGGTTGCTAGTTTTTCCTGTTTTGTTTTGCTTACTTTTGATTTTTTGGGGGGCTAGGAAATGGTGTGTATTTTGGTACCATGTCTTCCAAAGCGAGAAAACCAAACCCAGTAAGCCAAGAAGGTCAAACAGTCTAGATTAATGATGAAAGGAGGAGCCCTGTTGGTGAGGTAGATTATGAGTTGGACTTCTAACTGCAACATCAGAAGTTCGAAACTCCCCCCACCCCCACTCCACAGGAGAAAGATGAGATTTTCTACTCCTGTAAAGATTTACAGCCTTGGAAACCCACAGGAGCAGTTCTATACTCTGTCCAAAGGGTTGCTATAAGTCAGAATTGATTCCAGGGTAGTGAGGTTTTCTTGATTGATATAAATAATTTTTGGTGAGTATTGAAAAAACCAGTCAATATTATTTTTAATACACATCAAAGAAGGTCCACATTAATTGTTCACACAACCCTGCCACCTTCTTTCTTTATTCCCTTGCCTCCCACTCTCCTTTCTTCCTCCCTATGGTCTTTTATCTCATTCGTTTTCTTTCAAGGGTTAGCCTAGGAGTGGGAAAGTCTGACTAATTCTTAACCAAAAGACTAAATTGGTTTTATTGTTGGTGTTATTACTTGGGTTAAATTTTTTTCTTTTCTCTTCTTCTATTGGTTTGTGTCATGTAACCCAGAAAATGGGGAAACATTTGGAACATCAAAACACTATCCTTTCTCAGTAGACTACAAGCATTAAAGGCAACAGAGATAAATACTCCAATAATAACAATAACATACAAGGATAGCTAGAGAGATAAATAGATAGATAGAAATAGATAGAAAAACCACAAAATCTGAGCAGTTGTGGGAAGGGGAATGGGAATAGCCCCATGAATAAATATAGGTTTGCCAGAGAATAGTTCTATATACATATTAGCATATACTACAAATATGACCATGAATATAATAGTGCATCCAGGAGGCATAGTTAGGAAATGTCTTAGCTAGAACAAAACCCCTTGAGGGAGCGTGTCCTAAATATCGGGGATCAGGAACATAGCTCTGAGAGACCTCAAGATCAATTGGTACAAACTAGCTCACAAAGACAATGTTCTGTATCCATCAGGGAAGTGACTGGGGTCTTCAAAAGCTAGTGAGTAGCAAACTAAAAGTCGGTTCTTGGTCTCACCCTATGTGTTGGACAGGGTTCTCTAGAGAGACAAAACCATATTGCTAGTAATTATATATAAATATATTTATAAAGCTAGATATGCAATACAAGAAATGAACCACTAAATTATATACAGATAGATAACACAAGAAACTAACAGTTAAATTATAAAACAGTGAGACACTAGCAGTCCTTTAAGGCTTGAGAGCCGCCAGTTGCCAGTCCCTTTCTGTAGAGAGAGCTGGGCTATATATACCCAGGCAGCAAACAGCAAGGCAAGTCACCAACTGTCACCAACTGTCGGTCCCCAGCTCCAGAGACGAACATTCCAATCCTGTGGGATTAAATGGACCTCAACTTACAGCGACAGAGTCCACAAGCTAGGCATCCCACAGGTAGTGTACCCCTTTAAATTGAGGCACAGAACAAGCACGGCGAGGCTCACGAAGCCATTTATCCCTCTGCCCTTCGATTAATCCTACTTGTGTTTATTGGCCAGGCTGGCACAATAAACTATTGCACCCTGTCTGGAGCGAATAACATTGAAGAAGCTCAAGATGCCTGGCAACAATTAGTCCAAATCAGTAATGGACTATGCGTACCTCAGCCTCTATGATGCTAAGGTCAGAAGAACTAAATGGTGCCTGCCTATGACAAACAGCTGCTCTGAAAGGGATCATGGTACATGGTCCTAGATAGAGTGGGGAGTAATGTGTAAGAAAACTGAAAGTCATACTACTACTACCAATAGTAATAATAATAATGATAAAAGATGAGGTTTATTGGTTAGATAGCCTAGTGAGATCCCCACTACTATGGTCCTTCATCACCCTTCAGGTCTGGAACTGAATTCAACCCCCTGAAAAATAGACAGGTTTATAAAGTGAACCTTATGAGAAAAGATTGCAGCCCTCAGTATGGTTTACAACTCAATGTCAAGAAGACACACATCCTCACAACTTGATCGATAGGTACCATGATAAATGGAGAAGTTTGTTGTTTTTTTTACTTGTTGTTATTTGTTGAAGTTGTCACGGATTTTTTGTCTTGATGAGGTCTATAATCAATGCTCTTGGAAGCTGCAATCATGAGATCAAATGACGCATTCCATATGGATACATTTGGTGCACAATACGTCTGTAGAGTGCTAAAAAGCAAGGATGTTACTTTGAGGACTAAGGTGCACCTTACCCAAGCCATAGTAATTTAAATTGCCTCATAAGTATGTGAAAGTCAGACATTGAATAAGGAAGGCTGAAGAAGAATTGATATGTCTGAATTGTGGTGCTGGTGAAGAATATTGAAAGTAACATGGACTGCCAAGGGAACAAACAGATCTGTCTTAGAAGAAGTATGGTCAGAGGGCTCCTTAAAGGCAAGGATGGTGAGACTTCCTCTCACATACTTTGGTCATGTTATTAAGAGAGACTAGTCCCTGGAGAAGGACATCATGCCAGGTGAAGTAGAGGGACAGTGAATGAGAGGAAGCCCCTTAAGGAGATGGATTGACAGTGACAGAAACAAGGGGCTCAAGCTTGGGAAAAATTAGGAGAATTATTCAGGGCTAGGTAGTGTTTCTGTCTGTTTGGCATAGGGTCAATGTGGGTTGCAACTGGCTCAATGGCACCTGATAAGAACAACTACACCAAAATGAATCATAGCACTGAGGAGCACACATTCCTCAGAACCATCAACCATTCAAAAGCAAATAGGCAGTATTTGCCCAAGGCCAAATTCAAAAGGCAGGCAAGGTTAGGGGAGAAGGGTGAATGAAAACAGGAAGCAGAGTTTCAATGGCATGATTGATATTACATTGCAGGAGATTGTCATCAATGTCACATAACAAAACGTGTATAAATTGTTACGTGCAAAGCTGATTTTCTCTGTAAATCATAACCCACCTTACAATAAAAAGTTTCTTTTTTTTAAAACAAAGACACCATCGTTCATATTATAGACACAGCCAAAGAAAAATCTCCTGGACAATCCTAAAAGGATCTCCCAAATGATTTGGGTAGTTAGCCCTCCCCAGGGAGTTCTACCCATTGAAACGCTGGGCGGTTATGGCTGCAATTATATTTCAGGCCAGAAGAGGCAGCAGAGGCCTGGTTGTTCAAATGCTACAAAACTACCAGACAATGGGCAAACAGTTTCTTTCCACGGACGACTAGCGGCTCTGTCATATCCATGTCTGGTGTTCAACACTTGGCGACAGAATCCAGCCCGCTGGGTTTGGGTGGGGTCTGTTTCTCACCCATGCTTGGCTTGGGATTGTTCTATGGCATCCACAAAGTGGAGTCCTCTCCTTTCTGATGTCCCGAGAAAGCTGTTTTCTCCTTTTTCTTTCTCTGGCCCTCTTCCCAAGAACCCTGGGGTTCACTCTGCTTTCCTCTGGTTGATGTTTCTCAGGCAGTTACTTGACCTCGGTTCATCTACTGCAGGTGACCATTAGCAAGTAACTGTACCGTCCTTGGATGGTATTGTTCATGAGCTAGGCTGCGAACTACGGGTTAAAGGTTTGAGTTCACCCAGAGGTGCCTTCCAAGAAGGGCCTGGTGATATGCCTCTGGAAAAAAACCCACCCCAGCCATGGAAAATTCTAGGGACCGGACTTCTCTAACACACTTGGGCTCTCCATGAGTCCGAGTTGACTCAATGGCAATTGGTTGCTGGTATTCCTGTAAGTAGAAGACAACAATCTTTAAGCAGTCCCTCTTGGATTCATGGGAGGAGGATGGCTTCCTCTGAGAGAACTTCTCAGGGCTCCAAGGGCTCAATGATCTTACAAAAAATGAGAGAAATGATGAGCCTGATGACAGATGATATTGCTATGCAGGCCTCGTTTCAGGATGCTCAAGTTTCCAGGTCTTTCCCTGACTCACAGTGTAGCCCTGTGAGGTTCCAAATAGAAGGGCACCCTTGCTCCCAGGACCTGGAGCCTTGTAGCTGAGCAGAGCAGTCATGATGAGAAAGAGGACCCAAGGGGGAAGTCAGGGGGCTGCTCCACTTGTCTCAGTGTCAAGCAAACAAATGTTTTGGCAGGAAATTTCTCTTCAAGAGTGTTCTGATTTCTTGAAGGAAATCTTTTTCTGAACCATTTCCTCAGGGGAAAACCACTCAACTACCTCGGGAAGGAAGATTTTTCTCCTTCCAAGCTTACCAGGCTGTGCTAACTCACAGAGGAGGTGTGACTAGCAGGCAATGAAACTGATTTCCAGACTCCTATGAAAATCAGCAAGTGCTCAGCTGCTAATTGAAAGGTCGGCAGTTGGAAAACCCCAGCTGCTCTGCAGGAGAAAGTGGTGGCTGACTGTGTCTGACAAGATGACAGCTTTGGAAACCCAATGGGGCAGTTCTCCTCTGTGTTCTACAGTTGCTTTGAGTTGGAGTGGACTTGACAGTGATAGATCTGATCTTTTTCCCCATGAAAATCAGCTTGCACGAATACATGTGCATTCATGTATGTCTGTGTCTGCTTTGGCATGCATGTGCACATATGTGCCTATTTGCATGTGGATGAATACGTCTGTGAATGTGGGCGTTTCTATTTACTTTGCCATGTGTGTGCACATGTCTGCCTTTGTCAGTATGCATTCGGGCTCAGGCAGCATAAAGAGATCACAGAGAAACTTGGAGAGAAAGAGAAAAGTAACCTATTTTCTCATGGGTCTCCCATACCTGACGGTCTACTGGCATCCACCGCCACGAAGACCAGAGGTCACTTCATGCCATGTGTCCAGCTGCACATTGCTGGTTGAGGTCAGTCACCAGGGAGGCAAGTCAGACTGGCCTCGCCAACCTACCACCCACCTGCAGGAGTGATTCCCACCATCTGTCCTGGAGCCCCTCCCACCTTACTCAGCCTCCCTAGACCTTGAGTGAAAGGCGTTTCCAACGTTTTTACATAAAGATTTCTGAGATTGACTGAAGAAATGATTTCATTTGACAAAACAAGAAGCTTTGAATTTAAAGATTTGAGGCAAGTGCCCTTCAGAGAGGGAGACACGGGACGGGGCCATGCTCCCTTCCGGTATGCACAGGGGTTGCTATGAGTTGGAACCAACTTGATGAGCACCTGCCAGCAACAACAACAACCAGAAGTTGTCCAAACTTCTGTGGCCTCAACTCGGAAATGAGAATATTATTATTGCCTCCTAGAAAGAACTCAAGGTATGTACAATTGGTTAATAGGCGTTTGGAAAGTGAGTACATTAAGTGGACTGATGACATTGATAAGGCAATAAGAAACTGAGAAGGCTTCACTAACAGGTGCTTTCACATCTGTAACCAGTAGATTCCTTCCTTCTTCATCTCTTGCCATCTTAATCAGCTCCCACACTTTCCAGGCAGCTTGAGGGATTAAATGTTCAGTCTGATCCTATTATAAACCTCAGCCTCAGAATCAGAGGCTTTACCTGAGGTTTGAGGAGCTATACTGGGAATGAGGGAGAGTAGCCTGTCTTTTCTATTGCTCTCCTATCGCTCCCTCTTCCCTAGCCCTTCCCTGTCTCTGGGCCTGCCTTTCCTCCCTAGAGCATTGGCTTCCGGGAGAAGGGGATGGAAACAATGAGCACAATGAGCACATTCCTGACCAGGCCTCTTACCATGCTATGTTCCAACCCTCTCTTGGAAGGGCCTCCACGAAGTCCTCTTATGTCATCTCACAATAACTTGTTAGATACCATTGAGTGAGCTCCTGACTCATAGCAAAAGTACACACAAGAGATTGAAGCACCACCTGGTCCTGCACCGTCCTCACAATGGTCCTTGTGTGTGAGCCCATGGTTGCAGCAGTGTGGAGGAGATCCTGTCCAAGAAGGCTGCCAGTGGGTGGGAGGGGCTGCAGCTTTCAGAGACTTTGGAGGATGCCAAGGTGGATAGTTCACGGCGTATCATATGAGGTCAGCCAGCGGGCCTTGGGGGCCCTTCCCATTATCCATAGATATATGAAATCAATGGAGGCCCTCAGCAAGATGGGCTGCAGACACCTCCAGGACTCACTTGATCCTTGGCAAGCTCCCTTAGCCTTAGGACACCACCTGCTGGAACTGTGGCTTTGCTGCCTCTCCTGGCTCTCAACTTCCCTCCTAGAGGACTCCAGCCACCCTTCTCCTTCCAGATCCTTCCAGCAGGAGGCAGATATTGGTCTCTATGCTTTTGCATGTGGCCAGTTTTCTAGGGACAGATCAGCCTCTCCCAAGAATTTGGGTTCACCAGAGTGAGCGTGCCCACAAGTCTGCAGAGCGTACGGCCAGGCCTCTGAAGAGAGAACTGCTGGAAGATTTGCCCCTTTTCAAAAGCGCTAATTCCACAGTTGAGAGCTCGTCTCCTGGGGACTCAGCTTGAGTCTCAAGGAGCACATCCCCTTTGACACTGCTGGCAACTCGAGGTGCTGTGGGTCATTTTCTTGCCTTTGAGGAGTGCAAGGGAAATGCTACAATATGTCCCTTCACATGAACCACCAATCCTTATCTGGAGAACTCTCTGAGATGACAGGGATGAGAGGGAGATGTTCCTGGGGCACGCTTTCACCTGCACATCTCTCAGGTGAGTCAAACATTTGACCCCCAAAAGTTGAGTATGATGGTGAGAGTTCAGGCTGGGAGATAGAGTGTCTGGGTTCAAATCAAGAGACTGCACATCTCAACTCCCATGGTTCTCCTGCATAAAACCCAAGCCAAGCAGTTTATCACTTCCCGGCTGAGTATCCTACTGAGGCCAGCTAAACTCATTCTTTGCTGATGACAACGTTGCTTGTACCAAATGGCTTTGCCATGTAGCCCTTAGCAATGGCCAGAAGGGCTGCTCATCAAACCGCAGAGCAGGGCTTCTGGCGCACACGTTAAGAAGGGGGCTATTCACAACAAGGTCAGTAGTTCAGAACCCACTAGCTGTTTCTCTGGAGAAAAACTGTGGCTGTATGCTTCCATAAAGATGCCCAGCCGTGGAACCCCCCTGGAGAGGGCCATGATGAGCTGGAGTGAGCTCTACAGGAGTGGGATTTTTTACTGTGGATGTAATCCCACCTGGGCAGAGATTTTCTTTGTGACTTAAAGAGGCTGTACCTTACACCAATGACTTGGCTGATACAAAAGGATTCAATTCAACACTGAAGCAAACCAACTCCAAAGGAAGAAGGCAGCTGCCATGCAGAGAGCTCCAAGGACCACCAACCATGGAGGTTATTGAAGCCAAAACAAGAATACCGCCCACCAGCCCTCAGCCCCCAGGGATGGACAAAGAGAGCCTGCCCATCAAGCTGGTGCACTGGCATGATGCTGTCAGCCTCCGGTGCTGTGAGAACATTGACTTTGGTGTGTTAAAGGCACCCACTTGCGGTATGTTTGTGATGTCAACGTGTGGAAACTATGGCAAGCCCCCCTCCCTGCCTCACAGCAGCAAAGCCTCGGCATTAAAACCCCGTGCCTTCTGTGACGCTTGCCAGCTGTGAGAGGGCAGGAAATGCCCTTGGCTTTTCTGCTCCTTGTTGCGACCTCCCTCTGAGGCAGGGAGCAGAGGATGTGAGCTTGGAATCTGTTTTGTTTCATCACTACCCTTTGTCATCTCTCTGAACACTGTCATGTGCTCCTCACCAGTGCTTCGCCCTCTCTATCACCAAGCCATGTGCTCTTTAAAACATGCACACACACACACACACACACACACACACACACACCTAATGTTCACATTTTGAGGCACATTTGTCTTTAATTCACTAATAATAACAATAATTATTCAAAGCCACTTTACCATCTGAAAAGAAATCTCTATGCATACACTTAGATCATGGATGCCAACTGCCTTCTTAACAACATTTCCCAATGAAATATGCAGCAGCGATTATATTAAGCCTGAAGCTGTTCATCCAGTTTGTGTTAATCAAAACAAAAACAAGAGACGAAGGGATCCAAAAGGACATGTAAGATCATAGACTGAAAGTAGCCCCATCGAGCACCAAAGGCTTGTCCAGAAGGGCAGAGCCACAGGTAAATGCTATGTCTCTCTGGAGTTGCTGGCATTTAACTAGATGCAAAATGTGAGCGCAGGAAATGGCTTGCCCAATGCAAATACTAACAAGGGAGGCATGTGTTCCTGTGTAAATGGAGCTTTAGCCAATCCGGGCCTTCAGGATCCAGCTCCCATCGCAGCATCCACGGGAAGCACCAGGGGAATGTTCCGTTTGCTTATTTTCCCTCTCTTTGCTAAGAAGAAAAAGAGCCTTTGTGGCCTAGTGGCTACAAGTTGGGCTGCTAATTGCTATATCAGCAGTTTGAAACTACCAGCTGCTTTGTGGGAGAAAGATAAGGCATTCTGCTCCCATAAAGAGTTCGAGTCTCAGACACTCATAGGGGCAGTTCTACGCTGCTCTATAAGTTGGCTATGAGTCAGCATGGATTCGATGGCAGTGAGTTTTCTAAGAGTAAGAAGTATCTAGGGGTGTAAACAGTTAATGAGCTCTGCTATTAAGGGAAAAGTTGTCATTCCCAACCCACTTAGAGGAGCTGTGAAAGAGAAGCCTGGCAATCTTCTTCAGAATCCTCGGCCATTGAAAAGTTTATAGAATGTATTGACCTAGGTTGTTAAATAGATCCAGGTATATGGTGGAGCATACAGGGACCAATGTCATAAAACGGGGTGGGGGTGGAAAAAATCTCTGAGACAGATGCAAAAACTGTGAGGGAATGGGTTGTTGAGGCTGGGGGATCAGGACCATCGTCTCTGGGATTTTCAAAGTTCCTGAGCAATCAGGAAAGGAGCAACAGTTGGTCTCTCCCCATCCAGAGGACAGCAGAAGAGGAGAACTGATTGGGCACAATGAATCAATGACTAGTGACTCAAGCAACGATCACCCTCCACCACTGGAGACCAGAAGAACTAGATGGTGCCTAGCTCTCACTATCGACTGCTATGAAAGAGATCACATTAGAAGGGCTTGATTAGAGTAGAAGGGAAATGTGGGGCAAAACTCAAAATCATGATTGTCGCGTGCCAGGTCTCGCCAGCAAGAAAAGACGAACCACAACAGGATTCTTCCACAAGCATTTAATTTTTCATAATGTGGTAAAAGACCCCGAAACCCCAAACTACTGCTGCTTATATATGCTCTATGGGGACGTGCTGTGCCCTGATTGGTGCATTTGCCAAAACCTCATGCATTGATTGGTGAGTTCGCCAGAACCTTCGTTTGCATACTCCAGGGTGGAGTTATGACTACGTCATCTCAGCATCGCGCATGCGCTAAGTGGTTGTTTATCACTTAGTTGGACCACCGCCCTGACTGCCCGGCGCCATCTAGTAATGACGGCGAGAGCTGCGGCTACCCACTTCACGAGAGCTGTGGCTTTCCACATCTCGCGAGAGCTACGGCTTCCCACACATGATAAAACACCAAGCTTACTGTTTGGATAAAGGCTGGTGAAATTGCAAGACTATGGTGCTTAGTTACCCTGCAGGTCTGGAACTGAACTCATCATGGCTCGATGTTCAACCAAACAATAGACAGGTCTATAATGGGAACAATGACATTAGAGACATACAAATACCGTAGAATCATAGATCACATGAGATCAAAAGACAGCATTCCCCCAAGAACGAAGTTCAAAAAGTTGAGAATGAAGGAAGCTTGGAGACAAGAAACAAGAAGATGTGGGGGAAGTGATGGTACATTGTGGGAATTGCTATCAATGACATGAAACAAAATGTGTATGCGTTGCTCAATGGACAGCTGAGCTGCTCTTAAACCTTCACCCAAATCACAATAAAAATGTTTTTAATCAAAGAAAACTTCATGGTTCACTTCTACTCTGACACACACGGGGTGATGAGGAAATAGTGTCAACCGGGTTTGCTGTGGTCCAACCACCAGACATGTGCTTATGGGAGAAAGAGCATGCTGACGCTGGCAATACCGAGCAGGACCAAGATGGTTTTATTTGCCTGCATCATGAAGATGGTAGCCCTGGTGGTGAGATGATTCAGAGCTCAAGTGCTAACCAAGAAGCCACCCAGTTTAAACTCACCCAGCTCTACTGAAGGAGATTTCCCTCCTCAAAGGTGTTGTTGGTTGTTATGTGCCATTGAGGCGATTCTGACTCCCTGTGACGGGAAGGAAAGGCACACTGTGCTATAGTGTAAGGGTTTTCAGCGGCTACTTCCTCTGAAGTGGGCAGTGGAAACCGTCTTTGTATTCTGTTCATAGCCTGGAAATTTCCCTGACACCTCTTCACTTGAGGTAACCCTGCTGGCATTTGAAATACCAGTCACGTGGCTTCCAGCATCATAGTAACACACAACTCACCACAGCACCACAAATGGACAGACAACAACAGGATAGGAGTCTTCATGGGAGCAGGCAGTCACGTCTTCACTCTCTCGATGGGGATCAGTGAGTTCAAACTGCCAGTCTCTCTGTTACAGCCGCACATGCAACCACTGTGCTGCTAGGTACATTTCCTTAAAATTCTGCCTAGAAAAATCTGTGGAACAGTTCTTCTCTGTCACAGAGGGTCACTGTGAGCCAGGATGGGCTCTGAGACACACAAATGCAACACCATGAAGCCACCTTACTCTGTCCTGCTCTTATTTAACTCTGTTCTTTTCTGAGCTATCTTTTCCATATATTCACAAGAGACTAGCACTGAGCAGTGTTAATTCCACCAAGGCCAGGAAGGAGGTCAAAGAGTCACAAAGGACTATCTCTTTGCTCTCATGCCACTGCACTAAGGAGGCTTGGGTAGCAGCTGGAAGCTGCACATTTCACTCCCTGTCCCTACACTCCTGGCTGAGTATCCTCAGAGTGAGACTGCCCCTTTACCCAGCTCACTGCATTGGCTGTCTTGCTCTGAAAAGAGAATTCGCACATGTGAATCTGACGGGGTGATAGATGGGAATCTTAATGCTGCTCTTTGGAATATGAAAGGCCTCGGATCAGAGTGCTGCAGGGGAGTGATGTCTGCAGAAGACCTGCTGGTCTCCCAGTTAGAAAGAAGCCTTCCCCTTTGCCTCAGAGGTGCGTTCACTGTGGGTGGCAAGTCAGATCCTTGGGCTGGCACTCTCAGTAAACAGATCATATGGGCACCTTGAGAAGCACTTGCTCACTGACCCAGCTCCCCAAGGATGTAAATATACCAACCAGGATGACTAAGGACACTAGTGCCAAGAATGATCACATTCTTTGCATGTGTACAAATGAGGTGGGCAGCCACCTTCGCTGATGGTGGCTGCACAGTGAGTGTCTGGAATCACACCTGGCTAGGTGGACCATTGAAAGAGTTGGTGACATGATAATAGGGAGTACACCCCCTTGCCAGTAAAGCTGAGGAAATGGCACTTGAGGAAGCAGGGGCAGCCGGGTCGCCAGCATGAAGTCAGCGAGAACTTTGCTTGTGCCTCCTTTGTTCACTGGTGGCTGCTGGCATCTGGGTAGTGAGGACACCATGGCTACTGCCAGAATTCTCCACGGTCCCTGGTTCCACTCTCAAGTCGCTGGCTTCATCACTACCACTGCCATCGAGTCGATTCTGACTCACAGCAACCCGAAAGGACAGAGTAGAACTGCGGCTGGTGGGTCTGGGGGGCAGTGGATCATTATGAGAGCATTTCTATCTCGCAGTAGCTAAAGGGTCCAAAATGCTGGCCTTACGGTTAGCAGCCCAACATAACCCACTTGGTCATGAACCCTTGCCAGCTGATCCAGGGAGTCCATTCCCAAGTGCATATCTAAAAGAATGAAAGACGAGTACCCAGATGGATGCTGCACTAATCACTATGGGCAAAAGGTAAACAATAAGCCAACAATACCCATCAGTAGAAGAATAGAGAAAATATGATCTACACAGAGTGGGATATACATATAGTCTGCCACAAGAAAACTAAGGCCTTTGATTCGGACAGACTCTGTAACACAGGTGAACGCAAGACATGAAGTGAAAGACGCCAAACACCAAATGCCATGTATTGTGAGTCCATTTAGAGCAAATATGCTGGACAGGTAAATCCCGTAGAGCCATAGAGTAGATTGGTGGTTTCCCAGGGTGGGGCGGGAGGGGCAATGGGGAATGACTGCTTAATGGCTGCAGGGTCGATGAAAATGTTCTGGAACTGGATGGTGGGAAGCTTTCACAGTGTCCTTAAAACTACTCTTAAAAAGGGGAGAGAAAGAATCTGCAGAAAGCACAGTTCTGATTGACTCACATGAATGCGGTCACCAAGAATTGGAATCCACTAGAATTGGAATGGCAGCTAGACTATTGTTTCCTTGGGAGGTGCCTCCAGGAAGGGCCAGTAGAGAAGGGTAATACTGATAGAGCAAAGGGAAGGGGCCGATAAAGAAATGTCATTGAGTAGGTTCCCAGAGACAGTATAAATCCTCTTGTAGTTGTCCCACCCAAAGGCTGAGGGAACTGGAGTGTGGCTCCACCTATCCCCATGTGTCATTGGTTAAAGTGGCATTAAGTTCTGGAGGATGTCAACTCCCCTGCCTGCTCAATGACTGTTCCCTGTGTGGGGAGTTACATGTGCTTCCTGTGAGACCATTGGCATTTATGGGAGTGGTGGGTGCCAAGTGCTAATACATGGGCACATTAGCAGCTGCTACAGCAAGTGCTGTACATTTTTAGCTGCTTGAGTGACAGGTGGGCCCTACCTCCTGCCTATATTCAGTGGTAGGGTGTTCAGATGGGGGCATCCGAAAAATAATAAGGCCCTATTCTTTGCAAATAGACATTATTATTATTTTAATCTGTCCCAACCCCCTTTCTTATCTGTCCCTGTGAACTACCTCACTGGCTGAAACATCAGTTCCCTGGGGAAGACACCACATTTCAATATGGTCACAAGGCTGTTTTCATTGGCCCAGTGGAGACACTTACATAAGATGGGTCAACTAGACGCTTTTTCTGGAGCATTTCCAACCAAAAATCAAAAAAGATAGTCCCGCTTTTGCAAGTGGCCTGGCATCTAAGAAGCATAATTCAGAAGCACATGTCCCGCCATGTGGAGGAGGCGGTCTATGTTGCGAGATTACAGCATGTGCCCTGAGAGACAGACACAAAGAACACAGGAACATGCCAGTGGTGGTCAGGAACCGTCGACAGAGCCAGCTGTCCTCTTGTTCTCCCCACCTTTCCATTTTCCTAGGATTCTCTCTTCCAAGTATTGGTCTCTTTGCCTGTTTACAACCAAATGAGCCCCAAATAAGATCCAGATCATAGAAATAGAAGGAGGAAGTTGGATGGAGACTGCAGTTCATACTCCCCGGAAGCCATTCAGACTCCCTGGAAGAAGGAGACCCTGTGATGGAATTAGCTCTGGATTCCTGACATTTATTGAGGAATGCTCAGGGAATAATCACCTGTGGGGGGAATCAAGGAAGGGCACAAGAGGGAAATCTCAACAGAGGTCTCAGCCCTGCCTATGGAGAGTGTCATAGTCAGTGTTCCCTAGAGAAACCAAACCAGTTATATAGCTGTAACTGGAGATACCGATATATCCACCAGGGCTCCTATGGTTAACCACTGCACCGGCCACTCATTGCCATCAAGGTGGACTCAAAGTGACTGTGTAAAACAGTATAGAACTGACCTTTTGGGCGTTGGAGACTGTAACTCTTCAGGAGATTACGAAGCTTCATCTTTCCCTCAAGGAGCCCTTGGTGTTTTCAAACTGATGTCCTTGCTGTTGGATGCCCAAAGGGCCACCCACTACGACACCAGAGCCCCAGAGAGTGAGGCTTATTTCTAGCAATTGGCTCACATAGGGGAATGGCAAGTTCCAAATTCATAGGTCAGGCAACAGCCTAAAGAGCTCTGTAGATGTTCATCCTAAAATCCATAGGTTAGGTGATGGGAAAAGACAAGAATAAGAATGGTCAGAACACACCCTAGGGAAACTCCCTTTCCGCGCTGAAGGCCTTTGGCTGATAGGTTTACCCCTTCCCACATTATGGAAGGTATTCTATTTTGCTTGAGACCCACTCCTTCATAAGAGCAAATAGATGAGGTGAACAAGCGGCCATCTAGCTCAGAAGCAATAAAGCCCACCTGGAAGAAGCACACCAGCCGGTGTGATCATGGGGTGCCAAAGGGACCAGGTATAAGGCATCATGCAAAAAAATAGAATATATATCTCTGTGTGTGTGTGTGTGTATATATATATATATATATATATATATATATATACCATAGAGAATGAAGGGGGAAGTGCAGAGTGGAGACCAGAGGCCCAAATGTCGACCACTGGAGATCCCCTTATAGAGGGCTTTAGGAGAGGAGATGGGTCAGTCAGGGTGCGATGTAGTACCGATGAAGAACACAGCTTTCCCCCAGATCCTGGATGCTTCCTCTCCCCAACTACCAGAATCCAAATTCTACCTTGCAGGACTGGATAGGGCAGAGGCTGTACACTGGTGCATATGGGAGCTGAAGGCACAGGGAATCCACGGTGGATGATACCTTCAGGACCATGGGTGTGAGGGGTGATACTGGGAGAGTGGAGGGTGAGTGGGTTGGAAAGGGGTAACTGATTACAAGGATCCACATGTGACCTCCTCCCTGGGAGATGGACGGCAAAGAAAGGGGGAAGGGAGACTCCGGAAAGGGCAAGAGATGACAAACTAACAATCTGTGGATTATCAAGAGCTCATGAGGGAGGGGGAGCGGGGAGGGAGGGGACAAAAAAAGAGGACCTGATGCGGAGGGCTTAATTGGAGAGCAAATGCTTTGAGAGTGATTAGGGCAAAGAATGTACAGATGTGCTTTATAAAATTGATGTATGTATATGTATGGATTGTGATAAGAGTTGTATGAGCCCCTAATAAAATGTTTAAAAAACAAGAGCAAATAGATGAATGCTTGTTTGACCAAAAAACTGGGCACCATAGCCTCGCCACATTGATTTGCAAAAGGAGCCATCACAGGGAGCTCTGTAACTGGGACCTGGCCAAGTGGTGACCAGTAGCCTGGGACTTTGTAGCCTAATACGTTGCAGCGAATTGCTTACTAGTTCTCCTCTAGCTATAGTCTTTGTAACTCCTACCAATGACAGGGTGGAACTATCCCACCGAGGGAAGTAGATAGCATGCTAATAATATCAGTAAAGTGCATGGCATCCTCGAAGAGGTGAGACCATTCAAATAAGACCTGTAGACCGCTAATGTGGGGATTGGTCGGTATGGTCATCCTGGGTGAGTTAACTCAGAAACAGAAAGTGGAGTTTCAAGAGCACCGAGAAAGAAGAGCCAGCAGTGGAGTGTGCTCTTTGGACCCAGGATTATTACTCTGAGCACCACCTCTGTCCAGGAGACAGAGATCCCTGACACTGGATGCATCAGGAGACAATGAAAAACAGTGGCAGATAAATAGCTCATGGAAGCAGAGGCAGCAGCACCAAGACCCCAGAACAGGGAGCTCGCCAGCACACAGAATGAGAAAGCTGAGTGTCTTTGGGCCAAGGCTTCCAGACAAAGCGGGCTGCCTCAACGCACTTATCAGCAGAGCTGAAAGAACTTTGCACACGGTCCCAAGCAGAGCAGAGGTCAAGGAGCTGCAGGGCAGAGGCCAAGGACCAGAAAAAGTTCTGCCTCTGGGCACCACTTGGAAGAGACTGTCCTGACTGAAGAACTATATCCCCAGTCATTTCTGATCCTGAATTGTCACCTGCTAGGTCCCCAATTAACCCCAGAAACATAAGTATTGTTTGCGAGTTCTGTGTGGCCATTGCCACTTAAGGATTATCAAACCCAGCAGAGAAGAAGAGAGTGTCATGGTAGGGATGGTTGGTGTCAGAAACTGTGAAAAGAAAGGAGGGTGGAGGCATTTTGATCTCTGTCTCATAGGAATCAGCCTTGGGCTGTTTATCTTGATTTTCCTCCATTGCCTTTTGTGAAGTTACAGGGGGGTCAAATGCCTCCACTATGCCATTTATACCCCTACATTGACAAGTCGTTGGATGAAGATTAGTTTGGGGAAGGAGCAGACCTTGGATGAGCTCTCATCAGCTGAGGCAATCCTGATAGGGGCCAGACAGCTGGGACCTTTTCTATCAGTGGCTCTCTCGGCAGTTGGGGAAATCAGTCTCTTGGCCCTGAGAGGAATCTGGGTGACACACTCATCTATGACAATACCGACGAACAAGCTCCCACAAAAACCTGGCTGAGAACTCTCTCCTAGAAAACAGGAGTGCATGCCTAGCTAATAATAGCCATTTACTGAAGGCCCTATGATTGGAACTGTGCCTCATTTACAGATGGAAAACTAGAGGAAGGGATTTAAGGTGGCTAAGTTAATAAGTGACAGAGACAAGATTCAAATACAAGTTTGAAGCTGGTACTGTTAGCCTTTTTTCCAGGGCTGGGTTTTAGATGATGCAAATGAGACACTTGTCAGGCACACAAGGTAAAGAGGCCTTCCCTCTCCAGTGTGACTTTCCCCATAAGTCTGAATCATGGGCCTGGTGTGTCTTATTTGCCTTCCCTGAGTCTCAGAACCTGGTCTAGTCTGATTTGCTATTTTGAGGAATAAGCCAGAATGCTCAAGTACTCTGAGTCAAGACCCAATCTCCCCTGGAATTGTTCAGTGGGACTTACCAGCCTCTTCCTTCGTGTTTCATTTTTCTAGAAACCTCCATGGAGGACTAGCTCTCATGAAGAGAGATTCATAAAGCTCATGGCAAAATTCCATTATTTTTTCGTATAATTTTTCCACATGCTTTTGGAAGCTCCCTCTTCATCCCTTTCCACAGTCTTTCTCAAGGAAAGAGACTGTTGCTGGTTGATGTCAGATGCCCCTGAGTCTGTTTTCTACTCAGAATGCTCTGCACAAGCTCTATCAACAAATGACGTAGAGTCAAACGTGCTGTGTGTCTTTAAGTTGATGTCAGCTCATAGTGACCCTACAGGACAGAGTAGAACTGCCCCCAAAGGTGTCCTAGGCTGAGATCGTTATGGGACCAGCTCGTCAGGTCTTTTCCCCTTTAGAGCCCATGGGTAGGTTCAAACTACCAGCCTTTTGTTTAGCCACCCAGTCCTTAGCCATTGTACCACCAGGGCTCTTTAAAATAGGGATTAGGTTGATTAATTTTATAATCTCCAGGCACATTTGAAAGCTGCTTCCCAGAACACCCTTCCCCAGATTGTTGATTAAGATGGGCATTTGGGGACTCATTTCTTTCTCATTTGTGTAAGTGCACTCTATGAGAGGGGTTTCCCTTCATAGATAGGTGATCACATACTATTTTTCCAAATTGAACCACTCTTGGTGGTATATTGGGTTAAGAGTTGGGCTGCTGCTAATGGCAAAGTTAATGGTTCAAACCCACCAGCTACTCCTTGGGAGAAAGATGAGGGTTTTCTGCTCCAGTAAAGATGTGCAGTTCTGAAAATCAGCAGAGCCAGTCTATTGTGCCATATATGAGGTCAACCCCATGGCCGTGGATTTGGTTTTGGTTTGGGTCTGTGGGGGAAGTCCTTAAGTCATTCTTTAGTCACATGGAGGAGTCCCTGGGTGGTGCAGTTGGTTAACATACTGGGCTACTAACTCATAGGTTGGAGTTTCAAGCCCAGCCAGAAGTGTCTCTGAAGGAAGGCCTGGTGCTGCATTTCAAACAACAACAACAAAATCAGTTATAGAAAACAACAACAGAATGTCGTTCTACTCTGGCCCAAAGGAGTCCCTATGAATCAGAGTTAACTTCATGGCAACTGGCATGGGTTTGTCCATGGGAAAAAAGAACCCTTCATAATTGCCTCCATGCCCAATAGTTCCTTTCCTGTATCCCTAGACCACCCCAGCACCCTCAGCATCTTGCCTTATAATTGCCACGGGTCCGTCTCTCTTCCCAATGGGCCAGGCCGTGATGCAGCCGCTGCCGACACAGAGGGATTGTGCAGTCCCTGCTTGATCTACAGTCCTCATGACATATATCTTGAATGAAGATTAAGTGATCCTCTCTAGAGCTTAGCTCAGGTGAATCCACTACCTCAGCTGGAACCGAAGTGGTGCCAGACCAATATCTGCTTTTAAAAGATAGAAGGGCATTCCTAATCTTTGTGGAGAAACAGAGAGGATTTAGTGAAATGTTTCTGCAGTTGAGGCTACAGATGATCTGTTGACATGGTCTAAAAGGTTGTAGGTGGTTTAATGTCTCTCGGTACCATCAATTTTGCATTTTGTCCTGACTTAGCAAATTGGTTGGGATTTCGGCTTACTGACAAGGACCTTCAGAAAGAATGTGGTTGCAGGAGCAAGTTTAAGAAAGGAAGGAGCTTTGAAGCAGCCCTCACTGAGTGCCAATCCAAAACTCTGTAACCCAGCACCTCAGAGGGCTTGACCTGGGATGGATTATGGCAGCAGCACCATGAGTCACTTCCTCCAGTGGCCCTGACTGAAGGCTCAGAACCTGCCTCTGATTGGCAGCTGAGAGATACTAGGACCGTCACCTGCCACATCGCCTGTATTTCTCCTGGCAGTAAGAAATCCCCAAAGTACACTGAGTTCGGGCAATCTTTCCAGCCTACAAGCAGTTGTTGCTTATCTCTGTTAGCTTTGTGCAGGGGAACAATCAGGCTTTGAAATTGAAAGACTTGCATGTGACTCATGAGGTTAAGAGCCCAACGCATAACCACTATATTACCAGGGTTCCTTCCTCTTGAAGGATAGGTAAGCAACAAAAGGACCATTTCTCTTAAAACCTCTGATCTAGAGTGGCACACAACTCCTTCCACTTTTATTCTATTGGCCAAGCCCTTCGCTGGCAGGGCAGGGAAGTTTACTCTTTCCTTGGATGACTAGGAAGTGAGTGAAATTTTGTCATCTCATACAAAGGGAAAAGGGAAACACGCTCTATGATCAAATAAGTTTTAAAAAAAGTCAAAATATTCATAGAATCTGCCGAGTGTGGCAAAAGCATGAGCACTCCCATTGTAGAAGAAACACTGCTCTCAGAAACCACACTGTGCCTGGCAAGGGAGGCTGGGAGGATTTATGCTTGCTCACTTTGGCCAAGTCATTAAGCAAGGCTGATCAGTAGAAAAGGAAATCGGGTTTGGTGCGGGGATGTGTCATTGGATATGCAGGCGATTCTCCTTGAGATGTATTGGCCCACAACTTTGGACTCACATACAGCAGTGACCATGAAGATGGCATCGGACCTGGCGACATTTCATTTTCGTATATAGAACGTTGACACAAGCATCTCCTGGTGGTGTAGTGGGTTAGACATTGTGTCCCTAACCTTAAACTCAGCAGTTCGAAAACAGCAGCACTCAGTGAGGGAAAGATGAGGCTTTCTACTCCTGTCAAGAGTTACAGGCTCAGAAACTCATGGGGGCAATTCTCCCCTGTCCTACAAGGTCGCTATGCATCAGCAGTGACTCGATGGCAGGGAGATTAAGTTGATATTACCTATTTTAGAAAACGGTTCTGGTTATTCAATTAAGTAAGGCAGGTGCAGCCCTGTCACACAGGGTTTGTTTAGATAGCACAGTAGTGTCCACTCACTCATTAGCTCAGTGTGTCTGGAACCCCAATGTGTATTTCCACATGGGACAAGTCAGGTTGAAGACACTGGGGATTCGTGCTTTGTTGAGCAAGCCCTGGAAATGCAAGAGTTCTAAAAACAGGTCAAAGTTCCTGTTTTTATAACTCTCTCTCTCTCTCTCTCTCTCTCTCTCTCTCTCTCTCTCTCTCTCTCTCACACACACACACACACACACACACACACACACACACACACGGAGAAAGTGGTGAACTTCACAGAACGTAGTGGGGACTTCACAGAAAGGGGGGTTGATAGCCGTGAACAGGGTTGGTATGGGTCTTGTTCTATCCATTTGAAAGTCTCTAGGCTAAACAGAAATGTCCTGGTGGTATAGTAGGTTCGGTGTTGGCCTGCTAACCAACAGGTCAGCAGTTGTGAATCCACCATTTCCTCCATGGAAAAAAGATGAGGCTTTCTATTTGAGTAAAGAATTATCGTCTCAGAGACTCATTGGGGCATGTTTATTCTTCCCTATAGGGGCGCTGCGAGTCAGAATGAACTCAGTACAGTATGCAAGTAACAAGCTGTGCTAATACCATTCCAGAGAGACAGTGGTGTTCCAGGGACATTGGTTTTGCCTGGCCCCTGACCCTGAGGAAGCATGAGGTCTTCAGGTCCTCTCCTGCTGCTCTTCTTTACCATCCTCCCATATCCTCCTCTGCACTCCCAAGTGGTGGGCATGATTTATAATCACAGAAATCCACTTACTCCTTTGAAAAAGTGGTTTACTTCACCCCAAAATTCGGAGAAATGTGTCGTCTCCCTTTCAAAGTAAATTATACGATGAACATACAATATTGATTGCAGGCATGTGGATTCTTAATCCTCAAGTTCCCATGAAACCCTGCTTTCCATGGCAAATCAGCCCGCCATTTCAGCATGCCAGTATTGCCAGGAGAAAGGAGCCTCAGCAGCCACCACTGCTCCGCAGCCTGCTTTTCACGGTCACGCGGGGATGTCAGAGTGCCCCACACCTCGTGCACTTGACTCAGTGCTTGCTTGCAGGGGTTGCATTTCGTTAGAGCCCAACAACTTCCGAGCATTGGCAAATTCCCTCAACCAAAGGTGGGCAGTGGCCTCATAATGTCACCAGTCATTAACCACCAGTAGGGTTGCGTTATGTTCGTCAGTGCCGTCATGTGCAAGGGGAAAGACAATTCCCACAGGCTGCCAGCTGTGTTTGGGGAGGGAATGCCAAGTGGGGAAGATGGGGGTCCTCACCCCAGCAGCCACAGTTCCTGGCTCCAGGCCCTGCCCCAGGCTGTTCCAGGACGAAGAGCCTGGACTCTCAGAGACTCCATAGCTCGATTTCCACTCAGGTTGTGTTGTGTTGATCATTCCTTCCCTAGGCTGCCACCCATCTGTCAGTTTGTCATCATGTTGTCATTTGTCTATAGCTGTGATTGCTGTAAGCGGTGTCACCAGCTACGATTATAATCAGAGCAAGCCACTCTGGACACGCTTCACAAGAGCATCCAAGCTAGGACACACTGGGAAGAAAGACCTGATGATGTACTACTGAAAATGAGTCCATTGAACCCTATGGATCAAAAGAGAATACCGTCCAAACAAGTACTGGAAGAGGAGCACCCTAGGTGGGAATACACTCACACTATTCAGTGGGAGGACTCCCTGGGTAGTATTTGACTAGCACCCAGGAGGTCGGCAGTTAAATCCCACCCAGAATCCAAGAGGTGCCTAAGGAAGGTAGGCCTGAATATCTGCTTCCAAAAGGTCACAGCCTTAAAAACCCTATGGAACAGTTCTACTCTGAAATGCATGGGGGTCGCTATGAGTCAAAATGGACCGAAAAGCAGCTAATAACAACAACACTGTATAAAGAACAACACTGCAAGTCCTTAGGACAAAATACACAGCAGGCACAATAGCCTCGACCTCACAGGATAGGGCAACTTATTTTCATTTGTACCAGAGACCGGAACTGTACAACGGAATGAAACCCTGCCTGTTCTTGTGTCATCACCACAGTCGTTGGTCCATGTTGAGCCCATTGCTGTAGCCACTGTGGACATCCATCTTATCAAGGGTCTTCTTCCCTCTTGCTGCCCCTGTACTTTAACAAGCATTATGTCCTTTCTTAAGAACCAGTCTCTCCTGATAGCATGTCCAATGGATGTGAGATGAAGACTTGCCATCCTCACTTCTAAGGGGCATTCTGGCCGTGCTTCCTCCAAGAGGGATTTGCTTGTTCTTCTGACAGCCCAGACGACTTTCGGTATTGTTTGCACATCATTCACATGCATTGATTCTTCTTCAGGTTTCCTTACTCACTGTCCAGCTCTCACATGCAATTGACCATTGAAACTACTTACCTTGAATTCAGAGCTTAGGGTACACTACCCAAAGCCACATAGCTTGTGAGCGGCTGAAACATGTCTGCTGCCAGGATCTGTCCAATTTATTTTATTGAAACATCATACTCAAAAGGTGCTTTAGGCAAACATATTTTGTCTTTTGACTACATGTCCCTATAATATAACCAGGCTCAGACCCTCACATTGTAATGATTCAGCTATATGTCTGAGAGGTAAAAAGACCGCCAACCATATAACTGATGGGAGAATAGGTACTGACTGTCACCTGCAATGCCATTCCTTCAATAAATATTTGTTGAGTGTTATTCAAATGACAACATTTTGCAAAGCTTTAAGAAGACCCAGATGTAGAGAACACAGTCCCTGCTCACAGGAGACTCACAGATACTGCATCAGGGCCTTCAGATCAGGGACACCACAGATAGATGCTGAAAGAAAAATCATAAAAAGAAATAGCAACTACGCACGGAATCCAGGACAGATAAAATCCTCAGGAACAGTAATGGGAGGAGCGATACTGTGGTAGCTTTTTAATCTCCCATCATCTTGCATAGGGGTGGAGTCCAGACTGTCACTCAGGCCATAGCCAGTGAGGTCTCAATGTGGGCATGGCCTTCTCTTGAGGATTCTGGCAACTCCTGTATTCTTTCCTGGGGGTGAGAGACACCCATGACTTGATATTCCTGCTGACAAGATACATGGATCTACATTGACGGCAGCCAGAGCCTTGAACGGGGAGGAGTCATGTGGAGACCCATGCCACTTTCCACCTCCACTGGGTCCATAAGACATTCCACCGACTGCCCTGTGATCTTCCAGCACTTGGTGTCATTGCATGTGTTGCATAAGTCTGAAAAAAATTTACACACTGTTATTGGATATATGGGTTAATTTCGTACTTATGGACGTGGTCTGGACTGGGCTGGGATGTTTTCTTAATATACAATTATTCTTCTATATAAAGCTTTTTTAAGACACATGAGTGTTTATGAATGTGCTTCTCTAGTCAACTCGAACTGACTCAGATACCATGAGGGCACAGGGTGGCTGTGTAGGGAAGGGGAGGAAAAGGGAACTGATAACAATGGAACACACACACACACACACAACTTAGGGGCCGAATAACAGAAATATGGGTAGAGGGACACAGAAGACGGTGTGTATAAAGATATTAATTTATATATAATTTAGTAAGGGTGTGAGGGTTGAGGAAAGAGGGAAAAAACAGGAGCTGATATCAAAGGGGTCAAGTAGAATGATAGTGTTTAGAAAATGATGGTGGCAGCATATGTACAAACTCGCTTGATCTAATTGATTTATGGATTGTTATATTATCTGTCAGAGCCCCCATTAAAATGTGTTCTTTTTTCGATAACAACATAAACTCACTGCCATGGAGTCAATTTTGACTCAGTATAGAACACCCCCTGTGGTTTCCTCGCTTGCTATTCTTTAAGGAAACAGAAAACCTTTTCTTTCCCCTGCAGAGTGGCTGGTGGTTTCAACTATTGACTTTGAGGTTAGCAGGCACCATAGCACCATGATTCCTAAGGATGCTGATAGAAAGGGAGAACCTTGTGGAACATAATTTAAAATTCTTTAATTATCTAGACTTACTTAACTGGAAGAGTCCCAGAGACTATGACCCTGAGTTACTCTTCAAACCTTTAATTGAAACTGTCCCCTGAAGTCATCTTTAAACTAAATAACAATTTAGCTCTTAAAGGATTGCATCCTTGAGTATTGCAGTCTTTAAAAAATCAGCACAAATCTAAATGGGCTACAGATAAGTCAAAATATATGTGAGAGGGTTGTGGCAGAGAGATTAAGTAAAAAGAAAGGAAACACCTAGAATAGAAAGAACAAGAATGTTAATTCAATATGAAGCGTGTGACGAATGTCACTGAACATTGTGTCCAGAAAGGGTTGAAATGGAACAGATTTTGCTTTGTATGTTTTCACATATCAAAATTAAATACTAGTAGAAAAAGAGAGAGACTCGCATCTGTTTGAGGCAGACTACCAAATACTGGGTTATATATAATGCTAAGTATTGAATATTATCCCATTTTCATATGGCAAGTATGGAAAGCCAAGGATGGAGTGAGGCATTCACAGGGGAGATGGCATTTGAATGATCCAGGAAAATGGCTAAAGAAGATGCTCATTCCCGAGTGTTTCCACTGGGTTCGCAAACACATCAGCAAATGAATGTCAAATAACCCGTCTCACCCTCTAACTCAGAGCTGTGCAACCGAACTCTCTTCTATGATGAAAATGTTCCAGAGCAGTGATTCTCAACCTGTGGGTCGCGACCCCGTTGGGGGGGGGGGTCGAACAATGCTTTCACAGGGGTCATCCGATTCATCACAGTAGCAATATTATAGTTATGAAGTAGCAACAAAAATAATTTTATAGTTGGGAGGAGCACCACACATGAGGAACTATATGAAAGTGTCACAACATTAGGAAGGTTGAGAACCACTGTTCTAAAGGCATGACATCCAATCTGGTAGCTACTACATTTTATCAGGAAAGACCAGTCCATGGAAAGGGACATCATGCTCGTTAAAACTGAAGGTCCACAAGAAAAGAGACTGATCTTCAAGGAGATGGGCTGACACCATGGCTGCAACAATGGACTCCAACCTAACAACCATGGCGAGATTTGGCACAAGATCACGCAGTGTCCTCAAAGTAACATCCTTGATCTTCAGTCTTTTTAAGAGATCTGTTGTAGCACATTTAGCCAGTGCAACGTGTCGTTTAATGTCTTGACTGATGCTTCCTTGAGCATTGATCTGGCTTAGGGTTTAAAAATTCCCCTTGGCTTCTCAATCATACAGGAGGCCCACACAGTGATCATCTTTCCTCACTACACAGAGTGTCATGCCCCACTCACATTGGTCTCCTTGCTGTTCCAGGAAGAAGCTTGGAGAACCCAATCACAAGGTCTTTTGCACTGACTGTCTCCTACCTGGAACACTTTGCCTACCACCAGATGGCCACTCCTGTGTCTTCCTGCCTTATTCAAGTACTGCACTGTCAATGAGATCTTCCTTGGCTGCGATGCACTACTTGCCCCAAGTTTCCCATCCAGTGCAGTTTAGTGAGAAAAATCTCACTGCTACCTGCAGGGGGGAGCCTCGGCACTGGCATCTCAGAAAATGGAGCATAATCAGAACAGAAATGTGACCCTACCTCTCATGCTGAAAGGCTGCTAACTGCAAAATCTAAACCACCACACAACCAGCCACTTCTCAGGAGAAAGGCTGAAAGTTAGTCTCAGAAACCTACAGGGGAAGTTCTACCCTGTCTTATAGGGTCATTATGAACCAGTATCAACTCTATGGCAGTAAATTTGCATTTGGGAGGGGGCGCGTTCTAAGGAGCTCTGGGTCACATACCCTGATCAATCCAACTGGCAGCTGCATCAGCTGGCTAAGGCTTCAAAAGACTGAGTAGGTAACCCAGAGCTCATTGCTGTTGGCAGAAACTTGTGGGGGGTCAGAAGGACTTGAGGTGATGGTGTCCTTCTCAGTGGCCTCAGATAATATTCTCCCCGGTCTGGGCATCAGCATCTTCTTTGCAAAATGGGATGATTGCATTAGAGAACCACTAAACTCCTATATACCTGAGCAACCAGGAAGCAATTGTGAATCCTGGAGAGGAGCAAAGACTATGCTGGTGGCTCTGCAAATCTTGGGAAGCCTGGATCCGATGCGGCTAGAACTGTCCACTGCGAGGCACCAAGAATCCCGAGAGCTGTAGTTCAGGTCTCCCCCTTGCCTGTGTACCATGGAAGATTTAATAAATGTTCTCCTCATGCTACCTTTAGGATCCTTGGTGGCAAAGTGGCAAAATCCCTTCACATTGGCCTGTTAACTGCAGGGTTGGCAGTTCAAACGCACCTGCTGCATTCCTGTAGAAAGGGCAGCTTTCAACTCCCACAAAGAATTGTTGTTTCAGAAATCCACAAGGACAGTTGTATCCTGTAACTATGGGTCAGAACTGGCACAATAGCAGTTCGTGATTGAGCTTTAAACTACATTTGAGACTGGGGTCTATTTTGAATTCCCCTACCTGTCCATTGGGTGTCATGGGAAGAAAGTAGATAGGAGAAAAAAAGGGTAGGAGGCAGTGAGGGAGGAGGGTAGAATGTACTGGAGTAACACATTCTGGCAGAAAATTGTGTGTATGTGTGTGTGTGCGTGTTCTATTGTAATTCACACAGATTATGGGTGGGGGAGGGAACTGAAAAAGTAAATATCCATGAAAAAGAAAATTTTTTTTCTTTGGTGATTTTCCTTTTGTTGAGCTAAGGGATGGAGAATGTACTGCATGGACGTGACCAGCCACTGGACCGGTGTGCTGTTAACACACCCTCCTGCCTTTGCATGCTGGGGGCCTCTCTGTAAACAGAAGTGACTTGTGACTTCTGATTTCCTGGGGCTCTAAAGAGAACCCGAGAATAGAAGTTCTAAATCGTGAACAAAGGAGAGACAAAGGGTTAATGACAGGACAGAATTTTGAAGTTTCATTGGATGAACACAGCGCCAGCATCCAACAAGCATTCCAAAGGCTGAACTCTGCCCGGAAGTAATGAATGAGCACTGCCTTTAGCCCGTGTCCTCACTCTCCCCGTCTCCTGCACTCCAAGCCAGCCTCACTAAGAGTAGTCAAAGGTGACATGGTGGTCCTTTCATCTCTCTCTGACCCCTCACGCTGCCTTCACCTCTATCCAAGTTGCTTCATCCTTCCCCCTTCTCCCTGATCTTCCTCGTGGAAAGATCTAATTCATACTAACTGGTAAAAGTCAGTTAGCACACAAGAAGGAAGACATCTCCTTCCTCAGTCTATGCTGCAGAAAAGGAAACTCGGGCTTGAGCTCATTTGCCCAACTGTCAAAGGTCCCATCACGGGCAGGGCCATGATGTGAAAATTCAAGCAAGCAGCCCCAGAGCCAGAGCTACCAACCCTCATCCACTGCAGTTCAAGTTCATGGGGTGAAGTGGTGAAAAGCTAACCAGAAACTGAGAGTCAATGTAGATACCCAAGGCTTTCTTGCCAGGGCACTCACTCACTCCCATTGAGTCAATGCTGACTCATAACAACCCTATAGGACAGGGTAGAATTCCCCTGTGAGTTACTGAGGATGTATCTCTTTATAGGAATAGAAAGCCCCATCTTTCCCTTGTGGAGTAGCTAGTGGTTTTAAACTGTTGCACAAAGCATAACCATGACACCATCAGGACTCCAAAACATGCCAGGGCAATCAATGGTTCTGTGAGATCTCTCAGGATAGAGATATACCTTGCTCCTTGGCTACACACGAGAAAGCATTCACCTCCAAGCCTAGTTTGTGATCCAAGTGGGTTTTATGAGAATTAGAAGAAGTTTCAGGTTTATAAAGGCACCTGCAGGGCTCTTCAGAAATGTGCATCTCCTTAGAAGCTTCCCTGAAAGTCACGAGGTCTGCTCTGTGCTCCTGCCTTTTAAATTACTCCAAGAGGTGGGGCGTGCTGGTGACCCTGGTTGAACTCATTGGCTGAACTGAATTCACCTGGCCTTGTTGGGCCAATTCAGGTGCAGAACACACCCAGTTGTACCTCCCCTTCCTGGCTGGGAACCTGAGCCTCTTAGCATGTGCAGTGTACCACTCGTTCATGGGACAAAGGCTCAGACTGCTGACCATGCGTAATGGATGCCTCAGTCCCTAAGCTAAACTACCTAGCAGTTCCAAAACCCCACTGCTGTGTAGTGTTCATGAACTTTGGCAGGAACACATCCTTACCACGAAGAATCCTGGTGGCCCAATGGCTAAGCACTTGGGCTTTAGACCGCGGTCAGTAGCAATGCATGAGAAAAAGGTCTTGCCATTGTAAGCATTCCACCCCACTGCCATCAAACGCAAAGGACCTCTGGTGACATGGCGGGCTACTCACAGAGCTACTAAATGCAAAGTCAACAGTTCTAACCCACCAGCTTCACTGTGGTAGAAAGATGAAGCTACCTATTCCTATAGAGACATAATATCTCAGAAACCTATAGGGAAAATTCTACCCTGCCATGGACTACTAAACGAACAACCTAATCTGTCTTGGAAGAAGTCAGGCCAGAGTGCCCTTGACAGCATATATGGCAAGATTTTGCCTCCCAAATACGTTGGACATATTGCCTGGAGAAGGACATCCTGCTTGGTAAAGTGGAGGGGCAGCACAAAAGAGGAAGGCCCTCAACGAGCTGGATTGACACCGTGGCTGCATCAATGTACTCAGGCAGAGAACAAATGTGATGATGGTGCAGGACCTGGAAGTGTTTGGTTCTGTTGTGCATAGGGTCACTTTGGGTCAGAAACCACTCAATGGCACCCGACAGCAACAACAACAAGTATATAAGATCACCATGAGTTGGAATCAACTCGACAGAAAGTGGGCTTTGGGTCTGTCATGGAACCAACCCTGGCTCATAGCGACCCAATCATGGGATTCTGAGGCTGTAAATCTTCATGGGAGCAGAGGGCCTCATCTGTCTCCTGCGGAGCAGCTGCTAGGTGTGAACCCCTGACTTTGCAGTTGACAGTCCAACACTTCCCTTAAAGTACCCCCCGGGGCTCCTTTGGTAACGATGACAGACTAGGAAACCCAATGGGGACATTTCTACTCTGTCACATGAAGGCATCCTGTGCAGAATGGGCTCAACGGGAACTAACACCAACCCCACCACTTTTAACACCATCCCAACCTTACAGACTGTGCTAGGCTCTTGAAGGAATTGACTTTTTGCACTCCCACTGAGCGAGCTATGAGCATGCATGCATGCCAACACGTAACTTCCGGTCCTGAACTAGGGATCAGCTGCACATGTAAGGATGTGCTTCTAATGTGGAAGGAAGTAAAGAGAGGGGATCTGGAAGCAGGAAAAGCCAGGAAGCAGGAGTCACTTAGGCAGACCCCTTTCCTAAACCAGCTTAATTAGCATATCACAGATCCTGGCTCAGAGGTGATGTTCAAAGAAGAATTGTTGACTGAATACACAAGGGAAGGAACCGAATAAGTGAACACAGAAATGTGCTAATGACCAAATTGACTCACAGTTCCCACCCTGCTCTTCTTCTTCCAGGTTCTTCTCTAGTTGCTAATGGTATTTGCTCGACCCCTCACAAGCACAAAAGGAGCCCTGGTGGCCTAGCGGTTAGGCAGTGGGCTGCTAACCACCAAACTAGCAGTTCTAAATTAGCAGGCATTCTGAAGGAGAACAACAAGCTGTCTGCTCCTTTAAAGAATTAGTCTTGGGAATGCACAGTGGTAGCTCTACCCTGGCCCATAGGGCTGCTCTGAGTCTGACTCGACTGGACAGCAGTGAGTATGGGTTTGGTTTGGTTTTCACAGGTACCCCGATCCGTTGGTGGTCTTGGTAAATTGCACACGCTGGTTCAGTGGACCTTGTGTAGGGCTTGAGAATTTGCACTTCTAACAAGCTCCTGATGTTGCTAGTCTGTGACCATATTTGGGGTGGCAAGGCTCTGGACTACCGGGGTCTTCCTGGTGGCTGCTGTCACAGCACAAGTTCCCAAGAGTGCACCGCTACTCATTTCTTTGGGATGATTTGGACTGAGTTTTCCCAGCCATTTCATCAAGGTTTTTGGCTATTTGTTCCATGACACTGAAAAGTTTGGACCTGACATACGCAGCTCAGGCTGTATTATCTATCTTCTCTGCCCTCTTGGATTGGAGATGGATCACCTATGAAGCGATGAGGGTAAGAAGGGTTGGGTGTCCCCAGGTAATGTGAACAGTTAGCACGTTCAACCACTGCTGATTAAAAGGTTTGCGGTTCAAATCTAAGGCCCCTCAGAAGAAAGGCCTGCTGATTGACTTCTGAACGACCAGCCTTTGAAAGCTCTGTGGGGTCCCGTGGTGCTGACCCACACGGCGTCACCGTGAGTTGGAATGGACTCCTCAGAAACGGGTTTAGTAAGCAGCACAAAGAGGAAACTCCTTGGTGAACTGGAGGACACGGTAGCTGAAACCATGGGCTCCAACATACTACCCCTGAGGCTGGCAAAGGACCGGGCAGTGCTGCCTTGTGTTGCAAAGAAGGTCCCTGTGATGTCGGAATGATTGGACAGCACTAACAACAACAAAGGGTGTCAGGGCCCTTCACTTCCCTAGACCACTGACCAGGTTCAAAGACCCGCATGCGTGTATAGTTTCACAGTTAGACGTGTTTAGAAAAAAATAATGTTTGCAAAAGTAAAATCTTGGTTTACATTTTACAGAGCATGCACAATGAGTAGAACTCTTAAGGTCCACCGGAACCTGTTTAGGGTCCCCTCCACTTGCTCACCACCGATAAGTCGATTCTGACTCATATTGATCCTACAGGAGAGGTTAAAATTTCCCCTGTGGGTATTTCTGAAACTGTAGCGCCTTATGGGAATAGAAAGCCTCCTCTTTCTCTGCACCTGGTGGGTTCAAACTGCCAACCTTGTCTTTAGCAGCTCAGGACTGACTTGTATCTCTATGAAACCAAAATCTACCTCACTGCCAGGGAGGTGATGCTGACTCATAGTGACCCTATGAGGCAGAGTAGATCTGTCCCTGTGAGTTTCTGAGACTGTAACTCTTTATAGGAGTAGACAGACTCTTCTTCCCACGGAGTGGCTGGTGGTTTCAAAGTGCTGACTTTGGTGTTAGCAGCCCAACATGCAAACACTATGCCACCAAAGCTCCTTTTGGACCCCTATAAGTAGATAAATATTTCTCTTATATCTGTGTTTCAACCAAAGGCATGGCTATAAAGGAAAAAAGGCCATGAGTGTCAAGAATGATTTGAAAATGTGGAGTTCTTTTGGGAAAGTATAAATATATATATATATATATATATATATATATATATATATATATATATATATATATATATATATATATATATATATATATATATACTTGTGTATATAAATAGAATTCTGACGGCAAGAGTGGTCAGGAGTTGGACTGTTAATCTCAAGGTCAGCAGTTTGAATGGCCAACCGCTCCTCTGGAGAAAGAGGAGATTTTCTACTCCTCTAAAGAATCACAGTCTCAGAAACCCACGGGGGCCATTTTACTCAGTCCCATGGGCCTGTGAGTTGGAATGGACTTGATGGCAGTGAGGGCATGTAAATATGCAAACACCCACCTCGGACTTAGGATTTGACCTGCTCCCTCAGCCCCGTGAGCATCTGCATCTGAAGCCATGGACTTGGCCTTCTGTGAAGAACCCATTAGTGCACCGCCACAAAGAGAACGAGTTTCCTCTGTGTCAGTCCATTACCCTGCCAACGTTCAGGATGGAGCCAACACCCTTGGTTTCCCAGAGAAATTGGCTCAACATCCCCCTGATGTGGTTGCATGACATAGGCCACTCATGCAATGCACTGCATGTGCTCTATTTAATGCACCATCACCAACAAGTCTACATGGGTGGTAACTCTGAAAACCTTGCCCAAACAGCTGGCTTCACCAAAGTATATGGAACCATGTGGAGGCGTCGACCAGTTCGACTCTGCACTGGCTGTACATTGGCATTGCCAAGGGGGCTTTCTCACTGACTGTGACCTGAATCCTGCTTCCACTAAGCCTTGCTTCATTGGTCTGGGATGGGGCCAGGCCAATGGGAGGCTTGAAAGCTCCTAAGGGATTCCAAAGTATGACCAAGGGTGAACACTACTGTTTTTGGCCATCACATCCGGGAAGGCCCTTGGGACTTTGCCACTCAAAGTACGATAGGTCAAGGAACCAGCAACATCAGCATTAGCTTCTCCCATGCTAATGCCATCGAGTTGATGCTGACTCATAGTGACCCTACAGGACAGGGTAGAACTGCCCTTGTGGGTTTCCCAGACTGTCACTCTTGCCCGGAGTCTACAGCCTCATATTTCTCCCAAGGAGTGGCTGGTGGTTTAGGACTACTGTCCTTGTGGTTAACAGCCCAAGAGTACCAGGGCCTCTAGAACTGCTGGATCCTAGACCCCACCCTGAACCCACAAAATCAGAATCTGCCCCCCAGCCCGATTTCCAGGAACCTGGGTAAGTGCATGCATGTGAAAGTTTAAGAAATACTTCCTTAGAAACCATTACTTTCCAGAACAAACTCCTCCTGCCAGAGGTGCAGAAATGAAAGCCCATAAGGCCATGCTCGCCTAGAAGCAATTTGAGGTCTCAGTGCTCCTATATCCTGGCTGTCATCCAGATTTCCTTATTCTCACCTGGACTGTTGTCACTGCAGCAGGTATTGGTGAGTCCTCAGCACGAACAGCCCCAAATTCGGTCTAGAGACACAGCTCCCATTTCAGAGTAGTACAATCCACAGTTTCCTATAGAGTTTCTGGCTTTTACTGGCTTGGGGTAGGGTCTAGTGGGAAACGCATCTTAGCAAGAGCCATTATGTATTCTGGATGTGCACAATGAGTTTGTCTTGAGGCATATTTATGTCTGATGTTCTTATGTATTCTCTTTCTATCCCATGCAACGTTATTATTTTGAAAATTTATATTTGCTTTTAATTACCCAGACACATAAGTGATTTATAGCTAGGTCTGATCGATTGGAATCAGATGACCACGCCTGGATTAACCATGGGTCCTGGTGACCATTAGGCACTTCTTTCCATGAATGATATTTTCACCTGAGTGAATGCATTCACGACTTTTCTTCTCTTAAGATAAATAAGCAGGTGGGTATCCTTTTGCTATGCTGGCACTTCCTTGTGCTGTTTTAAGTTCACCCAGCAATTTTTAAAAAGAGAAACATATTACAACTGTCACACACTTTATAATTCATGTGGAAAAATTTGAGGGAGAGCTAAATAGAGGTGACCCGTGGTGCAGTCTTACTTACTGCTTGTTAGAAGGTACTGAAATCTTATATACATAAACACTAGAAACCAGGAGAGAGGAAATGGTGGTTCCATGGCAGAATTCTCACTAGCCATGCAGGAAATTTGGGTTTGATTCTTGGCCAGTGCGCCTCCTGTTACAGCTACCACCTAACTGCTAGTGAAGGCTGGCATATTGCTATGATGCTGAACAGATTTTAGCGATGTTTTCTGCCTACAGACAGACTAGGAGGAAAGGCCTGGTGAACTCCTTCAAGCCATCAGCCACTGAAAACCCCCCAGTTGACAAGGGGTCAAATCTACAACCCATTGAAGGAATGGGGCAGGACCAGTGGGCATTGAGTTCTGTAGCACATGGAGTCCGCATGAGTCAGGAGCTGGCTGACTTGAAGGCAATTGTCCACAGCACTCTCTAGGAGGCAGTGGTTGGAGCACATAGGCGTCCTTCATGTGGCCCCATGATCATCAAGCCTTAAGTCATGCAACCAACTCTGGGAAATGAGAGATGCCCGGGGTACCAGGAATATTTGAAAGACCTGGTGTAAATTGGTTCAGCCCAGGGGAGTTCTGGAAACCACCGAGGTAAGCTTCCTGCTGAAACCACTAACTTAGCTCCAGTGTGAGTGGATGGGTGTCTGCACATGTACCCAGCCACCATTAGTGCTTTTGTTGTTGTTGTTGTTGTTGTTGTTGCCGTTCACGTCCGTAGAGTCTATGCCGATTCACAGTGACCCTATATGACAGGGTAGAATTCCCCCTGTGACTTTCTCACACTGTGACTCTTTACAGGAGTAAAAAAGCCTCATCTTTATCTTGAGGAGTGGCTGGTGGTTTTGAATGGTTGATCTTGCCATTAGTCCATTGCGTAACCAGGTGCTGTCAATTTGGTTCCAACTCATGGCCACTCTATGTACAGCAGAACAAAACAACACGCTGCCCTGCGCATTTCTCACAGCCATTCCTACATTTGAGCCACTGTGTCAACCCATCTTGTGGAGGTTTGTCCTCCTTTTGGCTTGACCAAGCATGCTGCCCAACTCCAGGGACTGGTCGCTCCTGATAACACCCAAAGTACATGAAGCCAAATGTCACCATCCTCGCTTCTAAGAATCAATCTGGCTGTAGTTCTTTCAACATAGATTTGTTTGTTCTCCTAGAAGTTCCTTGGTGTATTCAATATTCCTCACCAGGACCATATTTCAAATGCATCAATTCTTCTCGTGGGATTTCCTTATGCATTTTCCAGCTTCCACATGAAAATAATCATGCCTTGGGATAGGATACTCCTGAGTTTTTAAGGTGACAAAGTCACCTTGGTTCAAAAAAATGTTTAAAAGGCCTTTTGCAGTAAATTCACTGAAAGCAATTTATCCAGTGATTTCTTTACAGATATTTCTATGAGCGTTGGTTGTGGATGGGTCCAAGTAAGATGAAATGCTTCATCATTTAAATCTTTTCTGTTTATCATGTTGCTTATTGGTTCAGTGGTGAGGATTCTTGTTCTTTTAACCTCGAGTTGTAATCCATACTGAAGACTATCATCTTTGAACTTCATCAGTAAGTGCTTCAACTCCTCTTCCCTTGCAGCAAGCAAGGCTGGTCGCCTGCATATTTCAGGCTGTTCTCAAATCTTCCTGCAATCCTGAAGTCTCCAATTCAGCCATTCAAAACTCAAAACAGCTCAATGCCATGGAAGTCAAGTCAATTCTGACTCGAGCAACCCTGTAGGCCAGGAAAGAACCTCCCGGAAGGTTTCCAAGGCTGTAATCTTTGTGGCAGCACATGGTCACATCTTTCTCACTCGGGATAGCTGGTGAATTCCAAGTGTTGCTCTTTCGGTTAACAGTGAAGTGCTTAAACATTGCCCTACCTGGATTCCAAGTGTGAGCTAGCAGCCACAATTTTCTTCTGAGACCAAAGGGGTTGTTAGGTGTGAATTCTCGACCAAGGGTGGTCCAGCAGACCTGCTCAGTATTCGCCCAGGTGCAAAATCCATCAAGAGGATGCATTGTCATTATTTTTAATCACATAACACACCCAGGTGTAGCAGCAACCCAGCTTTGTAATATCACCCTGGTTTTGATAAATATGTCCCATTCCTTGATAACGCTTCCAAATCCTTTAATATCCTGCAGCTCAGTCCCTGATGTCTGGCTGTAACAAAAGGTGTGAAGGGAGACCATATGTCAATAAACTCTCCCCGTCTACCACAACTCACCGCATAATCAGCTCCACGGTAAAATGCATGGTAAGTCAGTTATGCGCTGGCGGGGAGGGCAAGGGGCCCCTTTCAGGTTTGTCTTCTGATGAAGTTGACCAAAATGACTTCTTATTTCAGCCTATTAGGAGAGTGAGAGTTGCCCCCCCCTCCCTCGCCATTTTTCTTTTCTTTTCCCTTTTTGTCCCTTTCCCCTTGGAGGGACAGCCTGCTCTGCTATTCTGAAAGGGTTGTCTGTTTTATGCTGCGCTCTCCACTCCATTAAATCACCTTTCCTCACATTAAATACAGGTCTTCAGGGTGGTCAGAGAGCTTTGCTGTGAGGGATAATGATATAATGAGGATGACATGCATGAAAAGTCATTTTTCAGCTCAATCCCAGGCAGACCACGGGGAAGCATGAAATGGGAAGGGGGAGAGGTGTACCTCACTTTAGACAAGAGCCGGGCTTCTGAGGGGGCCAGTCTCGACCTGGAAGGCTGCTGAAGGCTTCTTTACCTCACTCACTCATTCACTCATTCATTCAACCAGCTTGCTACTTACTTATTAAATGCCACACCTTGGGGCTCTCTCACTGAACAAAAGAGACAAAAATCCCCCTTCTGTCAAGAAGCTTCCATAAACAGAGGCATTCAAACACTTCCTAGAGAATGTGTTTAAAGTCCAATTTACACAAAAGCAGAAGAAGAGACTGATGCGAGGGGTTTCACACACACACATGTTCATATATGACTCCCATTGCAGCGACAAAGTGTAGGACTCTTCCAGGAGACACTATTCATTGGAGTTAAATTGCTCCCCCCCAACCCCCTGAGCTCTCTCTCTCTCTCTCTTTTTTCTTTCTTTCTGAGAGCAATTGCCCTTGGAAGGGATTAGCTGTTATCACTCTCTAGCACCTTAGTGTGAACTTATTTATTGGCTCCTTTTCCTGCCTAGATAGGAGGGGCCTCCAGGGCTGCTAAAAGCCAGAAAAATCCCAAAAAAGGCAGCAACAAGAGAGGCAGAGGACAATTGGGGTCAGTGTTTCTCATTTCAGTGGGGGGGGCATTTGTTAAAGATGCAGATTACACACACATACAGCACACACACACTTCCCTGCCACCCCACCCAATATGGCCCTACTAAATAAGGATCCTACCCCACCATCTGTCCGGGAGCCCCTGAACTGGCCCTTCCCATGAAACAAGCCAGGGCCATTGAAAGTGACTCTTTAGGCAAAAGACCAGTGACTTAGGTTTTCCAAACCAGGATAAAGACCATTTGTTAAGCACTTGCATATTAACCAAAAGGTTGATGCTTCAAACCCACCCACAGGTTCCTAGGAAAGCAGGCCTGGTGATCTGTTTCTGAAAGGGCACAGTCTTGAAAAGGATCCCTGGTAACATATTGTCCTGCTAGCCATAAGGTCAGTAGTTCAATACTACCAGCTGCTCTGAGAGAGAAAGCTGAAGCTTTCTACTGTACAGATGTATAGTCTCAGAAACCTACCAGGGCAAGTATACTCTGCTGCCATGAGTCAGAATTGACTCAATGGCAGCAAGTGAGTGGATGGGCAGGGATTGATTGGGCACCAACTAACACTAAGAACAACTATTTTGGGTGGCAGTGACATTCTTCTGCTTTATCTAGAATCTGAACTCTCAGCGTCATTAACAATGGAGGCAACAGACAAATAATTATAAACTACAGAAGGGTAAAGAAAAGCTAAAGAAGTTACTTCTGTTTGGGGTTTAGTTGTGTGCTTTTTTTAGCAGAAAATATGAACTATGAAGGAGCAGGGACTTGCTGGACTTAAATATGAACTGTAAGATCTCTCTCCGGGCTAGAGTTACATCTCAGTTCTTGGCTCTGCATGAGAAAGAATTCACGCCAAAGCCTGGCTCATGATCCAAGTGAGTTTAATGAAAGTTAAAAGAAGTTTCAGGTTTTACGCGCCACCCCTAGGATTCCTCCCCACCATGCAGCCTGGCAGAGACTGCTCGAGGTCACGCAAAGATCTCTCTCCTAAGTTTTCCTCCAAAAAAAGACCTGTCTCATGTTCTTTCTCAAGTTCTCTCCCCAGTTCCTGTCCCCAGTTTTTCCTTTCTCCCCCTCGCTCCTGCCTTTTCAAGGATTCCCGGGGAGAGGCATGGTGAATGACCCCAGGTCGATCCCATTGGCTGAATTGCAATCACCTGGCCCAGGTGGGCTGATCCAGGTTTAACGCCCATCCGTACCCACCAGCGGGAAAACCTAGGCTTTTGTTCTATGCTTGGTTCTCCTGGGCATGCGTCAATGGACATCTCATTCCTGCCTATCTGCCTAACAAAACCTATTTTTCAACCCCAAGTCTTTCTTGCCAAAAAATAATGTCCCATAATAGGAATGGCATGAGCAGGGCTTCTGTGTTGGATCAGATCAAGAAGATAGCTTTCATGCCCTGTACTAAGATCACAAAAGAATGTAATCCAGTGCCTTGTAGACAGTCTCGTGTACACAAAAGGTTTTCTAAGAGTCTCCAGAAGGCTGTGCTACAGCCTAAATAGGCTGAATTGCAGCCTAAAACAGAGAGGGACCCATTTCAAAGAGATGTGGGGACATGGCTTTCATAAAATTGAATGCATCATGTAATCCAGTGCAAGGGAAACCCAGTAACTTTGGGAAGGAACTGCATTGGCTTGGACTAAGCAGCCAGAGATAGTGCTACATAAAAAGAAAGAAGATGATTGATAAAGCAACCCAGACATTATTGTGGAAAAGGAAAAGGGACTTAGAAGACAATCAAAAGCTACAAGGAACCTCTCTTAGGGAGAAGTCTTGTGGTTTCAACTTGTGTGCTCTGGGGGATATTTGGCAGTCACGTATTAAATTGTGCATTCAATTTAATCCCTTTAAGGGATTTTGTCACTGGGCCTACAGCCCAACTATCCTGACAAAAAAAATCTATCTTGAAAATCACCCTGCTGTGAGGAAGCTAAAGGCAAGCACATGATACGATCACATGGAGGGAAATTGGGGAGCCAATGCAACAGCAAGAACCCAGGCCCTAGACCTATGAACCAAAGCAAACCCATCTTGCCAGGTCTCGCTGCTTGAGCTGGTTTGGCCAATGCCACGTGGAGTGGAGATGTGCTGCCCCAGCCAAACCTTCCTCAAATTACAAAATTATGAGCAAATAATACACCGAGTGGGATTGAAAGTCACTAAGCAGCAATAGGTAAGTAAAACATATGGGCCTACCATTACCTATCTGTAAAGAGTCTTTGGCAACTGGTTTATGGAAGACACAGGCCCTGATTACCTCCCATAACACGTATTCTTTATCATAGCCACGGACACTCATGGAAACATTAAAGTTGTGCTTGAGAGAGGAAAAGGTGAGTTAAGAACTGAGAAAAATGGTCATGTGGCCTGGATATGGCTCAAACACTCCATTCTCCTTGGTCTCTTGGAAGAAGGAGAGGGATGAGAACCCAAAGCTGTAAACATTGTGTGGATTAGAAACGTGTTAAGTTTGGCGTGAGGGCTGAAGGCCCAGGTTGGTAAAATTATTTCTGTGGGATTATCTAGAACCAGGGCTGCTCTGAGGCCCACACTGGAGAGAATGCCATGGTCATTACCCTTGTATGCTTTATTTTGGCTTAGTCCCTCCACCATCATGTGTCAGGGCTTACCCAGTGCCCCTTCTCAGCCCTGATACACGGTGTTGCCAAAAGGGCTCAGAGATGTTAAGCAATCTGATCAAGGTCATGGGGCTTAAGGTCAGGTACAGAGCCAGACACTGAAATGCAAGAAGACTGACTCCTATGCCCAGACCTGGGACAAATCTCTCTGACAGAGCTGGGTAGATGCCCCTAAACATCCGTCTTGTGTGTGTGTGTGTGTGTGTGTATTTGTGTGTGTGTATGTGTATATCCACATATATATGTTTGGTTTATTTGTCATCAACATAATTAGAGTATTTCTATCCAATTAAAAAATGAATTAAGCCAAGGTTGGTGGTTTACAATTTGCACAAGTGCCTTTATGAACTATCATGGTTTACTTTCTTTCATTGGGAGGCAGCTCCAAGTTTCAGACCTCTTCACTCCCCCAGTGAGGTGCTACATTCAGACCAGAGTCAGAGGAAAGGATTGACCAGAAAGAGTCAGTTCACTGAATGAGGTTCCTTTGAAAAGGAAGCCAAAATGGCCCTTAAACTCATGGCCATCAAGTCAATAATAGCTCCTAGTGAGGGACCCTGTTAAACAGGATCCTATGGTACAGGGTAGCTCTGTCCCTGTGACTCTCCAAGACTAACTCCATGGAAGCAGAAAGCACCAGGTTTCTGCCACAGGGCTGATGGTGGTATCAAATTACTGGCCTTTGGGATGTCAGCTCAACTTGTAACCACTATGCCACAAGGGCACTTAGTCAATCTAACAGGTCTGGCAAAATGTAGAGCCAGACATTATACACTGAAAATGGCTCACCACCACCACCAAAGGCTGGCTTTCTGGTGGGGTCTTCTGAGGGGTTAGGGGTGAGGGGTGAGGGGTGAGGGGTGAGGGTGAGGGTGAGGGTGAGGGTGAGGGTGAGGGTTAGGGTTAGATAAAATTGATGTGTGACTTGATAGGGCCACTAGTAAGCCAGCATATATAAAAGACTTACTCCCTCCCCCAACAGAATGGGTTCTTTTCTCCAAGATTTCACGAAACATGGCATGACCAGGAAAGACAACCGGTCCAAATTCCTAAAGCCACCAAAGTGGAGGCCGTCCCTCTCCTCCCCTCCCCATCCCCGTCCTCTTTATCCCACTTTGCAGGACGACTCAGGATCGGGAGAGCTGGCTTAAGACCCATTGTGACCGCTGCCTGCCTATCAGTTCATGGGGGCAAAAGGAAGAGAAATACCACTTATTTTAAAGTCACCCCCCAACACGTGCACTAGGGCTGGCATGTCCTCTCCACCCCCCAAGAAGGATCACTGGTCAGCAGCATTCTCTGCTTAAGGCAAGCAGCCCAAACACCTGGGGAAACCCCAAGAGTCCCTCTTTGGGTCTGTGTCCCATTTTTTTCCCCAGGATTGCATAATTGGAATAAACAAAACCCCCTGTCTGAGAAACCACAAGGTCTGATTTCTTTGCTAGACTAGCTTTTCCACATGCATCAGCCCACCTCAGACAAGTGCCAGCCACTTCTGCAGGTGCTGTTCACAGCAGAGGAATGGGAGCCCTTCCAGAGAGAGGCCCAGAAAGCAGTCAATAGAACTGATGGTCAGCCAGCGGGCACTCCCCAGTGGAGAGAAACTCTTTTTACCACTCCACGAATAATGCGGGACCCAAACTCCCAGTAATGCCCCGAGGGCTTAGCTAGGTATCACCAGTCTCTCTTGCAGGGCCTCCGCGGGACAACTAGGAAACCTATGCATTTATCTAAGGTCAGTGAGAATTTTCAGGCGCCTACAAATGAATGTCTGTCTGCCTGCCTGCCTGCCTGCCTGCCTTTTTAGAGTGGCTGATGGAATCCTGCGTTCTTTGTACCCCCAAGGACCCAGAGGCCCCCGAGAACAAGAGGGAAATAAGTATTGCCTTTATTACTCAGCCCGCCTCAGACATGAAAAAGAAATGGGAAGCATTTGAAGGGAACAATCTTCGTGATTTAGTAGAAGTGTCTTATTGGGTGTATCACAACACAGATGACCCTACCACGACAGAGACAAAGAAATAGCTAAAATACTAGGAATTGCCATGAGACACAACAGAGACTCAGAAAAAGAGATCATGGCCCACTCACGGAGAGACTGACCTGTGGCACCACCAAGCCCTGAGGAAGGAAGGATCCAGGTGCCTACTACAGAAGAGACAGACATTGGAAAAAACATTGCATTGAAAACTCCAGGAGAGACGGACAAACCTCCACTAGAGAGGACAGGCCTCGTCCTCGCCTAGAAAAACCCAAATGAGAGACAATAACGCTTGAGGAAGCTGAAGGAATGTCTCAGGGCTCTGTTTCACTGGCCCCCAGGATCCCGTGCTAACTGTCCAAGTTGGGGGCCATCCAGGAAATGTCTTGGAGGACACAGGGGCCATCTTCTCAGGTTCAAAAAAGAGAACGGACACATTGTCAAAGGAAAGATTGGAATTACTGTCAGCCTATGATTGCTTCCAAAGTACTCACACCAGAAGGTTTGCATGGAGATTGGGGGGCTTCCCAAGCCATCAAGGTAAAAAATGTCTCTCTGCCCTATGTCCCAGTTAGCCACATGGTTTTCATGGCACTGGCTCCCGGCTCGGCTGTTGAGCCAGTGAAATTCTTTTAGCAGGAGTTGAAGTGGCCATCAGCGGAAGGACAAAACCTCCACCGTGGGCTTCCCGTTTCAATACGAAGCCACCTATATCACCTCTTGGACATTATCATTTTCCTGGACTCTGAATCGCCACCCCAGATCTAGAATGCGCCTGACATGTCCACATGGTTTGAATCAGGTTCGGGTTAACCCCTCTCAATCACTTAGTGACATGGGACACTAGACCCTGGAATACCTTTACTTTCCAGATGAGAAAACTCACTCAAAAAGACACATGTACTGACCCACAGGAACACAACTGGTTAACAACAAAGCCACATTCCCAACCAGTGTCTGGAGCCAGAGCTCAGAGCCCCATATGCCTGTGCCCAGCTGAGCAGTCACCCTCTCCTGGACCCTCGAAAGATCTGAGGAGATCCTCCCCCCCCATTCCCCCCTCCCATGCCCAAATATGTTTTTTCATAGGATGGCACTGAATCTGCAGCTCTGGGAGCGGGACATATCTGATGGAGAATACGGAGAAGACGAAGGGGGAGGAGGGGAGAGTGGAGCACATCCTGGCCCACCAGGCCTTGAGGATGATGTTCCCACTCAGAGAAGACAGTCCACACAGAAGACCACATGGCCAGCCCAAGATGAGACACGACGTCCCTCAAAGACCCATAGCCCTAGAAGGGACAACACTGGAGAGACAGTGCGGGAACGGATCCCGCCACACCGAGGCATAGCACTAAGGGCGTGCAGCAGAAGAGCAAGGAAGTGGAGCAACAAGGTCCCCAGGGAATGCCAAAGGAGGACTTTGGGGGCAGGACTTGGTGCCCGCACAGACTGGACTGGAAAACACTGCTAAGGGCCAACAAACAGTCCGTGAACTAACTACAAGCTTTCCTTTCTTGAGGAATTGTGTTTTCTTTGATGGTCATTGGATTTTGGCTGTTTTCTTTCTTTTGGTGCTTGCTTTCGCTCTGTCTTTTGTTTGTGCATGTTATTACCTCTACTGTATGTCTAAAAAGAGATGCTGGATGCACAATCTGCAGGAGAGAAAAAGGGGACCAACACTTCGCGGGAGGGCCACGGGAAAGAGGGAGTTGGGGGGAAAGGGAGTGATGTCAAGAAACCCAGAGACAAGGGAACAACAAGTGGATGCAAATCCGTGGTGAGGGCGATGTAGGAATCCTGGTAGGGCGTGATCAAGGGTGAAGGAACCAAGAGGATTTACTGAAACCCAAATGAAGACTGAGCATGGCAGTGGGTACAAGAGGGAAATGAAAGGGAATAGCAGAGCGACCTAGGAAGCACGGGCCAGTTATAGAGGTCTAAAGAAAGGCACGCACAGATGTAAATATATTTATCTGTGAGCATGGGGAAATACACCTATGTCCATATCTTTATAGGTATCCTATTAAGGTAGCAGATGGCCTTTGGGCCTCCACTCAAGGACTCTCTCATTGCAAGAATACCTTGTTCTATTACATTGGCATTCTATGATGCTCACCTTCCCGACACGTTCCCTGAAGTCTAAGCGGTTGCATAAGCAAATGTGGTCGAGAAAGCTGATGGTGCCCTGCTATCAAAAGATATGGCGTCTGAGGTCTTAAAGGCCTGAAGGGTAAGCTAGCGGCCATGTAGCTCAGAAACAACAGAGCCCACATGGAATAAGCATACCAGCCTGTACGATCACGAGGTATCAAAGGGATCAGGAATCATCAGCACAAAAAAATCTCATTGCGAATGAGCAGGGAATGCTGGGTAGAGAGCCAAAGCCCATTTGCAGTACACTGGACATTCCCTTAAGTAAGGTCTTGGGGAAGAGACAAGCCTACACAGGGTACTAGACAGCAACGGTGAAACACAACTTTCCTCTAGCTCCTCAATGCTTCCTCTCCCCTCACTATCAAGATCCCAATTATAACTTTCAAATCTGACTAGACCAGAGAATGTACACTTGGACAGATAGGACCTAGAAACACAGGGAATTCAAGGTGGATGAGCCCTTTAGGACCAGTGTTATGAATGGGGATGCTGGGAGGGTGGAGGGAGGGTAGGCTGGCAGCAGGGAACCGATGACAAGGATCTACATAAAATCTCAAAAGAAAAGGGGGTGAAGGGGGACATCAGACAGTGCAAGATATGACAAAATAATAATTAGTAAATGATGAAGGATTTATGAGGAGGGGTAGTGAGAATGGGGGCGGGGGGAATGAGGAGCTGAGGCCAGGGGCTTGGGTGGAGAGAAGATATTTTGAGAATAATGAGGGCAATGAATGTACAAATGTGCCTTATATCAGTGATGTTTGCACGTATTGTGGTTATTGTTGTATGAGCCCCTATAAAAGGAGAGAAAAAAAAGACCCTGGCAGAGGGCTGATGCTAGGATGATCTCAGGCTGGATTAGACCAGCAAAAGCAGGTGCTGCAGTCGCCTCACCCTGTGTCTGTTCCTATGTGAGGCATGAAGCTTAGGGTCCACAGCCCCGGCAGCTGGACAGTGAGAGAGGCGGGGCTCTGAGGTCATTCCACAGGGGGAATGGCCCTCCGGTTCCTGTAGGGCCCACCCTCCTGGGTAGTCCTGCTGTCTGGGGCACCTCTTTCACGGAGCCCACACCAGGGGAGCTCTTCAACTCATGGGGGATTGGCAGGAAGCCTCTGCTCATGCACACACACCACCACCTAGCTGGAGGACCTCGGTGAACAAAGCCTGAGGCAGACAACAAGCCCACTAACTGATCCTGTGAGAGATATAATCAGGATCCAGAAACCGGCAACTGGGAGCAAGGGGCAGCATACCTGGGTCCCAGCCCCTCCCACTGCCCTCTGCAAGGGGTGACATTCCAAAGCACAGTGTTTTCCAAAAGCACTGTCAGGACTTTGGAATGGGCAGCTCATTTGTGGACATGGATACTATGTGATCCAGACATACTACCTCCTCTGATCCTGTCAGCCGAGACTAAAAACCCTTCCAAGCAGAAAGCCATGCATCTGAACAGTATCCACCAGCCACTCACGTCCACTCCTGCTGCCTCCAAAGAGCTTTCCTGGGTTGGTCAGATCTCTCTGGGGACAGATATCCCTTGGGCCTTGGTTCTGCGTGAGAAAGAATTCACGCCAAAGCCTGGTTTGTGATCCAAGTGAGGTTTAGGAGAGTTAGGGAGGTGTGGTGGGCAACCCTGGTCGATTCTAGTGGCTGAATTGAATATACTTGGCCTAGGTGGGTCGATGCAGGTGCAGCGCCCACCCAGGTGGACCTGCCCTTCCTGGCCGGAAACCTGGACCTCTGAGCACGCACAGTGTGCCACTCCTTCCTGGGCCACTAACTGGGCCCTCTGGGCATGTGTAATGGACACCCCAGTCCCTATGCTAGCTACCTAACATTTCCACCCTGAAGAGATGTAGACCCAAATCTTTGGGGTACTGGGCAACGACATCTCTAGCTACTTCCTGCTGGCAAAAGGGGCGAGGTGGAGCTTTGGGTCCACACCCTTCCTGCTCTGCTGGGAGGGGTTGTCCATTCAGCGCTAGGATGGATAAGGTTGAAGTGGTCCAGGAGATGGTGGTCCTGGAGCTGGCACACTTGGATTAGGGGCTTTGGTAACTTGAGAACTTCTGGAAAAACCAACAAACGCACAAAAGGGTGAACAGTTTAACTGAGACAAGGCTAGGATTGTGAGGTGGGAGTGCCCTTGAAAGTAGGTGAGTATCACAGGAAGTAAGTAAAAATCTTAGGATTATCAGGCGTGTGTGTTTGTTCATTCTAAGTACCGGCACGGGGGTAAAAGCATTCACAATTTCCCCTAGGGGGGTCCAGGGTTTGGGCACTACTGGGTGCAGTGGGATCACCGCTTCACTTATGATCCTAAGGCATTGGCCCCTCTGATAAGAACCATCCTTCTTTTTCACCCTATAACGCCTCACTTTTAAATTTTTGGGCAAAAAAATTCGTTTTGATTCATTACTTTCATAGTTATCAATATATATACATTTATATTCATTTCATTAAATGTTAGGGAAAGGTCATGCTCGGCGTTATAGGGTTAAATTGTAATATTGGGATGCTACAGGTGGATTCAACAGGGATCAAAAGTAGAGTAACTGCCTGTGTCATTTTTAATTTTCTCGGGTTCCATTTGAGTAAAAGGCTTGTAAGTTACCCTGGGACCAAATGCCCCTGGTGCCTCTACTAGGGGTAGAATGTTCAGGGAGGGTTCAGGGCTGGGACAATAGTGACCTGAAGTCCAGGATCCCTTAGGGCAGGGGTCCTCAAATTGTTTACACAGGGGGCCAGTTCATTGTCTCTCCGACCGTTGGAGGGCCAGACTATGGTTTTCAAAAAACCTATGGACAAATTCCTATGCACACTGCACGAGTCGGCTGCTAAGCAGGACAGGCAGTGGCAGCAAAAACACCCCGAGTGTGGGATAAATGGCATCGCGCCACATGTGCCCCATGGACCACAGTTTGAGGACGCCTGCCTTAGGGGTTCCTGGGTGCACTGGGGATGAAGGTCTCCTACTGCTCCTCGAGAGGAGAAATGCTCTAAGTCCTGGCATCTCCACCCACTTTCCCGGCACTCTACCGAACTGTTCCCGGTGAATCACGGTTGGAAGGGAAAGCGTACCATTCTCTGACCACCATTCTCCTTTCTCAAAACGATACTGTGGCCAAATAGAGTTGCAAAGTGAATCTATCAGCTTTTGTTTGCCCAGCCTCTCTGTATCAACTCTATCCCAATTGGACACGATTCATGCAAGGGGGCAATTCCTGAGCATCAAGCTGCTAAGGCCCATCTAGAAAGCACAAAACAAGGAGGCGATTGACAGCTTGCTGCCTCCAGGTCAATAACCCCCACTTTGAGAGCGCACCCCTGGGTTGCCCTGAATCTCATGCCTCAGCCCGAGGGAAGGGGTCAAGGACTAGTCGCCGAGGGCGACCTTTAGGTCCAACCATTTTTCTGGACAACAGGCTAGGAGGACCATTGCTTGGGATGGCTCCAAGGCCCTCCAAGACGCCTGCTGGCGGGGCTGACGCTCAAATCTCTGAAGGGAAGGGACACGTGGCAGCTCAGCGAACCTTAAGGGAAATTGGAATTTCTGGCTGGAACATCATGGCAGAGGAGCTGTGTATTAAGTAAGAGCTGTCCCCAAAAGTGCCTGAAGCAGCATCGCTGAAAGCCTAAAGGTAACAGTGACTCCGCCTAGGCTTCCGAACGCCATTGGCCTAAGCCTGGGCCACGGAAAAGCAGCCTGTAAGAAGGAACAAACCAAATCTGGAAGAACACTAGCCCTATAACGCCTCAAGTTTTAAATTTAGGAAATATTTTTTTTTGGTTTTTATTCTTTACTTTCATAGTTATCAATATATATGGCATTCAAAATATATTTTAAAAGCATAAAATTTTCAGTGTTTTTGAAATGTGACCAAATTGTCACATCTATAATTTGGGTACCAGATACGTTTTCATTAAGAATTATGACAATTTTGTGCTTGGCGTTATAGGGCTAGAGCAGCTTGTTTGAAAAACCAGGAGAAAGGCAAAGGGAATGGAGGGGATAAGGGAAACTTTTGGCTCCCGGGACCAGGCAGGGCTAACTCCCAGGCCTCTTCACCCAGCTCCCTAGGCAGCGCCCTTCCACATGTTTGGACTGGTGGGTGCCATCTTGGCCATGGTCACAGATCCTGTTACCTCTCGGCTACAATGGCGACTGTGTAGGATCTCTGGGAAAAGCTGAAACAGCTTTGACAAGAGTGAAGCCATTTGGGGCTGACAGAAGCCACCATGAAAAGAAAATAAAGTAGCTAGGAAGTGTAAATGAACTAGCTGATATTGGGGAGTTAGGCTGTGCAGACGTCGCCCAAGGGAATGTCATGAAGGAAATGGGTGTTCAGAAGGCTTGCGAGAACGACCAGAGCAGTTTTGGTTCAACTAAGAATGGCTAACCCTAATACCCCGCTTCTCACTCGCCTAGTCCTGAGGAAGTATCCATGTACCTACTATACAAAACAGTGACATTGGAAAACTCAGTGCCTTGAAAAGCCTAGGAGAGGCAGACGAGCCACCACTAGAGGGAACGGGCCTAGTCCTCGCCTAGAAAAATCGAAGCTACAGACAATAATGCTCGAAGCTGAATAAAGGTGTCCAGGCTCTGTTTCACTTGACCCCAAAGAGCCCATGCTCACTCTCCATGTAGGGAGCCAGCCAGTAAATTTCTAGGTGGACAAAGGGGTCACCTTCTTGGTTTCAGAAAAGACTACAGGTGCCTTGTTAAAAGGAAAGGCTTTCAGTACAGGGACCCCAGGGCAGACCCAAGCACACCCATGGACAACGGCCAGAATAACAGATTTAGCACAAGAGACAGTTAGTTACACACACTCTCCTTCCTGGTAATGCCTCAATGCCCCTTTCCCCTAATTGATCGTGACTTATTATGAAAAATGGCAGCCATAATTACTTTCTCATCTGCTACAACCACCTTAACCCTTGAACTTGAAAAGCCAAAAGTTTTGCTCACCGCTCCAATGTCAGAGTGATATGTGTTTTATCAAGGAGCAGAAGAGACCTGCTCAAAGGAACTTCTTGATAAATCGCTAAAAGATATTCCTTTTGTATGGGCAGAGAACAACCTGCCAGACCTTTCTGAACTTCAGGTGCCTGGGGTCGTACAACTTCTGAGCTCAGCTACACCGGTGTGTCAAGCTAACCCTACTCCCTGGATAGCAAAAGTGGGTATTTCTGTTCCCATTTGCAGACTAAAGAGGACAGGCATTTGGGTCCTCTGCAAGTCCACATGGAATGCTCCCCTGCTGCCCATGCAGAAGCCGGGAACTGAGGACTTCCAACCGGTGCAGGATCTCAGAGAGGCAAATGAGAGGATAGAAACTGGCCACCCCACGTGCCAAACCCCGAGACCCTCCTGAGTACTATCCTGTCAAACTGAATTTGTTATACTGTTTTGGACTTAAAGGATGCTTTGTTCTCCATACCCGTGTCCCCTGCACATCAACCCAGTGAAGACTTACAGGGACACAAGGAGGAACACCCCCAAACCACCTTGCTCCAGTATGCAGATGACCTCCTCCTGGCCTCCGAAACCCTGGAGGAATGCCAACGGGCTACCAAGGACCTGATAATAGTCCTTGGCCCATTGGGGTACAGGGTATCTGCAAGAAAGGCTCAACTGTGTGTCCATAAAGCTGTATACCTAGGCTACCAACTGGAGGAGGGAAAACGGACCTTGTCCCCCAGCCGCACTGAGGCGATCCTCAAAATCCCAGTCCCTGAGACTAAGAGGCAGTTGCAAGAGTTTCTAGGAGCTGTGGGGTACTGTCCATTGTGGAATTTGGGATTTGAAAAAACAACGAAACCCCTATACGCAAGTACTGGGGAAAGGAAAAAGAACTTAAATGGACTGAAGTAGAACAACAAGCGTTTGAATCCTTTAAAAAGTGGCTCATATGGACAACCTCTCTTGCCCTACTAGACATAGTAAAGCCCTTCCAATTGTCTATGTGAGGCCAGAGGCACAGCAAAAGAAGTGCTAACTGAGAACTTGCGGCCATGGAAGAGACCTGTGGCCTATCTTTCAAAGAAACTGGACTCTGTAGCTGCAGGGTGGCTGAGTTGCATGCGAGCTGAGGCTGCCACGGCCATCCTAGTCATAGAAGCTAGGAAGCTTACACTGGGACAGGATATTGCTGTGGTAGGGGGACCTATGTTTGAACCACTCCTAACCAGTCCCCCGGACCGGTGGATCTCGAATGCCAGGACTATACCACAAATCCCCAAGGTAGTGGCTGTGACCATGCCATCCCCAGTGTTACAGCCACAACCTACATACTCAGAAAATGATCTAAAGATAAGCCAAGAGCTGGCCTGCCAAAAAGACTGGGAGCATCCAGGGTGGCTGCTCCATCCTGATGGAAGAAGATTCATGCCAGAAGCTCTGGGAGAGATCTGATTCCAGGACTACATGAAGGTATGCATTTGGGATCCTCTCTAAACTGTCTCAGTTGCTTCTCAGGCACTTTTACATACCCAGGCTTGGACACTGGGTGGCAGATGTCACCCACCGTTGATTGCACTGTGCTCGGGTAAACAACCCCAGAAAGAAAAGGAGCAACCCCAACCACGAGCTCGAGGTAGTAGTCCTGGAGAATTCTGGGAGGTGGACTTTATGGATATCAAACTTAGAAAGTATGGCTACCGATATTTGCTGGTGTTCGTAGACACCTGTTCTGGATGGGTGGAAGCCTTCCCAACAAAGAAGGAAACTGCTGCCACTGTGTGTAAATTATTAGTAACTAAAATTGTCCCTAGATTTGGCCTTCCCACCACCTTGGGGTCCAACAATGGCCCAACATTTATTGCTCAAATTACTAAAGTCTTAGCAATGCTTCTAAATATTAACTGGAAGCTCTTCAGGGCAAGAAGAAAAAATAAACAGAACCCTAAAGGAATTGTTCATTAAGTTGCATTTAGGACCCTGCGAGACCTGGGTTGATCCTTACTTTACCTTTTGCCCTACTTCAAGTCCGATGCACTCCCTATGTGAAAAGCATGACCCCATTTGAATTTATGTTTGGCAGACCTTCCCCAAATCCTCCCAAGATTGAAGGAAGTAGAAATAATGGAAGTCACTAATCGTTCCCTCATCGAGTGCCTGCAGGCTTTGCAACAGGTGAGAGACAAATCATCTGCTCTGACACCTTCATTTTGGGCCTAACCAAGGGAAAGGGAACAGGCAGCCAACAACGTGCAACCAGGAAACTGGACATGGGTAAAGAAGCACCAACCTGACACCTTAGAACCTAGGTGGACTGGCCCATACCAAGTGATTCTTACAACACACCAACTGCTGTTAAAATAGTGGGGAGTGGGCCATGGATTCATCAGTCATAAGTAAAAAAAAAAAAAAAAAAAAAAACCAACCCTGAGCATATCCTGAAAAGATGGACACCCAGAAAGACGGAAAATCCCTCAAAATTAAGGCTTTACAGAACTTAATTGTTTTTCTCCGAGTATTGCTGACAGCACCCACTGTTTCCCCCAAGCACAAACACATCTGTGGACTGCTATTCTAACCTCCAGCAGACTCAGGTTTACACAGGCACCTCAGGGCCCCTCATGGGGCAGAGCCTACCTAGAAGCTGCTGGAGAGAAAGTCACTCAGTGGGCTCCGGGATCCTGCCTTGAGGATCATGTTCCCACTCAGAGAAGACAGTCCACACAGAAGACCACATGGCCAGCCCAAGATGAGACACGACGTCCCTCAAAGACCCATAGCCCTAGAAGGGACAACACTGGAGAGACAGTGCGGGAACGGATCCCGCCACACCGAGGCATAGCACTAAGGGCGTGCAGCAGAAGAGCAAGGAAGTGGAGCAACAAGGTCCCCAGGGAATGCCAAAGGAGGACTTTGGGGGCAGGACTTGGTGCCTGCACAGACTGGACTGGAAAACACTGCTAAAGGCCAAAAAACAGTCTGTAAACTAACTACAAGCTTTCCTTTCTTGAGGAGTTGTGTTTCCTTTGATGGTCATTGGATTTTGGCTGTTTTCTTTCTTTTGGTGCTTGCTTTCGCTCTGTCTTTTGTTTGTGCATGTTATTACCTCTACTGTATGTCTAAAAAGAGATGCTGGATGCACAATCTGCAGGAGAGAAAAAGGGGACCAACACTTCGCGGGAGGGCCACGGGAAAGAGGGAGTTGGGGGGAAAGGGAGTGATGTCAAGAAACCCAGAGACAAGGGAACAACAAGTGGATGCAAATCCGTGGTGAGGGCGATGTAGGAATCCTGGTAGGGCGTGATCAAGGGTGAAGGAACCAAGAGGATTTACTGAAACCCAAATGAAGACTGAGCATGGCAGTGGGCACAAGAGGGAAATGAAAGGGAATAGCAGAGCGACCTAGGAAGCACGGGCCAGTTATAGAGGTCTAAAGAAAGGCACGCACAGATGTAAATATATTTATCTGTGAGCATGGGGAAATACACCTATGTCCATATCTTTATAGGTGTCCTATTAAGGTAGCAGATGGCCTTTGGGCCTCCACTCAAGGACTCTCTCATTGCAAGAATACCTTGTTCTATTACATTGGCATTCTATGATGCTCACCTTCCCGACACGTTCCCTGAAGTCTAAGCGGTTGCATAAGCAAATGTGGTCAAGAAAGCTGATGGTGCCCTGCTATCAAAAGATATGGCGTCTGAGGTCTTAAAGGCCTGAAGGGTAAGCAAGCGGCCATGTAGCTCAGAAACAACAGAGCCCACATGGAATAAGCATACCAGCCTGTGCGATCACGAGGTATCAAATGGATCAGGAATCATCAGCACAAAAAAATCTCATTGCGAATGAGCAGGGAATGCTGGGTAGAGAGCCAAAGCCCATTTGCAGTACACTGGACATTCCCTTAAGTAAGGTCTTGGGGAAGAGACAAGCCTACACAGGGTACTAGACAACAACGGTGAAACACAACTTTCCTCTAGCTCCTCAATGCTTCCTCTCCCCTCACTATCAAGATCCCAATTATAACTTTCAAATCTGACTAGACCAGAGAATGTACACTTGGACAGATAGGACCTAGAAACACAGGGAATTCAAGGTGGATGAGCCCTTTAGGACCAGTGTTATGAATGGGGATGCTGGGAGGGTGGAGGGAGGGTAGGCTGGCAGCAGGGAACCGATGACAAGGATCTACATAAAATCTCAAAAGAAAAGGGGGTGAAGGGGGACATCAGACAGTGCAAGATATGACAAAATAATAATTAGTAAATGATGAAGGATTTATGAGGAGGGGTAGTGAGAATGGGGGCGGGGGGAATGAGGAGCTGAGGCCAGGGGCTTGGGTGGAGAGAAGATATTTTGAGAATAATGAGGGCAATGAATGTACAAATGTGCCTTATATCAGTGATGTTTGCACGTATTGTGGTTAGGACTATCTACCTTACCTAGCGGGTACTTGGATTGTCTAGGTTAACTAGCGAGCACTTGGACTATCTAGGTTAACTAACGGGCACTTGGACTATGTAAGTTCCCTAGCGGGCACTTGGACTATGTGGGTTCCCTAGCGGGCATTTGGACTATCTAGGTTACCTAACGGGTACTTGGACAATGTAGGTTCCCTAGCGGGCACTTGGATTAAGTGAGTTCCCTATAGGGCACTTGGACTATGTAGGTTACCTAACGGGCACTTGGACTATGTAGGTTCCGTATCGGGCACTTGGACAATGTTGGTTACCTAGTGGGAACTTGGACTATGTAGGTTACCTAGCGGGCACTTGGACTATCTAGTTTAGGCAACGGGCACTTGGACTATCTAGGTTACCTAGTGTGAACTTGGACTATGTAGGTTAATTAGCGGACACTTGGACGAACTAGGTTAATGAGCGGGCCCTTGGACTATGTAGGTTACCTAGCGGGCACTTGGACTATCTAGGTTAGCTAACAGGAACTTGGACTATCTAGGTTACCTAGCGGGCACTTGGACAATGTAGGTCAACTAGCGGGCCCTTGGACTATCTAGGTTAGCTAACGGGCAATTGGATTATGTAGGTTCCCTAGAGGGCACTTAGACTATGTAGTTTTCCTTGCGGGCATTTGGACTATGTAGGTTACCTAGCAAGCACTTGGACTATGTAGGTTCCCTAACGGGCACTTGGACTGTGTAGGTTCCCTAGCGGTCAAGTGGACTATGTAGGCTCCCTAGAAGGCACTTGGATTATGTAGGTTACCTATCGCGCACTTTGACTATGTAGGTTATCTAGCAGGCACTTGGAGTATCCAGGTAACGAAGCGGGCACTTGGACTATGTAGGATACCTAGAGGACACTTGGACGATCTAGGTTAACTAGCAGGCACTTGGACTATGTACGTTAGCTAACAGGCACTTGGACTATGTAGGTTACCTAGAGGACACTTGGACGATCTAGGTTAACTAGCGGGCACTTGGACTATCTAGGTTAACTAGCGGGCCCATGGACTATCTAGGTTTACTAGCGGGCACTTGGACTATGTAGGTTACCTAGAGGACACTTGGACGATCTAGGATACCTAGCGGGCACTTGGACTATCTAGGTTAATGAAAGGGCACTTGGACTATGTAGGTTAACTAGCGGACACTTCGACTATCTAGGTTAGCTAACGGGCAATTGGACTATCTAGGTTACCCAGTGGGCACTTGTACTATGTAGTTTACCTAGCAGGCACTTGGACTATGTAGGTTAACTAGCGGGCACTTGGACTATCTAGGTTACCTAGCGGGCACTTGGACTATGTAGGTTCCCTAGCGGGTAGTTGGACTGTCTAGGTTAACTAGCGCGCAATTGGACTGTCTAGGTTACCAAGTGGGCAATTGTACTATGTAGTTTACCTAGCAGGCACTTGGACTATGGAGGTTAACTAGCGGGAACTTGGACTATCTAGGTTACCTAGCGGGCACTTGGACTATGTAGGTTAACTAGCGGGCACTTGGTCTATGTAGGTTAACTAGCAGGCCCTTGGATTATGTAAGTTAACTAGAGGGCACTTGGACGATCCTGGTTAACTAACGGGCACTTGGACTATCTAGGTTAACAAGCGGGCACTTAGACTATCTAGGTTAACTAGCGGGCACTTGGACTATGTAGGTTCCCTAGCGTGCATTTGGACTATATAGGTTACCTAGCGGGTACTTGGATTATGTAGGTTACCTACCGGGCACTTGGACTATGTAGGTTAACTAGCGGGCACTTGGATTATCTAGGTTAACTAACAGGCACTTCGACTATGTATGTCCCAAAGCGGGCACTTGGACTATGTAGGTTCCCTAGCGGGCACTTGGACTATCTAGGTTACCTAGCGGACACTTGGACTATGTAGGTTAACTAGCGGACAAATGCACTATGTAGGTTACCTAGCGGGCACTTGGACTATGTAGGTTAACTAGCAGGCCCTTGGACTATCTAGATTACCTAGCAGGCATTTGGACTATGTAGGTTAACTAGCGGGCACTTGCACTCTCTAGGTTACCTAGCAGGCACTTGGACTATGTACCTTCCCTAGCGGGCACTTGGACTATCTATGTTAACTAGCGGGCACTTGGACTATGTAGGTTACCTAGCGGACACTTGCACTATGTAGATTACCTAGCAGGCAGTTGGACTATGTAGGTTAACTAGAGGACACTTGGACGATCTAGGTTACCTAACGGACACTTTGACTATCTTGGTTACCTAGCGGGCACTTGGACTATGTAGGTTAACTAGCGGGCATTTGGACGATCTAGGATAACCAGCGAGCACTTGGACTATCAAAGTTAACAAGCGAGCCCTTGGACTATGTAGGTTAACTAGCGGGCCCTTGGACTATCTAGGTTACCTAGATAGCACTTGGACTATATAGGTTACCTAGCGGGCACTTGGACTATCTAGGTTAACGAACGGGCACTTGGACTATGCAGGTAACCTGGCCGGCACTTGGACTTTCTAGGTTACATAGCGGGCACTTGGACTTCTAGGTTAACGAATGGGCACTTGGACTATGTAGGTTGCCTAGCGAGCACTTGGACTATCTAGGTTGGGTAACGGGCACTTGGACTATCTAGGTTAACTAGCGGGCACTTGGACTATGTACGTTAGCTAACAGGCACTTGGACTATGTAGGTTACCTAGAGGACACTTGGACGATCTAGGTTAACTAGCGGGCACTTGAATTATCTAGGTTAACTAGCGGGCCCTTGGACTATCTAGGTTTACTAGCGGGCACTTGGACTATGTAGGTTACCTAGAGGACACTTGGACGATCTAGGTTACCTAGCGGGCACTTGGACTATCTAGGTTAATGAAAGGGCACTTGGACTATGTAGGTTAACTAGCGGACACTTCGACTATCTAGGTTAGCTAACGGGCAATTGGACTATCTAGGTTACCTAGTGGGCACTAGTACTATGTAGTTTACCTAGCAGGCACTTGGACTATGTAGGTTAACTAGCGGGCACTTGGACTATCTAGGTTACCTAGCGGGCACTTGGACTATGTAGGTTAACTAGCAGGCCCTTGGACTATCTAGGTTACCTAGTAGGCACTTGGACTATGTAGGTTAACTAGCGGGCACTTGCACTCTCTAGGTTACCTAGCAGGCACTTGGACTATGTACCTTCCCTAGCGGGCACTTGGACTATCTATGTTAACTAGCGGGCATTTGGACTATGTAGGTTACCTAGCGGGCACTGGACTATCAAGGTTAACTAGAGGAAACTTGGACGATCTAGGTTACCTAACGGGCACTTTGACTATCTAAGTTACCTAGCGGGCACTTGGACTATGTCGGTTAACTAGCGGGCACTTGGATTATCTAGGTTAACTAACAGGCACTTCGACTATGTATGTTCCAAAGCGGGCACTTGGACTATGTAGGTTCCCTAGCGGGCACTTGGACTATCTAGGTTACCTAGCGGGCACTTGGACTATGTAGGTTAACTAGCGGACAAATGCACTATGTAGGTTACCTAGCGGGCACTTGGACTATGTAGGTTAACTAGCAGGCCCTTGGACTATCTAGGTTACCTAGTAGGCACTTGGACTATGTAGGTTAACTAGCGGGCACTTGCACTCTCTAGGTTACCTAGCAGGCACTTGGACTATGTACCTTCCCTAGCGGGCACTTGGACTATCTATGTTAACTAGCGGGCACTTGGACTATGTAGGTTACCTAGCGGGCACTGGACTATCAAGGTTAACTAGAGGACACTTGGACGATCTAGGTTACCTAACGGGCACTTTGACTATCTAGGTTACCTAGCGGGCACTTGGACTATGTACGTTAACTAGCGGGCATTTGGATGATCTAGGATAACCAGCGGGCACTTGGACTATCAAAGTTAACAAGCGAGCCCTTGGACTATGTAGGTTAACTAGCGGGCCCTTGGACTATCTAGGTTACCTAGATAGCACTTGGACTATATAGGTTACCTAGCGGGCACTTGGACTATCTAGGTTAACGAACGGGCACTTGGACTATGCAGGTAATCTGGCCGGCACTTGGACTTTCTAGGTTACATAGCGGGCACTGGACTTCTAGGTTAACGAATGGGCACTTGGACTATGTAGGTTGCCTAGCGAGCACTTGGACTATCTAGGTTAGGTAACGGGCACTTGGACTATCTAGGTTAACTAGCGGGCACTTGGACTATGTACGTTAGCTAACAGGCACTTGGACTATGTAGGTTACCTAGAGGACACTTGGACGATCTAGGTTAACTAGCGGGCACTTGGACTATCTAGGTTAACTAGCGGGCCCTTGGACTATCTAGGTTACCTAGCGGGCACTTGGACTATGTAGGTTACCTAGAGGACACTTGGACGATCTAGGTTACCTAGCGGGCACTTGGACTATCTAGGTTACCTAGATAGCACTTGGACTATATAGGTTACCTAGCGGGCACTTGGACTATAGGTTAACGAACGGGCACTTGGACTATGCAGGTAATCTGGCCGGCACTTGGACTTTCTAGGTTACATAGCGGGCACTGGACTTCTAGGTTAACGAATGGGCACTTGGACTATGTAGGATGCCTAGCGAGCACTTGGACTATCTAGGTTAGGTAACGGGCACTTGGACTATCTAGGTTAACTAGCGGGCACTTGGACTATGTACGTTAGCTAACAGGCACTTGGACTATGTAGGTTACCTAGAGGACACTTGGACGATCTAGGTTAACTAGCGGGCACTTGGACTATCTAGGTTAACTAGCGGGCCCTTGGACTATCTAGGTTACCTAGCGGGCACTTGGACTATGTAGGTTACCTAGAGGACACTTGGACGATCTAGGTTACCTAGCGGGCACTTGGACTATCTAGGTTAACGAAAGGGCACTTGGACTATGTAGGTTAACTAGCGGACACTTCGACTATCTAGGTTAGCTAACGGGCAATTGGACTATCTAGGTTACCTAGTGGGCGAAGTGGGGCTTTGGTCCACACCCTTCCTGCTCTGCTGGGAGGGGTTGTCCATTCAGCGCTAGATTGGATAAGGTTGAAGTGGTCCAGGAGATGGTGGTCCTGGAGTTGGCACAATTGGATTAGGGGCTTTGGTAACTTGAGAACTTCTGGAAAAACCAACAAACGCACAAAAGGGTGAACAGTTTAACTGAGACAAGGCTAGGATTGTGAGGTGGGAGTGCCCTTGAAAGTAGGTGAGTATCACAGGAAGTAAATAAAAAATCTTAGGATTATCAGGCGTGTGTGTTTGTTCATTCTAAGTACCGGCACGGGGGTAAAAGCATTCACAATTTCCCCTAGCGGGGTCCAGGGTTTGGGACTACTGGGTGCAGTGGGATCACCGCTTCACTTATGATCCTAAGGCATTGGCCCCTCTGATAAGAACCATCCTTCTTTTTAACCCTATAACGCCTCACTTTTAAATTTTTGGGCAAAAAAAAATTTCGTTTTGATTCATTACTTTCATAGTTATCAATATATATACATTTATATTCATTTCATTAAATGTTAGGGAAAGGTCATGCTCGGCGTTATAGGGTTAAATTGTAATATTGGGATGCTACAGGCGGATTCAACAGGGAACAAAAGTAGAGTAACTGCCTGTGTCGCTATTAATTGTCTTGGGTTCCATTTGAGTAAAAGGTTTGTAAGTTACCCGGGGACCAAATGCCCCTGGTGCCTCTACTAGGGGTAGAATATTCAGGGAGGGTTCAGGGGTGGGACAATAGTGACCTGAAGTCCAGGATCCCTTAGGGCAGGGGTCCTCAAATTGTTTACACAGGGGGCCAGTTCATTGTCTCTCCGACCGTTGGAGGGCCAGACTATGGTTTTCAAAAAACCTATGGACAAATTCCTATGCACACTGCACGAGTCGGCTGCTAAGCAGGACAGGCAGTGGCAGCAAAAACACCCCGAGTGTGGGATAAATGGCATCGCGCCACATGTGCCCCATGGACCACAGTTTGAGGACGCTAGCCTTAGGGGTTCCTGGGTGCACTGGGGATGAAGGTCTCCTACTGCTCCTCGAGAGGAGAAATGCTCTAAATTCTGGCATCTCCGCCCAATTTCCTGGCACTCTACCGAACTGTTCCCGGTGAATCACGGTTGGAAGGGAAAGCGTACCATTCTCTGACCACCATTCTCCTTTCTCAAAACGATACTGTGGCCAAATAGAGTTGCAAAGTGAATCTATCAGCTTTTGTTTGCCCAGCCTCTCTGTATCAACTCTATCCCAATTGGACACGATTCATGCAAGGGGGCAATTCCTGAGCATCAAGCTGCTAAGGCCCATCTAGAAAGCACAAAACAAGGAGGTGATTGACAGCTTGCTGCCTCCAGGTCAATAACCCCCACTTGAGAGCACACCTCTGGGTTGCCCTGAATCTCATGCCTCAGCCCGAGGGAAGGGGTCAAGGACTAGTCGCCGAGGGCGACCTTTAGGTCCAACCATTTTTCTGGACAACAGGCTAGGAGGACCACTGCTTGGGATGGCCCCAAGGCCCTCCAAGACACCTGCTGGCGGGGCTGATGCTCAAATCTCTCAAGGGAAGGGACACGTGGCAGCTCAGGGAACCTTAAGGGAAATTGGAATTTCTGGCTGGAACATCATGGCAGAGGAGCTGTGTATTAAGTAAGAGCTGTAGCCAAAAGTGCCTGAAGCAGCATCGCTGAAAGCCTAAATATCAGTGACTCCGCCTAGGCTTCCGAACACCATTGGCCTAAGCCTGGGCCACGGAAAAGCAGCCTGTAAGAAGGAACAAACCAAATCTGGAAGAACACTAGCCCTATAACGCCTCAAGTTTTAAATTTTGGAAATATTTTTTTTGGTTTTTATTATTTACTTTCATAGTTATCAATATATATGACATTCAAAATATATTTTAAAAGCATAAAATTTTCAGTGTTTTTGAAATGTGACCAAATTGTCACATTTATAATTTGGGTACCAGATACGTTTTCATTAAGAATTATGACAATTTTGTGCTTGGCGTTATAGGGCTAGAGCAGCTTGTTTGAAAAACCAGGAGAAAGGCAAAGGGAATGGAGGGGAAAAGGGAAACTTTGGGCTCCCGGGACCAGGCAGGGCTAACTCCCAGGCCTCTTCACCCAGCTCCCTAGGCAGCGCCCTTCCACATGTGGACTGGTGGGTGCCATCTTGGCCATGGTCACAGATCCTGTTACCTCTCGGCTACAATGGCGACTGTGTAGGATCTCTGGGAAAAGCTGAAACAGCTTTGACAAGAGTGAAGCCATTTGGGGCTGACAGAAGCCACCATGAAAAGAAAATAAAGTAGCTAGGAAGTGTAAATGAACTAGCTGATATTGGGGAGGTAGGCTGTGCAGACGTCGCCCAAGGGAATGTCATGAAGGAAATGGGTGTTCAGAAGGCTTGCGAGAACGACCAGAGCAGTTTTGGTTCAACTAAGAATGGCTAACCCTAATACCCCGCTTCTCACTCGCCTAGTCCTGAGGAAGTATCCATGTACCTACTATACAAAACAGTGACATTGGAAAAATCAATGCGTTGAAAAGCCCAGGAGAGGCGGACGAGCCACCACTAGAGAGAACGGGCCTAGTCCTCGCCTAGAAAAATCGAAGCTACAGACAATAATGCTCGAAGCTGAATAAAGGTGTCCAGGCTCTGTTTCACTTGACCCCAAAGAGCCCATGCTCACTCTCCATGTAGGGAGCCAGCCAGTAAATTTCTAGGTGGACAAAGGGGTCACCTTCTTGGTTTCAGAAAAGACTACATGTGCCTTGTCAAAAGGAAAGGCTTTCATTACAGGGGCCCCAGGGCAGACCCAAGCACACCCATGGACAACGGCCAGAATAACAGATTTAGCACAAGAGACAGTTAGTTACACACACTCTCCTTCCTGGTAATGCCTCAATGCCCCTTTCCCCTAATTGATCGTGACTTATTATGAAAAATGGCAGCCATAATTACTTTCTCATCTGCTACAACCACCTTAACCCTTGAACTTGAAAAGCCAAAAGTTTTGCTCACCGCTCCAATGTCAGAGTGATATGTGTTTTATCAAGGAGCAGAAGAGACCTGCTCAAAGGAACTTCTTGATAAATCGCTAAAAGATATTCCTTTTGTATGGGCAGAGAACAACCTGCCAGACCTTTCTGAACTTCAGGTGCCTGGGGTCGTACAACTTCTGAGCTCAGCTACACCGGTGTGTCAAGCTAACCCTACTCCCTGGATAGCAAAAGTGGGTATTTCTGTTCCCATTTGCAGACTAAAGAGGACAGGCATTTGGGTCCTCTGCAAGTCCACATGGAATGCTCCCCTGCTGCCCATGCAGAAGCCGGGAACTGAGGACTTCCAACCGGTGCAGGATCTCAGAGAGGCAAATGAGAGGATAGAAACTGGCCACCCCACGTGCCAAACCCCGAGACCCTCCTGAGTACTATCCCGTCAAACTGAATTTGTTATACTGTTTTGGACTTAAAGGATGCTTTGTTCTCCATACCCGTGTCCCCTGCACATCAACCCAGTGAAGACTTACAGGGACACAAGGAGGAACACCCCCAAACCACCTTGCTCCAGTATGCAGATGACCTCCTCCTGGCCTCCGAAACCCTGGAGGAATGCCAACGGGCTACCAAGGACCTGATAATAGTCCTTGGCCCATTGGGGTACAGGGTATCTGCAAGAAAGGCTCAACTGTGTGTCCATAAAGCTGTATACCTAGGCTACCAACTGGAGGAGGGAAAACGGACCTTGTCCCCCAGCCGCACTGAGGCGATCCTCAAAATCCCAGTCCCTGAGACTAAGAGGCAGTTGCAAGAGTTTCTAGGAGCTGTGGGGTACTGTCCATTGTGGAATTTGGGATTTGCAAAAATAACGAAACCCCTATATGCAAGTACTGGGGAAAGGAAAAAGAACTTAAATGGACTGAAGTAGAACAACAAGCGTTTGAATCCTTTAAAAAGTCGCTCATATGGGCAACCTCTCTTGCCCTACTAGACATAGTAAAGCCCTTCCAATTGTCTATGTGAGGCCAGAGGCACAGCAAAAGAAGTGCTAACTGAGAACTTGCGGCCATGGAAGAGACCTGTGGCCTATCTTTCAAAGAAACTGGACTCTGTAGCTGCAGGATGGCTGAGCTGCATGCGAGCTGAGGCTGTCACGGCCATCCTAGTCATAGAAGCTAGGAAGCTTACACTGGGACAGGATATTGCTGTGGTAGGGGGACCTATGGTTGAACCACTCCTAACCAGTCCCCCGGACCGGTGGATCTCGAATGCCAGGACTATACCACAAATCCCCAAGGTAGTGGCTGTGACCATGCCATCCCCAGTGTTACAGCCACAACCTACATACTCAGAAAATGATCTAAAGATAAGCCAAGAGCTGGCCTGCCAAAAAGACTGGGAGCATCCAGGGTGGCTGCTCCATCCTGATGGAAGAAGATTCATGCCAGAAGCTCTGGGAGAGATCTGATTCCAGGACTACATGAAGGTATGCATTTGGGATCCTCTCTAAACTGTCTCAGTTGCTTCTCAGGCACTTTTACATACCCAGGCTTGGACACTGGGTGGCAGATGTCACCCACCGTTGATTGCACTGTGCTCGGGTAAACAACCCCAGAAAGAAAAGGAGCAACCCCAACCACGAGCTCGAGGTAGTAGTCCTGGAGAATTCTGGGAGGTGGACTTTATGGATATCAAACTTAGAAAGTATGGCTACCGATATTTGCTGGTGTTCGTAGACACCTGTTCTGGATGGGTGGAAGCCTTCCCAACAAAGAAGGAAACTGCTGCCACTGTGTGTAAATTATTAGTAACTAAAATTGTCCCTAGATTTGGCCTTCCCACCACCTTGGGGTCCAACAATGGCCCAACATTTATTGCTCAAATTACTAAAGTCTTAGCAATGCTTCTAAATATTAACTGGAAGCTCTTCAGGGCAAGTAGAAAAAAATAAACAGAACCCTAAAGGAATTGTTCGTTAAGTTGCATTTAGGACCTGGCGAGAACTGGGTTGATCCTTACTTTACCTTTTGCCCTACTTCAAGTCCGATGCACTCCCTATGGGAAAAGCATGTCCCCATTTGAATTTATGTTTGGCAGACCTTCCCCAAATCCTCCCAAGATTGAAGGAAGTAGAAATAATGGAAGTCACTAATCGTTCCCTCATCGAGTGCCTGCAGGCTGTGCAACAGGTGAGAGACAAATCATCTGCTCTGACACCTTCATTTTGGGCCTAACCAAGGGAAAGGGAACAGGCAGCCAACAACGTGCAACCAGGAAACTGGACATGGGTAAAGAAACACCAACCTGACACCATAGAACCTAGGGGGACTGGCCCATACCAAGTGATACTTACAACACCAACTGCTGTTAAAATAGTGGGGAGGGGGCCGTGGATTCATCAGTCATAAGTAAAAAAAAAAAGCCCTCCGTGAGCATATTCTGAAAAGATGGACACCCAGAAAGACGGAAAATCCCTCAAAATTAAGGCTTTACAGAACTTAATTGTTTTTCTCCGAGTATTGCTGACAGCACCCAGTGTTTCCCCCAAGCAGAAACACATCTGTGGACTGCTATTCTAACCTCCAGCAGTGAATATGTAACCTCTTATACTGGGTATGACCCCCTGTTTTCATTTTGATTTGTTTGATTTGCTAGGAATGAATTGGCATTCTGGATCCTTTAAAGGTAAAGGACACAATGGGACCTATACTGGAATCCCGTCCTATGGGTGCGGAATACCCTCTATAGAAAGAAGGCTCCAAACAAACCATGTCTATATATGCCCGGCTCATGGACTCCCTAACTGCCAAGGGGAGGTTCATTATCATTGTGCAGCTTGGGGTTGTGAAACTATCATTTTCAGGGTGGAAACTTGTTAAAGATGACCCTATTATTTTACAAGAATGAGACTCACGTTGGAAGGGTTTGATCCCACTACGTGTATGGTTTCCAAATGTAACCCAATAAGAATTGGATTCAAGCGTTATTGGGTTCCCTGGGAAAACATGGGGAATTCAACATTATGTAAATGATAGAGATCCCGGGAAAACCTTTTCTATCCAGCAAAGTAAAATATGGCAACCTGCCATCCGTACAAAGGCCCAAACCTCGGGATAAATCCTGAAGAGCCACAGCTGGTGTCATTAAGATTCCTTTGCCGCACCCTCCAGACTCTCCAGTAACTTTCCCGTTCACTGCCAGCCCAACTCACAGGGCCCTTCTCATTCAGGAGCCACCTCAAGGTTCTGTGTTTGATTCTCGGGATGCTGTATTCCAATTTATGAACTCAAATCCTCACCTCACAGCTGATTGTTGGCTTTGTCTGAACCCTGCTTCCCCTTACTATGTAGGCACAGGTACAAATAGCACTATTGATACAGAGTGTAATCCAATTAGAAATGTTAGTAAAAAGAATTACACAAAGCAGCAGTCTATAGGTGATGTTAGTATGGACTCAAGTCTAAGCTCACTTTAAAAGATTTGCAAGGGCAAGGACTGTGTTTTTATTCATCTAAGTATCCCTTTAATATATCAAGATATCGAGATTTTTGCCTTCAAGCTGTTCCCATTGAACCAAATGTTGATCCTAATTTGTTATCTGCTCCAATGAGTACTTGCTTTACTTGTTCCACAGGACGAACACCCTGTCTCTTTTCCCCAGTATTAGTAGCGGACCCGGGTATTTGTGTGCTAGTGCATGTTAGTCCTCAAGTGTACCTGTGTTCTGGTGAAGGAGGTGTAGGGATAACTTTGGAATTTCCGGATGAGTTCAAAGAGCCCCAGTATTGGTCCCACTGGTAACAGGGCTTGGGATTATGGGATTAGCTGCAGTCGGGTCAGTTGCTTTAATACAAGGAAACTTAAACTATCAGATTCTTAGTCAGCAAATTGCTTTAGATCTACAGGGATTAAAAAAAACCTGTCTCCCATTTAGAAAGATCCCTAGACTCCCTTGTGGCAGTTGTGTTGCAAACCCGCCGAGGGCTTGACTTGCTCTTTTGGAAACAAGGAATGCTGTGCACAGCATTGGGAGAAACTAATTCTATGCAAAGCATTCGGGAATCAATAAAGATAGATGAGCCCTGGTTAGGAAAGGATTAGAACAAAGAGTCAAGAAAAGAAATGGAGGAACCAATTGGTTTGAAAAGCTACTTAATTGGTCAGCCTGGCTAACTACCCTATGAACGGTCCTAGCCGGCCCCTAATCCTCCTCCTGCTAAGCCTCACATTTGGCCCAGTAATAACCAATAAGCTAGTGGCATTCCTTACACAGAAAGTACAAGCCACAAAACTCTTAGTGCTGAGCCCACCATACACTGGGCTGGCTACCGAAGATTCAATGATTTGAACTTGGCTAAGAACAGGAGAGAATATAGCAGCTCTGGGCAAAGCTTAAATAGCCTTGACAAGAGAAGTCATTTTGAGCTTTCAGAAGCCATTATGAATGGTAAATAAACTAGCTATGAACTGCCAATGAACTAGCTGATACTGGGGAGTTAGGCTGTGCAGACGTAGCCCAAGGGAACGTACAGAAGGAAATGGATGTTCAGAAGGCTTGCGAGAAGGACCAGAGCAGTTTTGGTTCAACTAAGAATGGCTAACCACAATACCCCGCTTCTGAGCTCTGCCTGCTTGCACACCTGCACATTGCAAAAGTATAAAAACCTTTGGAAAATTAGACTGGGGGGCCGCTCAGTCTCCCCTCAAGAGAGCTGATGGTCTGGTCCCTGCGCAGGAAATGAAACTTGTTCTGCTGAACTTTCCGGCAGTCTGGGCGGTTTGCTGTCTGGGAATGGAGTGTAGCTACAACAGACACAGGTGGTGCCATTCTGCCTGAGAGTGGAGTCACGTGGCTGGGAAAATGGAGGCCGCAGGTTGCGGCCTAGCCGAAAGCCAGCCTGGAGCCGGCCACCCAGCCAGAGTCCTGCCAAAACCAACAGGGTGGACGCAGGCGCCCCCAGGCCTGCTGCTTGCCGGAGCCGCGGCACAACACTGTGTCCCAGTCTTGGCACAACAGACTCCATTTTGAGTCCTGCACCTCCATCTTAACTCTCAAGGCTGAACCCTAACCGACCTCCCCTCCCCTGCTCAACCGCAAATTCCTGGAACCAGCTCGTCCCAAAGCCAGAATGTTTTCTGAAGATAATGGTCACTCCATCCTTCCTTGACATATAGATAAGATTAGCGACCTTCTCCCTTCTGAAGCACCTGTGTGTGCAGAACCTCACCAGCTATGATCCTCCCCAGCTGTGCCTGCCAACAGTGGGCATAAAAACGCCGCCAGGATTCTTTCCCCCGGCGCAGCTTCAATAGCTCAATATCCTGAGTTGCTGAACCCGCCCGCAAACTTCTCAATAAAGCCTGCTTCTAAAACTTCGTTAATTGGGTCTTTCATTCTGTTTTCACATCCAAATAGACCTTGTGTTTTGGTGCCAAAAACCCGGGATAGGTGTGTGGCTCCCCACTTCTTTTGGGGTCCCCTAAGAGCCACCCAAATCTCCAGGACCTTTAGGCACGGCGCTTGCCTACGTTCAAAATCAGTCTATGGCTGCCCTGATGAGTCTCTCCCTCTCACTCAGACCTTGTGAAAGAAAATACTTGTTTTTCTCTCCCAAGTTGCCTGGCCCCAGTCCCAGCTTAACAACCACGCACATTGGCTTCCAACGGGCATTTTTGATTTCAACGTTCTACAGGACCTGGACAATTTCTGCAGGAGGACTGGTAAGGATTCTGAAGTCCCCTATGTGCAGGCTTTTTGGGACTTGCATTCCCGCCCTGACCTCTGTAGCCATTGTTCCGCCCGCCAAATACGGTTAGCTCTATCTCCTCAGCAGAAAGAACCTGCCATTCAAACCCCAGAAGATACAGCCAAGCTCCTCAGTGCGCCTCTTCCACTGCTCTATCAGTCTACCCCGCCCGCTGCGCCACCCCATCGCTCTCTCCTGTCCTCACCGCTTGCCTTTCATACCTGCTCCCACAACCCTCCAGCTGCCCTTTGTCCATTAAGAGAGGTTGCAGGTGTATAGGGACTCGTTCAAGTCCACGTCCCTTCTTCCTTAAAGGACCTGTCGCAGATAGAGACCCGCCTGGGCTCTTTCTCAGCAGAGCCCTCTAAGTTTATTAAAGAATTTACCTACATTTCCCAAACGTATGATTTAACCTGGCATGGCATCCAAATGATCCTTGCTTCTACCCTTACTGCCGAGGAACGTACACAGAAAAAAACCACGCTATCGACCCTAATGTCCCCTTGGGGGCGCATGCCATCCCAATAGAGGACCCCAGTTGGAGTTACCAGCCCGGCCGGGCGTCTGATCTTCCTTATAGAAACCTCATGCTCAGGTACCTCATTAGAGGTCTGGAAACAGTCTCCAACAAGGTTGTCAACTATGACAAACTGAGAGAAGTTACTGCTCTTTTTCTTAACCGCCTCCAGGAGGCACTCACAAAGTACACTCGTTTAGACCCAGGGTCTAAAAAGTGGGGTCTCTATTTTGGCCTCTCACTTCACCTTCCAGTCAGCCCCTGACATCAGAAAGAAAAGCTAAAGAAGGCTGAGGAGGGCCCTGAAACCCCTATACAGGATCTGGTAAAAATGGCATTTAAAGTTTTCAACGCTTGGGAGGAGCCAGCTGAGGCCACTTGCCAGGTGAGGGTCCAACAGATGGTTATCCTCCATTCCCAAGCCCTGGTAGCAGCCCTAAGGCCGGCAGGCAATCCCGTCCATCGCCACGCTCCCCAGGGGAGCCGGCACCTACCGCCAGGAGCCTGCTTCAAATGTGGCCGGGTCGGCCACTGGGCAAAAGTTTGCCCCAATCCCAAGCCTCCTACCAAGCCCTGCCCGCAGTGCAAACAGCCAGGCCACTGGAAGTCGAACTGCCCGACCCTGGCTCTGCCACCGGCTCTGCAAAGCCGAGGTGCCGAGATCCTGGAAACTCCAGACACATAGCTGCAAGGTATGGAGCTGCTGGGGTTCATGGACTGAAGAGGCCCTGGCTCCTCGACTCCGGTAACCCTCGCCGAGCCCAGGGTTGTGCTCCAGGTAGCGGACTACCTTCTCCATTTCGCCCTCTCACTCAGGCCCTACTTCCCCTTCCCTGGTCTCGGTTATGGGAATAGACAGGCCCCCCTCCCACTCTGCAGATCCTGTTACTGACTTAGCCCAACAACTTTCCAGCTCCTAGCTCAGTATGCTTTTTACCTCCCACTTACACTCCAACTTACACTGAACAGGAAAACACCCAGTATTGCTCTCTTCCTCAACAAAAATGGTGGGTACACAAATAGAACTTACTCATTCTCCCAAAGTTACAACAGGAAACAATCATCACCAATATTCACAATTCTCCACACATCGGGCAAAAAGCTCTCTACACGTTTCTAACCCCATATTTCACCCCACTGGACTATGGAGTACTATCAACACAGTACATGCAAAATGCAACATCGGTGCCCTCTCCAATAGCCAGAAAGCTCAACACCCTCATAAACAGCTCCACCAGATTTAAGGGCACCTACTGGGACAGTACTGGCAGATAAACGTTACCCACATGCCAAAGCATAAGCGGTTTAAATATCTCCTCACTATGGTGAACACATTTTCAGGATGGATCAAAGTCTTTCCCACCTCCTCTGAGAGTGCAAGCATAGTCGCCACTCACCTTCTTCAAGACTTCATTACTCGTTTTGGCCAGCCTGCTTCAATTCAGTCGGACAATGGTCCAGACTTCATATCTATGGTGCAGCAGGCAGTTTGCGCCTCACTGGGCATCTGCTGGAAACTCCACGCAGCCTACACCCCCAGTCTTCTGGTAAGGTTGAACGAGCTAACAGTCTCATAAAACAACAGCTCACCAAACTCTCCCTAGAACTGCAACTTTCTTGGCCTCAACTATTACCCTTTGCTCTTATACTCGCCTTGGCGCAGCCCCTCAGGAGCCGTCCGGCCTCAGTCCTTTCAAAATACTCTACCGACAACCTTTCTTTTTCTCGCCTCTTCCTGCAACCGATTGCCCTCTGCTAGCTTTTTACCTTCCATACTTGTGCTTGCTCCACAACCTTCTTAGACAACACGCCAACTCTGCCATCCCTGAACCCTCTCTGACCTCTGCTGATCACCAAAAACCAGTGCATCCTGGAGATGCTGTGTTAATTAAATCCCTTGCACCCAAACCCTTAGCACCCCGGTGGAAAGGCCCTTACACTGTCCCTTACCACTCCCTCAGCAATCAAGGTTCTTAGACTAGATTCCTGGGTACATTTGTCCCGAGTCCAGATGGCAGTAAACTCTGACCATGGCTCCCAGTGGTCTGCTCAGTCTACTGGTCCTATGTCTCTCTGCCTCACTCACCTCACCAAGCCAGCCAGCTAAACGTAGTATAATTTCCCCTTTTGCCTGGCGATTTTACTTGACTGAAAACTATACCAATTACGCCTGCACTAAGTGTTATGATTATTTGCTGGCCACCGCTAACTGCCCACCCACAGGGGGCAGAGCACCCATATACTTAAATTTCACTGATTTTAAAACGCTTCCTGTATGACCAGAAGGCAACTACCCAATGTGCAAAAAAGTGAATGCAGAAAAATGTAGGGTGTCCTTGGTCTTCCTGCCAGATACATTACCTTTCCCTTCGTCCCCAGGGATGATTCTACTACCATCAATCTAAATACACTCTCACAATCCCAGACCCCTGGGATAGCCGGTGGACGTCTCCGGTTCCAGGAGCCTAGTGCACCACTCGCCAAGAGAAATTTCTGGACGCCAAACTGTATGTATGGAGGTCGCTACTCCAGGTCCAATCCACCATCCACCGTAATATTCAGATCCAAGACCTTCAACTCACTAACTAAATTTCTAAACCTTCTGAGTCTCCCTTCTCCTGGCTCACGCTGCTACAGCAGGGACTGGCCATCGCCACTTTGCTGGACTAGGCAACCTCTCCACCTGCTTCATGTGTGCGGCCCTAGAACGCCCTCCTCTGGTAGCAGTACCAGGTCCTGCCCTGTCATTTTCATCCAACGTAAAGACCACAAAAGCCATAACCATCCCCAACGTCCCTCTGTACATCCAACCGGAAAACACTCAAGTGCCCTTTTGCTACTCCAATCCATCGACACAGACATGTAATGTCACTCAAATCCCCTCCAAACCACTAACAGGGCCAGAAAAAATTTTCTTTAGGTGCAACCATACACTCACTATGCATATAAACATCAGTTCTACCTCTACCCATCACTCTGGTTCCGCAGCTCCCTATATACACTCCGGCTGAGTTCCAGGACAAATACATCCAAGTATACAGTCGTCAAACTAAAAGAGCAGTTTTTCTCCCGATAGCAGTGAGAATCTCCTTCGCCTCAGCAGCAATTGCAGTAGGACTCAGCGGCGGAGCCCTTGGACACTATCATCACAGCAGACAAGTTTACCGCATGCTTCCAGCTGGCAGTCGATGCCTCTGCCAAGTCTCTAGCCTCCCTGCAAAGACAAATAACCTCTGTTGCCCAAGTTGCCTTGCAGAACCACCACGCTTTACACCTCATCACGGCTGAAAAAGGAGGAACCTGCCTCTTCCTCCAGGAGGAAGGCTGTTATTATATCAATAAACTGGGGATTGTGGAAACTAGAGTCCAGATCCTCAACAAGCTAAACCGAGAGCTGCAAAACAACAGATTCAGAACAGATGGATCTTCCTCCTGGTGGAACTCTTCTCTGTACTCCTTCCTAGCCCCCATACTAGGACCCATAATTTTAGTTATAATTTTGCTCTTAATTGCTCCTTGTCTCATCCAGCTCCGGCAAAGTCGACTCCGCAAAATTACCCGTATAGCAGTTCACCAGCAATACCAACCTCTCCACCCTGTGCTAGGCCGCAACTGTCAGTACTCTGCCTGAAAAGCCCCTCCCCTTGCTTTTTACCCACTACCCACAGGAAGCAGTTACAGAAATGGTTACATCCCTTTTCCCTATAGGGCACAGTCTAAAATGTCCGGTCTTGGCACAACAGACTCCATTTTGAGTCCTGCACCTCCATCTTAGCTCTCAAGGCTGACCCCTAACCGACCTCCCCTCCCCTGCTCAACCCCAAATTCCTGGAACCAGCTCGTCCCAAAGCCAGAATGTTTTCTGAAGATATGGTCACTCCACGCGTCCCTGACATATAGGTAAGATTAACAACCTTCTCCCTTCTGAAGCACCTGTGTGCGCAGATCCTCGCCAGCTTTGATCCTCCCCAGCTGTGCCTGCCAGCAGTGGGCATAAAAACGCTGCCAGGATTTTTTCCCCCTGCGCGGCTTCAATAGCTCAATACCCTGAGTTGCTGAACCCGCCCGCAAGCTTCTCAATAAGGCCTGCTTCTAAAACTTCGTTAATTGCATCTTTGATTCCGTTTTCACGTCCAAATAAACCTTATACACTGAGCCTCGAGAAGGCTTTGGTTGTCAAAATCCTCCCAGCCTCCAGGCAGCAGCCTCCCAGCCCCCTCACAAATGCAGCCCGGGAAGGCAGGCGAGTTCCCGGGAAAGCAGGCACGTCAAGTCCCGCACACCAGCAAGAAACGGCACAAAGACGGACACCAGCAAGAAACGGCGCAAAGACGGACACCAGCAAGAAACGGCGCAAAGACGGACACCAGCAAGAAACGGCGCAAAGACGGACACCGTGAATTCAACCCAACAATTCTCCCGAGGGTGGTGAGGTAAAAGGAGCCCAGAGGGGCCCCCAATCCGTGAGACCAACATGGGAGAGCCCACTCCTGGGGCCGGCTTACCTCATAGCTCCGAATCACACAGCTCCACTTCTTTTCGACCTCTCCGGGGACAGGTGTGCCTTGGTCCTTGGCTCCACGCGAAAAACAGCTCACGCCGAGGCCTGGTTTGGGATCCCCGTGAGTTTTATGAGCGGTTAGGGAGGCGTGGTCGATGACGTGGGTCGACCCCATTGGCTGAATTGTTGAATTGAATTCACCTGGCCTAGGTGAGCCAATGCAGGTACAGCGCCCACCCAGGCATAGCTCCCCCTCCTGGCTGGAAACCTGAACTTCTGAGCATGCAGTGAGCCACTGCTTCATGAGCCGGTAGCTCGGACCTCTGAGCATGTGTAATAGGCCTGCCAGTCCCTATGCTAGCTCCCTAACAGGTTTTCCAGCCAAAGGTCTGCCTTCTGGAGCTGTTCTACAGAAAGCACTTAGTTCCTGACCCCTGCGCATTCGGGGTAATGGATGCCCTCGCTTCCGTGCTTGCTTCTATGTCATTCTGGAATGGTCCTTGTTTCACAGGTCGGCGAGGTCAGGAATTCTGGGCTGGTTGGCTACCAAGCACAAAATAAATAGCCAACAGATTGAAATCTCAACCCCTATATTGGTTTATTATCGACCACACAAACTTGTCTTCTGGAACTTCCCTCCTAAATTTCTGAACCCTTGAACTCCTTGACACATGTACTTGGAAAGCAAGGATTCCAAACTCTGATCACCATATCTGACTGCTCCCCCAGTCCCTCTGCACTGTCAACCAGCAAAGTCGGGCCTCTCCATTTCTCAGAAGCTGCAGATTGTTACGTGACATCACCCTGTGTTTAAATGTTAGTGATTATGCCATTTAAAAAACAAATGTGTGAGCCAACTGGGGGCAAACAAGACTCGTTTCAAACACCAGCTCTGTCTCCTCTAAGGGCCCGTGTACAACTGCGACAACACAACAGTGGGTCCTGCTGGGTCTCCATTAGCATCTGGGAGGAAGGTTATTTATTACAGGGAATCCTACCTTTGTCCCTTGGTGCTAATTGCAGACTCACTGGGTGACGGATTCACTTTGTCAAACTCCGTTTGGTATTGCTCCATCCCTCCATTATTCTCCCTAATGACAAAAATAATTAACACATTCATATAAAAGCACAGGATGAGGATAGCTTTAATTTATGCATCTAGTTCAGGGTCATCCCTCTTATCAATATATGACAATCTAATGAGGCTTAATTAAAAAGTAGCAGTGAAGCAATTTAGGAAACTGAGGGATTGTCATGAGTCCTGGTTGTGACAGCATGTTTTGTGCACCATGGAAGATAACAGATTTGTCTTCTGTGGTATCTCATATCCATCATCCCCAAACTACCTGCTCTTAGGGGTAGAGAGAGCGAGCTTGTCTTTGAAAAAAAGTGCCTGGGTTTGGTAGCTGCTCACAGGATGGCAGGTGTAATGTATTATGAGAACTTAACAAGGCTCTGAGAAGATGGCTATTGGAAGGTCTGGCTGGAGGGCAAGGTCATGGCCCTGAAGGATTCAGGATCCAGAAGTCAAGTCAGAACTGGATGCCAGAGACTTTCTCAATCCAGCCCTCTTTGCCCCTCCCCTAAGGCCAATACATTTCTAAGGGTTATGGATTCTACTTCAGAATCTTTCTCAAACCCAGGGCCCTCTTCACCATTATTGTCTAGACCTGGTCACCTCTTGCCTTATAAATAAAAATATGGGTTTATTGTAAGTCTGGGTCTGTTAGGTTTCTCGGGTGGGAAATGTCTCGGTCCTTGGCTACACACTGGAAAGAAATTCACACCAAAGCCTGGTTGGTAATCCGAGTGGGTTTATATACATGAGAGAAGAAGGTTCCGGCGTTACACTAAACTGAACACGGGCACCCTTATGACACTGCACACTCAGCCCTGCTGAGTGGAAGGCAGAGAAGCAGCTGAAGGGAAGGGGCGGCGGTCTCCAGATTCCAGCCTTTTAAGGGTTTTCAGCTGGGAGGCATCAATTAAGCTCTCCTGGCTTGGGCTTAGCCCGCATTGGCTTCCAACCTCCTGTAGGGGGCCCCCTAAGCATGGAGAGGAACAACCTCTTGTCTTGCTACCTAACCGGTCTACATTCCTGCATGGCTACATTGAGATGGAACTAGCCCCTTTAGACAGCCTGAGGGGTTCACCAGGAGACACGGGCCCCAGTGTTCCCTGTGACCACCTTAAACCTTAAACTACTGTTGGAGTTTATATTACCTGTGTGGGTCTGTGGGCATGGGACGTTTCCATGCCAGAGACCTGAAGTTACACAAATAGGCATCCAGAACAGAACTCATACAGGCTCTAATAAGATGCTCGGATGCTTCTCGCTAGGATGAGAATTTAACGAAGTGTGTGAGCAGTTCAGATCTTGTAAGGGAGAACAGGTCAGTAGGGTATCCAGAGAAGAGAGCAAAGGTCAGGGGAAAGGGAGGGGGCCCACAGACATCTGTGCTCTGTGTTTGGCCACAAGACAAGAAACCGGGTCTCCTTGCAAAAGAAAGCAGAACAGCAAGTTCCTCAGAACTACGACATATTTAAACATGACCTATACAACACTCGGCTCTGGGAGGCGCCTTGGAAAACCATAAAAGCCCTAAAAGAGGGGCAAGGAGGAAGCCCAAGTCTTTGATTTTCCCTGCTGTGCTTTCAGTGTTGAAATGTCTGTGCACGGAGCCTTTGAAATTTCAGAATCAGAGAGTGGATTCACAAGCCAAGCTCCTGCTTTATTCTTCAATGCATTTGGGTCCAGCTTCTCCTTGGTGAGACATGTAACAGAAATTCTGGACTTAGGAGCCACTTGGTCCTTGGACACTAGGAGATTTCAGGGGAATCTGAAACAGGGCTCTAACCACCAGCTGGACTGGCCTAGGAAGCCCAAGTATTCATTCTCCCAAACACCAACCTCCCGTTGCTCTTCATCTGCCTGCACCTTGTTCAGCTTTAGTTGTCCGTGGAAGCGTTTGGCACCCATCTGATGCTTCGGAACCCAGAAAGGAGGAAAGGTAAAACTGGGATTCAAATGAAACAGACTTAAGCAGGACCATAGCCAAGATGTGCCCAGGGCTCCTCGCAGCATTTGTCACCTTCATTTCCCTCTTCGGACTCAGACGTGGCAAGGTTCAGAAACAAGCTTTACCAGAAAGAACAGCTGTGAACCCAGCCTGCTTCCAAGTGAGAAAAAGCCCTTTACACATGAGTTCCTGAGGTCAGCCCAGCCCTGTGCGTCCCCACCCCTCCCAGAGTCCCTGGCTCTCTGGCGAAGCATTAAAGCAAGTGGAAGCAGAGATTTGCTCAGAATAAAAAAATCGTTTTTCACAATAGCACGGCACGTTCTGGATGGCAATCACGGCTGCACAAACCATATCCGTCCTCCAGCCATAATGTTGGCGCCTCAGTGACCATGCACACACATTGTGTGGCGAGACTCAGAGCCTATTCCATTTGTGGTCAATTGTTTCCTCCCTCTCCATACTTTGCACTTAGGAGACATGCTCTCTGGAGGTGGTTGAGGCTTGTCTTGTCACCAATAATCATCTCCTACACCTTCCTTTACAGTCACTAATTTGATGTGCTCACTCAAAGAAATGCCAATAATATGAGGTTTCAGAGGAGAGCTCCTAGAGCTCCCCCAGACAACAAGGAGGCCGAGTGTCACCGTCCTTATCCTGAGCTGGGAGGGGGCACTAGTGTTCTGGAAGCTGGGGATCCGTCACTGCCTGCCCACCGCACAGACAGAGCAGGTGCTGGTTATAATTGCTTCTAGACGTCCTGCCATGCTGAGTTGAAAGTCAAACCTGTAAACGCTGCCCGACTACAATAACACTGGAGTACACAGACATTTCTGCATCATTGCTGGGTGAAAATATACTGAGTGGAGTTGGATGAGATGGCAGCAAGTGCCTAAGGAGGGGATGCTGTGGGAATACCAACAAGATGACTGTCAGTCGCCGTTTCCTCCTCTCTTCTGCTTTCCCCCCCCTTTCTTTCAGGCCCAAAAGACATGACAAATATGTAAGGAAACAAATTTGTTCATTTTTAGAGGAGTCTCCCACCCCACCCCACCCCACCCCCATCCAACTCTGGCCTCCTTTGAGCAAGCCAGTAGAACTTTTTTTTTTTTTTAAACCTGGCTTCTACTATGGCAATTTCCGGAGTTGCTATGTGGCTGTGTTTAAAAGTCGCCTTTGGGATACAGAGCACAATCCTTGTCACAAAGGCATTCTCCCAGTCCCAAATAGCAATGCGACCTCCTTTCAGAAGGTTGTTCTTGTTTCTGTAGACCCAGAAAGGAGTTCAAGCTGTTGATCTTGACCGTGGTTGTCGAGTCAGCCTCTCATGGGCACCTCATGGGAAGCGGAGCAAACTATGCCAGTCTGTGCTATCACCAGGGCTGGGAAGGGAAGCCAACCGTGGAGGGCCATAGGTCGATGTGTGGATGGAGATAATCAGGTCTTTCGTCCTTATTCTATTTCAGTCTGGAAACATCACTGAAGCCTGCTCAGTGTCATAGCAACACACAAACTTTCACTGACAGTCTGGGGCACATTGGCTGCAAATCGAACCCGGGTCTTCCCGGTGAAAGACGATGAGAGATCTACCACTGAAGCACCGTGGCCCTCACCTCAAACCAGGGCAGTCATTTCCCACAGATCTACCAGAGTTCAAACCAGACCACAATGCGTGATGACTGAGATTGCCACCAGAATCTGATACTGATGCAGAAAAAAACCTAACTACCATTTTATTGACTCCCACTCATACCGGCCCAATAGGACAAAGAACTGCCCCTTTGGGGTTTTGAGACTTTAAATCCTTACAGTAGCGGTTCTCAACCTGTGGGTCGCGACCCCTCTGGGGATCAAATAACCCTTTCACAGGGGTCAACCAATTCATAACAATAGCAAAATTACAGTTATGAAGTAGCAATGAAAAATAATTTTATGGTTGCAGGTGACCACAACGTGAACTGTATTAAAGGGTGGTGGGGGCATTATGAAGGTTGAGAACCACTGCCTTACAGAAATAGAAAACCTCATATTTCTCCCACGGACGGGCTAGTCAGTTCAAAACCCCGACCTTGCGATTAGCAGCTTAATGCACAGTCCACTACACCACCTGGGCTCCTAATGCTATAATAAGAGATACTATTGTTAGATCTCTCCTGGGAGAGATATACCTCAGGCCTTGGCTTCGCGCGAGAAAGAATTCAATTCGAAGCCTGGATTGTGATCCAAGTGGGTTTTTTGAGAGAAGAAGTTTCAGGTTTACACAGGCACCTCGGGGCCCCTCACGGGGCACAGCCTACCTAGAAGCTGCTGGAGAGAAAGTCACTCAGTGGGCTCCGGGATCCTGCCTTTTTTTCTTTTTTAAAAAATCGTTTTATTAGGGGCTCATACAACTCTTATCACAATCCATATATACATCAATTGTGTAAAGCACATTTGTACATTCATTGCCCTCATTATTCTCAAAACATTTGCTCTCCACTTAAGCCCCTGGCATCAAGTCCTCATTTTTCCCCTCCCTCCCCGCTCCCCCATCCCTCAAGAAACCTTGATAATTTGTGAGTGGTGATACTGAGAGGGTTGTGGGAGGGTGGATTGGAAAGAGGGAACTGATTACAAGTATCTACATGTGACCTCCTCTCTGGGGGACAGACAACAGAAAAGTGGGTGAAGGGAGACATCGGAGCGGTCAAGATCCTGCCTTTTCAATTCCTCCATAGGGAGGCATGGTTGACGGTCATGGTCAACCCCAATGGCTGGATTGAATTCACCTTGCCCAGATGGGCCAATCCAGGGGTAATGCCCACCTAGGTGTACCACCCCTTCCTGGCCGGAAGTTTGAACCTGAGCATATGTAATGGATGACCCAGTCCCTATGCTAAACCACCTAATAGTATTTGCAAGATGCCAAGCACCGTTCTAAGCTTTTTGTGTATAATAATTCAATTATTCCACTTAACAAGCCTATGTGTGGACTCTATTTGGCCTTCTTTTACAGATGAAAAATCAGTGGCACAGGATGATAAAGTCATGAGCCTAGGACCACACAGTGAGGAAGTGGGAAGGAGAGATTTGGACCCAGGCTGTAGAGCCCATGCCTTGGGTGCCTACAGCTGCCATGTAGGACACAGAAAAGCATGGAGCAGACTCGGCGTAAGACATTAGGGAGTTGGGAGGACTGTAGCATGAATGTATGTGCTATGACTTCATGAGAGTAGCTGCTACTCAGATCCAGAAGAGAATACAAGCCTTTTGCAAAAATTATTTTTGCCAAGAGAGGGTGGAAAACTGCATCTTGTGCGAAATCCCCCCAACCTGCACATGTGCATAGCTATTTCAGAAGGTTCCAAACAATGTGTGCTGTGTGGCAAACCAAACTGAGCTCAGGGGGAGCTGGTCTGTGGGTTATGTTAGCCAGAAAGTGAGCAGTTTGAACTCACCAGCCACCACTCCAAGGGAGAAAGAGGAGGCTTTCTGCTCCCATGGACTTACAGCCTTCGAAGAGGCAGGGAGCATTTCCATGCGTCCTATGATTAGGCTCTCAGAGGGTGAGGGTGGAGTTGGTTGAGACCTGTCTTCAGGGCATTTCCCAGAAGGGCTTCCTGCAGTGGCTCTGCCTTCAGGAATGTCTGATGACCTTGAGGGCAGCAAAGTCCTAAACACACTCGGGCAGTGGTTCTCAACCTTCCTAATACAGGTCCTCTTGTTGTGGTGATGCCCCCCTCCCCCAACCATTAAATGATTTTCTTGCTACTTCATCACTGTAATTTTGCTACAGTTATGAATTGGGTGAGCCCTGTGAAAGGGTCATATGACTCCCAAAGGGGTCGCAACCCACAGGTTGAGAACCACTGCACTAAGTGTTCCCCTCCCAGACAGCCCTACCAGTGTCTGGTGTGCATAGTTCTGTGAGGTGAGAGAAATGGACTTCTGGTGACAGTTGATGTGGGTGGGCTTTCTCCCTATGTCAAATCCCTCTCAAGCCATTTGTCACCACAACAGAGGGAGCCATGCACAAAAAAGCAAGAAGAGGATGCAGCACAGCAGGACAGCAAGCAGAACAAAGATTGAATAAGCACAATTCACTTCAATCATGAATCGGGTGCCCTTGAGATGTGAGGAAGACCCCAGTCTAGTGACATTAGATCAGGTTTAGGGATTGAGTGAAGCGACCCCTCTTGGCTCCCCTCAGCCCCTATTTTGCTTTCCCATTGACCCTGACCCTTGCATCGTGATTGGTCCTTATTCCAGCATGATGGTTGGTTTCATAACCACGGCATATGGGAATGTGTTAGTCGATAGGTTATACAGGCACAGCCTCTGGAATGGGTAAGTGAGGAGGCGATTTGGGCTCGCTCATGCAGACCTCTAGTTGTCCTTGACATGCCTGGTAGAATGGATCATGTGAAGTGATTTGAGATCGGCGTTGAGATCTGATAGGTCATGCAGACGTCTAGCTGTTCCTGGCAGTACCCTATTTTAAGGAAACAGAATGTTTGGCGTTTAAGTCGTATTTGAGCTTAAATTTTGAGCAATAGGCTGTGGCTCACAGTGAGAGTCTATGTGGAGACCCTACATCCATTTTGAGGGGCCACAGATTCAGCCACCATTGAGTTCTTTCTTACACTCAACGATATACGGTAGTGTGCACATCCCAATGAAGGTCCCGCTCATGCTCTCACAGGCCCTCCTGAAACTCCATGAATTGATCTGTCTTCAGTCACAATTTTGTGACAAAGTTGTTTGTTTTCTATGTCTTATTTAAGTTTTCAGGAGCCCAGGTGGTAATGCTGGATAGTGTTGGACTATTAAGAGCAAGGTCGCTGGTTCAAAGCCACTAGTCATTCCACAGGAGAAAGATGAGGTTATTGCTTCCTGTAAAGGTAGCAACTTCAGGATCCCTGCACAGAGTCACTATGAGTCAGAGTCAGCAGGACAGAATGGGTGTCATTTTATTTAAGTCACTGTGGCTGTGGGTCCTTCCGACACCATTGTGGCCTCATGCGGATGCTCTCCTTCATCCAGAACAGCAGTTTGTGCCTTTTTCTTGTGTAAAACTTAGCAAAGGAGTTCCTAATAAAATATAGTTGGATTGGGAGTCTTTTCCCCCTCAAAACAAAGTAAATACAAAAATAGAAACGAGACTATGGTGCTAATAACCAGTTGGAGAGTTGAGAGAGCTGAACTCTCAATCCTGATAGAAACCCATTGTGACTGAGCACCTGCTCAAGGTCATCCACAGCCTATGAGGTTGAGCCTATGTGTTGGGGAGTAATTGTGTACATAAAGTTAACCATTTCTCTTTCTAAAGATTCTGTCTAAAGCTTACTTTAAATAATAAGTTTTCCCCTGGGCTAGGTAAAGTTCAGGGAGTTTAACCCCCTAGTATCCACCCCCTCTCAGCATTCATCATGTTAGGCCAGAGGAGGCAAATCACACCCACTACCCAGGGAGCACTGCTTCCAAAAGCACATTGCCTGTGCCGGGGCAGAGGGGAGGTACCCGGACCAGAAATGCTGACAGAGTGGAACCAGAGAGCTCAGCCCCCAGCTTCCCGAGGGAGCAGCTGTGATGGTTCACTTCTGGATGAATATGTTTAAGCAAAGGCCAAGGGCATGACTTGGGCAGCACGAAAAGCAGATGTGCAGAGGTTGTTCACTGCATTCCAGAAGTTCACACACTCTCCGGAGGCTCCTTGGCTCAATGGCAGGAAGTCATTGGTGGCTTCCACCTTCAATCCCAAAAGGTCACTGCCGTCCAGTGGATTCCAACCACAGTGACCCTGTATGGAGTTTTCAAGACTGTAAATGTTCATGGGAGCCAGCAGTCTCATTGTCCCCCTTGGAACAGGGAGCTAGCAGCCCGTTTTGCCACCAGGGCTCCTTCCTCTCTAATTCTGGATCCAGTCCCTCCGAATATCCTGCCCTGCCCTTGTCTAGGCTTCTTAAATGCGTTCCACGCTGCTTATGTTAGTCTGGGTGCATTCGAGAAACAAATCCACAGAAACACGTATGTATAAGAGAGTTGTATGTAAAGGGTGAGTGCACATCAAGAAAACATGCTCACATGTGCTTATGCACCCGCTTTGTCTTCAGCGATCATGTTGGTGTAGGCTGGTGTGCTTTTTCCATGTGGACTTTGTTGTTTCTTATCTACATGGCCCCCTGTTTATCTTCCAGCCTTTAAGACCCCAGGCGCTATATGCTTTGATAGCCGGGCACCATGGTGCTTAACTACTACACCACCAGGGTTCATTAGCATGTGACTTATCTCCTGTCATTCACACTAGATGCTCAAAATAGCAGGAGACCAGGTTTCTCCTTTGTGGCCACACCAGGTACTGACAGAACCAAGAACAGAGACACAGTTATATATCTTGACTATCATTTGCATATTATATGCCAGGAATCCCTAGGAAGTGTCTTGGAATTGTTCTACTCTGGTTCAAATTTCACACACCCTCCCAGTTTCCATACTGACTCTGCCAAACCCCTAGTAACTGATTTGCACCTCCTATCAACTTGGAGAAAACACCCTAGGCATGATATAGAAGTGGACATGCTTGGTACCCAGAAAACCTGTTCAGTGTTTTGAGGGCGGCTCAGCAAACAAAATGGGCACAGTGATTAAGCATTCAGCTGCTAACACAACACTCAACTCTGTAGTGGTTCTGCAAGAGAAGGATATGGTAGTTGACCCCCCAAAAGAGTTACAAACTTGGAAACCCTACAGGTATTTGTATAGGGTCGCTATGTGTTCCAATTGAGATGATTGTCATAGGTTGGGTTTGGTTCAACCCGTCTTACTGAGGAGACTCCTTCTTTACACGCAATCAGTTACTTTAGAGGAAAAAGACATGCCTGTCCCAGAACAATCCAAAGACTGGTAAAGGCAACACCCACAAAGACACTCCCTCTGCCTGCCTAACTCTAAAATGCTGCCCATAAAACACTCTGCCTGGTAATATCTGGGCAGCACACTGGGGAGGTGCAGCAAATGTGTGTTGAATGTATGAGGCCATTTCATAGTTTGGTTGCACGATCAGGGTGTCTGTCATAAAGCCCATCTCTTTGACTCCACCTCTCAGCAGAGATGAACACAAGCTTCCCGTTTTTTGCTCAGCAATGTCCTTGTCAAATAAAAGTTCCTTGTAGATCAGTAACTTGCCACAGAGCAAAAGATATGGGAAGAGGCTCATCTTTCTCCTGGCTATGAAATAGAATGGCAAGCCCCTCCCTTCAACACACACACACACGCACGCACACACACACACGTGCACACACACACCCCTGCCTTACAACTACATTCGGTTGATTAGCAAACAAAGCTCTACAACCCAACTATGTGTTTTTCTTCTCCAGAGGAATGACGGACTTATATACCCTGCATTGTCTTTTTTTTAATGGAATTGCCCCAGTTCTCCTCACCTTTCCTTAGATAGTGCAGTGAACTATTAGATGACTGCAGGTATTGAAAACTAGTATTGATTTCCAGTTTGTGTCACCTTTGGCTTTTAGCACCCTCCACTTCTCTAGTAAGCTTTCCATTGCTTTGGGGAAATTTTCTCTCTCTGAATTTATTATGTGAGGGTGGTAGTGTAATAATCAATGTGCCTATGGAGGACTATCCTTCATGACCTAAACTCATTAAGGGGCAGTGCCTGATGGAGCATCAGGTTGGAGGAAGGCCTATTAACAACCTGCATTATACAGGTGACACAATTTTGCTGAAAATGAGAAGGACTTGATTCACTTGCTGATGAAGATGAAGGATTAAAGCCTTCAGTTTGGATTATGACTCAATGTAAAGAAAGCCCAGACCCTCACAACTGGACCTATTGATAACATCATGATAAATGGAGGAAAGATCGAAATTGTCAAGGATTTTGTCTTGCTTGAATCCACAATCAATTCTCATGGAAGCAGCAGAGAAGAGAACAAATGACACATTTCACTAGTCAAATCTGCTACACGAGACCTCTTTAAAGTGTTGAAAAGCAAGAGATTACTTTGAGGACTGGGGCGGGTTGACCCAGGCCATGGTATTTTCAACTGTCTCATATTCATGTGAAAGTTGAACACTGAATAAGGAAGACCAAAGAAGAATAGATATATTTGATTAGTAGTGATGTAAAAGAGTAATGAATGTACCATGGACTGCCAAAAGAACAAACCCATCTAACTTGGATGAAGTACAGCCAGAATGTTCCTCAGGGCAAGGATAATGAGACTTCGCCTTAACTTTGACATGTTGTCCGGAGAGATCAGTCCCTGGAGCAGGACATCGTGTTCTGGAAAGTAGAGGGGCAATGAAAAAGAGGAAGGCCCTCAACAAATGGGATTGACACAGTGGCTGCAACAATGGGCTCAAACTTAAGAACAACGGTGAGAATGGTACAGGACCGGGCAGTGTATGATTATGTTGTATGTATGGTCACAATGAATCCAAACCCTCCCTATGACACTGAACAACAACAACAACAACAACAACAACCTGACTGAATCCTCTAGGAGGACTCTTAAATGTGAGAAAAATGGAACGAAGCCAGAGGAAGGATTGGAGGATGTCTTAAGTTCCTGTCTTAATCTCCTTAACCAAAAATTATCCAACAAGTCAGTAGCCTTAAAACACTTTTCTCCCTGCTTTGGAGCTTACAGGTTCAAATTTGGGGTGCGACTCTAGGTCAGGGTCCTTCTTTGTGGATACCAGAAAGTTCCTTGGCATTCCTCGCTATCTTTCTCCCCGTACTGTGTGTTACTGGGTCTATCCTGGCCTTTAACTCAGAAGTGTTTAGGTTTAGGCTCAAGCCTATTCTCATATGGCCTCATTTTTTTTAACATTTTATTAGGACTCATACAACTCTTATCACAATCCATACATATACATATATCAATTGTATAAAGCACATCTGTACATTCTTTGCCCTAATCATTTTCTTTTTTTTACATTTTATTAGGGGCTCATACAACTCTTATCACAATCCATACATATACATACATCAATTATATAAAGCACATCCGCACATTCCCTGCCCCAATCATTCTCAAAGCATTTGCTCTCCACTTATGCACTTTGCATCAGGTCCTTTTTTTTTTTCCTCTCTCTCCCCGCTCCCCCCTCCCTCATGTACCCTTGGTAATTTATACATTGTTATTTTGTCATATCTTGCTCTATCCCGAGTCTCCCTTCCCCCCCTTCTCTGCTGTCCATCTCCCAGGGAGGAGGTCACATGTGGATCCTCGTAATCAGTTCCCCCTTTCCAACCCACTCACCCTCCACTCTCCCAGCATCGCCCCTCACACCTTTGGTCCTGAAGGTATCATCCACCCTGGATTCCCTGTGCCTCCAGCCCCCATATGCACCAGTGTACAACCTCTGCCCCTATCCAGCCCTGCAAGGTAGAATTTGGATCATGGTAGTTGGGGGGAGGAAGCATACAGGATCTGGGGGAAAGCTGTGTTCTTCATCGGTACTACCTCGCACCCTGACTGACCCATCTCCTCTTCTAAACCCCTCTATGAAGGGATCTCCAGTGGCCATACGGCCTCATTTATATTACAAAAGAACTCCCTTCTTTTCAAACAGGATCATGTCCACCAAGGTTCAAATTTCTCACATATTTTGAGGGGGCTACAGATCAATCCATAATGGTTCTTTTGGGTAGCTGTAACAAATGGCTACCAATCGAGTGACTTAAACAGCAGGCATTTGTTCTCTCACTTTTCTGAAGGACAAAGGGTTAAAATTAAGGTGTGGGCAAGATTCATTCCTTCTGAGAACTCTGAAGGAGAATCAAAGTAGCCTCTCTCTGCTTCCGGTCACTGCTGCTAATCCTTGATATTTCTTGGCTTATAGATGCACTGATCCAATCTCTGCCAGTGTCTTCACACGGGGTCTCTGTGTGCCCACTCCTCTTCTTATAAGAACACACCAATCAGTGCATGTAGTATCCATCTGAAATCTAAACCCAGAAAGATGGAGCTCTTGAAATACTTATCTAAGCACATCTGCCAAGACTTCCTCTCCAAGTAAGGCCATAGTCTCAGGTCCCATGTGAACATGAATGGGTGTGTGTTAATGTGACTTAATGTACTACAGAGGGCACGCTTTGGCCTCAGGAGGAGTGTTTCGCCATTACCTGCTTCACAGCCCTGAGATTGCCCAGGCATTTGCCACATTTTCTTGTCTTCCCAACATTTATCCACCATTAGGCCTTTTTCCCTAAGTTAGTCAAGCGTCAGTTTCTGTCACTTGTGATCATGACCCTCCCTCCCACCCAGGTCACAAATTTAAAGTGACACAGGCAGTTTCTTTAATGGGCACTATGTTATCCTGACTAGCAAGCATTGCTAAGGAGGGAGGATGAATCAGGGAGAACCCGCTTGCTTCATCTAGCTTCGGGGCAGTCCACAGAGGATTGATCCCTGAGCCACTAACGAATTTTGCAACTGTCACAGAACAATGCAAATAAGTAAGATCCACATCTACTGAACACCATCATGAGGTCAAACTGTGTGTAAATAAATGCCTGTTTCAAAGAGTGAGTAAATCCTAAGGTAAGGAGTGACAGGGCTTTGTTGCCAGTATGTTAACCAACTGCACCACCCAGGGACTCCTCCATGTGACTAAAGAATGACTTAAGGAGTTCCCCGACAGACCCAAACCAAAACCAAATCCACTGCCATGGGGTTGACCTCATATATGGCACAATAGACTGGCTCTGCTGATTTTCAGAACTGCACATCTTTACGGGAGCAGAAAACCCTCATCTTTCTCCCAAGAAGTAGCTGGTGGGTTTGAACCATTAACTTTGCCATTAGCAGCAGCCCAACTCTTAACCCAATATACCACCAAGAGTGGTTCAATTTGGAAAAATAGTATGTGATCACCTATCTATGAAGGGAAACCCCTCTCATAGAGTGCACTTACACAAATGAGAAAGAAATGAGTCCCCAAATGCCCGTCTTAATCAACAATCTGGGGAAGGGTGTTCTGGGAAGCAGCTTTCAAATGTGCCTGGAGATTATAAAATTAATCAACCTAATCCCTGTTTTAAAGAGCCCTGGTGGTACAATGGCTAAGGACTGGGTGGCTAAACAAAAGGCTGGTAGTTTGAACCTACCCATGGGCTCTAAAGGGGAAAAGACTTGACGAGCTGGTCCCATAACGATCTCAGCCTAGGACACCTTTGGTGGCAGTTCTACTCTGTCCTGTAGGGTCACTATGAGCTGACATCAACTTAAAGACACACAGCACGTTTGACTCTACGTCATTTGTTGATAGAGTTTGTGCAGAGCATTCTGAGTAGAAAACAGACTCAGGGGCATCTGACATCAACCAGCAACAGTCTCTTTCCTTGAGAAAGACTGTGGAAAGGGATGAAGAGGGAGCTTCCAAAAGCGTGTGGAAAAATGATACGAAAAAATAATGGAATTTTGCCATGAGCTTTATGAATCTCTCTTCATGAGAGCTAGTCCTCCATGGAGGTTTCTAGAAAAGTGAAACATGAAGGAAGAGGCTGGTAAGTCCCACTGAACAATTCCAGGGGAGATTGGGTCTTGACTCAGAGTACTTGAGCATTCTGGCTTATTCCTCAAAATAGCAAATCAGACTAGACCAGGTTCTGAGACTCGGGGAAGGCAAATAAGACACACCAGGCCCATGATTCAGACTTATGGGGAAAGTCACACTGGAGAGGGAAGGCCTCTTTACCTTGTGTGCCTGACAAGTGTCTCATTTGCATCATCTAAAACCCAGCCCTGGAAAAAAGGCTAACAGTACCAGCTTCAAACTTGTATTTGAATCTTGTCTCTGTCACTTATTAACTTAGCCACCTTAAATCCCTTCCTCTAGTTTTCCATCTGTAAATGAGGCACAGTTCCAATCATAGGGCCTTCAGTAAATGGCTATTATTAGCTAGGCATGCACTCCTGTTTTCTAGGAGAGAGTTCTCAGCCAGGTTTTTGTGGGAGCTTGTTCGTCGGTATTGTCATAGATGAGTGTGTCACCCAGATTCCTCTCAGGGCCAAGAGACTGATTTCCCCAGCTGCCGAGAGAGCCACTGATAGAAAAGGTCCCAGTTGTCTGGCCCCTATCAGGATTGCCTCAGCTGATGAGAGCTCATCCAAGGTCTGCTCCTTCCCCAAACTAACCTTCATCCAACGACTTGTCAATGTAGGGGTATAAATGGCATAGTGGAGGCATTTGACCCCCCTGTAACTTCACAAAAGGCAATGGAGGAAAATCAAGATAAACAGCCCAAGGCTGATTCCTATGAGACAGAGATCAAAATGCCTCCACCCTCCTTTCTTTTCACAGTTTCTGACACCAACCATCCCTACCATGACACTCTCTTCTTCTCTGCTGGGTTTGATAATCCTTAAGTGGCAATGGCCACACAGAACTCGCAAACAATACTTATGTTTCTGGGGTTAATTGGGGACCTAGCAGGTGACAATTCAGGATCAGAAATGACTGGGGATATAGTTCTTCAGTCAGGACAGTCTCTTCCAAGTGGTGCCCAGAGGCAGAACTTTTTCTGGTCCTTGGCCTCTGCCCTGCAGCTCCTTGACCTCTGCTCTGCTTGGGACCGTGTGCAAAGTTCTTTCAGCTCTGTTGATAAGTGCGTTGAGGCAGCCCGCTTTGTCTGGAAGCCTTGGCCCAAAGACACTCAGCTTTCTCATTCTGTGTGCTGGCGAGCTCCCTGTTCTGGGGTCTTGGTGCTGCTGCCTCTGCTTCCATGAGCTATTTATCTGCCACTGTTTTTCATTGTCTCCTGATGCATCCAGTGTCAGGGATCTCTGTCTCCTGGACAGAGGTGGTGCTCAGAGTAATAATCCTGGGTCCAAAGAGCACACTCCACTGCTGGCTCGTCTTTCTCGGTGCTCTTGAAACTCCACTTTCTGTTTCTGAGTTAACTCACCCAGGATGACCATACCGACCAATCCCCACATTAGCGGTCTACAGGTCTTATTTGAATGGTCTCACCTCTTCGAGGATGCCATGCACTTTACTGATATTATTAGCATGCTATCTACTTCCCTCGGTGGCATAGTTCCACCCTGTCATTGGTAGGAGTTACAAAGACTATAGCTAGAGGAGAACTAGTAAGCAATTCGCTGCAACGTATTAGGCTACAAAGTCCCAGGCTACTGGTCACCACTTGGCCAGGTCCCAGTTACAGAGCTCCCTGTGATGGCTCCTTTTGCAAATCAATGTGGCGAGGCTATGGTGCCCAGTTTTTTGGTCAAACAAGCATTCATCTATTTGCTCTTGTTTTTTAAACATTTTATTAGGGGCTCATACAACTCTTATCACAATCCATACATATACATACATCAATTTTATAAAGCACATCTGTACATTCTTTGCCCTAATCACTCTCAAAGCATTTGCTCTCCACTTAAGCCCTCCGCATCAGGTCCTCTTTTTTTGTCCCCTCCCTCCCCGCTCCCCCTCCCTCATGAGCTCTTGATAATCCACAGATTGTTAGTTTGTCATCTCTTGCCCTTTCCGGAGTCTCCCTTCCCCCTTTCTCTGCCGTCCATCTCCCAGGGAGGAGGTCACATGTGGATCCTTGTAATCAGTTACCCCTTTCCAACCCACTCACCCTCCACTCTCCCAGTATCACCCCTCACACCCATGGTCCTGAAGGTATCATCCACCCTGGATTCCCTGTGCCTCCAGCTCCCATATTCACCAGTGTACAGCCTCTGCCCTATCCAGTCCTGCAAGGTAGAATTTGGATCCTGGTAGTTGCGGAGAGGAAGCATCCAGGATCTAGGGGAAAGCTGTGTTCTTCATTGGTACTACTTCGCACCCTGACTGACCCATCTCCTCTCCTAAAGCCCTCTATGAGGGGATCTCCAGTGGTCGACATTTGGGCCTCTGGTCTCCACTCTGCACTTCCCCCTTCATTCTCTATGGTATATATATCCATATACACACAGATATATATATATATTCTATTTTTTTGCATGATGCCTTATACCTGGTCCCTTTGGCACCCCATGATCACACCGGCTGGTGTGCTTCTTCCAGGTGGGCTTTATTGCTTCTGAGCTAGATGGCCGCTTGTTCACCTCATCTATTTGCTCTTATGAAGGAGTGGGTCTCAAGCAAAATAGAATACCTTCCATAATGTGGGAAGGGGTAAACCTATCAGCCAAAGGCCTTCAGCACACCCTAGGGTGTGTTCTGACCATTCTTATTCTTGTCTTTTCCCATCACCTAACCTATGGATTTTAGGATGAACATCTACAGAGCTCTTTAGGCTGTTGCCTGACCTATGAATTTGGAACTTGCCATTCCCCTATGTGAGCCAATTGCTAGAAATAAGCCTCACTCTCTGGGGCTCTGGTGTCGTAGTGGGTGGCCCTTTGGGCATCCAACAGCAAGGACATCAGTTTGAAAACACCAAGGGCTCCTTGAGGGAAAGATGAAGCTTCGTAATCTCCTGAAGAGTTACAGTCTCCAACGCCCAAAAGGTCAGTTCTATACTGTTTTACACAGTCACTTTGAGTCCACCTTGATGGCAATGAGTGGCCGGTGCAGTGGTTAACCATAGGAGCCCTGGTGGATATATCGGTATCTCCAGTTACAGCTATATAACTGGTTTGGTTTCTCTAGGGAACACTGACTATGACACTCTCCATAGGCAGGGCTGAGACCTCTGTTGAGATTTCCCTCTTGTGCCCTTCCTTGATTCCCCCCACAGGTGATTATTCCCTGAGCATTCCTCAATAAATGTCAGGAATCCAGAGCTAATTCCATCACAGGGTCTCCTTCTTCCAGGGAGTCTGAATGGCTTCCGGGGAGTATGAACTGCAGTCTCCATCCAACTTCCTCCTTCTATTTCTATGATCTGGATCTTATTTGGGGCTCATTTGGTTGTAAACAGGCAAAGAGACCAATACTTGGAAGAGAGAATCCTAGGAAAATGGAAAGGTGGGGAGAACAAGAGGACAGCTGGCTCTGTCGACGGTTCCTGACCACCACTGGCATGTTCCTGTGTTCTTTGTGTCTGTCTCTCAGGGCACATGCTGTAATCTCGCAACATAGACCGCCTCCTCCACATGGCGGGACATGTGCTTCTGAATTATGCTTCTTAGATGCCAGGCCACTTGCAAAAGCGGGACTATCTTTTTTGATTTTTGGTTGGAAATGCTCCAGAAAAAGCGTCTAGTTGACCCATCTTATGTAAGTGTCTCCACTGGGCCAATGAAAACAGCCTTGTGACCATATTGAAATGTGGTGTCTTCCCCAGGGAACTGATGTTTCAGCCAGTGAGGTAGTTCACAGGGACAGATAAGAAAGGGGGTTGGGACAGATTAAAATAATAATAATGTCTATTTGCAAAGAATAGGGCCTTATTATTTTTCGGATGCCCCCATCTGAACACCCTACCACTGAATATAGGCAGGAGGTAGGGCCCACCTGTCACTCAAGCAGCTAAAAATGTACAGCACTTGCTGTAGCAGCTGCTAATGTGCCCATGTATTAGCACTTGGCACCCACCACTCCCATAAATGCCAATGGTCTCACAGGAAGCACATGTAACTCCCCACACAGGGAACAGTCATTGAGCAGGCAGGGGAGTTGACATCCTCCAGAACTTAATGCCACTTTAACCAATGACACATGGGGATAGGTGGAGCCACACTCCAGTTCCCTCAGCCTTTGGGTGGGACAACTACAAGAGGATTTATACTGTCTCTGGGAACCTACTCAATGACATTTCTTTATCGGCCCCTTCCCTTTGCTCTATCAGTATTACCCTTCTCTACTGGCCCTTCCTGGAGGCACCTCCCAAGGAAACAATAGTCTAGCTGCCATTCCAATTCTAGTGGATTCCAATTCTTGGTGACCGCATTCATGTGAGTCAATCAGAACTGTGCTTTCTGCAGATTCTTTCTCTCCCCTTTTTAAGAGTAGTTTTAAGGACACTGTGAAAGCTTCCCACCATCCAGTTCCAGAACATTTTCATCGACCCTGCAGCCATTAAGCAGTCATTCCCCATTGCCCCTTCCGCCCCACCCTGGGAAACCACCAATCTACTCTATGGCTCTACGGGATTTACCTGTCCAGCATATTTGCTCTAAATGGACTCACAATACATGGCATTTGGTGTTTGGCGTCTTTCACTTCATGTCTTGCGTTCACCTGTGTTACAGAGTCTGTCCGAATCAAAGGCCTTAGTTTTCTTGTGGCAGACTATATGTATATCCCACTCTGTGTAGATCATATTTTCTCTATTCTTCTACTGATGGGTATTGTTGGCTTATTGTTTACCTTTTGCCCATAGTGATTAGTGCAGCATCCATCTGGGTACTCGTCTTTCATTCTTTTAGATATGCACTTGGGAATGGACTCCCTGGATCAGCTGGCAAGGGTTCATGACCAAGTGGGTTATGTTGGGCTGCTAACCGTAAGGCCAGCATTTTGGACCCTTTAGCTACTGCGAGATAGAAATGCTCTCATAATGATCCACTGCCCCCCAGACCCACCAGCCGCAGTTCTACTCTGTCCTTTCGGGTTGCTGTGAGTCAGAATCGACTCGATGGCAGTGGTAGTGATGAAGCCAGCGACTTGAGAGTGGAACCAGGGACCGTGGAGAATTCTGGCAGTAGCCATGGTGTCCTCACTACCCAGATGCCAGCAGCCACCAGTGAACAAAGGAGGCACAAGCAAAGTTCTCGCTGACTTCATGCTGGCGACCCGGCTGCCCCTGCTTCCTCAAGTGCCATTTCCTCAGCTTTACTGGCAAGGGGGTGTACTCCCTATTATCATGTCACCAACTCTTTCAATGGTCCACCTAGCCAGGTGTGATTCCAGACACTCACTGTGCAGCCACCATCAGCGAAGGTGGCTGCCCACCTCATTTGTACACATGCAAAGAATGTGATCATTCTTGGCACTGGTGTCCTTAGTCATCCTGGTTGGTATATTTACATCCTTGGGGAGCTGGGTCAGTGAGCAAGCGCTTCTCAAGGTGCCCATATGATCTGTTTACTGAGAGTGCCAGCCCAAGGATCTGACTTGCCACCCACAGTGAACGCACCTCTGAGGCAAAGGGGAAGGCTTCTTTCTAACTGGGAGACCAGCAGGTCTTCTGCAGACATCACTCCCCTGCAGCACTCTGATCCGAGGCCTTTCATATTCCAAAGAGCAGCATTAAGATTCCCATCTGTCACCCCGTCAGACTCACATGTGCGAATTCTCTTTTCAGAGCAAGACAGCCAATGCAGTAAGCTGGGTAAAGGGGCAGTCTCACTCTGAGGAGACTCAGCCAGGAGTGTAGGGACAGGGAGTGAAATGTGCAGCTTCCAGCTGCCACCCAAGCCTCCTTAGTGCAGTGGCATGAGAGCAAAGAGATAGTCCTTTGTGACTCTTTGACCTCCTTCTTGGCCTTGGTGGAATTAACACTGCTCAGTGCTAGTCTCTTGTGAATATATGGAAAAGATAGCTCAGAAAAGAATAGAGTTAAATAAGAGCAGGACAGAGTAAGGTGGCTTCATGGTGTTGCATTTGTGTGTCTCAGAGCCCATCCTGGCTCACAGTGACCCTCTGTGACAGAGAAGAACTGTTCCACAGATTTTTCTAGGCAGAACTTTAAGGAAATGTACCTAGCAGCACAGTGGTTGCATGTGCGGCTGTAACAGAGAGACTGGCAGTTTGAACTCACTGATCCCCATCGAGAGAGTGAAGACGTGACTGCCTGCTCCCATGAAGACTCCTATCCTGTTGTTGTCTGTCCATTTGTGGTGCTGTGGTGAGTTGTGTGTTACTGTGATGCTGGAAGCCACGTGACTGGTATTTCAAATGCCAGCAGGGTTACCTCAAGTGAAGAGGTGTCAGGGAAACTTCCAGGCTATGAACAGAATACAAAGAAGGTTTCCACTGCCCACTTCAGAGGAAGTAGCCGCTGAAAACCCTTACACTATAGCACAGTGTGCCTTTCCTTCCCGTCACAGGGAGTCAGAATCGCCTCAATGGCACATAACAACCAACAACACCTTTGAGGAGGGAAATCTCCTTCAGTAGGGCTGGGTGAGTTTAAACTGGGTGGCTTCTTGGTTAGCACTTGAGCTCTGAATCATCTCACCACCAGGGCTACCATCTTCATGATGCAGGCAAATAAAACCATCTTGGTCCTGCTCGGTATTGCCAGCGTCAGCATGCTCTTTCTCCCATAAGCACATGTCTGGTGGTTGGACCACAGCAAACCCGGTTGACACTATTTCCTCATCACCCCGTGTGTGTCAGAGTAGAAGTGAACCATGAAGTTTTCTTTGATTAAAAACATTTTTATTGTGATTTGGGTGAAGGTTTAAGAGCAGCTCAGCTGTCCATTGAGCAACGCATACACATTTTGTTTCATGTCATTGATAGCAATTCCCACAATGTACCATCACTTCCCCCACATCTTCTTGTTTCTTGTCTCCAAGCTTCCTTCATTCTCAACTTTTTTGAACTTCGTTCTTGGGGGAATGCTGTCTTTTGATCTCATATGATCTATTATTCTACGGTATTTGTATGTCTCTAATGTCATTGTTCCCATTATAGACCTGTCTATTGTTTGGTTGAACATCGAGCCATGATGAGTTCAGTTCCAGACCTGCAGGGTAACTAAGCACCATAGTCTTGCAATTTCACCAGCCTTTATCCAAACAGTAAGCTTGGTGTTTTATCATGTGTGGGAAGCCGTAGCTCTCGCGAGATGTGGGAAGCCACAGCTCTCGTGAAGTGGGTAGCCGCAGCTCTCGCCGCCATTACTAGATGGCGCCGGGCAGTCAGGGCGGTGGTCCAACTAAGTGATAAACAACCACTTAGCGCATGCGCGATGCTGAGATGACGTAGTCATAACTCCACCCTGGAGTATGCAAACGAAGGTTCTGGCGAACTCACCAATCAATGCATGAGGTTTTGGCAAATGCACCAATCAGGGCACAGCACGTCCCCATAGAGCATATATAAGCAGCAGTAGTTTGGGGTTTTGGGGTCTTTTACCGCATTATGAAAAATTAAATGCTTGTGGAAGAATCCTGTTGTGGTGCGTCTTTTCTTGCTGCCGAGACCTGGCGCGCGACAATTGGTGCCGAGAACCCGGGAATTTACGATCATCTAAGGCACGAGCGGAGACCCCCACCAGGGAGGATTCAGAACCACACGGAATTATAGAGGTAAGTTCTGAGAGACATGAGCCTGAACGATTGCTAAAGCTGCAAACTGTTGTATGCATTCTAATACTTTCATTTTCGGTTTCAAGGGCGGACAACCTGCTGCTTCTTATCTTGCATGCACATAAACCCGTGTGAACCTGTGTGTTAAATTCTTGTCTACATAAGTAGGGAATATGGGGAACGTAGCAATAAACACCATGGTTACAGCGCTTGATGCTTTATTAAGGAAGAGAGGATTAAAAATTTCAGAGCCGACGCTGCGTAAGTTTGTAAAAAATGTGGATGAGATAGTACCGTGGTTTGTATCTTCAGGTTCTCTAACTTTGGCGAGTTGGAATAAACTGGGCTGGGATGTAGACCGAGTGGCAAAAGAAGGGAAATTGAAATCGGAAACTAAACCCATCTGGAAGTTAATAAAAGCACGTATTGAGGATAAAGAGTGTAGACAGTCATTACAGCAGGGACAGCAGGCTTTGGAGGACGTTCAGGAAAGCATGTCAGAAACAGAACGGGACGAGTCCAAAGAGGCTCGGGGTGAGTCCAAGCAGGCTCGGGGCGAGTCCAAAGAGGCTCGGGGCGAGTCCAAGGAGGCTTGGGGCGAGTCCAAGGAGGCTCGGGAGAGGCATGCCCAAACAGAAGAAACTGCGCAGGTAAAATTAGGGGAGGTTGTTGATCAACAGAAGAAGAACCGTACCCACCATTCGGAGCCTTTATATCCGTGGCGAGAACTAGACCGTGCCTGCCATTCGGAGTCTTTAAATCCGTGGCGAGAACTAGAACTCTTGGAAATATCAGAGGAGGAGGAGGAGCAGTTAGAGGAGATAGCTGCTCGCTATGAGGAAGGTCGGTATGACGCACTAAAAGCAACCGCAGGAGGGCAGTATAGTGCTATGCGGAAGACAGCTGGGAGCCCATCAGCACCACCTCCTTATAAGGAAGAAAAGCAGAAAGGGTGTGGCTATTCCTTTTGCCCACCCAATATCCGTAGAGAAATTCAACAAATGTATCCAGTATTTGAGGATCAGAATAACGCTCGTTATCATACACCCGTAGAACACAAGCAAGTAAAAGACTTAGCTGAGGCTGTAAGAGCTTATGGAGTAAGTGCAAATTATACTCAATCTTTAATTGAAAGGCTTACGAGTCAAGCTATGACTCCTGCTGATTGGACATTTGTAACAAAAGCAGTATTGACTACAGGACAGTACCTGGAATGGAAATCTTTATGCAGGATTTATTAACAGCTCAGGCTAGAGAAAATGCTGCAGCAGGACAGCCAGCATGGGATTTTGAAATGCTTACAGGCCAAGGAAGATGGGTTAATAATCAGACAGTATATCCATTGCAAGTATATCAGCAAATAAATTCTGCTGCAAGCAAGGCATGGAGAACTTTACCTAATAAAGGAGAGGTTAGAGGCAACTTAACAAAAATTATACAGGGACCTACTGAACCTTTTTCAGATTTTGTGGCACGAATGTTGGAGGCAGCAGGAAAAATTTTTGGAGATCAAGACACAGCCATGCCTCTCATTGAGCAGCTAGTTTTTGAGCAGTGTCATTGTCCCATATACTAGTGAGCAAGTTTCTACACTGCGCGCCACTACGGATGAGTGGGCAATTTTTAAATGCAGTTTTAATGGACTAATAGACAACCATTATCCTAAACATTCCTTGTTACAATTTGTGACTGCTCATCCAGTAATTTTCCCCCATGTCACTGTTAACAACCCCATTAAAGAAGCTTTAGACATTTATACAGATGGCTCTAAAACAGGTAAAGGATGTTATGTGATAAATAATCAAGTGACTACATTACAATTTTTAGCTAATGCACCTCAATTAGTAGAATGTTTGGTGGTCTTAGAAGTTTTTAAGAAATTTTCGGAACCAATTAACATCATATCTGACTCCTATTACGTAGTTAATGCGGTGTCTAAGCTGGAAATTGCTGGCTACATTAAGCAATCTAGCAAAGTAGCAGACATATTGTCTCAAATTAGAAAATGTATTTTGCAACGAAAACACCCATTTTATATTCAGCATATACGTGCTCATAGCTTGCTTCCAGGACCCATGGTAAAAAGTAATGATTTGGCTGATCAAGCTACAAGAGCTTTCCCTGTGTTAACTAAATCCAATTTTGAACTTGCTAAAGACTTTCATGAGCTGTATCATGTGCCTGCTGCCACTCTACGCATTAAGTTTTCAATTACTCGCGCAGAGGCTCGTACTATTGTGTTGCAGTGCGCCAAGTGTGCAGAATTTATTTCTAAACCTTCAGTTGGAGTAAATCCTCGAGTCGTCCGTCCTCTCGACATCTGGCAAATGGACGTTACTCACATATCTGCTTTTGGAAAGTTGCAGTACGTGCATGTGTCAGTGGACACCAGTTCTGGCATTGTACATGCAACACCCCTAACGGGGGAAAAATCCAGCCAAGTAATTCAACATTGCTTAGAGGCTTGGAGTGTATGGGGCAAGCCCACCATATTAAAAACGGATAATGGGCCTGCATATACTTCCACCAAGTTTCGACAGTTTTGCTTGCAAATGCAAGTAAAACACCTCACGGGCTTGCTGTATAATCCCCAAGGGCAAGGAATTGTGGAACGGTGTCATTGTACTTTAAAACAATATTTATTAAAACAAAAAGGGGGAATAGAGGCCGTGACGGTCACTACCCCTAGAACGGCCTTATCTTTAACTCTTTTTACTCTAAATTTTTAAAATCTGGATGAGAAAGGCCAATCAGCTGCAGACAGACATGGACAATGGCCAAAGCCACCAAAGGAAATGGTCCGATGGAAAAATGTCCTAGACAACAAATGGTATGGCCCGGACCCCATATTAATCAGGTCCAGGGGAGCAATTTGTGTTTTTCCACAGAAAGAAGAAAACCCCATCTGGGTGCCAGAGAGACTGGTGAGATTAATTAAGGAGGATGAAGATCGTGGGAGCAGGAAGAATGAAGAAGACGATGATCAACCTAATAATGTTGCTGATACTGATCGTAATATGGACCCCAATAGTTAAAGGAGTTTTTTTATGGGCCATAGCTAAAACTTGGCCTGTACCTATTCCCATACACTCGAATGCGTCAATATTACCCTTATTCTTATCAACGCAATGTGATTTGGGAATACCATGTATTACGCCTAGAGGGGAGCCTCCTAAAGTATATAATGCAAGCAATTTTACATTGGCATATAGTTTGTGTTTTACCACCATCAATACTAGTGCACCTTGTATATATGTAAGAAATGGATCTTTAGTCAATTGGGTGGATCCTTCTGGAGACTCTACATTTAATAATATTATATCCACCCTTATGAAAGTTGCACAAGGTGCTACAGGTGGAAGTGGCACCTCTGAGAAAGGAAAACGTGTAAATCAACAACACTTATGGTGATTCGTGAAGGATCCAGGCCCTCTGGGCCCATTAATGGATCAGTAGTGCCACCTAATGTGACCAGACGTGTCATATTACCTAGTTGCTCACCTGAAAAAAGTTTTCCGCCTACTTTTACTCAATGTCAGTCTCCAAATTATCGGAGCAACCCTATTATACCAGGTTTTGATATGACTCCGACTTTAGGTAAAGCAAAATGGAATAGTAATACTAATACCACTGGTCCTGATAATACCTGGCCATGGTATGAATGGATGGTATATAATCAACGTGGAGCATCTACGATAGTAACTCCTTTTGCAAAAATGTTTGGAATTAATGATACTTTATACAATGTCACTGGTGTATACAATACCACTACAAAGAGGCTGAAAGTAAATACTATGGTTAATATATCAAGAGTGCAATTTCAGCCATCACCTGTTTGTGTCCAGCCCCCATTTTTCTTTCTGCTAACATTCAACTTTAGTCATGCAAATGATACATTTTGGGAAGCTTCATGTAATAGCTTTAGCAGTCAGTGTTGGCTTGCTGAATGTTGGAATGGCTCTGAGCCATTTGCCTTGATAGTAAAGATTCCCACTATGATACCTGTACCGGTTGAAGCAGATCCCAATACTTTTCCTATTGCTACACTTTATAGATATAAAAGAGATTTTGGCATTACCGCAGCAATTATTACAGCTATTACTATCTCAGCTGCAGCAGCGGTTACAGCAGGATTGGCTATGTCTAATCAAGTAATGACAGCAAATGTCATTAGCAATATTACGCAATCTACATCAGAAGCTTTATCTACAGTCCATATGTTGGATGCTCGATTAATGTCTGGTTTACTGTTAGTGAACCAGAGAGTTGATTTATTACAACACCAAGTGGATACTCTTACGAGCATGGTGCAATTAAGTTGAGTTTCTTCAACACCTAATTTGTGCATAACACCTTTAAAATTCTTGAATGAGTCTTCTTTTAGCAGCAAGAATATATCCCAGTATCTTACAGGACAATGGACAGCTGAGCTGGAAGAACTTCAAGAACAACTTCGGATGCAGATTACGACTCTTAATGGCACAAGAATGAAACCCATAACAGTTGGAGATTTTACTTCTTGGCTTTCTACTGCCTTTTCCTACTTTAAAGAGTGGGTGGGGGTGTTTACATTTGCTGCAATAATGTGCTGTGGAGGAGTGTTGTTGCTATGGTTGCTCTGCAAGCTTAAAGCCCAGCAAAAACGTGACAAAGTCATCATCACGCAAGCGCTCTTAGCGATTGAGCGCGGTGGTTCCCATGATCTTTGGCTTTCTTTGTTAAGAGAAAATTAACCCCATAAGATGTCAGCTCCTGCACCCCACTGGGAAGAGTGACAGAAATTGGATCTTGGTCAGCCCTTGCACCATGTGGAACTTTGCTCATTGCACACATTAGGGTGACCAGATTTGGGTTTTTATATCCATCTTGATCTCCTGGGGCTGCTGGAGGCTCCGGGATGGATCGATGGACTTTACATCCATCTTTATCTTTTGGAGCTGCTGGAGGCTCTGGAATTGATCGATGGATTAGGCTTAAAATAAAAAAGAAAGGAGGAGATGTGGGAAGCCATAGCTCTCGCGAGATGTGGAAAGCCACAGCTCTCGTGATGTGGGTAGCCGCAGCTCTCGCCGCCATTACTAGATGGCGCCGGGCAGTCAGGGCGGTGGTCCAACTAAGTGATAAACAACCACTTAGCGCATGCGCGATGCTGAGATGACGTAGTCATAACTCCACCCTGGAGTATGCAAACGAAGGTTCTGGCGAACTCACCAATCAATGCATGAGGTTTTGGCAAATGCACCAATCAGGGCACAGCACGTCCCCATAGAGCATATATAAGCAGCAGTAGTTTGGGGTTTCGGGGCCTTTTACCGCATTATGAAAAATTAAATGCTTCTGGAAGAATCCTGTTGTGGTGCGTCTTTTCTTGCTGGCGAGACCTGGCGCGCGACAATCATGATTTTGAGTTTTGCCCCACATTTCCCTTCTACTCTAATCAAGCCCTTCTAATGTGATCTCTTTCATAGCAGTCGATAGTGAGAGCTAGGCACCATCTAGTTCTTCTGGTCTCCAGTGGTGGAGGGTGATCGTTGCTTGAGTCACTAGTCATTGATTCATTGTGCCCAATCAGTTCTCCTCTTCTGCTGTCCTCTGGATGGGGAGAGACCAACTGTTGCCCATTTCCTGATTGCTCAGGAACTTTGAAAATCCCAGAGACGATGGTCCTGATCCCCCAGCCTCAACAACTCATTCCCTAACAGTTTTTGCATCTGTCTCAGAGATTTTTTCCACCCCCACCCCGTTTTATGACATTGGTCCCTGTATGCTCCACCATATACCTGGATCTATTTAACAACCTAGGTCAATACATTCTATAAACTTTTCAATGGCCGAGGATTCTGAAGAAGATTGTCAGGCTTCTCTTTCACAGCTCCTCTAAGTGGGTTGGGAATGACAACTTTTCCCTTAATAGCAGAGCTCATTAACTGTTTACACCCCTAGATACTTCTTACTCTTAGAAAACTCACTGCCATCGAATCCATGCTGACTCACAGCCAACTTATAGAGCAGCGTAGAACTGCCCCTGTGAGTGTCTGAGACTCGAACTCTTTATGGGAGCAGAATGCCTTATCTTTCTCCCACAAAGCAGCTGGTAGTTTCAAACTGCTGATATAGCAATTAGCAGCCCAACTTGTAGCCACTAGGCCACAAAGGCTCTTTTTCTTCTTAGCAAAGAGAGGGAAAATAAGCAAACGGAACATTCCCCTGGTGCTTCCCGTGGATGCTGCGATGGGAGCTGGATCCTGAAGGCCCGGGTTGGCTAAAACTCCATTTACACAGGAACATATGCCTCCCTTGTTAGTATTTGCATTGGGCAAGCCATTTCCTGCGCTCACATTTTGCATCTAGTTAAATGCCAGCAACTCCAGAGAGACATAGCTTTTACCTGTGGCTCTGCCCTTCTGGACAAGCCTTTGGTGCTCGATGGGGCTACTTTCAGTCTATGATCTTACATGTCCTTTTGGATCCCTTCGTCTCTTGTTTTTGTTTTGATTAACACAAACTGGATGAACAGCTTCAGGCTTAATATAATCGCTGCTGCATATTTCATTGGGAAATGTTGTTAAGAAGGCAGTTGGCATCCATGATCTAAGTGTATGCATAGAGATTTCTTTTCAGATGGTAAAGTGGCTTTGAATAATTATTGTTATTATTAGTGAATTAAAGACAAATGTGCCTCAAAATGTGAACATTAGGTGTGTGTGTGTGTGTGTGTGTGTGCATGTTTTAAAGAGCACATGGCTTGGTGATAGAGAGGGCGAAGCACTGGTGAGGAGCACATGACAGTGTTCAGAGAGATGACAAAGGGTAGTGATGAAACAAAACAGATTCCAAGCTCACATCCTCTGCTCCCTGCCTCAGAGGGAGGTCGCAACAAGGAGCAGAAAAGCCAAGGGCATTTCCTGCCCTCTCACAGCTGGCAAGCGCCACAGAAGGCACGGGGTTTTAATGCCAAGGCTTTGCTGCTGTGAGGCAGGGAGGGGGGCTTGCCATAGTTTCCACACGTTGACATCACAAACATACCGCAAGTGGGTGCCTTTAACACACCAAAGTCAATGTTCTCACAGCACCGGAGGCTGACAGCATCATGCCAGTGCACCAGCTTGATGGGTGCTTGTTTGTCTCCTCCCCAAGGCCCTTCTGTAAGGGTATGTCCAGTTGCCTATAGATGGGTTTTGTGTCCCCATTTCGCACTCCCACTCATCACAGTGATAGGACTTTTTGTTTCTTGATGCCTGATACCTGATCCCATTGACACCTCGTGATCACACAGGCTGGGCTGGACACTATTTACACAAATAATTAGGGTTGATGTTGGAACAAAACTTTCAACAAAATTCATTCCAAAAGGTAGCAACATGCATACCTGACTAATACATGTCATAACAAAATAAGAAGAGCATTAAAGTAGTGAATATTTGGTATTCCTGGATCACCATTCATTAGGCACCCTGAAGGCCAGAGAGTCAAACCAAAGTCCAATAACTGCCAATTCCATAACTTGGGATAGCAGTCATCATCTTCTCACACTGATGAATTTCAGTCTTAAATCAAAGGGCTCCTGATGAGTTTGAATGAAAGCCCAGTTTACAAACTCCAGTGAATGTAGCTTCCACATGGATTCTTTCTGGTGTGGCCTATGAAAGATATTGTGTGCCTCAAAAGAACAATATTAAGTCCACTAGTCTGTAGCACACACCCTGGATTACCAAGAGCTGGATAGAAAGTAGGTCCAAAAGGTCCAATTAAGTGGGCCTCTACTCAAGTACTCCCTCAACGCAAGAACACTTTGTTCTAGTCACCTGGCATTCTGTGATAACCTTCCCGCCAGAATTGCTGAAGACAAATGGGTGCATAAGCAAATGTAATGAAGAAAGGTGATGGTGTCCAGCAATGCAAAGATATAGCATCTGGGGTCTTACAGGCTTGAAGATGAACAAGTGACTCTCTCTAAGAAGCAACAAAGCCCACATGGAAGAAGCACACCAGCTTGTGTGATAAAGAGGTGTCGAAGGGATCAGGTATCTGGCATCAAAGACCCAGAACAAAAAGCCTTATTGATGTGATTGAGGGGGAGGGTGGACTGGAGACCCCAAACCCATTTGTAGACAGCTGTGAGAGTAGTGGTACCAAGAGGGGGCACTGATCACAATGTAACCCCTCCTTGGGCATGGGCAGTAGAAAAGAGGGTAAAGAGAGACCTCGGACAGTGTAAGACATGAAAAATTAATAACAATTTATGAATTATTAAGAGTTCGTGAAGAAGGGAAGAGGGAAAAATGAGGAGCCCATGCCAAGGGCTCAAGTAGAATGAAATTGTTTTGAAAATGATGATGGCAACAATGAACAAATGTGCTAGACACAATGGATGGATGCATAGATTGTGATAAGAGCTGTATGAGCCCCCAAGAAAATGATTTTGATCAGAATTGTGTTCTATCTATAGATTTATTGCTTTCAGTAATATTCACATTTTGATTTTTCTGTAGTTTCCTTTGTACAGGTCTTTTGTTTCTTTGGTTAAGTTTATTCCCAGGTATTCATCTTTTGTATGGATATTATAAATGATATTGTTTTCTCTTTTTTTATTTTTTTTCTTGATGTTTTTATTTTGGAGCTCTTCAATAGCATATTAAAATTGATTTCTGCTTATTAATCTTGTATGCCATTACTTTAACAGATTCGTTAGTACTTTCCAACAATCTTTCTGTGGAGTCCTTGGGGCTCTCACTATGTAAAATCATACTATCTGCAAATAGTGACAGCTTGACCTATTTTTTGCCCAATTATATTCCTTTTATTTTAAAATATTTTTGCTGTCTGTCTGGCTAAGATGTTTATTGTAGTACAATGTTGAATAAGAATATTGATGAGGGACACTCTTATCTACTTCCTGTTTTCATTTTTTCTGAATGATCGTGATCAGGTTTTGAGGATTATGCTCATTTCATAGAATGCGTGTGGGAGTTTGCTGTCAGTTTCTATATTTTGGAATAGTCTGCACAGAATTAGTTATGGCTCTTCCCTGAATACTTGCTAGCATTCTCCTGTGAAGCCAACATACATACTTCTTTAGAACCTTTCTTGGTTGGAAGTCTCTTGGTGACCTCTAATTCTTCTTTTGCTCTACATGTATCTTTTTATTTCATTTGGATCTTTTGTGATGGCACCCTTTTCATCTCAAATTCTAGATATTTGCATCTTTCTTTTCCTTTGTTAAGTTTTCTATCAGTTTGTCGATTTTGTTAATCTTTTCATAACCAACTTTTTGTCTTGTTGATTTCCCCCCCATTTTTCAGTTCATTTATTTCTGCTTCAATTTTTATTAGTTCTTTCCCTTTATTGTTGAAGGACTTATGTGGTTTTCCTCTTTCTACTTGTTGGAAGTGTTTTATTAGTATTGGTTTTGGATTTCTCTCATATTTCGTGTGTGTATTGATTGCTATAAATTGACTTCAGATAACTGCATTGGTTGTATCCGAGTTTTTGGTATGATGTGTTATAGGTTTGCTTGTTTTAAGGAGTTTCTTAATTTCTCGTTTTCGTTTACTCTAGTGTCCAGTCATTTTGAAATGGTATGTTGTTCAGTCTCCATGTGTTTGTCTTTTTGTTCCTTTTCTTTCTGTTGTAGATTTCCAGTTTTATAACATTGTGATCTGAGAAAATGAATTGTTGAATTCAAAATTCCTTTATTTTTTCCTCCTCAGGAAATAACCTTTATTTCTCCCTTGTATTTGAGGGATATTTTTGTTCAGTATAATATTCTTGGCTGGCTTCCTTCCGCCCACCCCCCCTTCCACCCGTCACAATTGTATATATGTCATTCCATTGTCTTCTTGCCTGCAGGTCTTTTGCTGAGAAGTCTGAATTTATCCTTATCAACTTTCCTTTGTAGATGACTTTTCCTTTTTCTCTAGCTGCCCTCAGATTCTCTCCTTTTCTTTATGTCTTGATGTTTTCTCTTTGGTTGTCCATTCTTCTCAGCTTGTTGAATAGTGTGTTGAAATTTTCTTCCATGGTTTCTTGTACTATTCTCTGTAGATTTTTTTTTTGGTGGTGTTCTTTTCCCAGCATTTCTTTTCTTTTTTTCTTTTCTTAGATGGGTTCTTATGATAGTGTCCTACAGGATTTATTTGGATGCTTCCGGGATTTTTTGTTGATTGCTTCTCTTGTCTACTGTCGTGAGGGTAATTGTCTTCAAGCTCATTTATTTTATTTTCCTTTTCCATTTTATTCCTCTAGCCTTTTACTATGTTGCCTAATTCAGTTATCTCATTGCTTGTCTTCTAGAATCCTTTGCTTTAAGGATTTTAGTTTCTCAATTTCTTCTGTTTTTCTCATGAACATTCCCCAGATCTCATGACCTAAGCATCATTCTTCTGAATTCTGTTACTGGTGGTTCTCAATCACATCTTCAGACTATTCCATTGGTTTGAGTGCTACTTGGTTGTTCATGTTTGTTTTTCTTGAATTTGGAAGCTTTCTGTGCTTGACTGCTGTTTCTTCAGCATTGTGGTGTGTGAGCTGCTGGTCATACAGAGGTAGAGTTTGTCTAGTGACACAGGTGAGTTCTAATAGGAGCTGGAAAACATACAGTGGTGAAATGAAAAGAAGGGGCAAGGTGCCTAAGTGGGGATAGTGGCTGGGAAAAATAGAATAAAATAAAAGTAATGATAAGAATAAAGTAATGATAGTAATAAGTGACTGTGAATAAGCCAACAGACTTGCAAAAATAATGGGAAAATATTTTCAGAGGGGTAATCACAATAAGGAGCTCTGGTCATATAATGGTTATGTATTGAGTTGTAATCCGAAAGGTCAACATTTTAAAACCACCAGCTGCTCCGCCAAAAAAAGGAGACTTTCTATTCCCATAAACAGTTACAGTCTCAGAAACTCACCGGACAGTTTTACCCTGTCCTATAGGATCACTGTGAGTTGACACTTGCGGGCAGAGAGTTAATCTCAATTAATAGGTTTCATGGAAAGATATTTAATGAGAGAACAGCAAGAAAATAGAAAGATAATTGATAGAAGTACAAGGATCAAAAAAAAAGACTTGGGTATGGTTGTGGGTACCAGATTCTGCTATTGTGGCAATGTGAATGAATGTGAGCATATCTGTGCACTTAGGAGGTCCTGGAAAGCCCATGCTAGAGTGGGTATGCTGGGATACACAGACCTGTCTCTTCCTGGGAGGAATGTGGATTCTCAGGAGGGTGGAGTCACTCCAGAAGAGGAAGTAGGAGATCAAAAGAGAGAGAGAGAGAGTATTAAAATAGAACAAAAGTACAAAATCCAAAAATATATATAATAAAGCTACCTTGTGGGTGGGGATTCCTGCTCTTTTAGTAGTCTGTGTGTACATGTATGCGGTATCACGACGCTGGCACACGGGATGGAATGCCTTGTAGAACAAAGCAGGAAAAGAGGAGGAAGATGGGGAAATGGTACAAAGCGTACCTTGAGTACTGAGTATGTGTGTACCAAGCTGCCCAAGTGATCTGCTAGCTATCTGTGTCCCTAGAGGCCAGGGAGGTAGAGGGTTGGCTGGCTGACTGTCTTTTCTCAGGGGCCACGAAGAATCACGATGCTTGTAGAAGCAACTCATGTTGCTGCTCATTCGTAAAGGGGAGTCTGTCAGCAGGCCTTGCTGCTTTCCACTTTGAGAAACTTGGGTCAACTTGGCTTTTAAGTTGAATTTCTTGCTACCAGGAAGTGCAGAATCTCTCTCATAGTGGAAACTCTTTGGTAGTTGCTGAGCACATCTTCCCGGGCTTGTTATATGGTGGCCATCTTACCCCATTTTCTGTCTTTTTCTACTTGAGGTATTGTAGTAGTATAGATGTATTTTTTTCTCACAACAACAACCTTACATTATTTATTGTTAAACTTGATTAGGAAGCAAAAAAACAAGGAATAAACCAGATTATTTGCCGATTGAAGTTCAATTAATCAGATGGGGACAAAAATCTTAATTCATGATTTGAGCCTGGGAAAATGCGGCCATGCGTGCCATCCTTCAGGGGGCTCCTTACAGACCCAGCTTGGTTCTTCTCCAATGTCTTCTCTTGGAGTTGTACCTGATTTTATTACCAGTTTTCATTCGAATCCATTGGGGAATGGGCAGATTCTGCTTCTGTTTCTTGGCCAGGAATCTCTTGACCCTGAAAGTCTTATGAGATGACATGGTGAAGTCGGAGCACCACCACACTCGCGGTGGCAGAGAGACGGAGAGGTAGATGTATTTTTTAATATCATTTTATTAGGGGCTCTTACACCTCTTATAGCAATCCATATATCAATTGTATCAAGCACATTTGTACATATGTTGTCACCATTATTTTCAAAACATTTTCTAATTGAGGCCTTGGTATCAGCTCCTGTTTTATTTCCCTCCCTCACCCTCATGACTCCTTGTTAAATTATAAATTATTATTATTTTCATATTTTACACTGTCTGCAGTCTCCCTTTACTCTGTTGCTTGTCCCCTGCAGGTGGGGAGTGGCTTATATGTCGATCATTGTGACTGGTTTTCCTTTTCTCCCCTTCCTCTCCCATCTTCCCCTTCCCCTCATGGTATTGCTACTCCCATTACTGTTCCTGAGGGATTTATCTGTCCTGAATTCCGTGTACCAAGAGCTCTGATATGTACTAGGGTACATGTTCCTGTCAAGCCAGATTTGTAAGCTAGAACTGGGGTCAGGATAGTGGGGTGCCAAGGTCAATTAAAGAGCTAGAGTAGTGTGTATTTTGTTGGTGCTAAACTTCACCCTGACTGACTTGACCCTTCTGTGAGGAGATGTCCAATTGTTTACAAATGGGCCTTGGGTCTCCACTCCAAACCCACCCCCCCCAATTCATATCTATATGATGGTTTGTTTTGGGTCATCTGATACCTGATCCTGTTGACACCTTGTGATCACACAGGCTGTGTGCTTCTTTCATGTGGGTTTTATTGCTTCCCTGCTAGATGGCCGCTTGTTTAACTTCAAGCCTTTAAGACCCCAAACACTGTATCTTTTCATAGCTAGGCACCATCAGCTTTCTTCACCACATTTGCTAATGCACCCATTTGACTTTAGCTATCATGTCAGGAAGGTGAGCATCACAGAATGCCAGGTTATTAGAAGGAAGTGTTCTTGCGTTGCGGGAGGACTTGAATAGAGAACCAATATTCATCTGCAACCTTGATATTAAACATAAATATATGAACATAGACCCATATCCCTATCATTATATAAGTATATTTTTATATATGTGTGTATATTTACACCTCTATAAATGTCTTTTGCCTCCAACAAACGATCCTTGAACTAACTACAAGTTTTCTTTCTTGATGTGTTTTGTTTTGTTCTTTGTCAGTGATTTGTTGTTGTTTTGTTGTCTGGTTGTATACTGTTGCTTTGTTTTCCTCTGTCTTATTTTCGTGCATGTTATTGTCTCCACAGGTCTGTCTAAATAAGACAGGCTGGATGAACTATCTGGAGGAAAAACAATGGACCGACAGTTCCGGGGGGGCTTGGGATAGGGGAAGTGGGGGGGGGTAAGGAAGTGGTGTTAACAAACCCAGGGACAAGGGAACAACATGGGACCCAAAATGGTAGTGAGGAGGGAGTGGCAGGCCTGGTAGGGAATGATCAAGGGTAAGGTTACATAAAGAATAGGTATAGCTGTAACTCAGGTGGGGATGGAGCTTGGTAGTAGGGCAGGAGGAAAGTCAAGGGAGATGGAGGAAAGAGCTAGGAGTCAAAGGGCATTTATAGAGGTCTAGACAAAGACATGTGCATGCAAATATATATATATATATATATATATATATATATATATATATATATATATGGATGGATAAATAAATCTATGTGTCTATATTTATAGGTTTAGTTTTAAGGTGGCAGAAGGACCTTGGACCTCTACTCAAGCACTCCCTCAATGCATGAATACTTTCTTTTATTAAGTTGGCACTCTACGATGCTCACTCTCCCTACACAACTGCTGAAGCCAAAGTGGGTGAACAAGTAAATGTAGTGAAGAAAGCTGATGGTGCCCGGCTATCAAACGAGATAGTGTCTGGGGTCTTAAAGGCTTGAAGATAAACAAGCGGCCATTTAACTCAGAAGGCACAAAGCCCACATGGAAGAACACACCAGCCTGTGTGATCGCGTGGTCCTGAAGGGATCAGTTATCAGGTATCAAAGAACAAAAAAATCATATCATTGGGTGCACACCTCCATGATACGATCACCAATGACAAACGGGTGCATAAGCAAATGTGGCGAAGAAAGCTGATGGTACCTGGCCATCAAAAGAGATAGTGTCTGGGGTCTTAAAGGCTTGAAGGTGAACAAGCGGCCATCTAGCTCAGAAGCAATAAAGCCCACATGGAAGAAGCACACCAGCCTGTGCAATTACGAGGTGCCAAAGGCATCATACGAAATATATATATATATATACCATAGTGAATGAAGGGGGAAGTGCAGAGTGGAGACCCAAAGCCCATTTGTCAACCACTGGAGATCCCCTCATAGAGGGGTTTAGGAGAGGAGATGGGTCAGTCAGGGTGCGATGTAGTACCGATGAAGAACACAGCTTTCCCCCAGATCCTGGATACTTCCTTCCCCCAACTACCATGATCCGAATTCTACCTTGCAGGACTGGATAGGGCAGAGGTTGTATGTACACCGGTGCATATGGGAGCTGGAGACACAGGGAATCCAGGGTGGATGATACCTTCAGGACCAGGGGTCTGAGGGGTGATACTGGGAGAGTGAGGGTGAGTGTGTTGGAAAGGGGGAACCGATTACAAGGATCCACATGTGACCTCCTCCCTGGGAGATGGACGGCAGAGAAAGGGAGGAAGGGAGACTCCGGATAGGGAAAGATATGACAAAATAACAATCTATAAATTATCAAAGGCTCATGAGGGAGGGGGGCCGGGGAGGGAGGGGGAAAAAAAGAGGACCTGATGCAAAGGGCTTAAGTGGAGAGCAAATGCTTTGAAAATGATTAGGGCAAAGAATGTAGGGGTGTGCTTTATACAATTTATGTATGTATTTGTATGGATTGTGATAAGAGTTGTATGAGCCCCTAATAAAATGTAAAAAAAAAATGTCTTTTGCCTCCTTTCCTCCTCTATTTCCCTTTACTTTCCTCCTGCCCCACTATCATGTTTGACCTTCATTTGGCTCTCAGTAATTCCTCTTTCAGCTACATTGCACTTGATCTAACCCCACCAGGCATTCTACACACCTTCCTCTCCATCAATTTTAGATCTCTTGTTGTTCCCTGTCCGTGGGTCTGTTGGCTCCCCTCCCCCTTCCCTAGCTCTCCCTTTCTCTTATCCCCTGGAACCGTTGGTCCCATTTTCTTCTCAGGATTGTAGGATTTGAATTTTTCTAATATGGTTATAAAGTTCTTTCCTGTTGTTTTGTTTATATAGTGGATAACATTGATTGTTTTTCTAATATGTAACCATCATTGCACCCTTGTTATGAATTCATGTTGGTCATGATGATTTACTTTACTGAGATATTTATTGTTGGCTTTATTAGGTAGGGTTTTGTTGAGATATTTTTACATTTATGTTCATAAGGGATATTGCTGTATTATTTTCTTTCCTGGCTATGTTTCTGTCTGATTTGGGTATAATGATTTTACAAGTTTCATAAAATGAATTTGGGGACTTTCCATTTTTATTATGTCCTACAATGGTTTGAATAAAATTGGTGTCAACTCTTCTTTGAATGTATTGGGAGTTTTTAATTGCATGACTCGTTTCTCTTTTCAATATGTATGTTTACTTTTCCTGCTTCAGTGTGTTCGTGTATGATAGATGGTGGTGTTGTTGCTGTTATTGGAAGGTGCTGTGGAGTTATTCCAACTCAGTGTTCCTATGGACAATAGAGCAAAACCCTGCCCCATACTGTGCAGTCCTCACTATTGTTCTTATCTTTGAGCCCAGTGATGCAGCTACTGTGTCAATCCATCTTGTTGAAGGTTTTCCTCGGTTCTAAAACCCGGTACTTTTATCATGCGTGGGACACGTCTCCAAGGTCTGTCTCCCTGGACAACATGTCCAAAGTACATTAAACCAAGTCTTGTCATTTTCTGCTACAGAGCCTTCTGGATGCACTTTTTCTAAGACAATTTTTGTTTCCAGTTCCTCTTTTTAAGTAACTTATTTTTCCTCAATTGCTGTCAGGATTCCTGTCATTTGTAACTTTCATCATGATATGTCATGATTATTTTATTTCAGTCAGCCCTGCTTTTGGTTTGTTTAGCTTCATGAGTACATTTTTTACCATGTCATGATATATTAAGGAAGTTTCCTTCTCTCTGCTCTTTTGATTGTTTTGTTTGTTTCTTCCTGTTTTTTTGTCCAATCACACATAATGTACTTGATGTTGTCCCACAGAATTCTGTGATTTTCTCTAGATTTTCTTGTCTATTTTAAAAATTATTCCTTTACCAAATTAGGTTGAGAGATTTTCTTTAATCTCACTGATGAACTCTGTCTGATTCAATTCTAGTCCATTTGCTCTTTTTTAAAATTAAAAGATCATACTACTGGGGACTCAGTTAGTTTATTGTGCCAACCTGGCCGATAAGCACATGTGGGGTTAATTGAAGGGCAGAGGGATAAATGGCTCAGTGAGCCTCACCTTTCTAGTTCTCGGGTCTCTTGCTTTGTGGTCACACCAGGGTGCAACTGCTTTCGCAGTTCCCTGCTTCAGCTTGCAAGACAGACTTCCTGCAAGACATCCCCAGGGAGAAGCCACATGAACGTACCCCGATGCAGCCCTGGGTGCTGGAGCACCCACGTGGAGACCCCTGCCAGCGCTGAGATGCTTACATATTCATTGACTCAGCTTTCCTCTGCAGTCGACATCATTGTGTCTGTTTTGTGAGATGGAGCAGTACTTTGTGGACTGTTATTGGCCTAATGGGTTAATGTTGGACTTGTGGGCTTGGGCAGCACTGGGTTGGGATATTTTCTTGATGCGCACTTAACCTTTACATACAATTCTCTCTTATACACAAGTTGCTGTAGATTTATTTCTCCAAAGTACCTAGACTAATAAAGGGGCTCTTAGAGCTCTTATAACAATCAATACATCAATTGTATCAAGCATATTTGTACATATGTTGCCAAGATTATTTTCTAAACATTTACTTTCTATTTGAGCCCTTACTATTAGACCCCAGGGACTCTCAAGGGGCAGGATTGTACTAGGAGGCCAAGCGGTGCAGTCCGTATGCCCTTGTGATGATACTGGCCTTGCTGTGCCCCAAGGTCAGTTAGCCCCTAGGGCAAGGCAGGGCATGAAGTGAGACCAGTGTTAAGAGCTCCGCTGGTGTAGGCAGTCCCCAAAGGAGAGAGGGCCACCGTTGATCCCAAACCCTAGCGAGGTGATCTCCTGGCTGTCTTTTCAGGCAAGTGGGGGAGATATGTCAGTTACGTGGGCGCTGACAGAAAATGAACCAGCCATGTGATGGACATGGGGCTTAGAGGAGCCAGCAGAGAGCAGGCTGCCACGGTCAGGCCTTATCAGGGGTTTAGAGGCCAGGGTCAAAATATCAGTCCCTCTTTTTCCCCTCCCTCCCCACCCCACCTTGACCCCTTGATAAATTATAAATTATTATTATTTTCATATCTTAACCAACCACTCTCTCCCGTCACCCTTGGTTTCTGTTGATCGTCCCCCTGGGGTGGGGGTGTGGTTATGTGTCAATCATTGGAGTCACCTTTCTCCTGCCCTCCTGGTATCACTACTTCCATTGTTATTCCTTGATTCAGTGTGTGTCTGGAGCTCTTATCTGTATCTGTGTACATGTTCTGGTCTAGCCCGCAGTGAAAGGCAGGACTGGAGTCATGGTAGTGGGGCGTGAGGAACCTCAAGGAACCAGAGGAATATTGTATATTTCATTGGTGTTATACTGCATCCTAGTTGACTCATCCCTTGTGACCCTTTTGCAAGGAGATGTTCCATTATCTACTGATGGATTTGGGGGGTGTGTGTGGGGTGTGTGTGTGTGTGTGTTTTGGGTCTTCTGATGCCTGTTACCTGATCCCATCTCATGATCACACAGGCTGGTGTGCTTCTTCCATGTGGGTTTGTTTATCAGCTAGACAGCTGCTTGTTTAACCTCAAGCCTTTCAGATCCCAGATGCTATATCTTTTGATAGAAGAGGTACCATCAGCTTTCTTTTTTTTTTTTAATATTAGCATGGTGTGTTTTATTTTTGCAGTACTTTCACATATCCTGCTCCAATTAGTGATACTTATTTTCCCCAGAGATAAAGAAAACAAGGGAATGGGTTATTAAGCTAAACTGAAATAAGGTATGAATAGCAAACTAGTAAATGTACAAGTAATTTTCTCACATAACACTTGATCACTAGAGTATGAATAGCAGCTTCTCCAACTCTGACACCAAGCGATTACATTTAATGCGATGGAAAGTTAATGTCCAAGCCTGGGTGAGCAGCATCTGACACTTGTCAGAGCCAGTCTTAGTTTTCTGTTGTTGTTGTGGTCGGGTGCTGTCGAACCAGCTCCACCTCACAGTGACCCTCTAGACAAGAGAGCACACCCCATCCAGTCCTGAACCATCCCCAGTATCGCTCTATTTTTGCATCATTGTTGCAGGCAATCCATCAGCTTTCTTTACCACATTTGCTTGTGCACCCATTTTGTCTTCACCAATCATGCCAGGAGGGTGAGCATCACAACATGCCAGGTTCTTAGAACAAAGTATTCTTGTATTGAAGGCAGGCCCTGAGCAGAGACCTAAAGTCCATCTACTACATCAATGTCTTGCCATATATGATGTACATAGACCAATACCTCTATTTTTATGAATTAATGTATTTACATAGGTACACACTTATGCTTATACCTCTATCTATAGCTTTGCTTCCTAGATCTTTCCTGTTTCTTTTTACCTTTCTTCTACCTCACCATCACACTCACCCTTCTTCCACCTTAGTAGTTCTTCTCAGCTAAATTGCTGTTACCCCAACACCACCAGGATCTCTATGTCCTCCTCATTGTTGATTTTAATTCCTTAGTTATTCCCCTGTCTTTGGCATTGTTTGCTTACCACTCCCTTCCCCTGCCTCCTTCTACTCGCAAAGTCCTTTGCTCTTCTAATGCGTTATCTGTTTCTCTCATCTTAGTATTAATCTTCTGAATTTCTCTTTGCTGTGGTGTACGGTTTCTAGTTTCAATTGATGTGTTATTTTAGTGCTTTCCTGAATTACTCTAAAGTGTGTGTGTGTGTGTTCAGTTTTTCTTTAGCTTCGCAATCTTTCCTTTCTCCCGGTTCATTGATAGTATAAAAGTATAATTTTTAATAGTTTATGAGGTAATTTCAATGCCTTTTCTTCCTGAAAAAAGGTCTTCTAGCTCTTTATTGGTCATGTGCTTCAGCTGTTCTGTCTTGTTTCTTCATATAAACTTAAATTGCCTTTGCCACTGAGATGTTGTAGTATTAGTGTTTTTGTGTTTAATTGATCTTAGTATCTTGAGACTGCAGACACTCCACCTATCTACTGGTTGTTGTAAAGGATAATCTGAGAATGTGTGTGGTACTGTTTGTTGTTATTATAGCACAGTTAGCAATGGTTTGTTTGGTGGTCTCACTTACGTAAAGATGATCAGGTGGTACAGGAGTATGTAGTGTCTGTCACTGTATAGGTATGACTACAGGCATAGAGGTGGCTAGGCCTGCGATTGCTGTCCACTGTCAGGTAGAACAGGAAGGGACAAAAAAAATTGCCAACGAAGAAATAATTTTTGAAAAAGAAACCAGCAAGAGACAGCGGACAAACAAGAGCAAGTGAAAGGAATTTAATAACTAGAAGTGTGTGTGTGTGTGTGTGTGTGAGTGTGTGTGTCAAAAACCAAGGTAGAGAAAAATAAAAGAGAAGCTAATCAAAACATGAAAAAGGAAAGGAAGGGAACTGGAAAAGTAAATTAAAATGGAAAGAATAGAAGTAGAAGCAGAAATAAAGAAGAAAGCAGAGTGCAGAAGTGATTAAAATAAATAAAAGGAAGTGAAGGAAAAGGAAAAACAAAGAGAAAACTTGGGGTGAGGACCTTTTTGTATAGGTCACAGCCTCTAGGGGGTTGAATATTGATTCCAGATGGAGCTTGGCAGGCCTATCTGTTTTCTGTGGTCCACGCACCTGATCCAGTAGGGTGTTTTTACAGCTTAGGTGATAGCTGAGGGGAATCTTTCTGGTAGAGAAGCAGCTGGGTCAGAATGGCTAATCATGGGGGAACTTTCCACGTGTCCAAGAGCAGCGAGGGATCCAGCATTGTATTTTTTGCTAGTGCTATGAGGAGAATCTCAAGCATTTCTGGGCATGGGGGTGATAATCCATCTCTAGGCATGGGGATGTTAAACCATGAGGGCATAGCTTTGTCTTCAAGCTGGTCTCCACTGACAACATGTCCAAAGTCTAACCATCCTTACTTCTAATGGGAATTCTGGCCATACTTCCAAGACAGATTTTGTTTGTTCTTTTGGCAGTCCATGGTACTGTCAATATTCTTTGCCAGTACCATGGTTCAAATTCATACAGTTTACCTGGGTCTTCTTCACTCAATGGCAAGCTTTTCACATGCAGATGAGGCAAATGAAAATACCATGGTTTGGATCAGGTGTACTTCCTGCTTAAAGTAACATCCTAACTTTTCAACATTCTAAAGAGCTCTTATGCAGCAGATCTACCCAGTGCAATGTATCTTTTCATCTCTTGACTGCTGCTTCCAGGAGCATTGCTTGTGGATCCAGACAAGACAAAATCCTTGACAACTTCAAGTTTTTCTCGATTTATCATCATGTTACCTATTGGTTCAGTTGTGAGGATTTTGGTTTTCTTTGTGTTGAGTTGTATCCCACATTGAAGGCTGATTAAGAGTAAGTTTCAGAGTCTCTTCTGACATGCACTTGTATCTTTTCTTTATTTCCATTTTTTAAAATGACACTGTGCTTTATTCAGAGATGTTCTCAAAATTTGGTGGGTTATTATCAAGGTTGTATATTGACTCTCGTGTACTTGTTTGCATTTTCTTGAACTTCAACTTGAGCTCACATATGAACAATTGCTGATCTGTTCCACAATCAGCCCCTGGACTGGTTTCAGTTGCTGATATTGAGCTTCTTTTATTGTCTCTTCCCACAGGTGTAGTCAATTTGATTTCCGTGCATTCCATCTGGAGAAGTCCACATTTATGGTCACCTTTTTTGTTGTTGATCAAATGTTTGAAGAAATCATTAATCATGCAAAATTCTAACATCCAATCAAGATAAATTGGTAATTATTGGTGATTGGAGTGCAAATGTTGGAACCAAAGAGGAAAGAACAGAAGTTGGAAAATATAGTATATGCTATCAGCAATTTATTGGTCTTGCAAACTCTGTCATGCGATCTCCAGCTTGGTTTCTATCACCAAGACCATATTTTTCAACTACTGATCCTTCCTCTTTGTTTTCAACTTTTGCATTCCAATAGCATTTTGATAGCAAGTCTGACAAATTTGGGACTGAATATGGTGGTAGAATTATTCAATTTCTGCATCACCAGCTTTGGGTGGTTGGTGCATAAATTTGAACAATAGTTGTATTGATTGGTTCTCCTTGAAGGGGCATAGATAGCATCCTATCAAAGATAGCATTGTACATTAAAATAGATCTTAAAATGTCCTTTTGATGATGAATGCAATGTTGTTTCTCTTGATTGTGTCATTTCCAGCAGAGTAAACCATAAGATTTTCTGTTTCAAAATGGTCAATATCAGTCCATTTCAGCTAACTAATGCTTACAATATCAATCTTTATGTATTCCATTTCATTTTTAATGACTTCCAATGTCCCTAGATTCATATTTCATACATCCCAAGTTTCAATTATTAATGACGATTTGAACTGTTTCTCCTCATTTTGAGTTGTGCCACATCAGCAAATGAAGGTCCTGATGGCTATACTCGATGTGCATCATGATGGTCGACTTGCCTATGAAAAGTCAGCTCTTCCTCTTCCTCAGCCGTATTTTGAGTACTTTCCAAGTTGAAGAGCTCATCTTCTGGCACACGTTCTGACAATGTTCTTCTGTTGTTCATGGGGGGGTCTAGTAACTGACAGTGTTGCTGCTATCCATAGGGTTTTCAATGGCTCATTCTTCCCATGCAGGCAGCCAATTCCTTCTTCATTGTCTGTTCTTTGTCTGGAAGCTCTTTGGGTGACCCTGCTGGTATATGAAATGCCAATCACATAGCTCCCAGTATCTCACAAAACAAAAGTCACCACAGTACCACAAAATGCCAGACAAGTGATGGACCTCTATTCTTAGTGAGGCGTGGCCTGGTGGGAGGAATGGGCCCTTAGGTGGTTCTCATCCACTTACTGGAACAAATACTGTTAGTTCTTATTTCATAAATGTGAAATGCATAAAAGAGACCCCCCCCCAAAATATCCTCCAATTCAGATTTTCTGCCTTTTAAAAGAGGATAACCCACTCTGATTCAAAGTCATTGAGGTGTTTTGTTTTCCCCTCCCTCTGAGGCTACAGAGACTAGACTAATCACAGCTGAGGTGGAGCGACTGAAATGACTTAAAGCACCAGCTAGACTGGCTGTCAGAAGCAGCTACAGTCAATAGCTACAGACTGACAGAGCTGCTCAGCCAAGAGCTGAGGGTTCTCAACTCCCACTTCTACTGATGGGCACAGCCAGTGGCCTCTGGGAGTTGACTGGAACCCAGCAGCCAGTTGTGTGGAGCAAGCTAATTCATCTCAGCCTGGCCCAGGTCATCAAGTCACTGAAGGAGTATCGGGAAAGAGGGAAGAAATTTGGGGTCCCACATTTGGCCACAGACAAAAGTTGTTCTGTGTTTAGACAGTAGTTCTGGGCCTGAGTTTGGGGCAGGTGTGATGAAGGAAAGTCGGCTCCCTCCCTGCATCTGGGAACAGATGGTGGGGCTGCCCTGGAAACAGCAGGTCAGTCAGCTGGAGCAAAAAAGGCTTGGCCTCTAAAGCCCTGGCAGGGCAGACTGAAGCTACCTGGACTGTTTTTTCTTAACCCAATAGCTCCTGCTACCCTCACCACCCCCAACTAGGTAAAAGGGAAGAAAGATGCATTTTCTTTACAGAGGCAACTTTCTAGAAAGGAGACCAGCCCACCAGCTGTGAAAGGTCCCCTTAAACCATTTTACTTTGAGCAGGAGGAAGAAATGTTGAGATTCCCAGAGCCACGTGGAATTGTGGATCCTCTAGTTTAGGTTCCAGTGATGCCAGATCGATTTTTCTAGAGAAAGTCAAAATTCCTGTTTTCTTAAAAACCTCCTGATTTTTTCAAAGGCGATTCAATAACATTGGATAGAAGCCAAGTAGGCCAAAGAGCCCTGGTGGCACAGTGGGTTATGTGTTGGGCAGCTAACTAGAAGGTCAGTAGTTTGAAACCACCAGTCACACTGGGGGAGCGGGGGTTGGGGGATAGGGTGGGGGGCTGTGCAGAGATGAGACCTTCTAGTCCATATAGAATTTCAGCCTCGGAAACCCACAGGGGCAGTTCCGCTCGGTCTTACAGGGTCACTGTGAGTTGGAATCTTCTAGATGGCAGTGAATAAGCAGGCCAACCAGAGTCCACACAGGTCCTCATTTGGCCATGGGAGTCCCCAGTCTGTGACCCTCACAGAATCGAACTTTGTGTATCGATGTTAAAAGTGAGATCCAGAGAGGGGAGTGCCTGTCCCCTTGAGGAGCACCGAGTTGACTTTCCAGTCTCCAATCTGGATTTCTACCCCTGAGCTCCAAATATACATTAATCACATTCATTTTTACCAGTTAGTACAGGAATCACCAAAGACAGCAATCAAAGGAAATCATAAAAAGTTTAACTTCCTGTATTTTTTCCATAAAACAACCCAGCAAACTGAATGGCCAGATCTAACCTCTGGCTAGCCAAAAAAGTACTACCATGAGCAGACGTCAAACAAGCATCCACTCTCCATCTTTGTGATTTGTTTCTCTAGTACACCACTCCAGGTAGCATAATGTGTTAGTCCAGGTAGACCAGAGAAACAAATTCACAGACACTCATGTGTATAAGAAAGAGCTTTGTATAAAAGAGCAATTGTATATTGAGAAAGATCCCAGCCCAGTCCAGATCAAGTCCGTAAGTCCAATATTATCCCCTATGTCCAATACTGGTCAATAAATTCCTCTTTAGACTCATGTAGCCATGCAATAATGCCAAATGCAAGAATATCACAGACCAGTGGGTGGAAAGTCATGTAGATCCAGTAGCGGTGAAGGATCTTGGTGCTGGCAGGGGTCACTATGTGGCTCCTCCAGCTCCAGGGCTCTGGCTCTCTCAGTGTGTCTCCATGTGGTTTGTCAACAGGATTGTGTAGAAAAGAGACAGTGTGTTCCACCACAAGATAGCAATACAGGAATACCCAAAATCCTCTGGAGAAAGCCAGGCCCCACAGAGGCCTCATTCGCTGTGACCCTATTGACAGGCTAGACTTTACCCTTTCTCAAGTTATTAGATTATGTAACTGCCTACAGTGGGTTTTCCAACAATTCCTGGAGCCTTGTTTTTGATTAATGCTTTCAGTGCAACTTGGACTTCTTCTTTCAGTACCTTTGGTTCTTATATGATACCTCTTAACATGATGCAATATTGACTAGTTCTTTTTAGTATAGCGACTCCATATATTCCTTTAATCTTTAAAATTTTTTCAGTTTTATTGACATATAATTCAGATGTCATATAATACAATAGTTTAAACTTGTTAAAAAGAGGTGTGTAAGGATCTGATCACTGAAGACAAATGGCTATCAAAAGATATAGGGTCTTAGAGACTTCAAAGTAAATAAGCAGCTGTCTAGCTCAGAAACAAGAAAACCCACATGGAAGAAGCACACCAGCCTGTGTGATCATGAGGTGCCAAAGGGATCAGTTATCAGGCATCAAAGAACAAAAAATGTCATATAATTGTGTGCTCACCTTCCCGATATGATTGCTGAAGACAAATGGGCGCATAAACAAATGTGGTGAAACAAATCCTGGCTGTCAAAAGTGATAGCATCTGGGCTCTTAAAGACTTGAAGGTAAACAAGCAGCCATCTAGCTCAGAAGCAACAAAGGCAACATGGAAGAAGCACACCAGCCTGTGTGATCATGATGTTTCAAAGGGATCAGGTATCAGGCATCAAAGAACAAAAAATTTATATCATTGTGAATGAGGGCAGTGAAGATTGGGAACCCAAGAACCATGTGTAGGCAAGTGGTCATCCCCTTTCAGACGGGTTGTCGGGAGATGATCCAGTCGGTGCAGTGTAGCAATGATGAAACATACAACTTTCCTCTAATTCCTAAATGCTTCCTCTCCCAACCCCCTCCTGTATCATGATCCCAATTCTGCCGCACAAATCTGGCTAGACCAGAGGATGTACACTGGTACAGATAGGAACTTGAAACACAGGGAATCCAGGTCAGACGCTCTCTTTAGGACCAGTGCTAAGAATGGCTATACCGTGAGGGTGGAGGGAAAGTGGGGTATTAAGGGGGGACCGATTACAAGGACCTACATAACCTCCACCCTGGGGGAAGGACAACAGAAAAGTGGGTGAAGGGAGATGTCGGACAGTGTAAGATATGACAAAATAATAATTTATAAATTATCAAGGGTTCATGAGGGAGGGGGTGGCGGGGAGGGTTGGAGAAAATGAGGAGTTGATACCAAGGGCTCAAGTAGAAAGCAAAGGTTTTGAGAATAATGATGGCAACAAATGTAGAAATGTGCTCGACACAATGTATGTATGGGTTGTGATAAGAGATGTGCAAGCTCCTGATAAAATGATACAAACAAATACATAAATAAATAGAAAATAACTAGAGCAAAGCTGTATGTTTCATTGTTGCTCCACTGCACCCTGAACACCTCTTCTCTTCCCACAACCGTTCTGTAAGGGGATGTCCACTTTCCTTCAGATGGGTTTTGGCCTCGTCCCTACTCCATACCCTTCCTCATTCACAATGATGTGATTTTTTTTGTTCTTTAATGCCTGATCCCTTCAACACCTCGTGATCACACATGCTGGTGTGCTTCTTCCACGTGGGCTTTGCTGTTTCTGAGCTAGATCGCGGATTGTTTATTTTCAGGCTTTTAAGGTGAGCATCACGGCATGCCAGTTCAATAGAACAAAGTGTTCTTGCAATTGAGGGAGAAAAGAAGTGGAGGTCCAATGTCCATCTGCTACCTTAATTCTAAACCTATCAATATTAACAAGGGTTTAGGAGGGAGGGGGTAGGGAGGGAGATAGAAAAACGAGGAGCTGATACCAAGGGCTCAATTAGAAAGGAAATGTGTTGAGAATGATGAGGTCAACAAATGCACAAATGTCCTAAACACAATGGAATGATGTATTGATTGTGATAAGGGTTGTACAAGCCCCCAATAAAATGATTTAAAAAAGGGGGGGGGACTGCTTACAAGGATTTACATATAACCCCCTCCATGGAGTTGCACAACAGAAAAGTGGATGAAGGGAGATGTGGGCACTGTAAGACATGACAAAATAATTGATAAATGATCAAGGTTCCATGAAGCAGGGGAAAAAGTGAGGAGCTGATATAAAGGGAGTAAGGAGAAAGCAAATGTTTTGAGAATGATGGCAAAAATGTACAAATGAGCTTGACACAATGTATGTACATATGGATAGTTATATGAGCCCTCAATAGAATGATTTTTATTTTTAAAAAAGGGAAAAGAGGAAGTTTCGGGGGGTGTGGGCGGTACATCTATTCCAAGCTATGCTGCTCCCTAAACTAGGTGCTCAGATTAGTATTGGAAAATTCGTCTCTCCTCATGGATAAAGTCAAATGGAACCCCAAGGACTCTTTCCGGAGGGCCGCGTTCCACCGGAAGAAGGCACCGGTCACCGCCTCCCCACTTCCGGTCATATTTCTGTAACGCGTATGGAATTGTCCCTTTGCAACCACCGTAGCCACGCAACCTGCGTCCTTGCCTTCCCATTGGTTGGGGATTTTTACCGCCAAAGCGCAGGCGATTTCCTAGACCTGCGCTAATAAGCGCGGCGCGAACTAGGCTGCAGGGAGCCCGCAGACTCTTCGGTCAAGTGGGCGGCCGACAAGGAGGTCCCGGTACCAGGTCTACCCGCCATGTTCTGTGAAAAGGCGACGGAGGTGGTCCGCGAACTGCACCACACGCCAGAAGGGCAGCTGCCCGCCTTTAATATGACGGGCTGGACGGCAGAGGGCGGGATGGAGGTCCGGGGAGCTTGGCTGAAAGGGGCTGGAGGGTGAGCGGGATCTCCCCTGGGCTGCTCTTTTCGCGGTTTGCTTCAGATTCCCCTGAGGGTGTGAGACAAGTTCCGGAAGGGAAAGTAACAGCATAACAAAAGGTTACTGTGGGAGAAAGAAGGAAGTTACTGTACAACTCAGCAATTGCGCTTCCTCAAAGTCTACTTCCTTCCGTTTTGCTTCATTTTTAGCTTTGTTGCTTTTCCTTTGCTTAGCCAAGTAAAAGGTTGCCTAATACGAACTAAAGTAAATTCGAATCCACCTCCATTCTGCCGAAGAAAGCTGGAAGCTTTCTGTTCTTTTAAAGATTGACAGCCTCAGAAACCCACAGAACCAGTCGTTTTTATTGGATCTAGCGTTTTATGCGCATTAGTGTGCGCGCACGCACTCAGTGAGCAAAATGTGATGATGAAGTAGGCCTCTGGTGCCAGACTGAGATTCATACTCTGTTCGATCACTGTGGACTCAGGCTTTCTGTGCGTCCAGTGTTCTCACCAACAAAAATGGGCATGATGATGGTACAGAGCTCTTGGTGTAGTGAGGAACTGTACCTGACACACTCAGGGCTGAGTCCCTGTATGCTGTTTCTACAAGAAATAATAATAGTGCTAACAGTCGTATTGTTACTATTATGATTATTTGTACACTACAATAACATGGAAGTAGGAATGATGTTCAGCACTTAGCTTGCAATTGTCTCTCCTCATAATTGTGTGAGATCTGAGCTGTCTCCCCCCACCTCAAACATGTGAATGGAGAATTGAAGTTAGGAGATTTGTCAGTGGTGATATAGCCAGTAAAGAGCAGAGCTAGAGCTTGAACCCTGGAAGTCTAAGTACGTTTAAGCATCGTAGTAAACAATCATAGGGCAGCAACTAGATAGATGTCAGTGAGGACCAAGAAACACAAGTGAATAGAATGCAATGTGGTAAGTGAAACTGGTGTTGCGTAGATGGGAGCATAAAGAGAAATGCTACTGGGGGGTTGGGAGTGGGTGTTCGAGCCTTCTATGAAGTATTAGCCCTCACACAGGCAGGTGATAAACAATGGCTTAAGACTCATGATCACAACTGGAAAGGTTATGTATGGAGATGTCAATGGTGGGTTCTAGGATTAGAAAAACTTCGGCATTATTCCACAGGCATTTGGAATCAGGTAGAGGTTTTCAGGTAGGGGTGTGGCGGGATGTTTTTATATTTTGGAGTACTTATTGGCAGTAAAATGAGGCCTGGAGTTATGCATTGGGCTGCTAGCCTAATGGTCAGCAATTCAAACACACCAGCCATTCTAAGGGAGAAAGATAGCCGCTTCTGTAAAGATTTACAGCTGTGTAAACCATAGGGAGCAATTTTCTCCGTCCTATAGGGTCATTTAATCAAAATGTACTTAATGGAAGTGGTTTTGGTTATTGGCTATATGGAAAATGCATCAGAAGAGAAGAACTAATGGAGGCAGAGAGATGAGCTAGTGGTGAGAAATGTGGATGATTGAAACTCAATTCTACAGATATTGATAAATGAGTTTTTTAAGTGATTGAAGACTAGCAGGACTTGTAACTTTTAGAATTGTGGAGATGAAATGGGTAATAAATGACATCAAGAGTAAACAAGGCTATTCATCATCATCAAATATTTTCAACATATAATTGGCTACAGGGTTGGTTGAACCCAAGACTGTATTTTGGCTGAAAGAATATGTGATGTCACTTCTTTTCAAATGGTCAACTATCTTATTAACATTTATGAATTTTAGAATTAAAACATTTTATTTGTCTAAGTGAAAAATTTCTATCTTAAGGTAGATGGTAGGAAAAATTCCTTTGGCCTTTCTTTTCTTGCAGTACAAACCAAAACTGTGTCTTTGGGGGAAAAAATTGGGAGAAACATTTTAAAACTTGTATTTGTTGTTTTTGCAGTGAAAAGGTGTACTTTCATGCTCGATTAAGCCTTTATTTTTGATGTAGGTACATAAATAGCCAGAATTTATGCAATGGCTATGGATTTTAAATAAATTATATATATAAATTGAGGATAAATGTAGTACAGATAGACTTAGGGGATTAATTGAATGCATTGGGGAATCCATGGATATATATCAAAAGCAGTTTATATATTCCAGGAGGATGGACTCAGACAAATTCTGGAGGAGAGGAAGGCTTTATATGAACAAAACCAATCCGATGTATAAGTTTTCATAAGATTTTTTTTAAGTTATCAGAGTTAAGAATTAATTAGAAATAATATTAGCTAGTTGATTTTGCATCATATTTGGGTTTTTTTTTAATCTCTGTGCACCTGATTATATTCTAACTATATAATTTAGCCCAGCTCTAAAGGACTTAATATTGCTTATTGTTATATCTGCATTTTGGGTGCTTTAATGCATATTTGTTGGTTGATTGATATGACGGAATTAGGATAGACCCAAATTGAGATACAAGTGAATAAAAGCACTAACAAAGTGGAATACATACATTTTACTTTTTAAAAAAAATTAAAGAGAATAGACAATATATAGTAGGCAGTATAGACAATAGACAACATGATAGCTACATGTTGGGCTGCTGACTGCAAGATCAGCTGTTTGGAACCATCAGCTACTCTGAGGAGGAAAGATGAAGCTTTCTACTCCTATAAAGTGACAGTCTTAAAAATCCAGAGGGGCAGTTCTACACTGTCCTATGGGCAGAACTGCTTTGGGTGGAAATCAACTCACTGGCAGAGTTTGGTTTGAGTATCGGCGCAGTAGAGATTATTCATAGTTGGAGTGGAGTTTATACAGAACTAGTGCTGCAGAAAGCTCAAAAGGTTTCTAGATTTACAGATAGTAAAAGTTAAGCCTGGGATTTGGCACAGTGAAGAATTTGAGCTGTAAGACAAAGTAATAGTGCCCTGTGATTTGGTCAAAAAACAAACCAAGCTCACTGCCATTGAGTCAATGCCGACTCATAGTGACTCTATGGGACAGGATAGACTGCCTGTGTGGGTTTCTGAGCCTTTTTTAAAACAGTTTTATTGGTACTTAATCCACATATATCACACAATTCAATAGTTCAGTCATATCAAGAAGACTTACATAATCATTAACACAATCAATTCTTTAGAGATAAAATTACAAATAATGAATAAGAAAGAAAAGACCACCTTGTCTTAGAACAAGCAAGAAATGCTCTCACCTAAACAGCAGTTGTCAACCTGTTGGTTACGACCCGTTGGGGGTCAAACAACCCTTTCACAGGAGTCACCTAAGACCTGAAAACACATTTCCAATGGTCTTAGGAACCAAGACACTGTTCCTCTAGCTGTCTCTAGGCAGGGCTGCCCATATGCAGATATGCCCACATACGAGTAACTGGCGTGAAAACTGTTAACCCATGCTACACTATGCTTTACAACAAAATTAATTTCATTTGTAGTTAGAAATTAGTCTTTCACAATAGAAAATGTTTTTGTGATTAATCACTATGCTTTAATTATGTTCAAATTGTAACAATGAAAATACTTCCTGCTTATCAGGTTTTACATGACGATTCATAACAGTAGCAAAATTACAGTTATGAAGTAGCAACAAAAATAATTTTATGGTTGGGGGGGTCACCACAATATGAGGGACGGTAGTAAATGTATATTAGGAAGGTTGAAAACCACTGACCAAGAACAAGTTCAGGTTAGAAGGGAGGTCATCTGACCATGTATCCAGTTCATTCCAGCATAATCACACTTACAATGATCTCTATCTGATAGAAAAGCTGTTCGAGACACTTTCCTGTGACTAGAGGGGATCTGCTGGTGGCTTAATCTGACTAGATACTCTGCAGATGGGTTTGGGGCCCCCCTATCTTCTATAGCATTCTATAAATTGGGTCTTCGAAATTTGGGCTCTGATACTTTTCCCTTTGTCATTTTTGAATTTTGTTTTGCGTGCCTTTGGGTCACGCAAGCTGGTGTGCTTCTTCTTTGTGGACATAGTTCACTCCTCGTTTAGATGACTACTTGTTTGAATTTAAGACTCCACACACTATTCCGATTGATAGTGAGCACCATTTGTTTTCTTCACCACACTTAGCTGTAGCACCCTTATCTTCAGTGATCATTACATGAGGTGGGCAAGGCCATGTTATCCAAACTAACTGTCTTTGGATTGGGACTAAAGTTAAATTGGGGCCAGAATCCATCTGCTTGTCCCTGGGATATGCATAGCTCGGGTTTACTTTGACAGCCATACTATGACAAATTAATACCCTGTAAGACCAACTACCCCACCAACAGCAACAAAACAACTAGCAGACAACTAAAGACAAACACAAACAAAACAAGCAAATGAAAGGCAGGGAAAAAAAACCATAGAAACAGAAAAGTAACACATTGTCAATCATTCCCCCTGGAGTATAAGATGATTGCACTGGCAACACCATCAAGTTTTCCGATGACACATCATTCTGCTGTAGGTTTGAGGAGTCTGCAAGTACAGTTCTAACTTGAGCCGAAACCCATGAGTTGTTGCTCCACACAGTTAGATCTCATATTCAGTTGAATTCTGTTTACCCTAAGCAGGGGGGATCGATGCCAGGGGAAACATCCTGGATCAATTCTTCCAAGTTTAAATCCCTGCCCAACAGATCAAAGCCAGTCATATCACTGAGAGGGGAGCATCAAGGTACTAAATATATGGTGATTCTGAGTCCCTTTTGATGGACTCCAACCAAATGGGGTTCCCCCCAAGGTCCAATGACCATCACTTCCACAGGTCCAGGGCAGCCACTCTGCTTCCTCTTCTATCTAAGCACCCCAGTCCTCAGTCCAAGGGTACAGGCACCTTTGAGGCCAGGCTCAGTTCATTCTGCTGGGCCTCTGTGTTAAGCGCTTGTGTAGCCCGAGTGATGCCATGCTGACCACAAGGTTTACCGTACCACAAGGTCAGCATCCAGTGACACCTTGGTGTTTAGTCCATGGCATGTTTTATTGAGCTTTGGCTAGAGACATATTTGTAGTGTTTACCCAGGAACATAAAATCTGGACCATTGTCCCTATAGGTTCCCTACAATCATTGTTTAGCACCCCTTCCCAATGTGAGGATATTTCTCCCCAATCACCTACCATGCTCGCCAACAGAACTATCAGTGATGTTCCTCTCCCCTGGCCTAAACTTGATTTCCTGGCAAGGTTCTTTCATTTCTGTGGGGATTTGCCCCAGCCTTGTCTTGGTGTAGACCCTCAGGTGGATGGTCTTATCCCATATCCCACCTCTTTGTGGAGTGACCCACTTTGGAGGATATTTTTGGTTTAAGGATTATTTTAGGACTTGGGTTTTTCCAGTTTACGTGGCTCTAGAAAGTCTAGAGTTCTTGGTAATTTGAAATTCAATTTTGAATTTTTCCCTTTTGATCAGCATTCGTTTATAGATTCTTTAATCAAAAAGTTCACACTATCAATAGAATTGCCATGTGCCCCAGGGGCTGATTGATAATGTTCTCTAATATAAAATTACAATGATGTCTCTTTAAGATTAACCAGAGATGTACGTAAACCATAGATAACATGAATGGGATTTAGACTTGCATTTAATTCTAGCCCAATATGAGAATTAGTTCTTGTGGCTTGGCCCTTTTTGATGCTCACTGAAGATATGGATGCTATAGCAAAGTGTAGTAAAGAAATTTAGATGGTATGATTTTTAGAAAGAATGGCGCATGGGGGTCTTATTTTTAAGCAAGCAGCCTTCTGAGTGAAATGTCACCTAAGTCCACATGGAAGAAGCACATCAGCCTTTGTGACCAGAGGAGTGTGAATAATTAAAACTCAAATATGAAGGAGGGAATAGTATTAGAGCTTAAATTGTGAACACCTGATTTGCAGAAGGATATGGATGACAGTGGAAATCCAAAATCATTTGCAAGTTCCACACAAGTGGTTTAAGATTCCGGTGAATCCTCTCTGACTCAGTTGAAGGATGTCAGTAGTCTTGCTATCAGACAGAGAGTGTTATAGAGATGATTACAATAAAGCATGATATCATTTGACCCCTGTTTTGACCCATTTTACTTCAGTAAAAACAAAGTGCAGGGAAAATATGTATGGATAAAGCTCTGTGAGTCCTCTCTGAGCATAGACAAGTGTTGTGGTTAGCCTTGCTGTTATGCAGAGTGCATTGGAAAGTGGATTATTGCAGATGCAATTCCTTTAAAATTTAGCACCATATCCATTGATCTCCTTTTTGACCCATTTTAAATTGATTTTAGTTTTTTATATTTTCTATCTTTTCAGTTGGGATACTTTTGTTTTACTTTGTTATTTATAGTAGGTTTTTTGCTGTTTTTAAATGTTTTAGTGTATATGAAATCTAGGGTAGGTATATCTATTGAGACAATATCTTGATTAATGGTTCCTGAGTTGTGGCCGGGGCGGTTTGAAGGAAGTGAGTACAATAATAACAGTGAGTACAAGACGGAAGAAAATGTTCTAAATTCGATTGTGGTAATGATTGTACAACTCTTCTTAATATGATTGAACCATTTAATTATATAATTTGCGAATGACTTTTTAACAGTTTATTGGTATATAATTCACATATCGTTGTAGAATCATCACCATAATCAGGTTTAGATATTTTCTTCATTCTTGGACTCATTGTTATTAGCTCCCCATTTCCTCCCCACCTCCCCTGCCCTGCCCCAAGGAACCATGAATCCAGTTACTGCCTCTGATTCACCTATTTTGGATTTTATATACAGAAAAACAGTGAAAACAATAAAAACAACACTAAGAAGACTATGAAAGTAAAACAAAAACCTCAGTCAAAAGAAAGCTACAAGTATCTTAAGAACTAGAACACATTTAGATGGCTCATAAGGGAGAGCAAATGGTGGGGTGCTGAGTTTGAACCTAACCGCATCCGCAGGAATCCACTGCGCTCTGCATGCTAGCGAGGCCCTCCACCCCTCGTCCATGGTCACAGTGAGGCTCCAAGGGTTTGCTTCATGAGTATTTTCCCTTCACTTTTTTTTTTAATTGAAACAGCTTTAAAATGGGTCCAAAGGAAAATCAAATAAGATATACTGCATTTTGATCTATGTCTGACATATTGATTTACAGTGTCTGATAATAGAGCTCTTCACATCCCTCAGCTATAACGAGAGGGAATTCACAAGAGGCTTGATCTCTTTGTGGACCCTCTAAATGGATTTTGGGCTTCCACTGACAACCATAGCCTTCTACAAACCAATTGTTCACAATTTAAGCTTTGATATCATTCCAGCCTTTAGATTTGGATTATGTTCACACAGGCTGATGTGCTCCTTCCATGTGACACCCCACTTAGATGGCTGCTTGTTTGAAAACAAACCTTTAAAATCCCCAACACTATTTTTTCTAATAGCTGGGCACCATCTAGGTTCTTCACCACATTTTGCTGTAGACTCATATCTTCAGTGATTTCTTCATGAGGGCAACCACCAAGCAGGACCATGTCATAAGAACTAGCTGTTCTTAGATTGGGACTAGAATTAAGTACAAGCCTAAAATCCACTCATGGTTTATAAATGACTCTGGTTCACCTAAGAGAGACATCATTGTCATTTTATGTTACAGAACATTATCAATTATCATCCCCTTGCTGACTCATGACAACTTTATAGGGCAGGGTAGAACTGTCCTGTGTGTCTCCCAGCCTGCACATCATCACAGGAGTAAAAAGCCTCATCCTTCCCCCACAGACTTGGCTGGTGACTTTAAACTGCTGATGTTTCACTTAGGAGTCTAATGTGTAGCCGGTACACTTTGATGGTGTCATTAGTTTAGCCAATGTTACAGAATTTAGAACATTGTCGAGAAAGGGAAATTATACAAGTATGGGCCAGCTGTGAACTGCAATACATGAATTGTTGACTTGTGTAAATTAAACCTTTAAGTGACTGAGCACTATTTACAGAAACAACAGGAGTTGGTGATAGGGCAAACGTTCCAATAATATTTACAACAGCAGAGCCACACTGCCATAAAAAGCAAAGAAGCATTAAAACAGACTGGTAGTTCTGGGCCACTGTTCTTGGTGGCAAGAGATTGAAACCAAGTCCCGTGCTGTGGTTGACTTCTTTCACTAGTTTAATGACATCGAGTCCCATCCATATTGTAGATTGTGCCAATTCTTCATTTCTCTGATTGGCTGAGTAACATCAGCAGCAGCAGTAGTGTGTACACATATATATCACATTTTCCTATTCATGGGCATTAGGTGGTTCTTATCTTCACCCATTGCAAATAGTATAGCAAGGAATGTTGGTGTACAAGTCTGTTTGCATGTCTTTTCAAATCTGGGTGTAGTAGATCAGATTTTTGTTGAGCTGCGACACTACTACCTACATTAGCGATACCATTTTACATTCCTACCAGCAATGGATACAGGAAATTTTTTTTTTTTTGGTAGTGAGTTTGGTTAGGTTTATTTATTTTATTAAATCATTTTATTGGGGGCTTGTATAACTAACTCTTTGCACAATCCATAAATCCATCTATTATGTCAAGCACATTTGTTGCCATCATCATTCTCAAAACATTTTCTTTCTTCTTGAGTCTTTGGTATCCGCTCATTTTTTACCCTTCTTCTCCCTCCCTCCCTACCTCACAAAACTTTGTTAATTTATAAAATTTTTTTCATGTCTTACACTGTCCAATATCTCCCTTCCCCCACTTTTCTGTTTTCCACCCCCAGGGAGGGGGTTATATGTGGATCATTGGTTCCTCTTTTCTCCCCCACCTTCCCCTTACCCTCCTGGTATTGCTGCACTCATTGATCCTGAAGGGTTTATCTGCCCTGGATTCCCTGTGTTTCCGGCTCTTATCTGTATCAGTGTACAGCCTCTGGTCTACCCGGATTTGTAAGGTAGAATTGAGATCATGATAATTGGGGGAGGAAGCATTAAAGAACTAGAGGAAAGTTGCGTGTTTCATCAGTGTTATACTGCACACTGACTGGCTCGTCTCCTCCCTGTGACCCTGCTGTAAAGGGATGTCTACTTGCCTACAGATGGACTTTGAGTCTCCACTCCGCACTCCCCCTCATTCACAATGATGATTTTTTTTGTTCTTTGATGACTGGTACCTGTTCCTATAGATACCTCGTGATCACACAGGTTAGTGTGCTTCATCCATGTGGGTCTCTATCTTCAAGCCTTTAAGATCCCAGAGGCCATATCTTTTGATAGCTGGTACCATCAGCTTTCTTTTTCACATTTGCTTATGCACCTGTTTTGTCTTCAGCAATCATGTAGGGAAGGTGAGCATCATGGAATGCCAATTTAATAGAACAAAGTGTTCTTGCATTGAGGGAGTATTTGAGTAGAGTCCCAATGTCCTTTAATACTAAACCTATAAATACACGCACATTAGATCTACTTCTCCATCATCATATATAAATATTGGCATGTACACACCTGTATTTAGACCTTTAAATACTCTTTGACTCCTAATTCTTTCCTCTATTTCCTTTTGCTTTCTTCTTGTCCCACTATCATGCTCAGTCTTCATTTGGATTTCAGTAATTCCTCTAGGTTATACTGCTCTTGATCAAGCCCTACCAGGCCTCCTGCACCCTCCTGGCCATTGATTTTGAATCACTTATTGTTCCCTTGTCCCTAGGTTTGTTAACACCCACTTCCTTTCCCCCCACCCCCGCTTCCCCTGCTCCCATATCTCCCCAGAACCAGCAGTCCGTTGTTTTCTCCTTCAGATTGTTTATCCCGCCTATTTTTTCTAGATAGAATTGCAGAGATAATAATATGCACAAAAAACAAGACAGAGCAAAACAAAGCAACAAAAGAAAACCAAAAAAAGACCAAAAAAAGAGAAAAGCCTGTAAATAGTTCAAGGTCTGTTTGTTGACCTTTAGGAGTGTTTTCCAGTTGAGTCTGATGGGGTGGCACACTCTGGCCCCAAAGTCTATTTTTTGTACTCCCTCAAGACTTCTTTGCTCTGCTTCCTTTGCTTTTCTGTTGCATGGCTCTTAGTGTTTTGCCTCAGTGTGATGGGGTCAGATTGGGCACAGTTCCCACACTGTGTTTCCAGTGTTGTCCCCTGGTAGCACTATGGGTCAGTGAGGTACATCGTGTCTCATAGTGGACTGGCCATATGGTCCTCTCTGTGCTTTGACTTCTCTGAGTGGAAATATCGTCCTCAGGGCTTGGTGGGCCAGGATGTGTTCCACTTTGAACTACTTTCTTATATTCATAACACTTGTAAATTCTTGTTTTAAATTTTTGTCCCCCATCTTCCTGATGTCCTTCTGAGAAAACAATCACTGTAAGCAATGTCTGGTTAAATTATATATCAAAAGAAATCTTTTTATTTACCCACCTATAAATGTGATTTTTTTAGGACATTTGATGTATGTTTTTAAGTACTTGGTATTAGGTGTATTTGTGCTTAGTTTGTACAATGTAGACCATAATCTGGTACCCATAGAGTGACAGCAGATAGAAAAACCTAACAGCACAGGGTGTGCATTTTTCCTGTGCTCAGGGCCTAGTGCATTATGTGGAACAAAGCATGGTGGACCCTTTTTATATTCATCTAATTGCTTTAAAATGCTAAAGTAGATACTTACTCCTTTTGTTCTTCTGGTTTTAAAATGTGATCCATATCAAGTGTCTAAGAAGATGTGCATTTTATAGGGTGAAACTACTTCCTCTGTATATGAAAAAACCCTAAAGTATAGTAAAAAATATAGATGGGGAAATAGCAAATATTTGTTGAATGAATAAACTGCTGACTCCATGTCCAGATACAGTAGTGTGGTGAGGATTCGGAAGTGCTCCTAGAAGCGGAGTGCTCATACAATAGAAACATCATGTAAGACCACCTTCTTCGGGCCATGATGTCAGGTTTTCTCTTACCTCAGTGAACAAATAGGACACTTGTCTTTTGAAATAATAGAAAGCAATCAGTGTGCAAAACTGTACAATACCAAATGGTTAAAGGAGATTAAATTATTATAGTATCATTGCATTGACAAGTTAGTTAACTTGGCTTTTTCTTACTTTAATCTTGTAATGTGTAAATAAAAGTTCTGAAGTAGAAGCAGCACAATTTGCTTAGGTAAACTGTTACGTACAAATAGGTAAAAATGTGTACGTGTATCAGTCCTTTGAAAAATATCATGGAAAAATTAATTTTTTTGGTTCTGTAGTGCCAGGAACTGGATTTAATGGTTTCTTGTGGGGATTGTAGGGGTGGTTGGTGGGAAACAGGAAGCTAATAACAATGAGTACAAGAAATAAGAAAATGTTCTAAAATTGATTGTAGTGGTAATTGTACAGTTTTTTTGTACAATTCTTAATAACTATTGAATTGTTTGATGTGAATTGTTACATGTCAATAAAACTTAAAAATTTTTGTTGTTCTGCAGTGTATTTATCCATTTTCTCTTTAATTCTCTTCCTAGTAATGAAGCAAAATCAGACGGAAGAAGCAATTTGATACCAACCATCAAATTTCGGCACTGTTCTTTGTTAAGAAATCGACGCTGCACTATTGCGTACTTGTAAGCTGCTGTGATTTTACTTGTAGTAGCAGGAAACAAAGAAGAGTTTTCCATGGGGTTTCTCAATTAAGTTTCTGGTTGATAGCAACAGATCTCAGATTTATTTATCTCTGTGGTTATGCATGGAGCCCTGGTAGCATGGTTACTTGTTGGGCTGTGATCTACATGGTCCACAGTTCAAAACCACTAGTAGTTCCGAGGGGAAAAGGCCGTGTTTCTATTCCTGTAAATAATTACAATCTCGGAAACCCACAGGGGTTTGCTATGAGTCAGCATTGGCTTGATGGAAGTGAGAGTGTTTTCAGTGTTTATGCGCTGGCCTGTTAACCAGAAACAGCATTTCAAAACCACCAGCTGTTCTGCGGGGAAAAGATGAGGCTTTCTACTCTTAAAAAAGAGTTACAATCTCGGAAACTCACTGGTGCGCTTCTATCCTGTCCTTACAGTGTCAGTATGAGTCAAACAACTCCATGTGGCAGTGAGTTATTTCTTTTAAGTTTGATTTAATGTAAGCATTTTAATTTCGTTTTTCCAGTTTAAAATTTGTATTGTAAAAGATTGCACTATTCTTGAAAGCAGAGAGAATAATATAGTGAAGCTCCTGGAGTTGTCTTATAAATTTAACAATACATTTTCCATAATTTATGACATATGTATGTTAGGCTACTTAAAACTAAGTACTAAACATCAGATAACATTTTACCACTATATACTTTAGGATACATCTCTAAGGAATAAGGGCCTTTCTGATCTTTTTCCACATTACTGCTGTGTCACCATCACAGTTACGACAATGAACAGTGCTAGGGGCATCAGCCCAGTTCCTATTCCCGATTTCTGGTAGTCCCAAAGATGTCTTCTTAGAGTAGATCTATTTGCATCAGAATCTTAAAAAAAAAAAAATCCACAAATGACAGTTTAGTTGATAAGATCCTTGAGTCCTTACTGATAGAACAATGTCTGATTTCCTGCTTGTTTGTATGCTAATACTCTCTCAATGTCCTAGGTATGACCGGTTACTGCGGATTCGTGCACTTAGGTGGGAATATGGCAGTGTGTTGCCTAATGCTTTACGATTTCACATGTCTGCTGAAGAAGTAAGTTAGCACTTTTTCAAGTTAATGATTTTGGGAAAATACTGAGATCCTGGCTTTTTTTTTCTACAATGATGTTTACTGGTATTTCTCTGTTTTCTGTAAATTTTCTATATTGTTTGTGAGAATGTGTAGAGGTAAATATAAACTACTAACTCAGCAGTTTGTATATATAATTTATTGACACATACTTTTTGAATTAAGCAACCATTCTTACCATACTTTTCTGAGTTATTCCTCACTAGCATAAGCTTACTACTCCAAGATTCCTAGCTAATCTTTTGAGTTGCTATCATTTGATCCATGATTTGATCACCTTTTCAGCAATAAGTTTTCAGCGTTTTTTAAGCAGTTAGTACTTACTGCGATAGGCATGGGAAGTATAAAACCAAACTCATTACTCTCAAGTCGATTGTGACTAAAACTGCCTCAGAGGTTTATAAGGCTATACATTATTTTTGTTTTGAACTGTCTTATTTGGCACATAATCCATATACACTATCAATCTTTATGGAAACCAACTGCCATATTTTTCTCTTACAGAGTAGCTAAGTGGATTCAAATTGCCAACCTTTCCATTAATAGTGACAAATGTAGCAACTGCCACTGGGGTACCCTCCTGGAAGGGAGTAGTAGTAAGTAATTCTAGTGCTACAGGGAAAACTGACAAACAATTAAAAAAGGAGTTTCTTTTATTTATTAGTGATTCATCAGTGGAGTTGAAAAGCCGACATTATTCTTAGGAGATATGTAGTTTTCTAGTCAGCATGAATAAATATTCAGAATAAGATGAGTATTTGTCACTGAAGGTAGGGTGCTAGACCAGTATTTCAAGATAGAACATTAGAGTCAGAACACTTGGTTTCAACTCCTGACACTGCTTTCTAATCTTGGGCAAGTAACCTCATTGCTCTGTGTTCACTCCTTTATTTACAAAATGGGGTCATAGTGTGTCCTACTACAGCCTTGGTTCTCAACCTTCCTAATGCCACGACCCTTGAATAGAGTTCCTCATGTTGTGGTGATCCCCAATCTTAAAATCATTTTTGTTGCTACTTCATAACTGTAATTTTGCTACTGTTGTGAATTATAATGTAAACATCTGATATGTAGGATATATTTTTAGTTTACAAATTGAACATATTTAAAGCATAGTGATTAATCACAAAAATAGGTAATTACATCTTGTGAAATACTGATTTCTAATTATAAATAAATGAAATTTTGTCTTGAAGCATGGTGTAGCATGAGTAACAGTCTTAATATAACAATAGTGAACTACATTGCTACATTTTGCGACAGTGTGCGTAAAAAGCCAGAAGGTTGAGATAGTTTCTTTCTCACTAGATCAGAAATTCTCCAGACAGTCTTTGCAAGAGCACAAGATCATCTTCCACAACAAATCTACTTCTTTATTTAGACTTGATAACAAACAAGCTGGAAAACCCTGTTTCACAAAGATAAGTTGTTGGAAATGGAAGAAAAAGGTGCAACACAGTCTCAGACAGAACAGGACCTGACTGCAAACACTTGATCCAGAATTTTGTAACTGGCATTGTAGAGAAATCAGTTCTCGCTGCATCGCTGTTAGTTCAATAAACGTCTCTTGTGCTATCTCAGGAACATCTTCAACTTTGACTGTAAATGGGCTTCTGGCAAGTGCAAATGAGGTGTCGGGTAGATTTGGAAAGTACGATGAAATTTCATCTGCAAGCATATGCAAGTGTTCTTTCACAGAAATTGTAATCCTTTTGTCTGGTTCAGTGTCATGTTCTTCAAAGAAAACAGATAGGGTAGGCATGTAAATTTTATTTTCTTTTTATTATTTTTTTGGTAAATTTTATTTTCATCCATTTTTTTCCCCCAAAGCTGATGTTTCCTTTGGAATGATCAGATATTTTCAGACAAATCAAGGCATGTTGCATTTTGTCCTTGCAGTAATAAATTGTAACTCATTCAAGATGGCAAAGATGGCAATCAAACTATTTTCTGTATCTCACTTTTATCGCTGCAAAATGCTTTGAACTGCGGTCATGTTTTCTGATAAAAAACGTTTTGAGTTCATCACCATGCTCAAAAACACCTTTTAAAACTTTTCCTCTGGACAACCGTCTCACTTCAGTTGCGAAAGCAGTAGACTGTTTAAAGTGCTCGCCTTTACAAAATTGACAGAATTTATGATGCTTCTCATTACTTCTTGTAACTCTTTTGGCCGTGTATTTGTTGCTAATATTTTCTGATGAGTTATACAGTGAGTTCCGGTGACTTTCGGTGACTCAGTACCAAACGTTGAAATTCAGATTGACATCCTAGCATAGTGGAGCATCATCTGCAAACACCACAAACCTTTTCCCAAGAGATCTTATGCTCTTTCAGAATGAACCAACTATCAAATACATCACGTGTAGTAGTTGCCATTTTAAGAGGTTTGCAAAAAAAGAAACTCATATTTAAAGTCGCCATCATTAATATGCCTCAGGTAAACAGTAACTGTGAACAGTTTGCAACGTCTGTAGATTCATCACGCTGGATGCTAAATATTGGAAGTGGAGCAGATTTACTTTCCTGGATTATCTGATCAAGAATATCAGCAGCCTTGTCTGCTATTCTTCTGCAGGCAGTGTCATTTGATAAGAAAATTGCGCTCAATTTTGTAACAAATTCATCTCTGATCATAACTCGAACAATTTACTGGCCCCTGGCAACAGTGAATCCTCAGCAATGGTGTAGGGTTTCATAGCGCTGGTGATTCTGAGTGGCACCAAATATGAAACTTCAATGACTGCTACGTTTTGTTTGTGGTACTTGCCACCAGTGTCAAGTCTGGCTTTCTTGAGTTTATCATCAGCTTTGCTTTTAAAATAGTTGGTATCCTTGCCAGCAAAGCTCGGATATTTGCTATCAAAATGGCATATTAGTTTGTTCAGCTTCATAGATTCAACTAATAGAACTTCACAACAAGTAAGACATTGTAGTTTCTCAGTTCCTGCTGTCATTGAAGTAAAACCATACCATAGAAAATCCTCACTATCTTTTCTTAACGTTCTTCTACATGATCCATTGTCATGGGATGGTTGGCTAATGAAAATAATATATAACCATAGCTTTAATAATACAAAAGATGGCTCTCCCTCCTCCACCACTGCCACCTCCTCCTGCTGTTCCTGCAGCTGCCTGTGTGCTCGTTTGGTGCGGACCTGGTACCTCTTTTGAGAAGACTTCAGCATTCACCCTGGCCAACAAAAAACTCAAGGGAGGAGTCAAGACTGAGAACAATGATCAGATTAACTTGAAGGTGGTAGGGCAGGATGGTTCTGTGGTGCAGTTTAAGATTCAGAGGCACACCCACTTAGTAAGCTAATGGAAGCCTATTGTGAACAGGGTTTGTCAATGAGTCAGATCTGATTTGATTCGACAGACAGCCAATCAATGAAACAGACACACCTGCACAGTTGGAAATGGAGGATGAAGATACAATTGATGTGTTCCAGCAGCAGACAGGAGGCATCTTCTAAGGGAGCCTGCTCCTTTCCTCCAGAACTCTCTTCCAGCCGACCAAGAATCCATTCTCGATTAGAAAACCACAGTTTGATTCCACCACCTCCTGACAACTACAGTATAGTTTTCTCTTTATTTCATTTCCCCTTCCTCATTCCTTTATTGTACACAAAGTAACTGGTGCATGTACACAAGCATATTAAATTTTTCCCTTTGTTTATTTATTCGTTTACTAAATCACCAATGGTATGTTTTGATCAACATCAGGTGGAGATGGGATGGGGAAAACACTGGTTCTGTGAAAGCTCCCCTTCTCCATCAGTGGCTTGCTCATTCAGCTTCTCTCTTTGTATTTCAGTAGGTTATTTTGCTCTCACTGTTTAACAAAAACAAAAAAAATGACATGAAAAAAATCCTTGCATGCCTTGTTCGATTGAAGAATTTTTATGTTTTTCATTTATCATTGTAAAACCAAGGACAGTTTTATAACATTTTTGTATGTAGCTATTACATGTAGGGCAATCTGTCTTTAAGTAGGCGTAAATTACTCTCAATGAAGCCTAGATAGTTTTCCCTTCAAGTCAAGCGTCTTGTTTAAATTTCTTATTTAAAAAAAAATAGTACTAAAGATGATACATGGCACAATTTAGTCAATACAGTTTATTAAAATTTCCTATGATTTAACATTCTCTATGTTGTGTTTTTACATACCTGTTACTATCACAAGGAGCAGTATTCACATCAACCACAGCTGAATATAAAAAGACCAATCAGCATCCAGATAAAGTTCCCATGGTACAGATATCGATTTTTTGCAGTAGTTTATGATTTTACCCAGAAATAATAATTCATGAAGTGTCATTTACCACCAATACTGCTGCTTTTAACACTGTCGCTGCTTTTAACACAGTAGCTGCTTTTAACACAGCAGCTGCTCTCTACGCATGTGTGACTTGTCCACATAAACACATTGTGGTGCCAACCCTGTCACATCCACCTTTATTTGTACAAGTTGAATGTGATGGGGTTGTCTGATTATGTCATTACGCTGCGTACTCGTATGTGGGCAGACCCTCCTGGAGATGGACAGAGGAGCAGTGACTTGGTTCCTAAGACCATTGGAAATACATGTTTTCCAATGGTCTTAAGTGACTCCTGTGAAAGGGTCCTTTGACCCCAAAAGAGGTCGTAAGCCACAGGTTGAGAACTGCTGTATTAACAGGGTTGTTACAGGATGATTAAGGCTGCCCATTTGGAACATAGCATAGAACGGAATGTGATCAATGCTGTTATTGTGTGAGTTTGGTATAGTATATCACTTATGAAAGAAAGTGTTAGTCTGGGTTGACTAGAGGAACAGTCATACACTCATGTGTATAAGAACTTTATATAAAAGAGCAATTATATATTGAGAAAACATCTCAGCCCAGTTCAGATCAAGTTCATAAGTCCGATATTAGCCTATATGTTCGGTCCTAGTCGATAAATTCCTCTTTAGATTCTCAGTATATGTAATGATGCCAAATGCAGGAATATCGCAGGCCAGTGGGGTAGAAGGTCTTGTGGATCCAGTGGCAGTGTATGCATTTCAGTGTTGGCACGGGTCTCCTCCAGCTCTCTGACTGTCTCAGCGCAGAAAAGGAAGGCAGAGAGACTGCGTTTGATCTCCATTGAGCTACTTATTTCTGTCATGCCTCAAAATGAGGTCATCAATCTGCAATTTTATTGACAGGCTGACAGGATATAATGTCATTGCCACGGCATGTATTCAGTAAATTTGCCATGAGTTTTATAAACAATTTACTTGCTAACTGCATTTAAAAATTTTAACTTGAGTTTAATTGACATAATTCATATACCATACAACCCAGTGGTTTAAATATATTAAAAAGAGCTGTGCAGTTATGATCCCCATCAATTTTAGAACATTTTCTTCAGTCTTAAACTCACCATTTGCCCCAGCCTGCCCTGTCCTAACCCAAAGAAACTTAATCCATTTATAGTCTTCACAGTAACTAAGTCCTATCCTAGATTTTATTTAAAGAAAATCATATGCGTATGGATTGTGATAAGAGTTGTATGAGCCCCTAATAAAATGTAAAACACAAAATAAAAAAAACACCTAACTATCCTAAGTCATCATGGCAAAATATTGAATGCTCAAGAAACCACTGAAAACTCCAAAAAAAAAAAGAAAGAAAATCATATGCAAAACAAACAGCCCTCAATCCAAAAGAAAATATAAAAACTAGAACAAATTTAAAAGGGACCAAAAGAGAGAAAAACAATAACGTTAAAAATTATCTGTGTTAATCTACTTTCCAATGCACTCAGTGTATAACAAGACTATTTCCATTCTTTGTTCATGGTCTAAGGAGATTCACTGGAGGCTTAATCTGTGTGGGAACTGTGCAAATGGAGTTTGGGCTTCCACTGTCATCCGCAGTCTGCTCAGGTTTTAATCTCTAATACCATTGCCTCCTCTGATCTTGGATTGCTAAGTACCTTTCCATGCTTTATTTTTATTCTGTTCATGTTCTGGAGAAAGAAACAAAGTACCTCAGCTTCTTGAGGGAACTACTAAATAATTACGTTACCAGTTAATTTTTCAGGTTCTTTTTCCATGGTCTTTGTGCCAGAATCTTACATTAAGTGGACTTGAGGGGTGCCTCTTTATTATGGTGAAATGAACAGAACATGTTCTTTCTCTAATAACAATAGCTATAGTATTTTTCTAAAAACATAGAGTGTTTAAGAGTAATAGTTCTTGTAGGATTTTATCTTAAAATTTAAGTAACCAATAGATGAGGATTTTATTTTAAACATAAATACATGAACTTGTCGTGCATAAACTTTTTTAGTTTAGTACAAGGTAGTCATGACAAGGCACACAAGTAAGACTTCAAGATGCTGATTTTAGAACCAGAAAATTATAATGAACAATTATAATGTTAGTCTTGAGATTAGATTTCCATACTTTAGACTTCATTTTGACCTTGAGTTCAATGGAAATCCCTTATAGCTGGGGTCCAAATTCGGTGTTAATAGAGTCTCTACAAGGTCTAGTCTATGGAGAGAATCACTGCCTCTGCCTTTTCCTTCTCAGAGCATAAACCGAAATTCAGTTTCTATATGTGAACATTTCACTTTGAACTCACCGATAAGGGATAGGTGATGCCATCTTTAACAAAGATTAGTGTATTATTTTTTTCCATGAAGGTAGACAAATAGTAGTTTACAAGTTAGAGACTCCAAGACACTTTAGAGAGAGATAATCTTATGTCATAATTTCTTTTTTAAAAATCATTTTATTGGGGCTCATACAACTATTATCACAATCCATACATACATACATTAATTGTGTAAAACACCCACTGCCATTGACTTTTAACAATCCTTAAGGATGAGCAAAGTAGAACTGGCTGTTTAGGTTTCTGAAGCTGTATTTCTTTATAGGAGCAGAAATCCCCTTTCTCCCTAGGTGTAACTGGTTGAGTCCAACTGTTGACCTTGGCTTTAGCCAACACATAACCCAATACTAACCAACATAGTAGTGGTGGGTGCCTTCTCGTCAGTTCCGCCTCATAGTGGCCCTGTCTAGATCAGCATGAAGTACTCCTGGACTCTGCATCCTCACAATTGTTATGTTTGAACCCATTGTTGAGTTACCGTATCAATTCATCTCCTTGAGTTGTTTTTGTTTTTCCCACTGACTTTGCACTGTACCAAGTATTGTGTCGTTTTCTAAGGACTGGTCTCCTGAAAACATGCCCAAAACTTGTGAGACAAGTCTTGCCATACTCATCTCTAAGGATCAGTCTGGCTGTGATCTTCCGAGACAGATTTGTTTGTTCAGTTAGCAGTCCATGGTACTTTCGGTGTTCTTTGCCAACATGCTAATTCAAAGGCATCTATTCTTTGGTCTTTATTAATTGTTGTCCAACTTTCATATGCTTATGAGGCAATGGAAAATCCCATGGCTAAGGTCAATGGAAAATCCCATGGCATTGCTCAGTCCTCAAAGTGTGACATCCTTGCTCTTCATCACTTTAAAGTAGAATTTCAGAAATCCAAAATATGTTTAGTGAAAGAAATTTGTCACAAAATAATAAATACTGTGTGGATCTATTTAAAGTACAAATAATGAACAGCACTAAACTAGTGTTTTGGGGATGCATTCTTGGGTGATAATGTAAAATTTTCAGAATGGAACAAAATGATAAGTCTCCATTTTGGGGCTGAGGATGTGTTACTCCTTGACCAGGCTGTTTCTTAATAATGTCATTAACCTGTACATCTTTGTTTTGCCTACCTTTCTGTAATTATACATAAATAAGATTCTGAGGAGATTGCAACTAATGTCACAAAACAAAATATATATAAATTATTGTATAAAACATGAGTTTTCTCTGTAAACTTTCACCCTAACCATAATAGACTTTAAAAAATAACAAATGCCTTTTATTATTATTTCCTTCCCCCAGCCCTTTGGCAACTCTTAATCTACTTTTTTACATTTATAGAATTCCGATGACTGACTTTCCTACAAATGCAGTCGTAAAATAATGTGACCTCTTGCGCCACTTTACATGTGATAAAGGTTTACCCTTGTCAGATACAACTTAGAACTGAATTCCAAAGTAAGCCTCACTATCTTCTATTGTGTGCACTCCTCATTTTGCTTGTCCTTCCTTCTCTTTGGGGACATTTGCATTGTCTGCTCAAGCATGTTGTTCCATTCTTATAAAAAGAGTCCGTGCAGTATTTAAAGCGACCATAACTGAATCATGTGTTTTTCGTAGTGTTGTTTCTGGTTGAATGGTTTTTTTAGATCTGTGCTTAGGTCTACTGGTTTGTAAGCTATGTGATAACAGGAATTTTGTCTGTTTTGGTTGAATGCTCCATCCTAAGTGCACAGACAGTTCCTGACTCGTAGAAGACAACCATTAATGTTCGCTATATAAATACAGGAATGCCACACTCATGATCTACATGGGCGTATGTGCTGTTTGAAGTCACGATTACACAATGTTGGCAAGCTTGTTTTCTTTGTCACTTGGTAAAAAGACCATTTTTCTGTTTTCAGATAGAATGGTTCAATTGTTATAAGAAGTCCCTTGCTACTTACATGAGGTCATTGGGAGGAAATGAAGGTTTGGACATAACACAGGATATGAAGCCTCCCAAAAGCTTATATATTGAAGTAAGTTTTACCTCTTGAGAATGGATTTTATTGAATGTGTGGATTATGCTCCTATTATGTAAGGAGGAGATATGAATATAGTTTTGTTAGGTGCCACCAAGTCCTATTCATAGTAACTAGATGTACAACAGAATGAAACACTGCCTTGCCCCGCACCCTCTTCTCAAACATTGCTGTTTGAGCCCATTATTGCAGTCATGGTGTCAATGTATACCACTGAGAGGCTTCCTCTTTTTGACCATCCAGGGACTTGCCATCCAGATGACATATACACGGAGTCGGCCTCTTTAAGGGGCACTCCCGCTGTAGCTCTTCCAGCATAGCTTTGTTTGCTCTTCTGGCTGTTGATGTTTTGTCAGTGCTTTTCTGCGATATCATAATTCATAGTTATCAATTCACCTCTGTCTTATTCATTGTTCACCTTTCATATACATATTAGGTGATTAAAAAATAGCATGGCTGGGGTCAGATAAACCGAGGACTAGTTTTCATAGTTTTACTGAGATAAAAGGACCCCTGGTGGTACAGTGGTTACACATTGGGTTGCGATCAGCATGGTCCGCAGTTCAAAACCCACAAAAACTCTGTCCCTTGACTCCACCCCTTGAGGGATAAGATGGGGTTCCTGCCAGGTCTAGAGGCCAGGTGTGTGGATTTCTCACCCAATGGGGGGGGGGGGTTAAATTAAACCTCTCAAGTCTACTTTGAGATTGGTGCGGGAAGTGCTAGGCTTCTCTTTCCCCCTTGCCCCCTAATTGTGTTGTTTTGCTAACACATTTCCTGCTTGGGGGTGGCAAGGTGAGGAATGTTGAGCAAGGGCTGGTGGAACTGTAGAACAAAGCAAAAGTTAAGCTTGGCTAGTGACTGTCTGCACCAAGCTGACTCTGCAAAGCTGTTCTTCACCAGAGGACAGCAAGCCAAGAGGCTTGGTCAGCTGGGTTAGCTCAGGGACCAGAAAAAATTGGCTATGCCAGGCAGGAGGGAAGCTTCCCCAGCGTGTGGACAGCCTATAACAAAGAGGGGAATCTGTTAGTAGTTGCTACTGCTCTCTCAGTTTAAGCTTGGATGTACTTCATATTGAGATTCTCTTCCATGAAGTTTAGGATATCGCTCCTAGTGGACCTTCTCTATAATTGCTGAGAGTTGTCCGAGTTTGTTGTCTGACAGTCATTTTGCTGACTCTGCTGCTCTTTAACACTTTAAAGAAGTCTTTTGCAGCATTTATCTCATGGCTTGATTTCTTCACTAATTCCATGAATGTTGATTATGCATTGAAATAAATGAAATCCGTGTCAATTTATTTTTTTCTCTTTTTATCATTGTGTTTATTGGCCCGAGCATGAGGCTTTTCTTCCCCATCGAGCCATAATCCCTACAGAAAGCTTTAGTCTCAGTTGTTCATTAATGTGTTGAATCCTCTTAGCTTTCCATAAGCAAAGTTGTATCATATGCATATCACAAGGTCTCTGCTTTTACACTGGACATTTTAATACTTTCATATTGAAAGTTACTACCACTAAGGAAGTACTTACCAAGGAGCTTCAAATGTTTCTGGGACTTTTTTCAGTTTTTAAATTCCATATTTGCACACACTTGAAGTCCCTGTCATATAGTTGTCATTTTGTTACTTGTTAAGTGGGTTATCCTCTCTTTGCTCCTCATTTCTTCCAGTAGTACCACGTACTTTGGCGCTTAGTTAATTTTTGGATTTTGAACCATCTTTATTATCCTCTTTTGTATACTTTTGAATATTGAATAAAGAAGACCAAAGAAAAATGTTTGCATTCAACTTAGGTGTTGGCTAAATATGTTAGGTAGCCAGAATAGGGGCCATAAAGGGGAGTGTTAGTCTGGGTAGACAAGAGAAACAAATTCATAGAAACTCATGTTTATAAGAAAGAGGCTTATATAGAAGAACAACTGAATATTGCGAAAACGTCCCAGCCCAGTCCAGGTCAAGTCCGTGAGCCCAATATTAGCCCATATGTCTGATACCAATCTGTAAAGGCCTCGTCAGACTCACGAAACATGCAATGACTCCGATTGCAGGACGATCTTGAACCAGCGAGTAGAAACTTTTTGGATCCAGTAGCATTGTAAACATCTCAGCGCTGGCAGGGTTCTCTATGTAGCTTCTCTGGCTCCAGAGGTCTGTTGCATCAGGGTAGGTCCGTGTGGCTTTCCCAGCTACCAGGACGTAGTGCCATGTGTCTTGCCAGTAGAGCATCTCCAAGGAAGTGAGCTGAGAGAGAGAAGCGTCTCCTGTTTAAGGAGGAAATACTGGAGTTCCCAGAATTCTCAGGCGAAGGCAATGCCCACACAGAGGCCTCACTGGCTATCCTGATTGACCAACTAGACTCCACCACTTCACTCTTAATCCTCTCAAGTCCCAAATTGACATCAGATTACATAAGCACCACAAGGGGGTTGTCTCCGCAGTAACTGCATAAGGCTAAAGCAAAAGGATTGGAAGAAATCAGGCATCCATTAAATTTTAGAACAATCAAACTGAGCATGCTCAGACAAGAGCTCCCTCCGCCCCGAGGGGAGGTCCACCAGGGCACACAGATTAGGCTCAGTTACATTACCTCACACAGGTGGGCCTAAACTCAAGCCAGTGGAACCAACCAATACCTTCAACCATGCTTCCCCCAGCCGTTGTGGAGAGGAGGGAATAAAGACCCTGCCTTGACTTCCTTCCATTCCAGCATTCTCCACAAGTCGGGGGTGGGAGCCCTTTTGGCCCCTGGGATTTCCTGGTTCCACGTGCTGGGTTATGTGTTCCTGTTCTTTCTATGTGTTTTTTCCCCATTCAGCAGTGAACCCATGTGCAGTTCTGCGGATCCTTGTATGCTTTCTTAAAACAATGTGTATTTTTTGAGGCTGTAATACCTGAAACTTCCCTTTTCCCCATAAAATCACTTGGATTACAAACCTGCTTCTGCTGTGTGAATTCTTTCAGGTACCTGAATCCAGGAACCTAACACCTTTTTCTCTATATTGCTTCATCTTGCAATCTACTATCCTTGTATTTCAATCTAAAGGAATGTCTCAACATTCCCTCAGGTTTTATTTGTTTTCTTGAATTTTATCCTCATTTATAAAGGAAAGTTTTGCTGGCTATAGGAATCTTGGATGGCTGTTCATTTCTTTCATTATTTTAAATAGGTGACTCTATTACCTCCTGGTTTCCAGGGTTTCTATATATGTAAATTGGTACTTCATTTTATTTGATATTGTCAAGATTTTATCTTTTTTTAAAAGAGTTTGATGATAAGATATTTTGGTGTGGATCTCTCAGGCTTTCTTCTGATTTGGAAATTCTTAAGTGTCATTGATATGTACATTCTTGTCCTTTGTCAAGTTTTGGTAATGTTCTGCTGTTGTCTATTAAGTTTTATTTAGTTACCCTTTGCCCTCTTCTGGGACTTCCATAATATTTGCATTGATTTGCTTGATGGTGTTCCTTGGGATCATGTTTCTTTACTTTTGTTCCTCAGACTCAATAAGCTGTTCTGTTCTTCTGCCAACTCAAATATCCTGTTGAGTTATCCAGTAACGTTGTTTCTCTTATTTGTTAGTGCTAGTAATTGGATTGGCTTCTTTAAATGTAGGAAGACATATCAGAGGGCCGTATTTGACTTTCTCTGGCTTCACTGTTTCCATGAGGCAGAGTTCAGACATGCCTCCATCCTTCATCCTTCAATATCTATTCTGACACCACCCACTCCTCCCTCACACACTGCCTTTCTGTCGGGTTCAATTATCGGTCCCAGTTGGCCTCACAGAACTCACAGACAATATTCACAATTTAGTGGGCTTATTAAGGAAGGTAACTAGTTACCACAAGTCAGCATCAGGAAACAGTAAGTGTACCTCTCCTGTCATCCAGCAGTCATGTCAGTCTTTAGTCCTTAGCCTCTCAGTCACATAGTCCCTTTGCCTCTTTGGGCCAGAAAGGCAGCCCACTGCTCTGCCTCAAAGTATCATAGTCTCAGTATTGCTCCTCTGTTTTATGTCATGGACGCCTTGCCTCAGCCTCTGGTCTTGGCCTAGTTCCTCTGTTCTGTCCCATGGTCTCTGTGCTGCAGCCTTTGATGCCTCCATCTCAGTCTCTACCACTTCAGACAAAGATCTCAAGTATGTCCCACTAGGGCCTCTTACACCTTGATGGTCCAGCATTTCTCTGTGTTCCTGCTTCTGAGATGGCTTTTCCACATAACCATCCCTCCAAAATGGGATTTTAACCATAGCCATATAGGCTAGAATTGATAATACGATGCATAAGAGATTATGGCTAGATGGGCCTTATTCATTGACTACATCTCTTCATCTCTTTCTTAGGATCCCTGCTGGCATTGTAGGATAGGCATTGATTGGACTGCTAACCATAAGGTTCCAGAACCAAACTCTCTGGTATTGAGTCAATGCTGATTCCTAGGGATCCCCTATGGGTTTCTGAGTAGAAAGCCCAGGCTTTCTCCTACTGGTACTGGTAGTTTTGAACTGTCGACCATGCAGATTGCAACCCAGTGATTAACTGCTGTACCACCAGGGTTCTGAGGTTCTTAAGGTTCAAATTTACCAACTGTTGCTCAGGAGAAAGATGAGACTATTAGTTTCTGTAAGGATTTACAGCCTTGGAAAACCAATATAGGGTCATTGTGAGTTAGAATCAACTAGAGGGCAGTGATAGAATCTCTTTATAGATATTTTAATTTATGTATATATATTGCTAACCCAGTTTTCTTTTGTTCTTTGGGCCTGTTTTTTTTCCTAATTGTTTTATTAGGGGCTCATAGAACTCTTATCACAATCCATATATATACATACATCAATTGTATAAAGCACATCTGTACATTCTTTGCCCTAATCATTTTTTTTACATTTTATTAGGGGCTCATACAATTCTTATCACAATCCACACATATACATACATCAATTGTGTAAAGCACATTCCTACATTCTTTGCCTTAATCATTTTGAAAGCATTTGCTCTCCACTTAAGCCCTTTGCATTAGGTCCTCTTTTTTTCCCCCTCCCTCGCTTGCCCCCCCTCCCTCATGAGCCCTTGATAATTTATAGATTGTTATTTTGTCATATCTTTCCCTATCCGGAGTCTCCCTTACCCCCCCCACCCTTCTCTGCCGTCCGTCTCCCAGAGAGGAGGTCACATGTGGATCCTTGTAATCAGTTCCCCCTTTCCAACCCACTCACCCTCCACTCTCCCAGCATTGCCCCTCATACCATTGGTCCTGAATTTATCATCCACCCTGGATTCCCTGTGCCTCCAGCTCCCATATGCACCAGTGTACAACCTCTGCCCTATCCAGTCCTGCAAGGTAGAATTCGGATCATGGTAGTTGGGGGAGGAAGCATCCAGGATCTGGGAGAAAGCTGTGTTCTTCATCGGTACTGCATCGCACCCTGACTGACCCATCTCCTCTCCTAAACCCCTCTATGAGGGGATCTCCAGTGGCCGACAAATGGGCTTTGAGTCTCCACGCTGCACTTACCCCTTCATTCACTATGGTGTGTGTGTGTGTGTGTGTGTGTGTGTGTAAAATTAAAAACTTTTATACAATAGCCTATACTCCAGGATAAAGTGTAACTATCTGCTTTGTACTCCTCCTGGATCATTGCAGTATCCCCACTTTGGGAAACACTGCTATAGAGGGACAGGAGTATGGAAATGCTTATAGTGCCCTCTCTGCAACAAACTTTGATTCACAGTTTTAAGGTAATAGTGATGTGTGAGCTGAACTATATTAAGCTTACATTTTATAGGTCAAAAATGATTGGATGTTGGCACTTTAATTTCAAGCATCTTAATGTAATCTAACATTCCATCTTCCATAAATTTTGTTTTATTTTTAAAATACTAAATGAAAATTAATTGATTGCTAAGTTACTGTGTAAGCAAAATGAAAGAGCATGAAACTGAATCTTTTAAATGTATTTTTAAGTATTCCTGAGAAACAAGAGATTGGAAGACTTGATTTCCTTTGAAAAACAGTTTGTTCACTCCCTCAATGTATGAATATCACCTTTTATTAAATTGGAACTCTATGATGCTCACTCTCCCGACACAACGGCTGGATTCGTTAGTACTTTCCAACAATCTTTCTGTGGAGTCCTTGGGGCTCTCACTATGTAAAATCATACTATCTGCAAATAGTGACAGCTTGACCTATTTTTTGCCCAATTATATTCCTTTTATTTTAAAATATTTTTGCTGTCTGTCTGGCTAAGATGTTTATTGTAGTACAATGTTGAATAAGAATATTGATGAGGGACACTCTTATCTACTTCCTGTTTTCATTTTTTCTAAATGATCGTGATCAGGGTTTGAGGATTATGCTCATTTCATAGAATGCGTGTGGGAGTTTGCTGTCAGTTTCTATATTTTGGAATAGTCTGCACAGAATTAGTTATGGCTCTTCCCTGAATACTTGCTAGCATTCTCCTGTGAAGCCAACATACATACTTCTTTAGAACCTTTCTTGGTTGGAAGTCTCTTGGTGACCTCTAATTCTTCTTTTGCTCTACATGTATCTTTTTATTTCATTTGGATCTTTTGTGATGGCACCCTTTTCATCTCAAATTCTAGATATTTGCATCTTTCTTTTCCTTTGTTAAGTTTTCTATCAGTTTGTCGATTTTGTTAATCTTTTCATAACCAACTTTTTGTCTTGTTGATTTCCCCCCCATTTTTCAGTTCATTTATTTCTGCTTCAATTTTTATTAGTTCTTTCCCTTTATTGTTGAAGGACTTATGTGGTTTCCCTCTTTCTACTTGTTGGAAGTGTTTTATTAGTATTGGTTTTGGATTTCTCTCATATTTCGTGTGTGTATTGATTGCTATAAATTGACTTCAGATAACTGCATTGGTTGTATCCGAGTTTTTGGTATGATGTGTTATAGGTTTGCTTGTTTTAAGGAGTTTCTTAATTTCTCGTTTTCGTTTACTCTAGTGTCCAGTCATTTTGAAATGGTATGTTGTTCAGTCTCCATGTGTTTGTCTTTTTGTTCCTTTTCTTTCTGTTGTAGATTTCCAGTTTTATAACATTGTGATCTGAGAAAATGAATTGTTGAATTCAAAATTCCTTTATTTTTTCCTCCTCAGGAAATAACCTTTATTTCTCCCTTGTATTTGAGGGATATTTTTGTTCAGTATAATATTCTTGGCTGGCTTCCTTCCGCCCCACCCCCCCTTCCACCCGTCACAATTGTATATATGTCATTCCATTGTCTTCTTGCCTGCAGGTCTTTTGCTGAGAAGTCTGAATTTATCCTTATCAACTTTCCTTTGTAGATGACTTTTCCTTTTTCTCTAGCTGCCCTCAGATTCTCTCCTTTTCTTTATGTCTTGATGTTTTCTCTTTGGTTGTCCATTCTTCTCAGCTTGTTGAATAGTGTGTTGAAATTTTCTTCCATGGTTTCTTGTACTATTCTCTGTAGATTTTTTTTTTGGTGGTGTTCTTTTCCCAGCATTTCTTTTCTTTTTTCTTTTCTTAGATGGGTTCTTATGATAGTGTCCTACAGGATTTATTTGGATGCTTCCGGGATTTTTTGTTGATTGCTTCTCTTGTCTACTGTCGTGAGGGTAATTGTCTTCAAGCTCATTTATTTTATTTTCCTTTTCCATTTTATTCCTCTAGCCTTTTACTATGTTGCCTAATTCAGTTATCTCATTGCTTGTCTTCTAGAATCCTTTGCTTTAAGGATTTTAGTTTCTCAATTTCTTCTGTTTTTCTCATGAACATTCCCCAGATCTCATGACCTAAGCATCATTCTTCTGAATTCTGTTACTGGTGGTTCACAATCACATCTTCAGACTATTCCATTGGTTTGAGTGCTACTTGGTTGTTCATGTTTGTTTTTCTTGAATTTGGAAGCTTTCTGTGCTTGACTGCTGTTTCTTCAGCATTGTGGTGTGTGAGCTGCTGGTCATACAGAGGTAGAGTTTGTCTAGTGACACAGGTGAGTTCTAATAGGAGCTGGAAAACATACAGTGGTGAAATGAAAAGAAGGGGAAAGGTGCCTAAGTGGGGATAGTGGCTGGGAAAAATAGAATAAAATAAAAGTAATGATAAGAATAAAGTAATGATAGTAATAAGTGACTGTGAATAAGCCAACAGACTTGCAAAAATAATGGGAAAATATTTTCAGAGGGGTAATCACAATAAGGAGCTCTGGTCATATAATGGTTATGTATTGAGTTGTAATCCGAAAGGTCAACATTTTAAAACCACCAGCTGCTCCGCCAAAAAAAGGAGACTTTCTATTCCCATAAACAGTTACAGTCTCAGAAACTCACCGGACAGTTTTACCCTGTCCTATAGGATCACTGTGAGTTGACACTTGCGGGCAGAGAGTTAATCTCAATTAATAGGTTTCATGGAAAGATATTTATTGAGAGAACAGCAAGAAAATAGAAAGATAATTGATAGAAGTACAAGGATCAAAAAAAAAAGACTTGGGTATGGTTGTGGGTACCAGATTCTGCTATTGTGGCAATGTGAATGAATGTGAGCATATCTGTGCACTTAGGAGGTCCTGGAAAGCCCATGCTAGAGTGGGTATGCTGGGATACACAGACCTGTCTCTTCCTGGGAGGAATGTGGATTCTCAGGAGGGTGGAGTCACTCCAGAAGAGGAAGTAGGAGATCAAAAAAGAGAGAGAGAGAGTATTAAAATAGAACAAAAGTACAAAATCCAAAAATATATATAATAAAGCTACCTTGTGGGTGGGGATTCCTGCTCTTTTAGTAGTCTGTGTGTACATGTATGCGGTATCACGACGCTGGCACACGGGATGGAATGCCTTGTAGAACAAAGCAGGAAAAGAGGAGGAAGATGGGGAAATGGTACAAAGCGTACCTTGGGTACTGAGTATGTGTGTACCAAGCTGCCCAAGTGATCTGCTAGCTATCTGTGTCCCTAGAGGCCAGGGAGGTAGAGGGTTGGCTGGCTGACTGTCTTTTCTCAGGGGCCACGAAGAATCACGATGCTTGTAGAAGCAACTCATGTTGCTGCTCATCCGTAAAGGGGAGTCTGTCAGCAGGCCTTGCTGCTTTCCACTTTGAGAAACTTGGGTCAACTTGGCTTTTAAGTTGAATTTCTTGCTACCAGGAAGTGCAGAATCTCTCTCATAGTGGAAACTCTTTGGTAGTTGCTGAGCACATCCTCCCGGGCTTGTTATATGGTGGCCATCTTACCCCATTTTCTGTCTTTTTCTACTTGAGGTATTATAGTAGTATAGATGTATTTTTTTCTCACAACAACAACCTTACATTATTTATTGTTAAACATGATTAGGAAGCAAAAAAACAAGGAATAAACCAGATTATTTGCCGATTGAAGTTCAATTCATCACATGGGGACAAAAATCTTAATTCATGATTTGAGCCTGGGAAAATGCGGCCATGCGTGCCATCCTTCAGGGGGCTCCTTACAGACCCAGCTTGGTTCTTCTCCAATGTCTTCTCTTGGAGTTGTACCTGATTTTATTACCAGTTTTCATTCGAATCCATTGGGGAATGGGCAGATTCTGCTTCTGTTTCTTGGCCAGGAATCTCTTGATCCTGAAAGTCTTATGAGATGACATGGTGAAGTCGGAGCACCACCACACTCGGGGTGGCAGAGAGACGGAGAGGTAGATGTATTTTTTAATATCATTTTATTAGGGGCTCTTACACCTCTTATAGCAATCCATATATCAATTGTATCAAGCACATTTGTACATATGTTGTCACCATTATTTTCAAAACATTTTCTAATTGAGGCCTTGGTATCAGCTCCTGTTTTATTTCCCTCCCTCACCCTCATGACTCCTTGTTAAATTATAAATTATTATTATTTTCATATTTTACACTGTCTGCAGTCTCCCTTTACTCTGTTGCTTGTCCCCTGCAGGTGGGGAGTGGCTTATATGTCGATCATTGTGACTGGTTTTCCTTTTCTCCCCTTCCTCTCCCATCTTCCCCTTCCCCTCATGGTATTGCTACTCCCATTACTGTTCCTGAGGGATTTATCTGTCCTGGATTCCGTGTACCAAGAGCTCTGATATGTACTAGGGTACATGTTCCTGTCAAGCCAGATTTGTAAGCTAGAACTGGGGTCAGGATAGTGGGGTGCCAAGGTCAATTAAAGAGCTAGAGTAGTGTGTATTTTGTTGGTGCTAAACTTCACCCTGACTGACTTGACCCTTCTGTGAGGAGATGTCCAATTGTTTACAAATGGGCCTTGGGTCTCCACTCCAAACCCCCCCCCCCAATTCATATCTATATGATGGTTTGTTTTGGGTCATCTGATACCTGATCCTGTTGACACCTTGTGATCACACAGGCTGTGTGCTTCTTTCATGTGGGTTTTATTGCTTCCCTGCTAGATGGCCGCTTGTTTAACTTCAAGCCTTTAAGACCCCAAACACTGTATCTTTTCATAGCTAGGCACCATCAGCTTTCTTCACCACATTTGCTAATGCACCCATTTGACTTTAGCTATCATGTCAGGAAGGTGAGCATCACAGAATGCCAGGTTATTAGAAGGAAGTGTTCTTGCGTTGCGGGAGGACTTGAATAGAGAACCAATATTCATCTGCAACCTTGATATTAAACATAAATATATGAACATAGACCCATATCCCTATCATTATATAAGTATATTTTTATATATGTGTGTATATTTACACCTCTATAAATGTCTTTTGCCTCCAACATACGATCCTTGAACTAACTACAAGTTTTCTTTCTTGATGTGTTTTGTTTTGTTCTTTGTCAGTGATTTGTTGTTGTTTTGTTGTCTGGTTGTATACTGTTGCTTTGTTTTCCTCTGTCTTATTTTCGTGCATGTTATTGTCTCCACAGGTCTGTCTAAATAAGACAGGCTGGATGAACTATCTGGAGGAAAAACAATGGACCGACAGTTCCGGGGGGGCTTGGGATAGGGGAAGTGGGGGGGGTAAGGAAGTGGTGTTAACAAACCCAGGGACAAGGGAACAACATGGGACCCAAAATGGTAGTGAGGAGGGAGTGGCAGGCCTGGTAGGGAATGATCAAGGGTAAGGTTACATAAAGAAGAGGTATAGCTGTAACTCAGGTGGGGATGGAGCTTGGTAGTAGGGCAGGAGGAAAGTCAAGGGAGATGGAGGAAAGAGCTAGGAGTCAAAGGGCATTTATAGAGGTCTAGACAAAGACATGTGCATGCAAATATATATATATATATATATGGATGGATAAATAAATCTATGTGTCTATATTTATAGGTTTAGTTTTAAGGTGGCAGAAGGACCTTGGACCTCTACTCAAGCACTCCCTCAATGCATGAATACTTTCTTTTATTAAGTTGGCACTCTACGATGCTCACTCTCCCTACACAACTGCTGAAGCCAAAGTGGGTGAACAAGTAAATGTAGTGAAGAAAGCTGATGGTGCCCGGCTATCAAACGAGATAGTGTCTGGGGTCTTAAAGGCTTGAAGATAAACAAGCGGCCATTTAACTCAGAAGGCACAAAGCCCACATGGAAGAACACACCAGCCTGTGTGATCGCGTGGTCCTGAAGGGATCAGTTATCAGGTATCAAAGAACAAAAAAATCATATCATTGGGTGCACACCTCCATGATACGATCACCAATGACAAACGGGTGCATAAGCAAATGTGGCGAAGAAAGCTGATGGTACCTGGCCATCAAAAGAGATAGTGTCTGGGGTCTTAAAGGCTTGAAGGTGAACAAGCGGCCATCTAGCTCAGAAGCAATAAAGCCCACATGGAAGAAGCACACCAGCCTGTGCAATTACGAGGTGCCAAAGGCATCATACGAAATATATATATATATATATACCATAGTGAATGAAGGGGGAAGTGCAGAGTGGAGACCCAAAGCCCATTTGTCAACCACTGGAGATCCCCTCATAGAGGGGTTTAGGAGAGGAGATGGGTCAGTCAGGGTGCGATGTAGTACCGATGAAGAACACAGCTTTCCCCCAGATCCTGGATACTTCCTTCCCCCAACTACCATGATCCGAATTCTACCTTGCAGGACTGGATAGGGCAGAGGTTGTATGTACACCGGTGCATATGGGAGCTGGAGACACAGGGAATCCAGGGTGGATGATACCTTCAGGACCAGGGGTCTGAGGGGTGATACTGGGAGAGTGAGGGTGAGTGTGTTGGAAAGGGGGAACCGATTACAAGGATCCACATGTGACCTCCTCCCTGGGAGATGGACGGCAGAGAAAGGGAGGAAGGGAGACTCCGGATAGGGAAAGATATGACAAAATAACAATCTATAAATTATCAAAGGCTCATGAGGGAGGGGGGCCGGGGAGGGAGGGGGAAAAAAAGAGGACCTGATGCAAAGGGCTTAAGTGGAGAGCAAATGCTTTGAAAATGATTAGGGCAAAGAATGTAGGGGTGTGCTTTATACAATTTATGTATGTATTTGTATGGATTGTGATAAGAGTTGTATGAGCCCCTAATAAAATGTAAAAAAAAATGTCTTTTGCCTCCTTTCCTCCTCTATTTCCCTTTACTTTCCTCCTGCCCCACTATCATGTTTGACCTTCATTTGGCTCTCAGTAATTCCTCTTTCAGCTACATTGCACTTGATCTAACCCCACCAGGCATTCTACACCTTCCTCTCCATCAATTTTAGATCTCTTGTTGTTCCCTGTCCGTGGGTCTGTTGGCTCCCCTCCCCCTTCCCTAGCTCTCCCTTTCTCTTATCCCCTGGAACCGTTGGTCCCATTTTCTTCTCAGGATTGTAGGATTTGAATTTTTCTAATATGGTTATAAAGTTCTTTCCTGTTGTTTTGTTTATATAGTGGATAACATTGATTGTTTTTCTAATATGTAACCATCATTGCACCCTTGTTATGAATTCATGTTGGTCATGATGATTTACTTTACTGAGATATTTATTGTTGGCTTTATTAGGTAGGGTTTTGTTGAGATATTTTTACATTTATGTTCATAAGGGATATTGCTGTATTATTTTCTTTCCTGGCTATGTTTCTGTCTGATTTGGGTATAATGATTTTACAAGTTTCATAAAATGAATTTGGGGACTTTCCATTTGTATTATGTCCTACAATGGTTTGAATAAAATTGGTGTCAACTCTTCTTTGAATGTATTGGGAGTTTTTAATTGCATGACTCGTTTCTCTTTTCAATATGTATGTTTACTTTTCCTGCTTCAGTGTGTTCGTGTATGATAGATGGTGGTGTTGTTGCTGTTATTGGAAGGTGCTGTGGAGTTATTCCAACTCAGTGTTCCTATGGACAATAGAACAAAACCCTGCCCCATACTGTGCAGTCCTCACTATTGTTCTTATCTTTGAGCCCAGTGATGCAGCTACTGTGTCAATCCATCTTGTTGAAGGTTTTCCTCGGTTCTAAAACCCGGTACGTTTATCATGCGTGGGACACGTCTCCAAGGTCTGTCTCCCTGGACAACATGTCCAAAGTACATTAAACCAAGTCTTGTCATTTTCTGCTACAGAGCCTTCTGGATGCACTTTTTCTAAGACAATTTTTGTTTTCAGTTCCTCTTTTTAAGTAACTTATTTTTCCTCAATTGCTGTCAGGATTCCTGTCATTTGTAACTTTCATCATGATATGTCATGATTATTTTATTTCAGTCAGCCCTGCTTTTGGTTTGTTTAGCTTCATGAGTACATTTTTTACCATGTCATGATATATTAAGGAAGTTTCCTTCTCTCTGCTCTTTTGATTGTTTTGTTTGTTTCTTCCTGTTTTTTTGTCCAATCACACATAATGTACTTGATGTTGTCCCACAGAATTCTGTGATTTTCTCTAGATTTTCTTGTCTATTTTAAAAATTATTCCTTTACCAAATTAGGTTGAGAGATTTTCTTTAATCTCACTGATGAACTCTTTCTGATTCAATTCTAGTCCATTTGCTCTTTTTTAAAGTTAAAAGATCATACTACTGGGGACTCAGTTAGTTTATTGTGCCAACCTGGCCGATAAGCACATGTGGGGTTAATTGAAGGGCAGAGGGATAAATGGCTCAGTGAGCCTCACCTTTCTAGTTCTCGGGTCTCTTGCTTTGTGGTCACACCAGGGTGCAACTGCTTTCGCAGTTCCCTGCTTCAGCTTGCAAGACAGACTTCCTGCAAGACATCCCCAGGGAGAAGCCACATGAACGTACCCCGATGCAGCCCTGGGTGCTGGAGCACCCACGTGGAGACCCCTGCCAGCGCTGAGATGCTTACATATTCATTGACTCAGCTTTCCTCTGCAGTCGACATCATTGTGTCTGTTTTGTGAGATGGAGCAGGACTTTGTGGACTGTTATTGGCCTAATGGGTTAATGTTGGACTTGTGGGCTTGGGCAGCACTGGGTTGGGATATTTTCTTGATGCGCACTTAACCTTTACATACAACTCTCTCTTATACACAAGTTGCTGTAGATTTATTTCTCCAAAGTACCTAGACTAATAAAGGGGCTCTTAGAGCTCTTATAACAATCAATACATCAATTGTATCAAGCATATTTGTACATATGTTGCCAAGATTATTTTCTAAACATTTACTTTCTATTTGAGCCCTTACTATTAGACCCCAGGGACTCTCAAGGGGCAGGATTGTACTAGGAGGCCAAGCGGTGCAGTCCGTATGCCCTTGTGATGATACTGGCCTTGCTGTGCCCCAAGGTCAGTTAGCCCCTAGGGCAAGGCAGGGCATGAAGTGAGACCAGTGTTAAGAGCTCCTCTGGTGTAGGCAGTCCCCAAAGGAGAGAGGGCCACCGTTGATCCCAAACCCTAGCGAGGTGATCTCCTGGCTGTCTTTTCAGGCAAGTGGGGGAGATATGTCAGTTACGTGGGCGCTGACAGAAAATGAACCAGCCATGTGATGGACATGGGGCTTAGAGGAGCCAGCAGAGAGCAGGCTGCCACGGTCAGGCCTTATCAGGGGTTTAGAGGCCAGGGTCAAAATATCAGTCCCTCTTTTTCCCCTCCCTCCCCACCCCACCTTGACCCCTTGATAAATTATAAATTATTATTATTTTCATATCTTAACCAACCACTCTCTCCCGTCACCCTTGGTTTCTGTTGATCGTCCCCCTGGGGTGGGGGTGTGGTTATGTGTCAATCATTGGAGTCACCTTTCTCCTGCCCTCCTGGTATCACTACTTCCATTGTTATTCCTTGATTCAGTGTGTGTCTGGAGCTCTTATCTGTATCTGTGTACATGTTCTGGTCTAGCCCGCAGTGAAAGGCAGGACTGGAGTCATGGTAGTGGGGCGTGAGGAACCTCAAGGAACCAGAGGAATATTGTATATTTCATTGGTGTTATACTGCATCCTAGTTGACTCATCCCTTGTGACCCTTTTGCAAGGAGATGTTCCATTATCTACTGATGGATTTGGGGGGTGTGTGTGGGGTGTGTGTGTGTGTGTGTTTTGGGTCTTCTGATGCCTGTTACCTGATCCCATCTCATGATCACACAGGCTGGTGTGCTTCTTCCATGTGGGTTTGTTTGTCAGCTAGACAGCTGCTTGTTTAACCTCAAGCCTTTCAGATCCCAGATGCTATATCTTTTGATAGAAGAGGTACCATCAGCTTTCTTTTTTTTTTTTTAATATTAGCATGGTGTGTTTTATTTTTGCAGTACTTTCACATATCCTGCTCCAATTAGTGATGCTTATTTTCCCCAGAGATAAAGAAAACAAGGGAATGGGTTATCAAGCTAAACTGAAATAAGGTATGAATAGCAAACTAGTAAATGTACAAGTAATTTTCTCACATAACACTTGATCACTAGAGTATGAATAGCAGCTTCTCCAACTCTGACACCAAGCGATTACATTTAATGCGATGGAAAGTTAATGTCCAAGCCTGGGTGAGCAGCATCTGACACTTGTCAGAGCCAGTCTTAGTTTTCTGTTGTTGTTGTGGTCGGGTGCTGTCGAACCAGCTCCACCTCACAGTGACCCTCTAGACAAGAGAGCACACCCCATCCAGTCCTGAACCATCCCCAGTATCGCTCTATTTTTGCATCATTGTTGCAGGCAATCCATCAGCTTTCTTTACCACATTTGCTTGTGCACCCATTTTGTCTTCACCAATCATGCCAGGAGGGTGAGCATCACAACATGCCAGGTTCTTAGAACAAAGTATTCTTGTATTGAAGGCAGGCCCTGAGCAGAGACCTAAAGTCCATCTACTACATCAATGTCTTGCCATATATGATGTACATAGACCAATACCTCTATTTTTATGAATTAATGTATTTACATAGGTACACACTTATGCTTATACCTCTATCTATAGCTTTGCTTCCTAGATCTTTCCTGTTTCTTTTTACCTTTCTTCTACCTCACCATCACACTCACCCTTCTTCCACCTTAGTAGTTCTTCTCAGCTAAATTGCTGTTACCCCAACACCACCAGGATCTCTATGTCCTCCTCATTGTTGATTTTAATTCCTTAGTTATTCCCCTGTCTTTGGCATTGTTTGCTTACCACTCCCTTCCCCTGCCTCCTTCTACTCGCAAAGTCCTTTGCTCTTCTAATGCGTTATCTGTTTCTCTCATCTTAGTATTAATCTTCTGAATTTCTCTTTGCTGTGGTGTACGGTTTCTAGTTTCAATTGATGTGTTATTTTAGTGCTTTCCTGAATTACTCTAAAGTGTGTGTGTGTGTGTTCAGTTTTTCTTTAGCTTCGCAATCTTTCCTTTCTCCCGGTTCATTGATAGTATAAAAGTATAATTTTTAATAGTTTATCAGGTAATTTCAATGCCTTTTCTTCCTGAAAAAAGGTCTTCTAGCTCTTTATTGGTCATGTGCTTCAGCTGTTCTGTCTTGTTTCTTCATATAAACTTAAATTGCCTTTGCCACTGAGATATTGTAGTATTAGTGTTTTTGTGTTTAATTGATCTTAGTATCTTGAGACTGCAGACACTCCACCTATCTACTGGTTGTTGTAAAGGATAATCTGAGAATGTGTGTGGTACTGTTTGTTGTTATTATAGCACAGTTAGCAATGGTTTGTTTGGTGGTCTCACTTACGTAAAGATGATCAGGTGGTACAGGAGTATGTAGTGTCTGTCACTGTATAGGTATGACTACAGGCATAGAGGTGGCTAGGCCTGCGATTGCTGTCCACTGTCAGGTAGAACAGGAAGGGACAAAAAAAATTGCCAACGAAGAAATAATTTTTGAAAAAGAAACCAGCAAGAGACAGCGGACAAACAAGAGCAAGTGAAAGGAATTTAATAACTAGAAGTGTGTGTGTGTGTGTGTGTGTGTGTGTGTGTGTCAAAAACCAAGGTAGAGAAAAATAAAAGAGAAGCTAATCAAAACATAAAAAAGGAAAGGAAGGGAACTGGAAAAGTAAATTAAAATGGAAAGAATAGAAGTAGAAGCAGACATAAAGAAGAAAGCAGAGTGCAGAAGTGATTAAAATAAATAAAAGGAAGTGAAGGAAAAACAAAGAGAAAACTTGGGGTGAGGACCTTTTTGTATAGGTCACAGCCTCTAGGGGGTTGAATATTGATTCCAGATGGAGCTTGGCAGGCCTATCTGTTTTCTGTGGTCCACGCTCCTGATCCAGTAGGGTGTTTTTACAGCTTAGGTGATAGCTGAGGGGAATCTTTCTGGTAGAGAAGCAGCTGGGTCAGAATGGCTAATCATGGGGGAACTTTCCACGTGTCCAAGAGCAGCGAGGGATCCAGCATTGTATTTTTTGCTAGTGCTATGAGGAGAATCTCAAGCATTTCTGGGCATGGGGGTGATAATCCATCTCTAGGCATGGGGATGTTAAACCATGAGGGCATAGCTTTGTCTTCACGCTGGTCTCCACTGACAACATGTCCAAAGTCTAACCATCCTTACTTCTAATGGGAATTCTGGCCGTACTTCCAAGACAGATTTTGTTTGTTCTTTTGGCAGTCCATGGTACTGTCAATATTCTTTGCCAGTACCATGGTTCAAATTCATACAGTTTACCTGGGTCTTCTTCACTCAATGGCAAGCTTTTCACATGCAGATGAGGCAAATGAAAATACCATGGTTTGGATCAGGTGTACTTCCTGCTTAAAGTAACATCCTAACTTTTCAACATTCTAAAGAGCTCTTATGCAGCAGATCTACCCAGTGCAATGTATCTTTTCATCTCTTGACTGCTGCTTCCAGGAGCATTGCTTGTGGATCCAGACAAGACAAAATCCTTGACAACTTCAAGTTTTTCTCGATTTATCATCATGTTACCTATTGGTTCAGTTGTGAGGATTTTGGTTTTCTTTGTGTTGAGTTGTATCCCACATTGAAGGCTGATTAAGAGTAAGTTTCAGAGTCTCTTCTGACATGCACTTGTATCTTTTCTTTATTTCCATTTTTTAAAATGACACTGTGCTTTATTCAGAGATGTTCTCAAAATTTGGTGGGTTATTATCAAGGTTGTATATTGACTCTCGTGTACTTGTTTGCATTTTCTTGAACTTCAACTTGAGCTCACATATGAACAATTGCTGATCTGTTCCACAATCAGCCCCTGGACTGGTTTCAGTTGCTGATATTGAGCTTCTTTTATTGTCTCTTCCCACAGGTGTAGTCAATTTGATTTCCGTGCATTCCATCTGGAGAAGTCCACATTTATGGTCACCTTTTTTGTTGTTGATCAAATGTTTGAAGAAATCATTAATCATGCAAAATTCTAACATCCAATCAAGATAAATTGGTAATTATTGGTGATTGGAGTGCAAATGTTGGAACCAAAGAGGAAAGAACAGAAGTTGGAAAATATAGTATATGCTATCAGCAATTTATTGGTCTTGCAAACTCTGTCATGCGATCTCCAGCTTGGTTTCTATCACCAAGACCATATTTTTCAACTACTGATCCTTCCTCTTTGTTTTCAACTTTTGCATTCCAATAGCATTTTGATAGCAAGTCTGACAAATTTGGGACTGAATATGGTGGTAGAATTATTCAATTTCTGCATCACCAGCTTTGGGTGGTTGGTGCATAAATTTGAACAATAGTTGTATTGATTGGTTCTCCTTGAAGGGGCATAGATAGCATCCTATCAAAGATAGCATTGTACATTAAAATAGATCTTAAAATGTCCTTTTGATGATGAATGCAATGTTGTTTCTCTTGATTGTGTCATTTCCAGCAGAGTAAACCATAAGATTTTCTGTTTCAAAATGGTCAATATCAGTCCATTTCAGCTAACTAATGCTTACAATATCAATCTTTATGTATTCCATTTCATTTTTAATGACTTCCAATGTCCCTAGATTCATATTTCATACATCCCAAGTTTCAATTATTAATGACGATTTGAACTGTTTCTCCTCATTTTGAGTTGTGCCACATCAGCAAATGAAGGTCCTGATGGCTATACTCGATTTGCATCATGATGGTCGACTTGCCTATGAAAAGTCAGCTCTTCCTCTTCCTCAGCCGTATTTTGAGTACTTTCCAAGTTGAAGAGCTCACCTTCTGGCACACGTTCTGACAATGTTCTTCTGTTGTTCATGGGGGGGTCTAGTAACTGACAGTGTTGCTGCTATCCATAGGGTTTTCAATGGCTCATTCTTCCCATGCAGGCAGCCAATTCCTTCTTCATTGTCTGTTCTTTGTCTGGAAGCTCTTTGGGTGACCCTGCTGGTATATGAAATGCCAATCACATAGCTCCCAGTATCTCACAAAACAAAAGTCACCACAGTACCACAAAATGCCAGACAAGTGATGGACCTCTATTCTTAGTGAGGCGTGGCCTGGTGGGAGGAATGGGCCCTTAGGTGGTTCTCATCCACTTACTGGAACAAATACTGTTAGTTCTTATTTCATAAATGTGAAATGCATAAAAGAGACCCCCCCCCAAAATATCCTCCAATTCAGACTTTCTGCCTTTTAAAAGAGGATAACCCACTCTGATTCAAAGTCATTGAGGTGTTTTGTTTTCCCCTCCCTCTGAGGCTACAGAGACTAGACTAATCACAGCTGAGGTGGAGCGACTGAAATGACTTAAAGCACCAGCTAGACTGGCTGTCAGAAGCAGCTACAGTCAATAGCTACAGACTGACAGAGCGGCTCAGCCAAGAGCTGAGGGTTCTCAACTCCCACTTCTACTGATGGGCACAGCCAGTGGCCTCTGGGAGTTGACTGGAACCCAGCAGCCAGCTGTGTGGAGCAAGCTAATTCATCTCAGCCTGGCCCAGGTCATCAAGTCACTGAAGGAGTATCGGGAAAGAGGGAAGAAATTTGGGGTCCCACATTTGGCCACAGACAAAAGTTGTTCTGTGTTTAGACAGTAGTTCTGGGCCTGAGTTTGGGGCAGGTGTGATGAAGGAAAGTCTCACTTCATGCCCTGCCTTGCCCTAGGGGCTAACTGACCTTGGGGCACAGCAAGGCCAGTATCATCACAAGGGCATACGGACTGCACCGCTTGGCCTCCTAGTACAATCCTGCCCCTTGAGAGTCCCTGGGGTCTAATAGTAAGGGCTCAAATAGAAAGTAAATGTTTAGAAAATAATCTTGGCAACATATGTACAAATATGCTTGATACAATTGATGTATTGATTGTTATAAGAGCTCTAAGAGCCCCTTTATTAGTCTAGGTACTTTGGAGAAATAAATCTACAGCAACTTGTGTATAAGAGAGAGTTGTATGTAAAGGTTAAGTGCGCATCAAGAAAATATCCCAACCCAGTGCTGCCCAAGCCCACAAGTCCAACATTAACCCATTAGGCCAATAACAGTCCACAAAGTCCTGCTCCATCTCACAAAACAGACACAATGATGTCGACTGCAGAGGAAAGCTGAGTCAATGAATATGTAAGCATCTCAGCGCTGGCAGGGGTCTCCACGTGGGTGCTCCAGCACCCAGGGCTGCATCGGGGTACGTTCATGTGGCTTCTCCCTGGGGATGTCTTGCAGGAAGTCTGTCTTGCAAGCTGAAGCAGGGAACTGCGAAAGCAGTTGCACCCTGGTGTGACCACAAAGCAAGAGACCCGAGAACTAGAAAGGTGAGGCTCACTGAGCCATTTATCCCTCTGCCCTTCAATTAACCCCACATGTGCTTATCGGCCAGGTTGGCACAATAAACTAACTGAGTCCCCAGTAGTATGATCTTTTAACTTTAAAAAAGAGCAAATGGACTAGAATTGAATCAGAAAGAGTTCATCAGTGAGATTAAAGAAAATCTCTCAACCTAATTTGGTAAAGGAATAATTTTTAAAATAGACAAGAAAATCTAGAGAAAATCACAGAATTCTGTGGGACAACATCAAGTACATTATGTGTGATTGGACAAAAAAACAGGAAGAAACAAACAAAACAATCAAAAGAGCAGAGAGAAGGAAACTTCCTTAATATATCATGACATGGTAAAAAATGTACTCATGAAGCTAAACAAACCAAAAGCAGGGCTGACTGAAATAAAATAATCATGACATATCATGATGAAAGTTACAAATGACAGGAATCCTGACAGCAATTGAGGAAAAATAAGTTACTTAAAAAGAGGAACTGAAAACAAAAATTGTCTTAGAAAAAGTGCATCCAGAAGGCTCTGTAGCAGAAAATGACAAGACTTGGTTTAATGTACTTTGGACATGTTGTCCAGGGAGACAGACCTTGGAGACGTGTCCCACGCATGATAAACGTACCGGGTTTTAGAACCGAGGAAAACCTTCAACAAGATGGATTGACACAGTAGCTGCATCACTGGGCTCAAAGATAAGAACAATAGTGAGGACTGCACAGTATGGGGCAGGGTTTTGTTCTATTGTCCATAGGAACACTGAGTTGGAATAACTCCACAGCACCTTCCAATAACAGCAACAACACCACCATCTATCATACACGAACACACTGAAGCAGGAAAAGTAAACATACATATTGAAAAGAGAAACGAGTCATGCAATTAAAAACTCCCAATACATTCAAAGAAGAGTTGACACCAATTTTATTCAAACCATTGTAGGACATAATAAAAATGGAAAGTCCCCAAATTCATTTTATGAAACTTGTAAAATCATTATACCCAAATCAGACAGAAACATAGCCAGGAAAGAAAATAATACAGCAATATCCCTTATGAACATAAATGTAAAAATATCTCAACAAAACCCTACCTAATAAAGCCAACAATAAATATCTCAGTAAAGTAAATCATCATGACCAACATGAATTCATAACAAGGGTGCAATGATGGTTACATATTAGAAAAACAATCAATGTTATCCACTATATAAACAAAACAACAGGAAAGAACTTTATAACCATATTAGAAAAATTCAAATCCTACAATCCTGAGAAGAAAATGGGACCAACGGTTCCAGGGGATAAGAGAAAGGGAGAGCTAGGGAAGGGGGAGGGGAGCCAACAGACCCACGGACAGGGAACAACAAGAGATCTAAAATTGATGGAGAGGAAGGTGTAGAATGCCTGGTGGGGTTAGATCAAGTGCAATGTAGCTGAAAGAGGAATTACTGAGAGCCAAATGAAGGTCAAACATGATAGTGGGGCAGGAGGAAAGTAAAGGGAAATAGAGGAGGAAAGGAGGCAAAAGACATTTTTTTTTACATTTTATTAGGGGCTCATACAACTCTTATCACAATCCATACAAATACATACATAAATTGTATAAAGCACACCCCTACATTCTTTGCCCTAATCATTTTCAAAGCATTTGCTCTCCACTTAAGCCCTTTGCATCAGGTCCTCTTTTTTTCCCCCTCCCTCCCCGGCCCCCCTCCCTCATGAGCCTTTGATAATTTATAGATTGTTATTTTGTCATATCTTTCCCTATCCGGAGTCTCCCTTCCTCCCTTTCTCTGCCGTCCATCTCCCAGGGAGGAGGTCACATGTGGATCCTTGTAATCGGTTCCCCCTTTCCAACACACTCACCCTCACTCTCCCAGTATCACCCCTCAGACCCCTGGTCCTGAAGGTATCATCCACCCTGGATTCCCTGTGTCTCCAGCTCCCATATGCACCGGTGTACATACAACCTCTGCCCTATCCAGTCCTGCAAGGTAGAATTCGGATCATGGTAGTTGGGGGAAGGAAGTATCCAGGATCTGGGGGAAAGCTGTGTTCTTCATCGGTACTACATCGCACCCTGACTGACCCATCTCCTCTCCTAAACCCCTCTATGAGGGGATCTCCAGTGGTTGACAAATGGGCTTTGGGTCTCCACTCTGCACTTGCCCCTTCATTCACTATGGTATATATATATATATATATATATATATATATATATATATATATATATATATATATATATATATATATATATATATTTCGTATGATGCCTTTGGCACCTCGTAATTGCACAGGCTGGTGTGCTTCTTCCATGTGGGCTTTATTGCTTCTGAGCTAGATGGCCGCTTGTTCACCTTCAAGCCTTTAAGACCCCAGACACTATCTCTTTTGATGGCCAGGTACCATCAGCTTTCTTCGCCACATTTGCTTATGCACCCGTTTGTCATTGGTGATCGTATCATGGAGGTGTGCACCCAATGATATGATTTTTTTGTTCTTTGATACCTGATAACTGATCCCTTCAGGACCACGCGATCACACAGGCTGGTGTGTTCTTCCATGTGGGCTTTGTGCCTTCTGAGTTAAATGGCCGCTTGTTTATCTTCAAGCCTTTAAGACCCCAGACACTATCTCGTTTGATAGCCGGGCACCATCAGCTTTCTTCACTACATTTACTTGTTCACCCACTTTGGCTTCAGCAGTTGTGTAGGGAGAGTGAGCATCGTAGAGTGCCAACTTAATAAAAGAAAGTATTCATGCATTGAGGGAGTGCTTGAGTAGAGGTCCAAGGTCCTTCTGCCACCTTAAAACTAAACCTATAAATATAGACACATAGATTTATTTATCCATCCATATATATATATATATATATATATATATATATATATTTGCATGCACATGTCTTTGTCTAGACCTCTATAAATGCCCTTTGACTCCTAGCTCTTTCCTCCATCTCCCTTGACTTTCCTCCTGCCCTACTACCAAGCTCCATCCCCACCTGAGTTACAGCTATACCTCTTCTTTATGTAACCTTACCCTTGATCATTCCCTACCAGGCCTGCCACTCCCTCCTCACTACCATTTTGGGTCCCATGTTGTTCCCTTGTCCCTGGGTTTGTTAACACCACTTCCTTACCCCCCCCACTTCCCCTATCCCAAGCCCCCCCGGAACTGTCGGTCCATTGTTTTTCCTCCAGATAGTTCATCCAGCCTGTCTTATTTAGACAGACCTGTGGAGACAATAACATGCACGAAAATAAGACAGAGGAAAACAAAGCAACAGTATACAACCAGACAACAAAACAACAACAAATCACTGACAAAGAACAAAACAAAACACATCAAGAAAGAAAACTTGTAGTTAGTTCAAGGATCGTATGTTGGAGGCAAAAGACATTTATAGAGGTGTAAATATACACACATATATAAAAATATACTTATATAATGATAGGGATATGGGTCTATGTTCATATATTTATGTTTAATATCAAGGTTGCAGATGAATATTGGTTCTCTATTCAAGTCCTCCCGCAACGCAAGAACACTTCCTTCTAATAACCTGGCATTCTGTGATGCTCACCTTCCTGACATGATAGCTAAAGTCAAATGGGTGCATTAGCAAATGTGGTGAAGAAAGCTGATGGTGCCTAGCTATGAAAAGATACAGTGTTTGGGGTCTTAAAGGCTTGAAGTTAAACAAGCGGCCATCTAGCAGGGAAGCAATAAAACCCACATGAAAGAAGCACACAGCCTGTGTGATCACAAGGTGTCAACAGGATCAGGTATCAGATGACCCAAAACAAACCATCATATAGATATGAATTGGGGGGGGGGTTTGGAGTGGAGACCCAAGGCCCATTTGTAAACAATTGGACATCTCCTCACAGAAGGGTCAAGTCAGTCAGGGTGAAGTTTAGCACCAACAAAATACACACTACTCTAGCTCTTTAATTGACCTTGGCACCCCACTATCCTGACCCCAGTTCTAGCTTACAAATCTGGCTTGACAGGAACATGTACCCTAGTACATATCAGAGCTCTTGGTACACGGAATCCAGGACAGATAAATCCCTCAGGAACAGTAATGGGAGTAGCAATACCATGAGGGGAAGGGGAAGATGGGAGAGGAAGGGGAGAAAAGGAAAACCAGTCACAATGATCGACATATAAGCCACTCCCCACCTGCAGGGGACAAGCAACAGAGTAAAGGGAGACTGCAGACAGTGTAAAATATGAAAATAATAATAATTTATAATTTAACAAGGAGTCATGAGGGTGAGGGAGGGAAATAAAACAGGAGCTGATACCAAGGCCTCAATTAGAAAATGTTTTGAAAATAATGGTGACAACATATGTACAAATGTGCTTGATACAATTGATATATGGATTGCTATAAGAGGTGTAAGAGCCCCTAATAAAATGATATTAAAAAATACATCTACCTCTCCGTCTCTCTGCCACCCCGAGTGTGGTGGTGCTCCGACTTCACCATGTCATCTCATAAGACTTTCAGGATCAAGAGATTCCTGGCCAAGAAACAGAAGCAGAATCTGCCCATTCCCCAATGGATTCGAATGAAAACTGGTAATAAAATCAGGTACAACTCCAAGAGAAGACATTGGAGAAGAACCAAGCTGGGTCTGTAAGGAGCCCCCTGAAGGATGGCACGCATGGCCGCATTTTCCCAGGCTCAAATCATGAATTAAGATTTTTGTCCCCATGTGATGAATTGAACTTCAATCGGCAAATAATCTGGTTTATTCCTTGTTTTTTTGCTTCCTAATCATGTTTAACAATAAATAATGTAAGGTTGTTGTTGTGAGAAAAAAATACATCTATACTACTATAATACCTCAAGTAGAAAAAGACAGAAAATGGGGTAAGATGGCCACCATATAACAAGCCCGGGAGGATGTGCTCAGCAACTACCAAAGAGTTTCCACTATGAGAGAGATTCTGCACTTCCTGGTAGCAAGAAATTCAACTTAAAAGCCAAGTTGACCCAAGTTTCTCAAAGTGGAAAGCAGCAAGGCCTGCTGACAGACTCCCCTTTACGGATGAGCAGCAACATGAGTTGCTTCTACAAGCATCGTGATTCTTCGTGGCCCCTGAGAAAAGACAGTCAGCCAGCCAACCCTCTACCTCCCTGGCCTCTAGGGACACAGATAGCTAGCAGATCACTTGGGCAGCTTGGTACACACATACTCAGTACCCAAGGTACGCTTTGTACCATTTCCCCATCTTCCTCCTCTTTTCCTGCTTTGTTCTACAAGGCATTCCATCCCGTGTGCCAGCGTCGTGATACCGCATACATGTACACACAGACTACTAAAAGAGCAGGAATCCCCACCCACAAGGTAGCTTTATTATATATATTTTTGGATTTTGTACTTTTGTTCTATTTTAATACTCTCTCTCTCTCTTTTTTGATCTCCTACTTCCTCTTCTGGAGTGACTCCACCCTCCTGAGAATCCACATTCCTCCCAGGAAGAGACAGGTCTGTGTATCCCAGCATACCCACTCTAGCATGGGCTTTCCAGGACCTCCTAAGTGCACAGATATGCTCACATTCATTCACATTGCCACAATAGCAGAATCTGGTACCCACAACCATACCCAAGTCTTTTTTTTTTGATCCTTGTACTTCTATCAATTATCTTTCTATTTTCTTGCTGTTCTCTCAATAAATATCTTTCCATGAAACCTATTAATTGAGATTAACTCTCTGCCCGCAAGTGTCAACTCACAGTGATCCTATAGGACAGGGTAAAACTGTCCGGTGAGTTTCTGAGACTGTAACTGTTTATGGGAATAGAAAGTCTCCTTTTTTTGGCGGAGCAGCTGGTGGTTTTAAAATGTTGACCTTTCGGATTACAACTCAATACATAACCATTATATGACCAGAGCTCCTTATTGTGATTACCCCTCTGAAAATATTTTCCCATTATTTTTGCAAGTCTGTTGGCTTATTCACAGTCACTTATTACTATCATTACTTTATTCTTATCATTACTTTTATTTTATTCTATTTTTCCCAGCCACTATCCCCACTTAGGCACCTTTCCCCTTCTTTTCATTTCACCACTGTATGTTTTCCAGCTCCTATTAGAACTCACCTGTGTCACTAGACAAACTCTACCTCTGTATGACCAGCAGCTCACACACCACAATGCTGAAGAAACAGCAGTCAAGCACAGAAAGCTTCCAAATTCAAGAAAAACAAACATGAACAACCAAGTAGCACTCAAACCAATGGAATAGTCTGAAGATGTGATTGTGAACCACCAGTAACAGAATTCAGAAGAATGATGCTTAGGTCATGAGATCTGGGGAATGTTCATGAGAAAAACAGAAGAAATTGAGAAACTAAAATCCTTAAAGCAAAGGATTCTAGAAGACAAGCAATGAGATAACTGAATTAGGCAACATAGTAAAAGGCTAGAGGAATAAAATGGAAAAGGAAAATAAAATAAATGAGCTTGAAGACAATTACCCTCACGACAGTAGACAAGAGAAGCAATCAACAAAAAATCCCCGAAGCATCCAAATAAATCCTGTAGGACACTATCATAAGAACCCATCTAAGAAAAGAAAAAAGAAAAGAAATGCTGGGAAAAGAACACCACCAAAAAAAAAATCTACAGAGAATAGTACAAGAAACCATGGAAGAAAATTTCAACACACTATTCAACAAGCTGAGAAGAATGGACAACCAAAGAGAAAACATCAAGACATAAAGAAAAGGAGAGAATCTGAGGGCAGCTAGAGAAAAAGGAAAAGTCATCTACAAAGGAAAGTTGATAAGGATAAATTCAGACTTCTCAGCAAAAGACCTGCAGGCAAGAAGACAATGGAATGACATATATACAATTGTGACGGGTGGAAGGGGGGGTGGGGCGGAAGGAAGCCAGCCAAGAATATTATACTGAACAAAAATATCCCTCAAATACAAGGGAGAAATAAAGGTTATTTCCTGAGGAGGAAAAAATAAAGGAATTTTGAATTCAACAATTCATTTTCTCAGATCACAATGTTATAAAACTGGAAATCTACAACAGAAAGAAAAGGAACAAAAAGACAAACACATGGAGACTGAACAACATACCATTTCAAAATGACTGGACACTAGAGTAAACGAAAACGAGAAATTAAGAAACTCCTTAAAACAAGCAAACCTATAACACATCATACCAAAAACTCGGATACAACCAATGCAGTTATCTGAAGTCAATTTATAGCAATCAATACACACACGAAATATGAGAGAAATCCAAAACCAATACTAATAAAACACTTCCAACAAGTAGAAAGAGGAAAACCACATAAGTCCTTCAACAATAAAGGGAAAGAACTAATAAAAATTGAAGCAGAAATAAATGAACTGAAAAATGGGGGGGAAATCAACAAGACAAAAAGTTGGTTATGAAAAGATTAACAAAATCGACAAACTGATAGAAAACTTAACAAAGGAAAAGAAAGATGCAAATATCTAGAATTTGAGATGAAAAGGGTGCCATCACAAAAGATCCAAATGAAATAAAAAGATACATGTAGAGCAAAAGAAGAATTAGAGGTCACCAAGAGACTTCCAACCAAGAAAGGTTCTAAAGAAGTATGTATGTTGGCTTCACAGGAGAATGCTAGCAAGTATTCAGGGAAGAGCCATAACTAATTCTGTGCAGACTATTCCAAAATATAGAAACTGACAGCAAACTCCCACACGCATTCTATGAAATGAGCATAATCCTCAAAACCTGATCACGATCATTCAGAATAAATGAAAACAGGAAGTAGATAAGAGTGTCCCTCATCAATATTCTTATTCAACATTGTACTACAATAAACATCTTAGCCAGACAGACAGCAAAAATATTTTAAAATAAAAGGAATATAATTGGGCAAAAAATAGGTCAAGCTGTCACTATTTGCAGATAGTATGATTTTACATAGTGAGAGCCCCAAGGACTCCACAGAAAGATTGTTGGAAAGTACTAACGAATCTGTTAAAGTAATGGCATACAAGATTAATAAGCAGAAATCAATTTTAATATGCTATTGAAGAGCTCCAAAATAAAAACATCAAGAAAAAAAATAAAAAAAGAGAAAACAATATCATTTATAATATCCATACAAAAGATGAATACCTGGGAATAAACTTAACCAAAGAAACAAAAGACCTGTACAAAGGAAACTACAGAAAAATCAAAATGTGAATATTACTGAAAGCAATAAATCTATAGATAGAACACAATTCTGATCAAAATCATTTTCTTGGGGGCTCATACAGCTCTTATCACAATCTATGCATCCATCCATTGTGTCTAGCACATTTGTTCATTGTTGCCATCATCATTTTCAAAACAATTTCATTCTACTTGAGCCCTTGGCATGGGCTCCTCATTTTTCCCTCTTCCCTTCTTCACGAACTCTTAATAATTCATAAATTGTTATTAATTTTTCATGTCTTACACTGTCCGAGGTCTCTCTTTACCCTCTTTTCTACTGCCCATGCCCAAGGAGGGGTTACATTGTGATCAGTGCCCCCTCTTGGTACCACTACTCTCACAGCTGTCTACAAATGGGTTTGGGGTCTCCAGTCCACCCTCCCCCTCAATCACATCAATAAGGCTTTTTGTTCTGGGTCTTTGATGCCAGATACCTGATCCCTTCGACACCTCTTTATCACACAAGCTGGTGTGCTTCTTCCATGTGGGCTTTGTTGCTTCTTAGAGAGAGTCACTTGTTCATCTTCAAGCCTGTAAGACCCCAGATGCTATATCTTTGCATTGCTGGACACCATCACCTTTCTTCATTACATTTGCTTATGCACCCATTTGTCTTCAGCAATTCTGGCGGGAAGGTTATCACAGAATGCCAGGTGACTAGAACAAAGTGTTCTTGCGTTGAGGGAGTACTTGAGTAGAGGCCCACTTAATTGGACCTTTTGGACCTACTTTCTATCCAGCTCTTGGTAATCCAGGGTGTGTGCTACAGACTAGTGGACTTAATATTGTTCTTTTGAGGCACACAATATCTTTCATAGGCCACACCAGAAAGAATCCATGTGGAAGCTACATTCACTGGAGTTTGTAAACTGGGCTTTCATTCAAACTCATCAGGAGCCCTTTGATTTAAGACTGAAATTCATCAGTGTGAGAAGATGATGACTGCTATCCCAAGTTATGGAATTGGCAGTTATTGGACTTTGGTTTGACTCTCTGGCCTTCAGGGTGCCTAATGAATGGTGATCCAGGAATACCAAATATTCACTACTTTAATGCTCTTCTTATTTTGTTATGACATGTATTAGTCAGGTATGCATGTTGCTACCTTTTGGAATGAATTTTGTTGAAAGTTTTGTTCCAACATCAACCCTAATTATTTGTGTAAATAGTGTCCAGCCCAGCCTGTGTGATCACGAGGTGTCAATGGGATCAGGTATCAGGCATCAAGAAACAAAAAGTCCTATCACTGTGATGAGTGGGAGTGCGAAATGGGGACACAAAACCCATCTATAGGCAACTGGACATACCCTTACAGAAGGGCCTTGGGAGGAGACAAACCAGTCAGGGTATAGTATAGTAAAGATAAAACATACAGCTTTCCTCTAGTTCTTTAATGCTTCCTCCCTCCCACTATCATGATCCCAATTCTAACTTACAAATACGGGTAGACCAGAGGATGTACACTGGTACAGACAGGAACTAGAAACAGAGGCAATCCAGGACAGATGACCCTCTGAGGACTAGTAGTGAGAGTGGCGATACCGGGAGGGTGGAGGGAAGGTAGGGTAGAAAGGGGCAAGGGATTATAAAGATCTACATATAAACTCCTCCATGGGGGACAGACAACAGAAAAGTGGGTGAAGGGAGACGTTGGACAGTGTGAGATATGCCAAAATAATAATAATTTATAAATAATCAAGGGTTCATGAGGGAGGGTGGGGGAAGGAGGGTGAAAATGAGGAGCTGATACCAAGGGCTCAAGTAGAAAGAAAATGTTTTGAAAATTATATGGCAACAAATGTACAAATGTGCTTGACACAATGTATGTATGGATGAATTGTAATAAGAGCTGTATGAGTACCCCCAGAAAACATTTTTTAATAAATTGTTCAGAAACTTGAATTTAATCTATATAAGTCAACAATTCAAGCATGAATTGATGTCTGAAACCAGCCTATACTTCTATATGCTTTTCTCAACCGTGTTTTAAATTCTGTATCATTAGCTAAATGAATAACACTATCGTTACCTTATGCCCCAGGAAGATGGTTTGAAAAGTTTTCGTTATCATAAAATGATAATGTTGTTTCTAAAGTGAACCAGAGACATATATAAACCACAGATATGTGAATGGATTTTGTGCTCCCATTTAAATCTAGCCCCAATCTAAGAACTATGAGTTCTTAGGATGTGGCCCTCTTTAATGCTTAAAGAAGTCACTAAAGATATAGGTGCTATAGAAAAAAACAAAACAAAGGAGAATGAAAAAACAACAAACAAAGCCCAAGAAATATACTCATAAAAATTATATCTGTTTGTAATTAATAGATAAAAATTTTACTAGTACATTGCTTAGAACACATGGTAGATAAATGGAATCACAGAATGGAATTTTCCCACTTTTTGCAGTCCATTGTATATTCAATATTTGTAAGTCTTAACATTTACAAAAAGTACAAAACAAGGTGATCTATATTAAACATAATGCCTGTGCTATAAATTGTCATCACAAGGTAATTATTTTACTATTGATTCGAACATTTTCTTCATTCAATACTTTTATTGAAGTTCAAAGTATACATTCTTAAGACAATAAATACCTGGCTGTTTTTTCTTAGTATCACAGAGGTACCATCATCAACTTCAAATTCTCCATAGTCTCTTAGACACCGTACCTGAAAAGAAAATCAGATATTTTATCCAAATTACCTTTTAAAATATGCAGTGATCATAACATGAAGTGGGATTATATAAATGCCCGAACAGTAAAAGTACTGTATTTTATGTGTCTGTTTCCTCCTCTGTGTACTTAGGACCCTTACTATTCCCAGATATTTACTGTGGTCCTAAACCTAAAGATCTCAATTTCCTACGTCACCGGGAAGGGAAAAATAAGCTTTGCAAATGTATACATGGATGGTATTACCAATAAGGAAACCAGGGATTTAGATAAAAGGAGACTACATAGTTGGACGTTTTCCTCTCAAACAATGCACTATATTAATCAGAAGGAATAAAAATGAGGGACATAACAGTGGCAAACAAGAAAGAAAAGAGCATTTTACCTCAACAAGATTGACCAGATCCTTCCCATAATCCATCAGGATAAAAGAACATAAATCTAAAAACAAACTGTTTTTCTTTTTAACAATTTATTGGGGCTCATACAATTCTTATCACAGTTCATACATATACATACATCAATTGTATAAAGCACATCTGTACAGTCTTTGCCCTAATCATATTTTTCTCTTTTCCTTTTTTACATTTTATTAGGGACTCATACAACTCTTATCACAATCCATACATATACATACATCAATTGTATAAAGCACATCCATACATTGCCTGCCCCAATCATTCTCAAGGCATTTGCTCTCCACTTAAGCCCCTTGCATCAGGTCCTCTTTTTCATTTTTTCCCCTCCCTCCCCTTTCCCCCCTCCCTCGTGTGCACTTGGTAATTTATACATCGTTATTTTGTCATATCTTGCACTATCCGGAGTCTCCCTTACCCCACTTCTCTGCTGTCCCTCTCCCAGGGAAGAGGTCACATGTGGATCCTTGTAATCAGTACCCCCTTTCCAACCCACTCACCCTCCACTCTCCCAGCATCGTCCCTCACACCCTTGGTCCTGAAGGTATCATCCACCTTGGATTCCCTGTACCTCCAGCCCTCATATGTACCAGTGTACAGCCTCTGCCCTATCCAGCCCTGCAAGGTAGAATTCGGATCATGGTAGTTGGGGGGAGGAAGCATCCAGGATCTGGAGGAAAGTTGTGTTCTTCATCGGTACTACCTCGCACCCTAATTAACCCATCTCCTCTCCTAAACCCCTCTATGAGGGGATCTCCATTGGCTGACACTTGCGCCTTGGGTCTCCACTCTGCACTTCCCCCTTCATTTAATATGGTATATATATATATATATATATATATATATATATATATATATATACATATACATATATACACACATGTACACATACATACACACATGCCTTTTTTTTTTGTGCATGATGCCTTATACCTGGTCCCTTGGCACCTCGTGATCACACTGGCCGGTGTGCTTCTTCCATGTGGGCTTTTTTGCTTCTGAGCTAGATGGCCGCTTTTTCACCTTCAAGCCTTTAAGACCCCAGACACTATCTCTTTTGATAGCCAGGCACCATCAGCTTTCTTCACCACATTTGCTTATGCACCCATTTGTCTTCAGTGATCCTATCATGGAGGTGTGCAGTCAATGATATGATTTTTTGTTCTTTGATGCCTGGTAACTGATCCCTTCGGGACCACTCGATCACACAGGCTGGTGTGTTCTTCCATGTGGACTTTGTTGCTTCTGAGCTAGATGGCCGCTTGTTTATCTTCAAGCCTTTAAGACCCCAGTCACTATCTCTTTTGATAGCCGGGCACCATCGGCTTTCTTCACCACATTTACTTGTTCACCCACTTTGGCTCCAGCCGTTGTGTCGGGAGAGTGAGCATCATAGAGTTCCAATTTAATAAAAGGAGATATTCATACATTGAGGGAGTGAACAAACTGTTTTTCAAAGGAAATCAAGTCTTCCAATCTCTTGTTTCTCAGGAATACTTAAAAATACATTTAAAAGATTCACTTTCATGCTCTTTCATTTTGCTTACACAGTAACTTAGCAATCAATTAATTTTCATTTAGTATTTTAAAAATAAAACAAAATTTATGGAAGATGGAATGTTAGATTACATTAAGATGCTTGAAATTAAAGTGCCAACATCCAATCATTTTTGACCTATAAAATGTAAGCTTAATATAGTTCAGCTCACACATCACTATTACCTTAAAACTGTGAATCAAAGTTTGTTGCAGAGAGGGCACTATAAGCATTTCCATACTCCTGTCCCTCTATAGCAGTGTTTCCCAAAGTGGGGATACTGCAATGATCCAGGAGGAGTACAAAGCAGATAGTTACACTTTATCCTGGAGTATAGGCTATTGTATAAAAGTTTTTAATTTTACACACACACACACACACACACACACACACACCCCATAGTGAATGAAGGGGTAAGTGCAGCGTGGAGACTCAAAGCCCATTTATCGGCCACTGGAGATCCCCTCATAGAGGGGTTTAGGAGAGGAGATGGGTCAGTCAGGGTGCGATGCAGTACCGATGAAGAACACAGCTTTCTCCCAGATCCTGGATGCTTCCTCCCCCAACTACCATGATCCGAATTCTACCTTGCAGGACTGGATAGGGCAGAGGTTGTACACTGGTGCATATGGGAGCTGGAGGCACAGGGAATCCAGGGTGGATGATACCTTCAGGACCAATGGTATGAGGGGCAATGCTGGGAGAGTGGAGGGTGAGTGGGTTGGAAAGGGGGAACTGATTACAAGGATCCACATGTGACCTCCTCTCTGGGAGACGGACAGCAGAGAAGGGTGGGGGGGGGGTAAGGGAGACTCCGGATAGGGCAAGATATGACAAAATAACAATGTATAAATTACCAAGGGCACATGAGGGAGGGGAGAAAAAAAAGAGGACCTGATGCAAAGGTAAAGTGAAGAGCAAATGCTTTCAGAGTGATTAGGGCAAAGACTGTAGGGATGTGCTTTATACAATTGATGTATGTATATGTGTGGATTGTGATAAGAGTTGTATGAGCCACTAATGAAATGTAAAAAAAGAAAGAAAAAAAAAAAAGAACACAGCTTTCCCCCGGATCCTGGATGCTTCCTCCCCCCAACTACCATGATCCTAATTCTACACTGGTGCATATGGGAGCTGAAAGCACAGGGAATCCAGGGTGGATGATAACTTCAGGACCAATGGTATGAGGGGCAATGCTGGGAGAGTGGAGGGTGAGTGGGTTGGAAAGGGGGAACTGATTACAAGGATCCACATGTGACCTCCTCTCTGGGAGACGGACGGCAGAGAAGGGTGGGGAGGGGTAAGGGAGACTCCGGATAGGGAAAGATATGACAAAATAACAATCTATAAATTATCAAGGGCTCATGAGGGAGGGGGGGCAAGCGAGGGAGGGGGAAAAAAAGAGGACCTAATGCAAAGGGCTTAAGTGGAGAGCAAATGCTTTCAAAATGATTAGGGCAAAGAATGTAGGAATGTGCTTTACACAATTGATGTAAGTATATGTGTGGATTGTGATAAGAATTGTATGAGCCCCTAATAAAATGTAAAAAAAATGATTAGGGCAAAGAATGTACAGATGTGCTTTATACAATTGATGTATGTATATATATGGATTGTGATAAGAGTTCTATGAGCCCCTAATAAAACAATTAGGAAAAAAAACAGGCCCAAAGAACAAAAGAAAACTGGGTTAGCAATATATATACATAAATTAAAATATCTATAAAGAGATTCTATCACCGCCCTCTAGTTGATTCTAACTCACAATGACCCTATATTGGTTTTCCAAGGCTGTAAATCCTTACAGAAACTAATAGTCTCATCTTTCTCCTGAGCAACAGTTGGTAAATTTGAACCTTAAGAACCTCAGAACCCTGGTGGTACAGCAGTTAATCACTGGGTTGCAATCTGCATGGTCGACAGTTCAAAACTACCAGTACCAGTAGGAGAAAGCCTGGGCTTTCTACTCAGAAACCCATAGGGGATCCCTAGGAATCAGCATTGACTCAATACCAGAGAGTTTGGTTCTGGAACCTTATGGTTAGCAGTCCAATCAATGCCTATCCTACAATGCCAGCAGGGATCCTAAGAAAGAGATGAAGAGATGTAGTCAATGAATAAGGCCCATCTAGCCATAATCTCTTATGCATCGTATTATCAATTCTAGCCTATATGGCTATGGTTAAAATCCCATTTTGGAGGGATGGTTATGTGGAAAAGCCATCTCAGAAGCAGGAACACAGAGAAATGCTGGACCATCAAGGTGTAAGAGGCCCTAGTGGGACATACTTGAGATCTTTGTCTGAAGTGGTAGAGACTGAGATGGAGGCATCAAAGGCTGCAGCACAGAGACCATGGGACAGAACAGAGGAACTAGGCCAAGACCAGAGGCTGAGGCAAGGCGTCCATGACATAAAACAGAGGAGCAATACTGAGACTATGATACTTTGAGGCAGAGCAGTGGGCTGCCTTTCTGGCCCAAAGAGGCAAAGGGACTATGTGACTGAGAGGCTAAGGACTAAAGACTGACATGACTGCTGGATGACAGGAGAGGTACACTTACTGTTTCCTGATGCTGACTTGTGGTAACTAGTTACCTTCCTTAATAAGCCCACTAAATTGTGAATATTGTCTGTGAGTTCTGTGAGGCCAACTGGGACCGATAATTGAACCCGACAGAAAGGCAGTGTGTGAGGGAGGAGTGGGTGGTGTCAGAATAGATATTGAAGGATGAAGGATGGAGGCATGTCTGAACTCTGCCTCATGGAAACAGTGAAGCCAGAGAAAGTCAAATACGGCCCTCTGATATGTCTTCCTACATTTAAAGAAGCCAATCCAATTACTAGCACTAACAAATAAGAGAAACAACGTTACTGGATAACTCAACAGGATATTTGAGTTGGCAGAAGAACAGAACAGCTTATTGAGTCTGAGGAACAAAAGTAAAGAAACATGATCCCAAGGAACACCATCAAGCAAATCAATGCAAATATTATGGAAGTCCCAGAAGAGGGCAAAGGGTAACTAAATAAAACTTAATAGACAACAGCAGAACATTACCAAAACTTGACAAAGGACAAGAATGTACATATCAATGACACTTAAGAATTTCCAAATCAGAAGAAAGCCTGAGAGATCCACACCAAAATATCTTATCATCAAACTCTTTTAAAAAAAAGATAAAATCTTGACAATATCAAATAAAATGAAGTACCAATTTACATATATAGAAACCCTGGAAACCAGGAGGTAATAGAGTCACCTATTTAAAATAATGAAAGAAATGAACAGCCATCCAAGATTCCTATAGCCAGCAAAACTTTCCTTTATAAATGAGGATAAAATTCAAGAAAACAAATAAAACCTGAGGGAATGTTGAGACATTCCTTTAGATTGAAATACAAGGATAGTAGATTGCAAGATGAAGCAATATAGAGAAAAAGGTGTTAGGTTCCTGGATTCAGGTACCTGAAAGAATTCACACAGCAGAAGCAGGTTTGTAATCCAAGTGATTTTATGGGGAAAAGGGAAGTTTCAGGTATTACAGCCTCAAAAAATACACATTGTTTTAAGAAAGCATACAAGGATCCGCAGAACTGCACATGGGTTCACTGCTGAATGGGGAAAAAACACATAGAAAGAACAGGAACACATAACCCAGCACGTGGAACCAGGAAATCCCAGGGGCCAAAAGGGCTCCCACCCCCGACTTGTGGAGAATGCTGGAATGGAAGGAAGTCAAGGCAGGGTCTTTATTCCCTCCTCTCCACAACGGCTGGGGGAAGCATGGTTGAAGGTATTGGTTGGTTCCACTGGCTTGAGTTTAGGCCCACCTGTGTGAGGTAATGTAACTGAGCCTAATCTGTGTGCCCTGGTGGACCTCCCCTCGGGGCGGAGGGAGCTCTTGCCTGAGCATGCTCAGTTTGATTGTTCTAAAATTTAATGGATGCCTGATTTCTTCCAATCCTTTTGCTTTAGCCTTATGCAGTTACTGCGGAGACAACCCCCTTGTGGTGCTTATGTAATCTGATGTCAATTTGGGACTTGAGAGGATTAAGAGTGAAGTGGTGGAGTCTAGTTGGTCAATCAGGATAGCCAGTGAGGCCTCTGTGTGGGCATTGCCTTCGCCTGAGAATTCTGGGAACTCCAGTATTTCCTCCTTAAACAGGAGACGCTTCTCTCTCTCAGCTCACTTCCTTGGAGATGCTCTACTGGCAAGACACATGGCACTACGTCCTGGTAGCTGGGAAAGCCACACGGACCTACCCTGATGCAACAGACCTCTGGAGCCAGAGAAGCTACATAGAGAACCCTGCCAGCGCTGAGATGTTTACAATGCTACTGGATCCAAAAAGTTTCTACTCGCTGGTTCAAGATCGTCCTGCAATCGGAGTCATTGCATGTTTCGTGAGTCTGACGAGGCCTTTACAGATTGGTATCAGACATATGGGCTAATATTGGGCTCACGGACTTGACCTGGACTGGGCTGGGACGTTTTCGCAATATTCAGTTGTTCTTCTATATAAGCCTCTTTCTTATAAACATGAGTTTCTATGAATTTGTTTCTCTTGTCTACCCAGACTAACACTCCCCCTTTATGGCCCCTATTCTGGCTACCTAACATATTTAGCCAACACCTAAGTTGAATGCAAACATTTTTCTTTGGTCTTCTTTATTCAATATTCAAAAGTATACAAAAGAGGATAATAAAGATGGTTCAAAATCCAAAAATTAACTAAGCGCCAAAGTACGTGGTACTACTGGAAGAAATGAGGAGCAAAGAGAGGATAACCCATTTAACAAGTAACAAAATGACAACTATATGACAGGGACTTCAAGTGTGTGCAAATATGGAATTTAAAAACTGAAAAAAGTCCCAGAAACATTTGAAGCTCCTTGGTAAGTACTTCCTTAGTGGTAGTAACTTTCAATATGAAAGTATTAAAATGTCCAGTGTAAAAGCAGAGACCTTGTGATATGCATATGATACAACTTTGCTTATGGAAAGCTAAGAGGATTCAACACATTAATGAACAACTGAGACTAAAGCTTTCTGTAGGGATTATGGCTCGATGGGAAAAAAAAGCCTCATGCTCGGGCCAATAAACACAATGATAAAAAGAGAAAAAAATAAATTGACACGGATTTCATTTATTTCAATGCATAATCAACATTCATGGAATTAGTGAAGAAATCAAGCCATGAGATAAATGCTGCAAAAGACTTCTTTAAAGTGTTAAAGAGCAGCAGAGTCAGCAAAATGACTGTCAGACAACAAACTCGGACAACTCTCAGCAATTATAGAGAAGGTCCACTAGGAGCGATATCCTAAACTTCATGGAAGAGAATCTCAATATGAAGTACATCCAAGCTTCTTAAACTGAGAGAGCAGTAGCAACTACTAACAGATTCCCCTCTTTGTTATAGGCTGTCCACACGCTGGGGAAGCTTCCCTCCTGCCTGGCATAGCCAATTTTTTCTGGTCCCTGAGCTAACCCAGCTGACCAAGTCTCTTGGCTTGCTGTCCTCTGGTGAAGAACAGCTTTGCAGAGTCAGCTTGGTGCAGACAGTCACTAGCCAAGCTTAACTTTTGCTTTGTTCTACAGTTCCACCAGCCCTTGCTCAACATTCCTCACCTTGCCACCCCCAAGCAGGAAATGTGTTAGCAAAACAACACAATTAGGGGGCAAGGGGGAAAGAGAAGCCTAGCACTTCCCGCACCAATCTCAAAGTAGACTTGAGAGGTTTAATTTAACCCCCCCCCCCCCATTGGGTGAGAAATCCACACACCTGGCCTCTAGACCTGGCAGGAACCCCATCTTATCCCTCAAGGGGTGGAGTCAAGGGACAGAGTTTTTGTGGGTTTTGAACTGCGGACCATGCTGATCGCAACCCAATGTGTAACCACTGTACCACCAGGGGTCCTTTTATCTCAGTAAAACTATGAAAACTAGTCCTCGGTTTATCTGACCCCAGCCATGCTATTTTTTAATCACCTAATATGTATATGAAAGGTGAACAATGAATAAGACAGAGGTGAATTGATAACTATGAATTATGATATCGCAGAAAAGCACTGACAAAACATCAACAGCCAGAAGAGCAAACAAAGCTATGCTGGAAGAGCTACAGCGGGAGTGCCCCTTAAAGAGGCCGACTCCGTGTATATGTCATCTGGATGGCAAGTCCCTGGATGGTCAAAAAGAGGAAGCCTCTCAGTGGTATACATTGACACCATGACTGCAATAATGGGCTCAAACAGCAATGTTTGAGAAGAGGGTGCGGGGCAAGGCAGTGTTTCATTCTGTTGTACATCTAGTTACTATGAATAGGACTTGGTGGCACCTAACAAAACTATATTCATATCTCCTCCTTACATAATAGGAGCATAATCCACACATTCAAGAAAATCCATTCTCAAGAGGTAAAACTTACTTCAATATATAAGCTTTTGGGAGGCTTCATATCCTGTGTTATGTCCAAACCTTCATTTCCTCCCAATGACCTCATGTAAGTAGCAAGGGACTTCTTATAACAATTGAACCATTCTATCTGAAAACAGAAAAATGGTCTTTTTACCAAGTGACAAAGAAAACAAGCTTGCCAACATTGTGTAATCGTGACTTCAAACAGCACATACGCCCATGTAGATCATGAGTGTGGCATTCCTGTATTTATATAGCGAACATTAATGGTTGTCTTCTACGAGTCAGGAACTGTCTGTGCACTTAGGATGGAGCATTCAACCAAAACAGACAAAATTCCTGTTATCACATAGCTTACAAACCAGTAGACCTAAGCACAGATCTAAAAAAACCATTCAACCAGAAACAACACTACGAAAAACACATGATTCAGTTATGGTCGCTTTAAATACTGCACGGACTCTTTTTATAAGAATGGAACAACATGCTTGAGCAGACAATGCAAATGTCCCCAAAGAGAAGGAAGGACAAGCAAAATGAGGAGTGCACACAATAGAAGATAGTGAGGCTTACTTTGGAATTCAGTTCTAAGTTGTATCTGACAAGGGTAAACCTTTATCACATGTAAAGTGGCGCAAGAGGTCACATTATTTTACGACTGCATTTGTAGGAAAGTCAGTCATCGGAATTCTATAAATGTAAAAAAGTAGATTAAGAGTTGCCAAAGGGCTGGGGGAAGGAAATAATAATAAAAGGCATTTGTTATTTTTTAAAGTCTATTATGGTTAGGGTGAAAGTTTACAGAGAAAACTCATGTTTTATACAATAATTTATATATATTTTGTTTTGTGACATTAGTTGCAATCTCCTCAGAATCTTATTTATGTATAATTACAGAAAGGTAGGCAAAACAAAGATGTACAGGTTAATGACATTATTAAGAAACAGCCTGGTCAAGGAGTAACACATCCTCAGCCCCAAAATGGAGACTTATCATTTTGTTCCATTCTGAAAATTTTACATTATCACCCAAGAATGCATCCCCAAAACACTAGTTTAGTGCTGTTCATTATTTGTACTTTAAATAGATCCACACAGTATTTATTATTTTGTGACAAATTTCTTTCACTAAACATATTTTGGATTTCTGAAATTCTACTTTAAAGTGATGAAGAGCAAGGATGTCACACTTTGAGGACTGAGCAATGCCATGGGATTTTCCATTGACCTTAGCCATGGGATTTTCCATTGCCTCATAAGCATATGAAAGTTGGACAACAATTAATAAAGACCAAAGAATAGATGCCTTTGAATTAGCATGTTGGCAAAGAACACCGAAAGTACCATGGACTGCTAACTGAACAAACAAATCTGTCTCGGAAGATCACAGCCAGACTGATCCTTAGAGATGAGTATGGCAAGACTTGTCTCACAAGTTTTGGGCATGTTTTCAGGAGACCAGTCCTTAGAAAACGACACAATACTTGGTACAGTGCAAAGTCAGTGGGAAAAACAAAAACAACTCAAGGAGATGAATTGATACGGTAACTCAACAATGGGTTCAAACATAACAATTGTGAGGATGCAGAGTCCAGGAGTACTTCATGCTGATCTAGACAGGGCCACTATGAGGCGGAACTGACGAGAAGGCACCCACCACTACTATGTTGGTTAGTATTGGGTTATGTGTTGGCTAAAGCCAAGGTCAACAGTTGGACTCAACCAGTTACACCTAGGGAGAAAGGGGATTTCTGCTCCTATAAAGAAATACAGCTTCAGAAACCTAAACAGCCAGTTCTACTTTGCTCATCCTTAAGGATTGTTAAAAGTCAATGGCAGTGGGTGTTTTACACAATTAATGTATGTATGTATGGATTGTGATAATAGTTGTATGAGCCCCAATAAAATGATTTTTAAAAAAGAAATTATGACATAAGATTATCTCTCTCTAAAGTGTCTTGGAGTCTCTAACTTGTAAACTACTATTTGTCTACCTTCATGGAAAAAAATAATACACTAATCTTTGTTAAAGATGGCATCACCTATCCCTTATCGGTGAGTTCAAAGTGAAATGTTCACATATAGAAACTGAATTTCGGTTTATGCTCTGAGAAGGAAAAGGCAGAGGCAGTGATTCTCTCCATAGACTAGACCTTGTAGAGACTCTATTAACACCGAATTTGGACCCCAGCTATAAGGGATTTCCATTGAACTCAAGGTCAAAATGAAGTCTAAAGTATGGAAATCTAATCTCAAGACTAACATTATAATTGTTCATTATAATTTTCTGGTTCTAAAATCAGCATCTTGAAGTCTTACTTGTGTGCCTTGTCATGACTACCTTGTACTAAACTAAAAAAGTTTATGCACGACAAGTTCATGTATTTATGTTTAAAATAAAATCCTCATCTATTGGTTACTTAAATTTTAAGATAAAATCCTACAAGAACTATTACTCTTAAACACTCTATGTTTTTAGAAAAATACTATAGCTATTGTTATTAGAGAAAGAACATGTTCTGTTCATTTCACCATAATAAAGAGGCACCCCTCAAGTCCACTTAATGTAAGATTCCGGCACAAAGACCATGGAAAAAGAACCTGAAAAATTAACTGGTAACGTAATTATTTAGTAGTTCCCTCAAGAAGCTGAGGTACTTTGTTTCTTTCTCCAGAACATGAACAGAATAAAAATAAAGCATGGAAATGTACTTAGCAATCCAAGATCAGAGGAGGCAATGGTATTAGAGATTAAAACCTGAGCAGACTGCGGATGACAGTGGAAGCCCAAACTCCATTTGCACAGTTCCCACACAGATTAAGCCTCCAGTGAATCTCCTTAGACCATGAACAAAGAATGGAAATAGTCTTGTTATACACTGAGTGCATTAGAAAGTAGATTAACACAGATAATTTTTAACGTTATTGTTTTTCTCTCTTTTGGTCCCTTTTAAATTTGTTCTAGTTTTTATATTTTCTTTTGGATTGAGGGCTGTTTGTTTTGCATATGATTTTCTTTCTTTTTTTTTTGGAGTTTTCAGTGGTTTCTTGAGCATTCAATATTTTGCCATGATGACTTAGGATAGTTAGGTGTTTTTTTTTATTTTGTGTTTTACATTTTATTAGGGGCTCATACAACTCTTATCACAATCCATACGCATATGATTTTCTTTAAATAAAATCTAGGATAGGACTTAGTTACTGTGAAGACTATAAATGGATTAAGTTTCTTTGGGTTAGGACAGGGCAGGCTGGGGCAAATGGTGAGTTTAAGACTGAAGAAAATGTTCTAAAATTGATGGGGATCATAACTGCACAGCTCTTTTTAATATATTTAAACCACTGGGTTGTATGGTATATGAATTATGTCAATTAAACTCAAGTTAAAATTTTTAAATGCAGTTAGCAAGTAAATTGTTTATAAAACTCATGGCAAATTTACTGAATACATGCCGTGGCAATGACATTATATCCTGTCAGCCTGTCAATAAAATTGCAGATTGATGACCTCATTTTGAGGCATGACAGAAATAAGTAGCTCAATGGAGATCAAACGCAGTCTCTCTGCCTTCCTTTTCTGCGCTGAGACAGTCAGAGAGCTGGAGGAGACCCGTGCCAACACTGAAATGCATACACTGCCACTGGATCCACAAGACCTTCTACCCCACTGGCCTGCGATATTCCTGCATTTGGCATCATTACATATACTGAGAATCTAAAGAGGAATTTATCGACTAGGACCGAACATATAGGCTAATATCGGACTTATGAACTTGATCTGAACTGGGCTGAGATGTTTTCTCAATATATAATTGCTCTTTTATATAAAGTTCTTATACACATGAGTGTATGACTGTTCCTCTAGTCAACCCAGACTAACACTTTCTTTCATAAGTGATATACTATACCAAACTCACACAATAACAGCATTGATCACATTCCGTTCTATGCTATGTTCCAAATGGGCAGCCTTAATCATCCTGTAACAACCCTGTTAATACAGCAGTTCTCAACCTGTGGCTTACGACCTCTTTTGGGGTCAAAGGACCCTTTCACAGGAGTCACTTAAGACCATTGGAAAACATGTATTTCCAATGGTCTTAGGAACCAAGTCACTGCTCCTCTGTCCATCTCCAGGAGGGTCTGCCCACATACGAGTACGCAGCGTAATGACATAATCAGACAACCCCATCACATTCAACTTGTACAAATAAAGGTGGATGTGACAGGGTTGGCACCACAATGTGTTTATGTGGACAAGTCACACATGCGTAGAGAGCAGCTGCTGTGTTAAAAGCAGCTACTGTGTTAAAAGCAGCGACAGTGTTAAAAGCAGCAGTATTGGTGGTAAATGACACTTCATGAATTATTATTTCTGGGTAAAATCATAAACTACTGCAAAAAATCGATATCTGTACCATGGGAACTTTATCTGGATGCTGATTGGTCTTTTTATATTCAGCTGTGGTTGATGTGAATACTGCTCCTTGTGATAGTAACAGGTATGTAAAAACACAACATAGAGAATGTTAAATCATAGGAAATTTTAATAAACTGTATTGACTAAATTGTGCCATGTATCATCTTTAGTACTATTTTTTTTTAAATAAGAAATTTAAACAAGACGCTTGACTTGAAGGGAAAACTATCTAGGCTTCATTGAGAGTAATCTACGCCTACTTAAAGACAGATTGCCCTACATGTAATAGCTACATACAAAAATGTTATAAAACTGTCCTTGGTTTTACAATGATAAATGAAAAACATAAAAATTCTTCAATCGAACAAGGCATGCAAGGATTTTTTTCATGTCATTTTTTTTTGTTTTTGTTAAACAGTGAGAGCAAAATAACCTACTGAAATACAAAGAGAGAAGCTGAATGAGCAAGCCACTGATGGAGAAGGGGAGCTTTCACAGAACCAGTGTTTTCCCCATCCCATCTCCACCTGATGTTGATCAAAACATACCATTGGTGATTTAGTAAACGAATAAATAAACAAAGGGAAAAATTTAATATGCTTGTGTACATGCACCAGTTACTTTGTGTACAATAAAGGAATGAGGAAGGGGAAATGAAATAAAGAGAAAACTATACTGTAGTTGTCAGGAGGTGGTGGAATCAAACTGTGGTTTTCTAATCGAGAATGGATTCTTGGTCGGCTGGAAGAGAGTTCTGGAGGAAAGGAGCAGGCTCCCTTAGAAGATGCCTCCTGTCTGCTGCTGGAACACATCAATTGTATCTTCATCCTCCATTTCCAACTGTGCAGGTGTGTCTGTTTCATTGATTGGCTGTCTGTCGAATCAAATCAGATCTGACTCATTGACAAACCCTGTTCACAATAGGCTTCCATTAGCTTACTAAGTGGGTGTGCCTCTGAATCTTAAACTGCACCACAGAACCATCCTGCCCTACCACCTTCAAGTTAATCTGATCATTGTTCTCAGTCTTGACTCCTCCCTTGAGTTTTTTGTTGGCCAGGGTGAATGCTGAAGTCTTCTCAAAAGAGGTACCAGGTCCGCACCAAACGAGCACACAGGCAGCTGCAGGAACAGCAGGAGGAGGTGGCAGTGGTGGAGGAGGGAGAGCCATCTTTTGTATTATTAAAGCTATGGTTATATATTATTTTCATTAGCCAACCATCCCATGACAATGGATCATGTAGAAGAACGTTAAGAAAAGATAGTGAGGATTTTCTATGGTATGGTTTTACTTCAATGACAGCAGGAACTGAGAAACTACAATGTCTTACTTGTTGTGAAGTTCTATTAGTTGAATCTATGAAGCTGAACAAACTAATATGCCATTTTGATAGCAAATATCCGAGCTTTGCTGGCAAGGATACCAACTATTTTAAAAGCAAAGCTGATGATAAACTCAAGAAAGCCAGACTTGACACTGGTGGCAAGTACCACAAACAAAACGTAGCAGTCATTGAAGTTTCATATTTGGTGGCACTCAGAATCACCAGCGCTATGAAACCCTACACCATTGCTGAGGATTCACTGTTGCCAGGGGCCAGTAAATTGTTCGAGTTATGATCAGAGATGAATTTGTTACAAAATTGAGCGCAATTTTCTTATCAAATGACACTGCCTGCAGAAGAATAGCAGACAAGGCTGCTGATATTCTTGATCAGATAATCCAGGAAAGTAAATCTGCTCCACTTCCAATATTTAGCATCCAGCGTGATGAATCTACAGACGTTGCAAACTGTTCACAGTTACTGTTTACCTGAGGCATATTAATGATGGCGACTTTAAATATGAGTTTCTTTTTTTGCAAACCTCTTAAAATGGCAACTACTACACGTGATGTATTTGATAGTTGGTTCATTCTGAAAGAGCATAAGATCTCTTGGGAAAAGGTTTGTGGTGTTTGCAGATGATGCTCCACTATGCTAGGATGTCAATCTGAATTTCAACGTTTGGTACTGAGTCACCGAAAGTCACCGGAACTCACTGTATAACTCATCAGAAAATATTAGCAACAAATACACGGCCAAAAGAGTTACAAGAAGTAATGAGAAGCATCATAAATTCTGTCAATTTTGTAAAGGCGAGCACTTTAAACAGTCTACTGCTTTCGCAACTGAAGTGAGACGGTTGTCCAGAGGAAAAGTTTTAAAAGGTGTTTTTGAGCATGGTGATGAACTCAAAACGTTTTTTATCAGAAAACATGACCGCAGTTCAAAGCATTTTGCAGCGATAAAAGTGAGATACAGAAAATAGTTTGATTGCCATCTTTGCCATCTTGAATGAGTTACAATTTATTACTGCAAGGACAAAATGCAACATGCCTTGATTTGTCTGAAAATATCTGATCATTCCAAAGGAAACATCAGCTTTGGGGGAAAAAATGGATGAAAATAAAATTTACCAAAAAAATAATAAAAAGAAAATAAAATTTACATGCCTACCCTATCTGTTTTCTTTGAAGAACATGACACTGAACCAGACAAAAGGATTACAATTTCTGTGAAAGAACACTTGCATATGCTTGCAGATGAAATTTCATCGTACTTTCCAAATCTACCCGACACCTCATTTGCACTTGCCAGAAGCCCATTTACAGTCAAAGTTGAAGATGTTCCTGAGATAGCACAAGAGACGTTTATTGAACTAACAGCGATGCAGCGAGAACTGATTTCTCTACAATGCCAGTTACAAAATTCTGGATCAAGTGTTTGCAGTCAGGTCCTGTTCTGTCTGAGACTGTGTTGCACCTTTTTCTTCCATTTCCAACAACTTATCTTTGTGAAACAGGGTTTTCCAGCTTGTTTGTTATCAAGTCTAAATAAAGAAGTAGATTTGTTGTGGAAGATGATCTTGTGCTCTTGCAAAGACTGTCTGGAGAATTTCTGATCTAGTGAGAAAGAAACTATCTCAACCTTCTGGCTTTTTACGCACACTGTCGCAAAATGTAGCAATGTAGTTCACTATTGTTATATTAAGACTGTTACTCATGCTACACCATGCTTCAAGACAAAATTTCATTTATTTATAATTAGAAATCAGTATTTCACAAGATGTAATTACCTATTTTTGTGATTAATCACTATGCTTTAAATATGTTCAATTTGTAAACTAAAAATATATCCTACATATCAGATGTTTACATTATAATTCACAACAGTAGCAAAATTACAGTTATGAAGTAGCAACAAAAATGATTTTAAGATTGGGGATCACCACAACATGAGGAACTCTATTCAAGGGTCGTGGCATTAGGAAGGTTGAGAACCAAGGCTGTAGTAGGACACACTATGACCCCATTTTGTAAATAAAGGAGTGAACACAGAGCAATGAGGTTACTTGCCCAAGATTAGAAAGCAGTGTCAGGAGTTGAAACCAAGTGTTCTGACTCTAATGTTCTATCTTGAAATACTGGTCTAGCACCCTACCTTCAGTGACAAATACTCATCTTATTCTGAATATTTATTCATGCTGACTAGAAAACTACATATCTCCTAAGAATAATGTCGGCTTTTCAACTCCACTGATGAATCACTAATAAATAAAAGAAACTCCTTTTTTAATTGTTTGTCAGTTTTCCCTGTAGCACTAGAATTACTTACTACTACTCCCTTCCAGGAGGGTACCCCAGTGGCAGTTGCTACATTTGTCACTATTAATGGAAAGGTTGGCAATTTGAATCCACTTAGCTACTCTGTAAGAGAAAAATATGGCAGTTGGTTTCCATAAAGATTGATAGTGTATATGGATTATGTGCCAAATAAGACAGTTCAAAACAAAAATAATGTATAGCCTTATAAACCTCTGAGGCAGTTTTAGTCACAATCGACTTGAGAGTAATGAGTTTGGTTTTATACTTCCCATGCCTATCGCAGTAAGTACTAACTGCTTAAAAAACGCTGAAAACTTATTGCTGAAAAGGTGATCAAATCATGGATCAAATGATAGCAACTCAAAAGATTAGCTAGGAATCTTGGAGTAGTAAGCTTATGCTAGTGAGGAATAACTCAGAAAAGTATGGTAAGAATGGTTGCTTAATTCAAAAAGTATGTGTCAATAAATTATATATACAAACTGCTGAGTTAGTAGTTTATATTTACCTCTACCTACACATTCTCACAAACAAAATATAGAAAATTTACAGAAAACAGAGAAATACCAGTAAACATCATTGTAGAAAAAAAAAAGCCAGGATCTCAGTATTTTCCCAAAATCATTAACTTGAAAAAGTGCTAACTTACTTCTTCAGCAGACATGTGAAATCGTAAAGCATTAGGCAACACACTGCCATATTCCCACCTAAGTGCACGAATCCGCAGTAACCGGTCATACCTAGGACATTGAGAGAGTATTAGCATACAAACAAGCAGGAAATCAGACATTGTTCTATCAGTAAGGACTCAAGGATCTTATCAACTAAACTGTCATTTGTGGATTTTTTTTTTTAAGATTCTGATGCAAATAGATCTACTCTAAGAAGACATCTTTGGGACTACCAGAAATCGGGAATAGGAACTGGGCTGATGCCCCTAGCACTGTTCATTGTCGTAACTGTGATGGTGACACAGCAGTAATGTGGAAAAAGATCAGAAAGGCCCTTATTCCTTAGAGATGTATCCTAAAGTATATAGTGGTAAAATGTTATCTGATGTTTAGTACTTAGTTTTAAGTAGCCTAACATACATATGTCATAAATTATGGAAAATGTATTGTTAAATTTATAAGACAACTCCAGGAGCTTCACTATATTATTCTCTCTGCTTTCAAGAATAGTGCAATCTTTTACAATACAAATTTTAAACTGGAAAAACGAAATTAAAATGCTTACATTAAATCAAACTTAAAAGAAATAACTCACTGCCACATGGAGTTGTTTGACTCATACTGACACTGTAAGGACAGGATAGAAGCGCACCAGTGAGTTTCCGAGATTGTAACTCTTTTTTAAGAGTAGAAAGCCTCATCTTTTCCCCGCAGAACAGCTGGTGGTTTTGAAATGCTGTTTCTGGTTAACAGGCCAGCGCATAAACACTGAAAACACTCTCACTTCCATCAAGCCAATGCTGACTCATAGCAAACCCCTGTGGGTTTCCGAGATTGTAATTATTTACAGGAATAGAAACACGGCCTTTTCCCCTCGGAACTACTAGTGGTTTTGAACTGTGGACCATGTAGATCACAGCCCAACAAGTAACCATGCTACCAGGGCTCCATGCATAACCACAGAGATAAATAAATCTGAGATCTGTTGCTATCAACCAGAAACTTAATTGAGAAACCCCATGGAAAACTCTTCTTTGTTTCCTGCTACTACAAGTAAAATCACAGCAGCTTACAAGTACGCAATAGTGCAGCGTCGATTTCTTAACAAAGAACAGTGCCGAAATTTGATGGTTGGTATCAAATTGCTTCTTCCGTCTGATTTTGCTTCATTACTAGGAAGAGAATTAAAGAGAAAATGGATAAATACACTGCAGAACAACAAAAATTTTTAAGTTTTATTGACATGTAACAATTCACATCAAACAATTCAATAGTTATTAAGAATTGTACAAAAAAACTGTACAATTACCACTACAATCAATTTTAGAACATTTTCTTATTTCTTGTACTCATTGTTATTAGCTTCCTGTTTCCCACCAACCACCCCTACAATCCCCACAAGAAACCATTAAATCCAGTTCCTGGCACTACAGAACCAAAAAAATTAATTTTTCCATGATATTTTTCAAAGGACTGATACACGTACACATTTTTACCTATTTGTACGTAACAGTTTACCTAAGCAAATTGTGCTGCTTCTACTTCAGAACTTTTATTTACACATTACAAGATTAAAGTAAGAAAAAGCCAAGTTAACTAACTTGTCAATGCAATGATACTATAATAATTTAATCTCCTTTAACCATTTGGTATTGTACAGTTTTGCACACTGATTGCTTTCTATTATTTCAAAAGACAAGTGTCCTATTTGTTCACTGAGGTAAGAGAAAACCTGACATCATGGCCCGAAGAAGGTGGTCTTACATGATGTTTCTATTGTATGAGCACTCCGCTTCTAGGAGCACTTCCGAATCCTCACCACACTACTGTAGCTGGACATGGAGTCAGCAGTTTATTCATTCAACAAATATTTGCTATTTCCCCATCTATATTTTTTACTATACTTTAGGGTTTTTTCATATACAGAGGAAGTAGTTTCACCCTATAAAATGCACATCTTCTTAGACACTTGTTATGGATCACATTTTAAAACCAGAAGAACAAAAGGAGTAAGTATCTACTTTAGGATTTTAAAGCAATTAGATGAATATAAAAAGGGTCCACCATGCTTTGTTCCACATAATGCACTAGGCCCTGAGAACAGGAAAAATGCACACCCTGTGCTGTTAGGTTTTTCTATCTGCTGTCACTCTATGGGTACCAGATTATGGTCTACATTGTACAAACTAAGCACAAATACACCTAATACCAAGTACTTAAAAACATACATCAAATGTCCTAAAAAAAATCACATTTATAGGTGGGTAAATAAAAAGATTTCTTTTGATATATAATTTAACCAGACATTGCTTACAGTGATTGTTTTCTCAGAAGGACATCAGGAAGATGGGGGACAAAAATTTAAAACAAGAATTTACAAGTGTTATGAATATAAGAAAGTAGTTCAAAGTGGAACACATCCTGGCCCACCAAGCCCTGAGGACGATATTTCCACTCAGAGAAGTCAAAGCACAGAGAGGACCATATGGCCAGTCCACTATGAGACACGATGTACCTCACTGACCCATAGTGCTACCAGGGGACAACACTGGAAACACAGTGTGGGAACTGTGCCCAATCTGACCCCATCACACTGAGGCAAAACACTAAGAGCCATGCAACAGAAAAGCAAAGGAAGCAGAGCAAAGAAGTCTTGAGGGAGTACAAAAAATAGACTTTGGGGCCAGAGTGTGCCACCCCACCAGATTCAACTGGAAAACACTCCTAAAGGTCAACAAACAGACCTTGAACTATTTACAGGCTTTTCTCTTTTTTTGGTCTTTTTTTGGTTTTCTTTTGTTGCTTTGTTTTGCTCTGTCTTGTTTTTTGTGCATATTATTATCTCTGCAATTCTATCTGGAAAAAATAGGCGGGATAAACAATCTGAAGGAGAAAACAACGGACTGCTGGTTCTGGGGAGATATGGGAGCAGGGGAAGCGGGGGTGGGGGGAAAGGAAGTGGGTGTTAACAAACCTAGGGACAAGGGAACAATAAGTGATTCAAAATCAATGGCCAGGAGGGTGCAGGAGGCCTGGTAGGGCTTGATCAAGAGCAGTATAACCTAGAGGAATTACTGAAATCCAAATGAAGACTGAGCATGATAGTGGGACAAGAAGAAAGCAAAAGGAAATAGAGGAAAGAATTAGGAGTCAAAGAGTATTTAAAGGTCTAAATACAGGTGTGTACATGCCAATATTTATATATGATGATGGAGAAGTAGATCTAATGTGCGTGTATTTATAAGTTTAGTATTAAAGGACATTGGGACTCTACTCAAATACTCCCTCAATGCAAGAACACTTTGTTCTATTAAATTGGCATTCCATGATGCTCACCTTCCCTACATGATTGCTGAAGACAAAACAGGTGCATAAGCAAATGTGAAAAAGAAAGCTGATGGTACCAGCTATCAAAAGATATGGCCTCTGGGATCTTAAAGGCTTGAAGATAGAGACCCACATGGATGAAGCACACTAACCTGTGTGATCACGAGGTATCTATAGGAACAGGTACCAGTCATCAAAGAACAAAAAAAATCATCATTGTGAATGAGGGGGAGTGCGGAGTGGAGACTCAAAGTCCATCTGTAGGCAAGTAGACATCCCTTTACAGCAGGGTCACAGGGAGGAGACGAGCCAGTCAGTGTGCAGTATAACACTGATGAAACACGCAACTTTCCTCTAGTTCTTTAATGCTTCCTCCCCCAATTATCATGATCTCAATTCTACCTTACAAATCCGGGTAGACCAGAGGCTGTACACTGATACAGATAAGAGCCGGAAACACAGGGAATCCAGGGCAGATACACCCTTCAGGATCAATGAGTGCAGCAATACCAGGAGGGTAAGGGGAAGGTGGGGGAGAAAAGAGGAACCAATGATCCACATATAACCCCCTCCCTGGGGGTGGAAAACAGAAAAGTGGGGGAAGGGAGATATTGGACAGTGTAAGACATGAAAAAAATTTTATAAATTATCAAAGTTTTGTGAGGTAGGGAGGGAGGGAGAAGAAGGGTAAAAAATGAGCGGATACCAAAGACTCAAGAAGAAAGAAAATGTTTTGAGAATGATGATGGCAACAAATGTGCTTGACATAATAGATGGATTTATGGATTGTGCAAAGAGTTAGTTATACAAGCCCCCAATAAAATGATTTAATAAAATAAATAAACCTAACCAAACTCACTACCAAAAAAAAAAAAAAATTTCCTGTATCCATTGCTGGTAGGAATGTAAAATGGTATCGCTAATGTAGGTAGTAGTGTCGCAGCTCAACAAAAATCTGATCTACTACACCCAGATTTGAAAAGACATGCAAACAGACTTGTACACCAACATTCCTTGCTATACTATTTGCAATGGGTGAAGATAAGAACCACCTAATGCCCATGAATAGGAAAATGTGATATATATGTGTACACACTACTGCTGCTGCTGATGTTACTCAGCCAATCGGAGAAATGAAGAATTGGCACAATCTACCATATGGATGGGACTCGATGTCATTAAACTAGTGAAAGAAGTCAACCACAGCACGGGACTTGGTTTCAATCTCTTGCCACCAAGAACAGTGGCCCAGAACTACCAGTCTGTTTTAATGCTTCTTTGCTTTTTATGGCAGTGTGGCTCTGCTGTTGTAAATATTATTGGAACGTTTGCCCTATCACCAACTCCTGTTGTTTCTGTAAATAGTGCTCAGTCACTTAAAGGTTTAATTTACACAAGTCAACAATTCATGTATTGCAGTTCACAGCTGGCCCATACTTGTATAATTTCCCTTTCTCGACAATGTTCTAAATTCTGTAACATTGGCTAAACTAATGACACCATCAAAGTGTACCGGCTACACATTAGACTCCTAAGTGAAACATCAGCAGTTTAAAGTCACCAGCCAAGTCTGTGGGGGAAGGATGAGGCTTTTTACTCCTGTGATGATGTGCAGGCTGGGAGACACACAGGACAGTTCTACCCTGCCCTATAAAGTTGTCATGAGTCAGCAAGGGGATGATAATTGATAATGTTCGGTAACATAAAATGACAATGATGTCTCTCTTAGGTGAACCAGAGTCATTTATAAACCATGAGTGGATTTTAGGCTTGTACTTAATTCTAGTCCCAATCTAAGAACAGCTAGTTCTTATGACATGGTCCTGCTTGGTGGTTGCCCTCATGAAGAAATCACTGAAGATATGAGTCTACAGCAAAATGTGGTGAAGAACCTAGATGGTGCCCAGCTATTAGAAAAAATAGTGTTGGGGATTTTAAAGGTTTGTTTTCAAACAAGCAGCCATCTAAGTGGGGTGTCACATGGAAGGAGCACATCAGCCTGTGTGAACATAATCCAAATCTAAAGGCTGGAATGATATCAAAGCTTAAATTGTGAACAATTGGTTTGTAGAAGGCTATGGTTGTCAGTGGAAGCCCAAAATCCATTTAGAGGGTCCACAAAGAGATCAAGCCTCTTGTGAATTCCCTCTCGTTATAGCTGAGGGATGTGAAGAGCTCTATTATCAGACACTGTAAATCAATATGTCAGACATAGATCAAAATGCAGTATATCTTATTTGATTTTCCTTTGGACCCATTTTAAAGCTGTTTCAATTAAAAAAAAAAAGTGAAGGGAAAATACTCATGAAGCAAACCCTTGGAGCCTCACTGTGACCATGGACGAGGGGTGGAGGGCCTCGCTAGCATGCAGAGCGCAGTGGATTCCTGCGGATGCGGTTAGGTTCAAACTCAGCACCCCACCATTTGCTCTCCCTTATGAGCCATCTAAATGTGTTCTAGTTCTTAAGATACTTGTAGCTTTCTTTTGACTGAGGTTTTTGTTTTACTTTCATAGTCTTCTTAGTGTTGTTTTTATTGTTTTCACTGTTTTTCTGTATATAAAATCCAAAATAGGTGAATCAGAGGCAGTAACTGGATTCATGGTTCCTTGGGGCAGGGCAGGGGAGGTGGGGAGGAAATGGGGAGCTAATAACAATGAGTCCAAGAATGAAGAAAATATCTAAACCTGATTATGGTGATGATTCTACAACGATATGTGAATTATATACCAATAAACTGTTAAAAAGTCCATCGCAAATTATATAATTAAATGGTTCAATCATATTAAGAAGAGTTGTACAATCATTACCACAATCGAATTTAGAACATTTTCTTCCTTCTTGTACTCACTGTTATTATTGTACTCACTTCCTTCAAACCGCCCCGGCCACAACTCAGGAACCATTAATCAAGATATTGTCTCAATAGATATACCTACCCTAGATTTCATATACACTAAAACATTTAAAAACAGCAAAAAACCTACTAAAAATAACAAAGTAAAACAAAAGTATCCCAACTGAAAAGATAGAAAATATAAAAAACTAAAATCAATTTAAAATGGGTCAAAAAGGAGATCAATGGATATGGTGCTAAATTTTAAAGGAATTGCATCTGCAATAATCCACTTTCCAATGCACTCTGCATAACAGCAAGGCTAACCACAACACTTGTCTATGCTCAGAGAGGACTCACAGAGCTTTATCCATACATATTTCCCCTGCACTTTGTTTTTACTGAAGTAAAATGGGTCAAAACAGGGGTCAAATGATATCATGCTTTATTGTAATCATCTCTATAACACTCTCTGTCTGATAGCAAGACTACTGACATCCTTCAACTGAGTCAGAGAGGATTCACCGGAATCTTAAACCACTTGTGTGGAACTTGCAAATGATTTTGGATTTCCACTGTCATCCATATCCTTCTGCAAATCAGGTGTTCACAATTTAAGCTCTAATACTATTCCCTCCTTCATATTTGAGTTTTAATTATTCACACTCCTCTGGTCACAAAGGCTGATGTGCTTCTTCCATGTGGACTTAGGTGACATTTCACTCAGAAGGCTGCTTGCTTAAAAATAAGACCCCCATGCGCCATTCTTTCTAAAAATCATACCATCTAAATTTCTTTACTACACTTTGCTATAGCATCCATATCTTCAGTGAGCATCAAAAAGGGCCAAGTCACAAGAACTAATTCTCATATTGGGCTAGAATTAAATGCAAGTCTAAATCCCATTCATGTTATCTATGGTTTACGTACATCTCTGGTTAATCTTAAAGAGACATCATTGTAATTTTATATTAGAGAACATTATCAATCAGCCCCTGGGGCACATGGCAATTCTATTGATAGTGTGAACTTTTTGATTAAAGAATCTATAAACGAATGCTGATCAAAAGGGAAAAATTCAAAATTGAATTTCAAATTACCAAGAACTCTAGACTTTCTAGAGCCACGTAAACTGGAAAAACCCAAGTCCTAAAATAATCCTTAAACCAAAAATATCCTCCAAAGTGGGTCACTCCACAAAGAGGTGGGATATGGGATAAGACCATCCACCTGAGGGTCTACACCAAGACAAGGCTGGGGCAAATCCCCACAGAAATGAAAGAACCTTGCCAGGAAATCAAGTTTAGGCCAGGGGAGAGGAACATCACTGATAGTTCTGTTGGCGAGCATGGTAGGTGATTGGGGAGAAATATCCTCACATTGGGAAGGGGTGCTAAACAATGATTGTAGGGAACCTATAGGGACAATGGTCCAGATTTTATGTTCCTGGGTAAACACTACAAATATGTCTCTAGCCAAAGCTCAATAAAACATGCCATGGACTAAACACCAAGGTGTCACTGGATGCTGACCTTGTGGTACGGTAAACCTTGTGGTCAGCATGGCATCACTCGGGCTACACAAGCGCTTAACACAGAGGCCCAGCAGAATGAACTGAGCCTGGCCTCAAAGGTGCCTGTACCCTTGGACTGAGGACTGGGGTGCTTAGATAGAAGAGGAAGCAGAGTGGCTGCCCTGGACCTGTGGAAGTGATGGTCATTGGACCTTGGGGGGAACCCCATTTGGTTGGAGTCCATCAAAAGGGACTCAGAATCACCATATATTTAGTACCTTGATGCTCCCCTCTCAGTGATATGACTGGCTTTGATCTGTTGGGCAGGGATTTAAACTTGGAAGAATTGATCCAGGATGTTTCCCCTGGCATCGATCCCCCCTGCTTAGGGTAAACAGAATTCAACTGAATATGAGATCTAACTGTGTGGAGCAACAACTCATGGGTTTCGGCTCAAGTTAGAACTGTACTTGCAGACTCCTCAAACCTACAGCAGAATGATGTGTCATCGGAAAACTTGATGGTGTTGCCAGTGCAATCATCTTATACTCCAGGGAGAATGATTGACAATGTGTTACTTTTCTGTTTCTATGGGTTTTTTCCCCTGCCTTTCATTTGCTTGTTTTGTTTGTGTTTGTCTTTAGTTGTCTGCTAGTTGTTTTGTTGCTGTTGGTGGGGTAGTTGGTCTTACAGGGTATTAATTTGTCATAGTATGGCTGTCAAAGTAAACCCGAGCTATGCATATCCCAGGGACAAGCAGATGGATTCTGGCCCCAATTTAACTTTAGTCCCAATCCAAAGACAGTTAGTTTGGATAACATGGCCTTGCCCACCTCATGTAATGATCACTGAAGATAAGGGTGCTACAGCTAAGTGTGGTGAAGAAAACAAATGGTGCTCACTATCAATCGGAATAGTGTGTGGAGTCTTAAATTCAAACAAGTAGTCATCTAAACGAGGAGTGAACTATGTCCACAAAGAAGAAGCACACCAGCTTGCGTGACCCAAAGGCACGCAAAACAAAATTCAAAAATGACAAAGGGAAAAGTATCAGAGCCCAAATTTCGAAGACCCAATTTATAGAATGCTATAGAAGATAGGGGGGCCCCAAACCCATCTGCAGAGTATCTAGTCAGATTAAGCCACCAGCAGATCCCCTCTAGTCACAGGAAAGTGTCTCGAACAGCTTTTCTATCAGATAGAGATCATTGTAAGTGTGATTATGCTGGAATGAACTGGATACATGGTCAGATGACCTCCCTTCTAACCTGAACTTGTTCTTGGTCAGTGGTTTTCAACCTTCCTAATATACATTTACTACCGTCCCTCATATTGTGGTGACCCCCCCAACCATAAAATTATTTTTGTTGCTACTTCATAACTGTAATTTTGCTGCTGTTATGAATCGTCATGTAAAACCTGATAAGCAGGAAGTATTTTCATTGTTACAATTTGAACATAATTAAAGCATAGTGATTAATCACAAAAACATTTTCTATTGTGAAAGACTAATTTCTAACTACAAATGAAATTAATTTTGTTGTAAAGCATAGTGTAGCATGGGTAACAGTTTTCACGCCAGTTACTCGTATGTGGGCATATCTGCATATGGGCAGCCCTGCCTAGAGACAGCTAGAGGAACAGTGTCTTGGTTCCTAAGACCATTGGAAATGTGTTTTCAGGTCTTAGGTGACTCCTGTGAAAGGGTTGTTTGACCCCCAACGGGTCGTAACCAACAGGTTGACAACTGCTGTTTAGGTGAGAGCATTTCTTGCTTGTTCTAAGACAAGGTGGTCTTTTCTTTCTTACTCATTATTTGTAATTTTATCTCTAAAGAATTGATTGTGTTAATGATTATGTAAGTCTTCTTGATATGACTGAACTATTGAATTGTGTGATATATGTGGATTAAGTACCAATAAAACTGTTTTAAAAAAGGCTCAGAAACCCACACAGGCAGTCTATCCTGTCCCATAGAGTCACTATGAGTCGGCATTGACTCAATGGCAGTGAGCTTGGTTTGTTTTTTGACCAAATCACAGGGCACTATTACTTTGTCTTACAGCTCAAATTCTTCACTGTGCCAAATCCCAGGCTTAACTTTTACTATCTGTAAATCTAGAAACCTTTTGAGCTTTCTGCAGCACTAGTTCTGTATAAACTCCACTCCAACTATGAATAATCTCTACTGCGCCGATACTCAAACCAAACTCTGCCAGTGAGTTGATTTCCACCCAAAGCAGTTCTGCCCATAGGACAGGGTAGAACTGCCCCTCTGGATTTTTAAGACTGTCACTTTATAGGAGTAGAAAGCTTCATCTTTCCTCCTCAGAGTAGCTGATGGTTCCAAACAGCTGATCTTGCAGTCAGCAGCCCAACATGTAGCTATCATGTTGTCTATTGTCTATACTGCCTACTATATATTGTCTATTCTCTTTACTCAATGCATTAAAACATCTATTAATTTTTTTTAAAAAGTAAAATGTATGTATTCCACTTTGTTAGTGCTTTTATTCACTTGTATCTCAATTTGGGTCTATCCTAATTCCGTCATATCAATCAACCAACAAATATGCATTAAAGCACCCAAAATGCAGATATAACAATAAGCAATATTAAGTCCTTTAGAGCTGGGCTAAATTATATAGTTAGAATATAATCAGGTGCACAGAGATTAAAAAAAAACCCAAATATGATGCAAAATCAACTAGCTAATATTATTTCTAATTAATTCTTAACTCTGATAACTTAAAAAAAATCTTATGAAAACTTACACATCGGATTGGTTTTGTTCATATAAAGCCTTCCTCTCCTCCAGAATTTGTCTGAGTCCATCCTCCTGGAATATATAAACTGCTTTTGATATATATCCATGGATTCCCCAATGCATTCAATTAATCCCCTAAGTCTATCTGTACTACATTTATCCTCAATTTATATATATAATTTATTTAAAATCCATAGCCATTGCATAAATTCTGGCTATTTATGTACCTACATCAAAAATAAAGGCTTAATCGAGCATGAAAGTACACATTTTCACTGCAAAAACAACAAATACAAGTTTTAAAATGTTTCTCCCAATTTTTTCCCCCAAAGACACAGTTTTGGTTTGTACTGCAAGAAAAGAAAGGCCAAAGGAATTTTTCCTACCATCTACCTTAAGATAGAAATTTTTCACTTAGACAAATAAAATGTTTTAATTCTAAAATTCATAAATGTTAATAAGATAGTTGACCATTTGAAACGAAGTGACATCACATATTCTTTCAGCCAAAATACAGTCTTGGGTTCAACCAACCCTGTAGCCAATTATATGTTGAAAATATTTGATGATGATGAATAGCCTTGTTTACTCTTGATGTCATTTATTACCCATTTCATCTCCACAATTCTAAAAGTTACAAGTCCTGCTAGTCTTCAATCACTTAAAAAACTCATTTATCAATATCTGTAGAATTGAGTTTCAATCATCCACATTTCTCACCACTAGCTCATCTCTCTGCCTCCATTAGTTCTTCTCTTCTGATGCATTTTCCATATAGCCAATAACCAAAACCACTTCCATTAAGTACATTTTGATTAAATGACCCTATAGGACGGAGAAAATTGCTCCCTATGGTTTACACAGCTGTAAATCTTTACAGAAGCGGCTATCTTTCTCCCTTAGAATGGCTGGTGTGTTTGAATTGCTGACCATTAGGCTAGCAGCCCAATGCATAACTCCAGGCCTCATTTTACTGCCAATAAGTACTCCAAAATATAAAAACATCCCGCCACACCCCTACCTGAAAACCTCTACCTGATTCCAAATGCCTGTGGAATAATGCCGAAGTTTTTCTAATCCTAGAACCCACCATTGACATCTCCATACATAACCTTTCCAGTTGTGATCATGAGTCTTAAGCCATTGTTTATCACCTGCCTGTGTGAGGGCTAATACTTCATAGAAGGCTCGAACACCCACTCCCAACCCCCCAGTAGCATTTCTCTTTATGCTCCCATCTACGCAACACCAGTTTCACTTACCACATTGCATTCTATTCACTTGTGTTTCTTGGTCCTCACTGACATCTATCTAGTTGCTGCCCTATGATTGTTTACTACGATGCTTAAACGTACTTAGACTTCCAGGGTTCAAGCTCTAGCTCTGCTCTTTACTGGCTATATCACCACTGACAAATCTCCTAACTTCAATTCTCCATTCACATGTTTGAGGTGGGGGGAGACAGCTCAGATCTCACACAATTATGAGGAGAGACAATTGCAAGCTAAGTGCTGAACATCATTCCTACTTCCATGTTATTGTAGTGTACAAATAATCATAATAGTAACAATACGACTGTTAGCACTATTATTATTTCTTGTAGAAACAGCATACAGGGACTCAGCCCTGAGTGTGTCAGGTACAGTTCCTCACTACACCAAGAGCTCTGTACCATCATCATGCCCATTTTTGTTGGTGAGAACACTGGACGCACAGAAAGCCTGAGTCCACAGTGATCGAACAGAGTATGAATCTCAGTCTGGCACCAGAGGCCTACTTCATCATCACATTTTGCTCACTGAGTGCGTGCGCGCACACTAATGCGCATAAAACGCTAGATCCAATAAAAACGACTGGTTCTGTGGGTTTCTGAGGCTGTCAATCTTTAAAAGAACAGAAAGCTTCCAGCTTTCTTCGGCAGAATGGAGGTGGATTCGAATTTACTTTAGTTCGTATTAGGCAACCTTTTACTTGGCTAAGCAAAGGAAAAGCAACAAAGCTAAAAATGAAGCAAAACGGAAGGAAGTAGACTTTGAGGAAGCGCAATTGCTGAGTTGTACAGTAACTTCCTTCTTTCTCCCACAGTAACCTTTTGTTATGCTGTTACTTTCCCTTCCGGAACTTGTCTCACACCCTCAGGGGAATCTGAAGCAAACCGCGAAAAGAGCAGCCCAGGGGAGATCCCGCTCACCCTCCAGCCCCTTTCAGCCAAGCTCCCCGGACCTCCATCCCGCCCTCTGCCGTCCAGCCCGTCATATTAAAGGCGGGCAGCTGCCCTTCTGGCGTGTGGTGCAGTTCGCGGACCACCTCCGTCGCCTTTTCACAGAACATGGCGGGTAGACCTGGTACCGGGACCTCCTTGTCGGCCGCCCACTTGACCGAAGAGTCTGCGGGCTCCCTGCAGCCTAGTTCGCGCCGCGCTTATTAGCGCAGGTCTAGGAAATCGCCTGCGCTTTGGCGGTAAAAATCCCCAACCAATGGGAAGGCAAGGACGCAGGTTGCGTGGCTACGGTGGTTGCAAAGGGACAATTCCATACGCGTTACAGAAATATGACCGGAAGTGGGGAGGCGGTGACCGGTGCCTTCTTCCGGTGGAACGCGGCCCTCCGGAAAGAGTCCTTGGGGTTCCATTTGACTTTATCCATGAGGAGAGACGAATTTTCCAATACTAATCTGAGCACCTAGTTTAGGGAGCAGCATAGCTTGGAATAGATGTACCGCCCACACCCCCCGAAACTTCCTCTTTTCCCTTTTTTAAAAATAAAAATCATTCTATTGAGGGCTCATATAACTATCCATATGTACATACATTGTGTCAAGCTCATTTGTACATTTTTGCCATCATTCTCAAAACATTTGCTTTCTCCTTACTCCCTTTATATCAGCTCCTCACTTTTTCCCCTGCTTCATGGAACCTTGATCATTTATCAATTATTTTGTCATGTCTTACAGTGCCCACATCTCCCTTCATCCACTTTTCTGTTGTGCAACTCCATGGAGGGGGTTATATGTAAATCCTTGTAAGCAGTCCCCCCCCCTTTTTTAAATCATTTTATTGGGGGCTTGTACAACCCTTATCACAATCAATACATCATTCCATTGTGTTTAGGACATTTGTGCATTTGTTGACCTCATCATTCTCAACACATTTCCTTTCTAATTGAGCCCTTGGTATCAGCTCCTCGTTTTTCTATCTCCCTCCCTACCCCCTCCCTCCTAAACCCTTGTTAATATTGATAGGTTTAGAATTAAGGTAGCAGATGGACATTGGACCTCCACTTCTTTTCTCCCTCAATTGCAAGAACACTTTGTTCTATTGAACTGGCATGCCGTGATGCTCACCTTAAAAGCCTGAAAATAAACAATCCGCGATCTAGCTCAGAAACAGCAAAGCCCACGTGGAAGAAGCACACCAGCATGTGTGATCACGAGGTGTTGAAGCGATCAGGCATTAAAGAACAAAAAAAAATCACATCATTGTGAATGAGGAAGGGTATGGAGTAGGGACGAGGCCAAAACCCATCTGAAGGAAAGTGGACATCCCCTTACAGAACGGTTGTGGGAAGAGAAGAGGTGTTCAGGGTGCAGTGGAGCAACAATGAAACATACAGCTTTGCTCTAGTTATTTTCTATTTATTTATGTATTTGTTTGTATCATTTTATCAGGAGCTTGCACATCTCTTATCACAACCCATACATACATTGTGTCGAGCACATTTCTACATTTGTTGCCATCATTATTCTCAAAACCTTTGCTTTCTACTTGAGCCCTTGGTATCAACTCCTCATTTTCTCCAACCCTCCCCGCTACCCCCTCCCTCATGAACCCTTGATAATTTATAAATTATTATTTTGTCATATCTTACACTGTCCGACATCTCCCTTCACCCACTTTTCTGTTGTCCTTCCCCCAGGGTGGAGGTTATGTAGGTCCTTGTAATCGGTCCCCCCTTAATACCCCACTTTCCCTCCACCCTCACGGTATAGCCATTCTTAGCACTGGTCCTAAAGAGAGCGTCTGACCTGGATTCCCTGTGTTTCAAGTTCCTATCTGTACCAATGTGCATCCTCTGGTCTAGCCAGATTTGTGCGGCAGAATTGGGATCATGATACAGGAGGGGGTTGGGAGAGGAAGCATTTAGGAATTAGAGGAAAGTTGTATGTTTCATCATTGCTACACTGCACCGACTGGATCATCTCCCGACAACCCTTCTGAAAGGGGATGACCACTTGCCTACACATGGTTCTTGGGTTCCCAATCTTCACTGCCCTCATTCACAATGATATAAATTTTTTGTTCTTTGATGCCTGATACCTGATCCCTTTGAAACATCATGATCACACAGGCTGGTGTGCTTCTTCCATGTTGCCTTTGTTGCTTCTGAGCTAGATGGCTGCTTGTTTACCTTCAAGTCTTTAAGAGCCCAGACGCTATCACTTTTGACAGCCAGGATTTGTTTCACCACATTTGTTTATGCGCCCATTTGTCTTCAGCAATCATATCGGGAAGGTGAGCACACAATTATATGACTTTTTTTGTTCTTTGATGCCTGATAACTGATCCCTTTGGCACCTCATGATCACACAGGCTGGTGTGCTTCTTCCATGTGGGTTTTCTTGTTTCTGAGCTAGACAGCTGCTTATTTACTTTGAAGTCTCTAAGACCCTATATCTTTTGATAGCCATTTGTCTTCAGTGATCAGATCCTTACACACCTCTTTTTAACAAGTTTAAACTATTGTATTATATGACATCTGAATTATATGTCAATAAAACTGAAAAAATTTTAAAGATTAAAGGAATATATGGAGTCGCTATACTAAAAAGAACTAGTCAATATTGCATCATGTTAAGAGGTATCATATAAGAACCAAAGGTACTGAAAGAAGAAGTCCAAGTTGCACTGAAAGCATTAATCAAAAACAAGGCTCCAGGAATTGTTGGAAAACCCACTGTAGGCAGTTACATAATCTAATAACTTGAGAAAGGGTAAAGTCTAGCCTGTCAATAGGGTCACAGCGAATGAGGCCTCTGTGGGGCCTGGCTTTCTCCAGAGGATTTTGGGTATTCCTGTATTGCTATCTTGTGGTGGAACACACTGTCTCTTTTCTACACAATCCTGTTGACAAACCACATGGAGACACACTGAGAGAGCCAGAGCCCTGGAGCTGGAGGAGCCACATAGTGACCCCTGCCAGCACCAAGATCCTTCACCGCTACTGGATCTACATGACTTTCCACCCACTGGTCTGTGATATTCTTGCATTTGGCATTATTGCATGGCTACATGAGTCTAAAGAGGAATTTATTGACCAGTATTGGACATAGGGGATAATATTGGACTTACGGACTTGATCTGGACTGGGCTGGGATCTTTCTCAATATACAATTGCTCTTTTATACAAAGCTCTTTCTTATACACATGAGTGTCTGTGAATTTGTTTCTCTGGTCTACCTGGACTAACACATTATGCTACCTGGAGTGGTGTACTAGAGAAACAAATCACAAAGATGGAGAGTGGATGCTTGTTTGACGTCTGCTCATGGTAGTACTTTTTTGGCTAGCCAGAGGTTAGATCTGGCCATTCAGTTTGCTGGGTTGTTTTATGGAAAAAATACAGGAAGTTAAACTTTTTATGATTTCCTTTGATTGCTGTCTTTGGTGATTCCTATACTAACTGGTAAAAATGAATGTGATTAATGTATATTTGGAGCTCAGGGGTAGAAATCCAGATTGGAGACTGGAAAGTCAACTCGGTGCTCCTCAAGGGGACAGGCACTCCCCTCTCTGGATCTCACTTTTAACATCGATACACAAAGTTCGATTCTGTGAGGGTCACAGACTGGGGACTCCCATGGCCAAATGAGGACCTGTGTGGACTCTGGTTGGCCTGCTTATTCACTGCCATCTAGAAGATTCCAACTCACAGTGACCCTGTAAGACCGAGCGGAACTGCCCCTGTGGGTTTCCGAGGCTGAAATTCTATATGGACTAGAAGGTCTCATCTCTGCACAGCCCCCCACCCTATCCCCCAACCCCCGCTCCCCCAGTGTGACTGGTGGTTTCAAACTACTGACCTTCTAGTTAGCTGCCCAACACATAACCCACTGTGCCACCAGGGCTCTTTGGCCTACTTGGCTTCTATCCAATGTTATTGAATCGCCTTTGAAAAAATCAGGAGGTTTTTAAGAAAACAGGAATTTTGACTTTCTCTAGAAAAATCGATCTGGCATCACTGGAACCTAAACTAGAGGATCCACAATTCCACGTGGCTCTGGGAATCTCAACATTTCTTCCTCCTGCTCAAAGTAAAATGGTTTAAGGGGACCTTTCACAGCTGGTGGGCTGGTCTCCTTTCTAGAAAGTTGCCTCTGTAAAGAAAATGCATCTTTCTTCCCTTTTACCTAGTTGGGGGTGGTGAGGGTAGCAGGAGCTATTGGGTTAAGAAAAAACAGTCCAGGTAGCTTCAGTCTGCCCTGCCAGGGCTTTAGAGGCCAAGCCTTTTTTGCTCCAGCTGACTGACCTGCTGTTTCCAGGGCAGCCCCACCATCTGTTCCCAGATGCAGGGAGGGAGCCGACTTTCCTTCATCACACCTGCCCCAAACTCAGGCCCAGAACTACTGTCTAAACACAGAACAACTTTTGTCTGTGGCCAAATGTGGGACCCCAAATTTCTTCCCTCTTTCCCGATACTCCTTCAGTGACTTGATGACCTGGGCCAGGCTGAGATGAATTAGCTTGCTCCACACAGCTGGCTGCTGGGTTCCAGTCAACTCCCAGAGGCCACTGGCTGTGCCCATCAGTAGAAGTGGGAGTTGAGAACCCTCAGCTCTTGGCTGAGCCGCTCTGTCAGTCTGTAGCTATTGACTGTAGCTGCTTCTGACAGCCAGTCTAGCTGGTGCTTTAAGTCATTTCAGTCGCTCCACCTCAGCTGTGATTAGTCTAGTCTCTGTAGCCTCAGAGGGAGGGGAAAACAAAACACCTCAATGACTTTGAATCAGAGTGGGTTATCCTCTTTTAAAAGGCAGAAAGTCTGAATTGGAGGATATTTTGGGGGGGGGGTCTCTTTTATGCATTTCACATTTATGAAATAAGAACTAACAGTATTTGTTCCAGTAAGTGGATGAGAACCACCTAAGGGCCCATTCCTCCCACCAGGCCACGCCTCACTAAGAATAGAGGTCCATCACTTGTCTGGCATTTTGTGGTACTGTGGTGACTTTTGTTTTGTGAGATACTGGGAGCTATGTGATTGGCATTTCATATACCAGCAGGGTCACCCAAAGAGCTTCCAGACAAAGAACAGACAATGAAGAAGGAATTGGCTGCCTGCATGGGACATTGGAAGTCATTAAAAATGAAATGGAATACATAAAGATTGATATTGTAAGCATTAGTTAGCTGAAATGGACTGATATTGACCATTTTGAAACAGAAAATCTTATGGTTTACTCTGCTGGAAATGACACAATCAAGAGAAACAACATTGCATTCATCATCAAAAGGACATTTTAAGATCTATTTTAATGTACAATGCTATCTTTGATAGGATGCTATCTATGCCCCTTCAAGGAGAACCAATCAATAGAACTATTGTTCAAATTTATGCACCAACCACCCAAAGCTGGTGATGCAGAAATTGAATAATTCTACCACCATATTCAGTCCCAAATTTGTCAGACTTGCTATCAAAATGCTATTGGAATGCAAAAGTTGAAAACAAAGAGGAAGGATCAGTAGTTGAAAAATATGGTCTTGGTGATAGAAACCAAGCTGGAGATCGCATGACAGAGTAAAAACACCCTACTGGATCAGGTGCGTGGACCACAGAAAACAGATAGGCCTGCCAAGCTCCATCTGGAATCAATATTCAACCCCCTAGAGGCTGTGACCTATACAAAAAGGTCCTCACCCCAAGTTTTCTCTTTGTTTTTCCTTCACTTCCTTTTATTTATTTTAATCACTTCTGCACTCTGCTTTCTTCTTTATTTCTGCTTCTACTTCTATTCTTTCCATTTTAATTTACTTTTCCAGTTCCCTTCCTTTCCTTTTTTATGTTTTGATTAGCTTCTCTTTTATTTTTCTCTACCTTGGTTTTTGACACACACACACACACACACACACACTTCTAGTTATTAAATTCCTTTCACTTGCTCTTGTTTGTCCGCTGTCTCTTGCTGGTTTCTTTTTCAAAAATTATTTCTTCGTTGGCAATTTTTTTGTCCCTTCCTGTTCTACCTGACAGTGGACAGCAATCGCAGGCCTAGCCACCTCTATGCCTGTAGTCATACCTATACAGTGACAGACACTACATACTCCTGTACCACCTGATCATCTTTACGTAAGTGAGACCACCAAACAAACCATTGCTAACTGTGCTATAATAACAACAAACAGTACCACACACATTCTCAGATTATCCTTTACAACAACCAGTAGATAGGTGGAGTGTCTGCAGTCTCAAGATACTAAGATCAATTAAACACAAAAACACTAATACTACAACATCTCAGTGGCAAAGGCAATTTAAGTTTATATGAAGAAACAAGACAGAACAGCTGAAGCACATGACCAATAAAGAGCTAGAAGACCTTTTTTCAGGAAGAAAAGGCATTGAAATTACCTGATAAACTATTAAAAATTATACTTTTATACTATCAATGAACCGGGAGAAAGGAAAGATTGCGAAGCTAAAGAAAAACTGAACACACACACACACACACTTTAGAGTAATTCAGGAAAGCACTAAAATAACACATCAATTGAAACTAGAAACCGTACACCACAGCAAAGAGAAATTCAGAAGATTAATACTAAGATGAGAGAAACAGATAACGCATTAGAAGAGCAAAGGACTTTGCGAGTAGAAGGAGGCAGGGGAAGGGAGTGGTAAGCAAACAATGCCAAAGACAGGGGAATAACTAAGGAATTAAAATCAACAATGAGGAGGACATAGAGATCCTGGTGGTGTTGGGGTAACAGCAATTTAGCTGAGAAGAACTACTAAGGTGGAAGAAGGGTGAGTGTGATGGTGAGGTAGAAGAAAGGTAAAAAGAAACAGGAAAGATCTAGGAAGCAAAGCTATAGATAGAGGTATAAGCATAAGTGTGTACCTATGTAAATACATTAATTCATAAAAATAGAGGTATTGGTCTATGTACATCATATATGGCAAGACATTGATGTAGTAGATGGACTTTAGGTCTCTGCTCAGGGCCTGCCTTCAATACAAGAATACTTTGTTCTAAGAACCTGGCATGTTGTGATGCTCACCCTCCTGGCATGATTGGTGAAGACAAAATGGGTGCACAAGCAAATGTGGTAAAGAAAGCTGATGGATTGCCTGCAACAATGATGCAAAAATAGAGCGATACTGGGGATGGTTCAGGACTGGATGGGGTGTGCTCTCTTGTCTAGAGGGTCACTGTGAGGTGGAGCTGGTTCGACAGCACCCGACCACAACAACAACAGAAAACTAAGACTGGCTCTGACAAGTGTCAGATGCTGCTCACCCAGGCTTGGACATTAACTTTCCATCGCATTAAATGTAATCGCTTGGTGTCAGAGTTGGAGAAGCTGCTATTCATACTCTAGTGATCAAGTGTTATGTGAGAAAATTACTTGTACATTTACTAGTTTGCTATTCATACCTTATTTCAGTTTAGCTTAATAACCCATTCCCTTGTTTTCTTTATCTCTGGGGAAAATAAGCATCACTAATTGGAGCAGGATATGTGAAAGTACTGCAAAAATAAAACACACCATGCTAATATTAAAAAAAAAAAAGAAAGCTGATGGTACCTCTTCTATCAAAAGATATAGCATCTGGGATCTGAAAGGCTTGAGGTTAAACAAGCAGCTGTCTAGCTGATAAACAAACCCACATGGAAGAAGCACACCAGCCTGTGTGATCATGAGATGGGATCAGGTAACAGGCATCAGAAGACCCAAAACACACACACACACACACACACACACACACACCCCACACACACCCCCCAAATCCATCTGTAGATAATGGAACATCTCCTTGCAAAAGGGTCACAAGGGATGAGTCAACTAGGATGCAGTATAACACCAATGAAATATACAATATTCCTCTGGTTCCTTGAGGTTCCTCACGCCCCACTACCATGACTCCAGTCCTGCCTTTCACTGCGGGCTAGACCAGAACATGTACACAGATACAGATAAGAGCTCCAGACACACACTGAATCAAGGAATAACAATGGAAGTAGTGATACCAGGAGGGCAGGAGAAAGGTGACTCCAATGATTGACACATAACCACACCCCCACCCCAGGGGGACGATCAACAGAAACCAAGGGTGACGGGAGAGAGTGGTTGGTTAAGTTATGAAAATAATAATAATTTATAATTTATCAAGGGGTCAAGGTGGGGTGGGGAGGGAGGGGAAAAAGAGGGACTGATATTTTGACCCTGGCCTCTAAACCCCTGATAAGGCCTGACCATGGCAGCCTGCTCTCTGCTGGCTCCTCTAAGCCCCATGTCCATCACATGGCTGGTTCATTTTCTGTCAGCGCCCACGTAACTGACATATCTCCCCCACTTGCCTGAAAAGACAGCCAGGAGATCACCTCGCTAGGGTTTGGGATCAACGGTGGCCCTCTCTCCTTTGGGGACTGCCTACACCAGCGGAGCTCTTAACACTGGTCTCACTTCATGCCCTGCCTTGCCCTAGGGGCTAACTGACCTTGGGGCACAGCAAGGCCAGTATCACAAGGGCATACGGACTGCACCGCTTGGCCTCCTAGTACAATCCTGCCCCTTGAGAGTCCCTGGGGTCTAATAGTAAGGGCTCAAATAGAAAGTAAATGTTTAGAAAATAATCTTGGCAACATATGTACAAATATGCTTGATACAATTGATGTATTGATTGTTATAAGAGCTCTAAGAGCCCCTTTATTAGTCTAGGTACTTTGGAGAAATAAATCTACAGCAACTTGTGTATAAGAGAGAGTTGTATGTAAAGGTTAAGTGCGCATCAAGAAAATATCCCAACCCAGTGCTGCCCAAGCCCACAAGTCCAACATTAACCCATTAGGCCAATAACAGTCCACAAAGTCCTGCTCCATCTCACAAAACAGACACAATGATGTCGACTGCAGAGGAAAGCTGAGTCAATGAATATGTAAGCATCTCAGCGCTGGCAGGGGTCTCCACGTGGGTGCTCCAGCACCCAGGGCTGCATCGGGGTACGTTCATGTGGCTTCTCCCTGGGGATGTCTTGCAGGAAGTCTGTCTTGCAAGCTGAAGCAGGGAACTGCGAAAGCAGTTGCACCCTGGTGTGACCACAAAGCAAGAGACCCGAGAACTAGAAAGGTGAGGCTCACTGAGCCATTTATCCCTCTGCCCTTCAATTAACCCCACATGTGCTTATCGGCCAGGTTGGCACAATAAACTAACTGAGTCCCCAGTAGTATGATCTTTTAACTTTAAAAAAGAGCAAATGGACTAGAATTGAATCAGACAGAGTTCATCAGTGAGATTAAAGAAAATCTCTCAACCTAATTTGGTAAAGGAATAATTTTTAAAATAGACAAGAAAATCTAGAGAAAATCACAGAATTCTGTGGGACAACATCAAGTACATTATGTGTGATTGGACAAAAAAACAGGAAGAAACAAACAAAACAATCAAAAGAGCAGAGAGAAGGAAACTTCCTTAATATATCATGACATGGTAAAAAATGTACTCATGAAGCTAAACAAACCAAAAGCAGGGCTGACTGAAATAAAATAATCATGACATATCATGATGAAAGTTACAAATGAGAGGAATCCTGACAGCAATTGAGGAAAAATAAGTTACTTAAAAAGAGGAACTGAAAACAAAAATTGTCTTAGAAAAAGTGCATCCAGAAGGCTCTGTAGCAGAAAATGACGAGACTTGGTTTAATGTACTTTGGACATGTTGTCCAGGGAGACAGACCTTGGAGACGTGTCCCACGCATGATAAAAGTACCGGGTTTTAGAACCGAGGAAAACCTTCAACAAGATGGATTGACACAGTAGCTGCATCACTGGGCTCAAAGATAAGAACAATAGTGAGGACTGCACAGTATGGGGCAGGGTTTTGCTCTATTGTCCATAGGAACACTGAGTTGGAATAACTCCACAGCACCTTCCAATAACAGCAACAACACCACCATCTATCATACACGAACACACTGAAGCAGGAAAAGTAAACATACATATTGAAAAGAAAAGAGAAACGAGTCATGCAATTAAAAACTCCCAATACATTCAAAGAAGAGTTGACACCAATTTTATTCAAACCATTGTAGGACATAATAAAAATGGAAAGTCCCCAAATTCATTTTATGAAACTTGTAAAATCATTATACCCAAATCAGACAGAAACATAGCCAGGAAAGAAAATAATACAGCAATATCCCTTATGAACATAAATGTAAAAATATCTCAACAAAACCCTACCTAATAAAGCCAACAATAAATATCTCAGTAAAGTAAATCATCATGACCAACATGAATTCATAACAAGGGTGCAATGATGGTTACATATTAGAAAAACAATCAATGTTATCCACTATATAAACAAAACAACAGGAAAGAACTTTACAACCATATTAGAAAAATTCAAATCCTACAATCCTGAGAAGAAAATGGGACCAACGGTTCCAGGGGATAAGAGAAAGGGAGAGCTAGGGAAGGGGGAGGGGAGCCAACAGACCCACGGACAGGGAACAACAAGAGATCTAAAATTGATGGAGAGGAAGGTGTAGAATGCCTGGTGGGGTTAGATCAAGTGCAATGTAGCTGAAAGAGGAATTACTGAGAGCCAAATGAAGGTCAAACATGATAGTGGGGCAGGAGGAAAGTAAAGGGAAATAGAGGAGGAAAGGAGGCAAAAGACATTTTTTTTTTACATTTTATTAGGGGCTCATACAACTCTTATCACAATCCATACAAATACATACATAAATTGTATAAAGCACACCCCTACATTCTTTGCCCTAATCATTTTCAAAGCATTTGCTCTCCACTTAAGCCCTTTGCATCAGGTCCTCTTTTTTTCCCCCTCCCTCCCCGACCCCCTCCCTCATGAACCTTTGATAATTTATAGATTGTTATTTTGTCATATCTTTCCCTATCCGGAGTCTCCCTTCCTCCCTTTCTCTGCCGTCCATCTCCCAGGGAGGAGGTCACATGTGGATCCTTGTAATCGGTTCCCCCTTTCCAAACCACTCACCCTCACTCTCCCAGTATCACCCCTCAGACCCCTGGTCCTGAAGGTATCATCCACCCTGGATTCCCTGTGTCTCCAGCTCCCATATGCACCAGTGTACATACAACCTCTGCCCTATCCAGTCCTGCAAGGTAGAATTCGGATCATGGTAGTTGGGGGAAGGAAGTATCCAGGATCTGGGGGAAAGCTGTGTTCTTCATCGGTACTACATCGCACCCTGACTGACCCATCTCCTCTCCTAAACCCCTCTATGAGGGGATCTCCAGTGGTTGACAAATGGGCTTTGGGTCTCCACTCTGCACTTCCCCCTTCATTCACTATGGTATATATATATATATTTCGTATGATGCCTTTGGCACCTCGTAATTGCACAGGCTGGTGTGCTTCTTCCATGTGGGCTTTATTGCTTCTGAGCTAGATGGCCGCTTGTTCACCTTCAAGCCTTTAAGACCCCAGACACTATCTCTTTTGATGGCCAGGTACCATCAGCTTTCTTCGCCACATTTGCTTATGCACCCGTTTGTCATTGGTGATCGTATCATGGAGGTGTGCACCCAATGATATGATTTTTTTGTTCTTTGATACCTGATAACTGATCCCTTCAGGACCACGCGATCACACAGGCTGGTGTGTTCTTCCATGTGGGCTTTGTGCCTTCTGAGTTAAATGGCCGCTTGTTTATCTTCAAGCCTTTAAGACCCCAGACACTATCTCGTTTGATAGCCGGGCACCATCAGCTTTCTTCACTACATTTACTTGTTCACCCACTTTGGCTTCAGCAGTTGTGTAGGGAGAGTGAGCATCGTAGAGTGCCAACTTAATAAAAGAAAGTATTCATGCATTGAGGGAGTGCTTGAGTAGAGGTCCAAGGTCCTTCTGCCACCTTAAAACTAAACCTATAAATATAGACACATAGATTTATTTATCCATCCATATATATATATATATATATATTTGCATGCACATGTCTTTGTCTAGACCTCTATAAATGCCCTTTGACTCCTAGCTCTTTCCTCCATCTCCCTTGACTTTCCTCCTGCCCTACTACCAAGCTCCATCCCCACCTGAGTTACAGCTATACCTCTTCTTTATGTAACCTTACCCTTGATCATTCCCTACCAGGCCTGCCACTCCCTCCTCACTACCATTTTGGGTCCCATGTTGTTCCCTTGTCCCTGGGTTTGTTAACACCACTTCCTTACCCCCCCCACTTCCCCTATCCCAAGCCCCCCCGGAACTGTCGGTCCATTGTTTTTCCTCCAGATAGTTCATCCAGCCTGTCTTATTTAGACAGACCTGTGGAGACAATAACATGCACGAAAATAAGACAGAGGAAAACAAAGCAACAGTATACAACCAGACAACAAAACAACAACAAATCACTGACAAAGAACAAAACAAAACACATCAAGAAAGAAAACTTGTAGTTAGTTCAAGGATCGTTTGTTGGAGGCAAAAGACATTTATAGAGGTGTAAATATACACACATATATAAAAATATACTTATATAATGATAGGGATATGGGTCTATGTTCATATATTTATGTTTAATATCAAGGTTGCAGATGAATATTGGTTCTCTATTCAAGTCCTCCCGCAACGCAAGAACACTTCCTTCTAATAACCTGGCATTCTGTGATGCTCACCTTCCTGACATGATAGCTAAAGTCAAATGGGTGCATTAGCAAATGTGGTGAAGAAAGCTGATGGTGCCTAGCTATGAAAAGATACAGTGTTTGGGGTCTTAAAGACTTGAAGTTAAACAAGCGGCCATCTAGCAGGGAAGCAATAAAACCCACATGAAAGAAGCACACAGCCTGTGTGATCACAAGGTGTCAACAGGATCAGGTATCAGATGACCCAAAATAAACCATCATATAGATATGAATTGGGGGGGGGGGGTTTGGATTGGAGACCCAAGGCCCATTTGTAAACAATTGGACATCTCCTCACAGAAGGGTCAAGTCAGTCAGGGTGAAGTTTAGCACCAACAAAATACACACTACTCTAGCTCTTTAATTGACCTTGGCACCCCACTATCCTGACCCCAGTTCTAGCTTACAAATCTGGCTTGACAGGAACATGTACCCTAGTACATATCAGAGCTCTTGGTACACGGAATCCAGGACAGATAAATCCCTCAGGAACAGTAATGGGAGTAGCAATACCATGAGGGGAAGGGGAAGATGGGAGAGGAAGGGGAGAAAAGGAAAACCAGTCACAATGATCGACATATAAGCCACTCCCCACCTGCAGGGGACAAGCAACAGAATAAAGGGAGACTGCAGACAGTGTAAAATATGAAAATAATAATAATTTATAATTTAACAAGGAGTCATGAGGGTGAGGGAGGGAAATAAAACAGGAGCTGATACCAAGGCCTCAATTAGAAAATGTTTTGAAAATAATGGTGACAACATATGTACAAATGTGCTTGATACAATTGATATATGGATTGCTATAAGAGGTGTAAGAGCCCCTAATAAAATGATATTAAAAAATACATCTACCTCTCCGTCTCTCTGCCACCCCGAGTGTGGTGGTGCTCCGACTTCACCATGTCATCTCATAAGACTTTCAGGATCAAGAGATTCCTGGCCAAGAAACAGAAGCAGAATCTGCCCATTCCCCAATGGATTCGAATGAAAACTGGTAATAAAATCAGGTACAACTCCAAGAGAAGACATTGGAGAAGAACCAAGCTGGGTCTGTAAGGAGCCCCCTGAAGGATGGCACGCATGGCCGCATTTTCCCAGGCTCAAATCATGAATTAAGATTTTTGTCCCCATGTGATGAATTGAACTTCAATCGGCAAATAATCTGGTTTATTCCTTGTTTTTTTGCTTCCTAATCATGTTTAACAATAAATAATGTAAGGTTGTTGTTGTGAGAAAAAAATACATCTATACTACTATAATACCTCAAGTAGAAAAAGACAGAAAATGGGGTAAGATGGCCACCATATAACAAGCCCGGGAGGATGTGCTCAGCAACTACCAAAGAGTTTCCACTATGAGAGAGATTCTGCACTTCCTGGTAGCAAGAAATTCAACTTAAAAGCCAAGTTGACCCAAGTTTCTCAAAGTGGAAAGCAGCAAGGCCTGCTGACAGACTCCCCTTTACGGATGAGCAGCAACATGAGTTGCTTCTACAAGCATCGTGATTCTTCGTGGCCCCTGAGAAAAGACAGTCAGCCAGCCAACCCTCTACCTCCCTGGCCTCTAGGGACACAGATAGCTAGCAGATCACTTGGGCAGCTTGGTACACACATACTCAGTACCCAAGGTACGCTTTGTACCATTTCCCCATCTTCCTCCTCTTTTCCTGCTTTGTTCTACAAGGCATTCCATCCCGTGTGCCAGCGTCGTGATACCGCATACATGTACACACAGACTACTAAAAGAGCAGGAATCCCCACCCACAAGGTAGCTTTATTATATATATTTTTGGATTTTGTACTTTTGTTCTATTTTAATACTCTCTCTCTCTCTTTTTTGATCTCCTACTTCCTCTTCTGGAGTGACTCCACCCTCCTGAGAATCCACATTCCTCCCAGGAAGAGACAGGTCTGTGTATCCCAGCATACCCACTCTAGCATGGGCTTTCCAGGACCTCCTAAGTGCACAGATATGCTCACATTCATTCACATTGCCACAATAGCAGAATCTGGTACCCACAACCATACCCAAGTCTTTTTTTTTGATCCTTGTACTTCTATCAATTATCTTTCTATTTTCTTGCTGTTCTCTCATTAAATATCTTTCCATGAAACCTATTAATTGAGATTAACTCTCTGCCCGCAAGTGTCAACTCACAGTGATCCTATAGGACAGGGTAAAACTGTCCGGTGAGTTTCTGAGACTGTAACTGTTTATGGGAATAGAAAGTCTCCTTTTTTTGGCGGAGCAGCTGGTGGTTTTAAAATGTTGACCTTTCGGATTACAACTCAATACATAACCATTATATGACCAGAGCTCCTTATTGTGATTACCCCTCTGAAAATATTTTCCCATTATTTTTGCAAGTCTGTTGGCTTATTCACAGTCACTTATTACTATCATTACTTTATTCTTATCATTACTTTTATTTTATTCTATTTTTCCCAGCCACTATCCCCACTTAGGCACCTTGCCCCTTCTTTTCATTTCACCACTGTATGTTTTCCAGCTCCTACTAGAACTCACCTGTGTCACTAGACAAACTCTACCTCTGTATGACCAGCAGCTCACACACCACAATGCTGAAGAAACAGCAGTCAAGCACAGAAAGCTTCCAAATTCAAGAAAAACAAACATGAACAACCAAGTAGCACTCAAACCAATGGAATAGTCTGAAGATGTGATTGTGAACCACCAGTAACAGAATTCAGAAGAATGATGCTTAGGTCATGAGATCTGGGGAATGTTCATGAGAAAAACAGAAGAAATTGAGAAACTAAAATCCTTAAAGCAAAGGATTCTAGAAGACAAGCAATGAGATAACTGAATTAGGCAACATAGTAAAAGGCTAGAGGAATAAAATGGAAAAGGAAAATAAAATAAATGAGCTTGAAGACAATTACCCTCACGACAGTAGACAAGAGAAGCAATCAACAAAAAATCCCGGAAGCATCCAAATAAATCCTGTAGGACACTATCATAAGAACCCATCTAAGAAAAGAAAAAAGAAAAGAAATGCTGGGAAAAGAACACCACCAAAAAAAAAATCTACAGAGAATAGTACAAGAAACCATGGAAGAAAATTTCAACACACTATTCAACAAGCTGAGAAGAATGGACAACCAAAGAGAAAACATCAAGACATAAAGAAAAGGAGAGAATCTGAGGGCAGCTAGAGAAAAAGGAAAAGTCATCTACAAAGGAAAGTTGATAAGGATAAATTCAGACTTCTCAGCAAAAGACCTGCAGGCAAGAAGACAATGGAATGACATATATACAATTGTGACGGGTGGAAGGGGGGGTGGGGCGGAAGGAAGCCAGCCAAGAATATTATACTGAACAAAAATATCCCTCAAATACAAGGGAGAAATAAAGGTTATTTCCTGAGGAGGAAAAAATAAAGGAATTTTGAATTCAACAATTCATTTTCTCAGATCACAATGTTATAAAACTGGAAATCTACAACAGAAAGAAAAGGAACAAAAAGACAAACACATGGAGACTGAACAACATACCATTTCAAAATGACTGGACACTAGAGTAAACGAAAACGAGAAATTAAGAAACTCCTTAAAACAAGCAAACCTATAACACATCATACCAAAAACTCGGATACAACCAATGCAGTTATCTGAAGTCAATTTATAGCAATCAATACACACACGAAATATGAGAGAAATCCAAAACCAATACTAATAAAACACTTCCAACAAGTAGAAAGAGGGAAACCACATAAGTCCTTCAACAATAAAGGGAAAGAACTAATAAAAATTGAAGCAGAAATAAATGAACTGAAAAATGGGGGGGAAATCAACAAGACAAAAAGTTGGTTATGAAAAGATTAACAAAATCGACAAACTGATAGAAAACTTAACAAAGGAAAAGAAAGATGCAAATATCTAGAATTTGAGATGAAAAGGGTGCCATCACAAAAGATCCAAATGAAATAAAAAGATACATGTAGAGCAAAAGAAGAATTAGAGGTCACCAAGAGACTTCCAACCAAGAAAGGTTCTAAAGAAGTATGTATGTTGGCTTCACAGGAGAATGCTAGCAAGTATTCAGGGAAGAGCCATAACTAATTCTGTGCAGACTATTCCAAAATATAGAAACTGACAGCAAACTCCCACACGCATTCTATGAAATGAGCATAATCCTCAAACCCTGATCACGATCATTTAGAAAAAATGAAAACAGGAAGTAGATAAGAGTGTCCCTCATCAATATTCTTATTCAACATTGTACTACAATAAACATCTTAGCCAGACAGACAGCAAAAATATTTTAAAATAAAAGGAATATAATTGGGCAAAAAATAGGTCAAGCTGTCACTATTTGCAGATAGTATGATTTTACATAGTGAGAGCCCCAAGGACTCCACAGAAAGATTGTTGGAAAGTACTAACGAATCTGTTAAAGTAATGGCATACAAGATTAATAAGCAGAAATCAATTTTAATATGCTATTGAAGAGCTCCAAAATAAAAACATCAAGAAAAAAAATAAAAAAAGAGAAAACAATATCATTTATAATATCCATACAAAAGATGAATACCTGGGAATAAACTTAACCAAAGAAACAAAAGACCTGTACAAAGGAAACTACAGAAAAATCAAAATGTGAATATTACTGAAAGCAATAAATCTATAGATAGAACACAATTCTGATCAAAATCATTTTCTTGGGGGCTCATACAGCTCTTATCACAATCTATGCATCCATCCATTGTGTCTAGCACATTTGTTCATTGTTGCCATCATCATTTTCAAAACAATTTCATTCTACTTGAGCCCTTGGCATGGGCTCCTCATTTTTCCCTCTTCCCTTCTTCACGAACTCTTAATAATTCATAAATTGTTATTAATTTTTCATGTCTTACACTGTCCGAGGTCTCTCTTTACCCTCTTTTCTACTGCCCATGCCCAAGGAGGGGTTACATTGTGATCAGTGCCCCCTCTTGGTACCACTACTCTCACAGCTGTCTACAAATGGGTTTGGGGTCTCCAGTCCACCCTCCCCCTCAATCACATCAATAAGGCTTTTTGTTCTGGGTCTTTGATGCCAGATACCTGATCCCTTCGACACCTCTTTATCACACAAGCTGGTGTGCTTCTTCCATGTGGGCTTTGTTGCTTCTTAGAGAGAGTCACTTGTTCATCTTCAAGCCTGTAAGACCCCAGATGCTATATCTTTGCATTGCTGGACACCATCACCTTTCTTCATTACATTTGCTTATGCACCCATTTGTCTTCAGCAATTCTGGCGGGAAGGTTATCACAGAATGCCAGGTGACTAGAACAAAGTGTTCTTGCGTTGAGGGAGTACTTGAGTAGAGGCCCACTTAATTGGACCTTTTGGACCTACTTTCTATCCAGCTCTTGGTAATCCAGGGTGTGTGCTACAGACTAGTGGACTTAATATTGTTCTTTTGAGGCACACAATATCTTTCATAGGCCACACCAGAAAGAATCCATGTGGAAGCTACATTCACTGGAGTTTGTAAACTGGGCTTTCATTCAAACTCATCAGGAGCCCTTTGATTTAAGACTGAAATTCATCAGTGTGAGAAGATGATGACTGCTATCCCAAGTTATGGAATTGGCAGTTATTGGACTTTGGTTTGACTCTCTGGCCTTCAGGGTGCCTAATGAATGGTGATCCAGGAATACCAAATATTCACTACTTTAATGCTCTTCTTATTTTGTTATGACATGTATTAGTCAGGTATGCATGTTGCTACCTTTTGGAATGAATTTTGTTGAAAGTTTTGTTCCAACATCAACCCTAATTATTTGTGTAAATAGTGTCCAGCCCAGCCTGTGTGATCACGAGGTGTCAATGGGATCAGGTATCAGGCATCAAGAAACAAAAAGTCCTATCACTGTGATGAGTGGGAGTGCGAAATGGGGACACAAAACCCATCTATAGGCAACTGGACATACCCTTACAGAAGGGCCTTGGGAGGAGACAAACCAGTCAGGGTATAGTATAGTAAAGATAAAACATACAGCTTTCCTCTAGTTCTTTAATGCTTCCTCCCTCCCACTATCATGATCCCAATTCTACCTTACAAATACGGGTAGACCAGAGGATGTACACTGGTACAGACAGGAACTAGAAACAGAGGCAATCCAGGACAGATGACCCTCTGAGGACTACTAGTGAGAGTGGCGATACCGGGAGGGTGGAGGGAAGGTAGGGTAGAAAGGGGCAAGGGATTATAAAGATCTACATATAAACTCCTCCATGGGGGACAGACAACAGAAAAGTGGGTGAAGGGAGACGTTGGACAGTGTGAGATATGCCAAAATAATAATAATTTATAAATAATCAAGGGTTCATGAGGGAGGGTGGGGGAAGGAGGGTGAAAATGAGGAGCTGATACCAAGGGCTCAAGTAGAAAGAAAATGTTTTGAAAATTATATGGCAACAAATGTACAAATGTGCTTGACACAATGTATGTATGGATGAATTGTAATAAGAGCTGTATGAGTACCCCCAGAAAAGATTTTTTAATAAATTGTTCAGAAACTTGAATTTAATCTATATAAGTCAACAATTCAAGCATGAATTGATGTCTGAAACCAGCCTATACTTCTATATGCTTTTCTCAACCGTGTTTTAAATTCTGTATCATAAGCTAAATGAATAACACTATCGTTACCTTATGCCCCAGGAAGATGGTTTGAAAAGTTTTCGTTATCATAAAATGATAATGTTGTTTCTAAAGTGAACCAGAGACATATATAAACCACAGATATGTGAATGGATTTTGTGCTCCCATTTAAATCTAGCCCCAATCTAAGAACTATGAGTTCTTAGGATGTGGCCCTCTTTAATGCTTAAAGAAGTCACTAAAGATATAGGTGCTATAGAAAAAAACAAAACAAAGGAGAATGAAAAAACAACAAACAAAGCCCAAGAAATATACTCATAAAAATTATATCTGTTTGTAATTAATAGATAAAAATTTTACTAGTACATTGCTTAGAACACATGGTAGATAAATGGAATCACAGAATGGAATTTTCCCACTTTTTGCAGTCCATTGTATATTCAATATTTGTAAGTCTTAACATTTACAAAAAGTACAAAACAAGGTGATCTATATTAAACATAATGCCTGTGCTATAAATTGTCATCACAAGGTAATTATTTTACTATTGATTCGAACATTTTCTTCATTCAATACTTTTATTGAAGTTCAAAGTATACATTCTTAAGACAATAAATACCTGGCTGTTTTTTCTTAGTATCACAGAGGTACCATCATCAACTTCAAATTCTCCATAGTCTCTTAGACACCGTACCTGAAAAGAAAATCAGATATTTTATCCAAATTACCTTTTAAAATATGCAGTGATCATAACATGAAGTGGGATTATATAAATGCCCGAACAGTAAAAGTACTGTATTTTATGTGTCTGTTTCCTCCTCTGTGTACTTAGGACCCTTACTATTCCCAGATATTTACTGTGGTCCTAAACCTAAAGATCTCAATTTCCTACGTCACCGGGAAGGGAAAAATAAGCTTTGCAAATGTATACATGGATGGTATTACCAATAAGGAAACCAGGGATTTAGATAAAAGGAGACTACATAGTTGGACGTTTTCCTCTCAAACAATGCACTATATTAATCAGAAGGAATAAAAATGAGGGACATAACAGTGGCAAACAAGAAAGAAAAGAGCATTTTACCTCAACAAGATTGACCAGATCCTTCCCATAATCCATCAGGATAAAAGAACATAAATCTAAAAACAAACTGTTTTTCTTTTTAACAATTTCTTGGGGCTCATACAATTCTTATCACAGTTCATACATATACATACATCAATTGTATAAAGCACATCTGTACAGTCTTTGCCCTAATCATATTTTTCTCTTTTCCTTTTTTACATTTTATTAGGGACTCATACAACTCTTATCACAATCCATACATATACATACATCAATTGTATAAAGCACATCCATACATTGCCTGCCCCAATCATTCTCAAGGCATTTGCTCTCCACTTAAGCCCCTTGCATCAGGTCCTCTTTTTCATTTTTTCCCCTCCCTCCCCTTTCCCCCCTCCCTCGTGTGCACTTGGTAATTTATACATCGTTATTTTGTCATATCTTGCCCTATCCGGAGTCTCCCTTACCCCCCTTCTCTGCTGTCCCTCTCCCAGGGAAGAGGTCACATGTGGATCCTTGTATTCAGTACCCCCTTTCCAACCCACTCACCCTCCACTCTCCCAGCATCGTCCCTCACACCCTTGGTCCTGAAGGTATCATCCACCTTGGATTCCCTGTACCTCCAGCCCTCATATGTACCAGTGTACAGCCTCTGCCCTATCCAGCCCTGCAAGGTAGAATTCGGATCATGGTAGTTGGGGGGAGGAAACATCCAGGATCTGGAGGAAAGTTGTGTTCTTCATCGGTACTACCTCGCACCCTAATTAACCCATCTCCTCTCCTAAACCCCTCTATGAGGGGATCTCCATTGGCCGACACTTGCGCCTTGGGTCTCCACTCTGCACTTCCCCCTTCATTTAATATGGTATATATATATATATATACATATATACATATACATATATACATATACACACATGTACACATACATACACACATGCCTTTTTTTTTTTGCATGATGCCTTATACCTGGTCCCTTGGCACCTCGTGATCACACTGGCCGGTGTGCTTCTTCCATGTGGGCTTTTTTGCTTCTGAGCTAGATGGCCGCTTTTTCACCTTCAAGCCTTTAAGACCCCAGACACTATCTCTTTTGATAGCCAGGCACCATCAGCTTTCTTCACCACATTTGCTTATGCACCCATTTGTCTTCAGCAATCCTATCATGGAGGTGTGCAGTCAATGATATGATTTTTTGTTCTTTGATGCCTGGTAACTGATCCCTTCGGGACCACTCGATCACACAGGCTGGTGTGTTCTTCCATGTGGACTTTGTTGCTTCTGAGCTAGATGGCCGCTTGTTTATCTTCAAGCCTTTAAGACCCCAGTCACTATCTCTTTTGATAGCCGGGCACCATCGGCTTTCTTCACCACATTTACTTGTTCACCCACTTTGGCTCCAGCCGTTGTGTCGGGAGAGTGAGCATCATAGAGTTCCAATTTAATAAAAGGAGATATTCATACATTGAGGGAGTGAACAAACTGTTTTTCAAAGGAAATCAAGTCTTCCAATCTCTTGTTTCTCAGGAATACTTAAAAATACATTTAAAAGATTCACTTTCATGCTCTTTCATTTTGCTTACACAGTAACTTAGCAATCAATTAATTTTCATTTAGTATTTTAAAAATAAAACAAAATTTATGGAAGATGGAATGTTAGATTACATTAAGATGCTTGAAATTAAAGTGCCAACATCCAATCATTTTTGACCTATAAAATGTAAGCTTAATATAGTTCAGCTCACACATCACTATTACCTTAAAACTGTGAATCAAAGTTTGTTGCAGAGAGGGCACTATAAGCATTTCCATACTCCTGTCCCTCTATAGCAGTGTTTCCCAAAGTGGGGATACTGCAATGATCCAGGAGGAGTACAAAGCAGATAGTTACACTTTATCCTGGAGTATAGGCTATTGTATAAAAGTTTTTAATTTTACACACACACACACACACACACACACACACACACACACACACACACACACCATAGTGAATGAAGGGGTAAGTGCAGCGTGGAGACTCAAAGCCCATTTGTCGGCCACTGGAGATCCCCTCATAGAGGGGTTTAGGAGAGGAGATGGGTCAGTCAGGGTGCGATGCAGTACCGATGAAGAACACAGCTTTCTCCCAGATCCTGGATGCTTCCTCCCCCAACTACCATGATCCGAATTCTACCTTGCAGGACTGGATAGGGCAGAGGTTGTACACTGGTGCATATGGGAGCTGAAAGCACAGGGAATCCAGGGTGGATGATAACTTCAGGACCAATGGTATGAGGGGCAATGCTGGGAGTGGAGGGTGAGTGGGTTGGAAAGGGGGAACTGATTACAAGGATCCACATGTGACCTCCTCTCTGGGAGACGGACGGCAGAGAAGGGTGGGGAGGGGTAAGGGAGACTCCGGATAGGGAAAGATATGACAAAATAACAATCTATAAATTATCAAGGGCTCATGAGGGAGGGGGGGCAAGCGAGGGAGGGGGAAAAAAAGAGGACCTAATGCAAAGGGCTTAAGTGGAGAGCAAATGCTTTCAAAATGATTAGGGCAAAGAATGTAGGAATGTGCTTTACACAATTGATGTATGTATATGTGTGGATTGTGATAAGAATTGTATGAGCTCCTAATAAAATGTAAAAAAAATGATTAGGGCAAAGAATGTACAGATGTGCTTTATACAATTGATGTATGTATATATATGGATTGTGATAAGAGTTCTATGAGCCCCTATTAAAACAATTAGGAAAAAAAACAGGCCCAAAGAACAAAAGAAAACTGGGTTAGCAATATATATACATAAATTAAAATATCTATAAAGAGATTCTATCACCGCCCTCTAGTTGATTCTAACTCACAATGACCCTATATTGGTTTTCCAAGGCTGTAAATCCTTACAGAAACTAATAGTCTCATCTTTCTCCTGAGCAACAGTTGGTAAATTTGAACCTTAAGAACCTCAGAACCCTGGTGGTACAGCAGTTAATCACTGGGTTGCAATCTGCATGGTCGACAGTTCAAAACTACCAGTACCAGTAGGAGAAAGCCTGGGCTTTCTACTCAGAAACCCATAGGGGATCCCTAGGAATCAGCATTGACTCAATACCAGAGAGTTTGGTTCTGGAACCTTATGGTTAGCAGTCCAATCAATGCCTATCCTACAATGCCAGCAGGGATCCTAAGAAAGAGATGAAGAGATGTAGTCAATGAATAAGGCCCATCTAGCCATAATCTCTTATGCATCGTATTATCAATTCTAGCCTATATGGCTATGGTTAAAATCCCATTTTGGAGGGATGGTTATGTGGAAAAGCCATCTCAGAAGCAGGAACACAGAGAAATGCTGGACCATCAAGGTGTAAGAGGCCCTAGTGGGACATACTTGAGATCTTTGTCTGAAGTGGTAGAGACTGAGATGGAGGCATCAAAGGCTGCAGCACAGAGACCATGGGACAGAACAGAGGAACTAGGCCAAGACCAGAGGCTGAGGCAAGGCGTCCATGACATAAAACAGAGGAGCAATACTGAGACTATGATACTTTGAGGCAGAGCAGTGGGCTGCCTTTCTGGCCCAAAGAGGCAAAGGGACTATGTGACTGAGAGGCTAAGGACTAAAGACTGACATGACTGCTGGATGACAGGAGAGGTACACTTACTGTTTCCTGATGCTGACTTGTGGTAACTAGTTACCTTCCTTAATAAGCCCACTAAATTGTGAATATTGTCTGTGAGTTCTGTGAGGCCAACTGGGACCGATAATTGAACCCGACAGAAAGGCAGTGTGTGAGGGAGGAGTGGGTGGTGTCAGAATAGATATTGAAGGATGAAGGATGGAGGCATGTCTGAACTCTGCCTCATGGAAACAGTGAAGCCAGAGAAAGTCAAATACGGCCCTCTGATATGTCTTCCTACATTTAAAGAAGCCAATCCAATTACTAGCACTAACAAATAAGAGAAACAACGTTACTGGATAACTCAACAGGATATTTGAGTTGGCAGAAGAACAGAACAGCTTATTGAGTCTGAGGAACAAAAGTAAAGAAACATGATCCCAAGGAACACCATCAAGCAAATCAATGCAAATATTATGGAAGTCCCAGAAGAGGGCAAAGGGTAACTAAATAAAACTTAATAGACAACAGCAGAACATTACCAAAACTTGACAAAGGACAAGAATGTACATATCAATGACACTTAAGAATTTCCAAATCAGAAGAAAGCCTGAGAGATCCACACCAAAATATCTTATCATCAAACTCTTTAAAAAAAAGATAAAATCTTGACAATATCAAATAAAATGAAGTACCAATTTACATATATAGAAACCCTGGAAACCAGGAGGTAATAGAGTCACCTATTTAAAATAATGAAAGAAATGAACAGCCATCCAAGATTCCTATAGCCAGCAAAACTTTCCTTTATAAATGAGGATAAAATTCAAGAAAACAAATAAAACCTGAGGGAATGTTGAGACATTCCTTTAGATTGAAATACAAGGATAGTAGATTGCAAGATGAAGCAATATAGAGAAAAAGGTGTTAGGTTCCTGGATTCAGGTACCTGAAAGAATTCACACAGCAGAAGCAGGTTTGTAATCCAAGTGATTTTATGGGGAAAAGGGAAGTTTCAGGTATTACAGCCTCAAAAAATACACATTGTTTTAAGAAAGCATACAAGGATCCGCAGAACTGCACATGGGTTCACTGCTGAATGGGGAAAAAACACATAGAAAGAACAGGAACACATAACCCAGCACGTGGAACCAGGAAATCCCAGGGGCCAAAAGGGCTCCCACCCCCGACTTGTGGAGAATGCTGGAATGGAAGGAAGTCAAGGCAGGGTCTTTATTCCCTCCTCTCCACAACGGCTGGGGGAAGCATGGTTGAAGGTATTGGTTGGTTCCACTGGCTTGAGTTTAGGCCCACCTGTGTGAGGTAATGTAACTGAGCCTAATCTGTGTGCCCTGGTGGACCTCCCCTCGGGGCGGAGGGAGCTCTTGCCTGAGCATGCTCAGTTTGATTGTTCTAAAATTTAATGGATGCCTGATTTCTTCCAATCCTTTTGCTTTAGCCTTATGCAGTTACTGCGGAGACAACCCCCTTGTGGTGCTTATGTAATCTGATGTCAATTTGGGACTTGAGAGGATTAAGAGTGAAGTGGTGGAGTCTAGTTGGTCAATCAGGATAGCCAGTGAGGCCTCTGTGTGGGCATTGCCTTCGCCTGAGAATTCTGGGAACTCCAGTATTTCCTCCTTAAACAGGAGACGCTTCTCTCTCTCAGCTCACTTCCTTGGAGATGCTCTACTGGCAAGACACATGGCACTACGTCCTGGTAGCTGGGAAAGCCACACGGACCTACCCTGATGCAACAGACCTCTGGAGCCAGAGAAGCTACATAGAGAACCCTGCCAGCGCTGAGATGTTTACAATGCTACTGGATCCAAAAAGTTTCTACTCGCTGGTTCAAGATCGTCCTGCAATCGGAGTCATTGCATGTTTCGTGAGTCTGACGAGGCCTTTACAGATTGGTATCAGACATATGGGCTAATATTGGGCTCACGGACTTGACCTGGACTGGGCTGGGACGTTTTCGCAATATTCAGTTGTTCTTCTATATAAGCCTCTTTCTTATAAACATGAGTTTCTATGAATTTGTTTCTCTTGTCTACCCAGACTAACACTCCCCCTTTATGGCCCCTATTCTGGCTACCTAACATATTTAGCCAACACCTAAGTTGAATGCAAACATTTTTCTTTGGTCTTCTTTATTCAATATTCAAAAGTATACAAAAGAGGATAATAAAGATGGTTCAAAATCCAAAAATTAACTAAGCGCCAAAGTACGTGGTACTACTGGAAGAAATGAGGAGCAAAGAGAGGATAACCCACTTAACAAGTAACAAAATGACAACTATATGACAGGGACTTCAAGTGTGTGCAAATATGGAATTTAAAAACTGAAAAAAGTCCCAGAAACATTTGAAGCTCCTTGGTAAGTACTTCCTTAGTGGTAGTAACTTTCAATATGAAAGTATTAAAATGTCCAGTGTAAAAGCAGAGACCTTGTGATATGCATATGATACAACTTTGCTTATGGAAAGCTAAGAGGATTCAACACATTAATGAACAACTGAGACTAAAGCTTTCTGTAGGGATTATGGCTCGATGGGGAAAAAAAGCCTCATGCTCGGGCCAATAAACACAATGATAAAAAGAGAAAAAAATAAATTGACACGGATTTCATTTATTTCAATGCATAATCAACATTCATGGAATTAGTGAAGAAATCAAGCCATGAGATAAATGCTGCAAAAGACTTCTTTAAAGTGTTAAAGAGCAGCAGAGTCAGCAAAATGACTGTCAGACAACAAACTCGGACAACTCTCAGCAATTATAGAGAAGGTCCACTAGGAGCGATATCCTAAACTTCATGGAAGAGAATCTCAATATGAAGTACATCCAAGCTTCTTAAACTGAGAGAGCAGTAGCAACTACTAACAGATTCCCCTCTTTGTTATAGGCTGTCCACACGCTGGGGAAGCTTCCCTCCTGCCTGGCATAGCCAATTTTTTCTGGTCCCTGAGCTAACCCAGCTGACCAAGCCTCTTGGCTTGCTGTCCTCTGGTGAAGAACAGCTTTGCAGAGTCAGCTTGGTGCAGACAGTCACTAGCCAAGCTTAACTTTTGCTTTGTTCTACAGTTCCACCAGCCCTTGCTCAACATTCCTCACCTTGCCACCCCCAAGCAGGAAATGTGTTAGCAAAACAACACAATTAGGGGGCAAGGGGGAAAGAGAAGCCTAGCACTTCCCGCACCAATCTCAAAGTAGACTTGAGAGGTTTAATTTAACACCCCCCCCCCCATTGGGTGAGAAATCCACACACCTGGCCTCTAGACCTGGCAGGAACCCCATCTTATCCCTCAAGGGGTGGAGTCAAGGGACAGAGTTTTTGTGGGTTTTGAACTGCGGACCATGCTGATCGCAACCCAATGTGTAACCACTGTACCACCAGGGGTCCTTTTATCTCAGTAAAACTATGAAAACTAGTCCTCGGTTTATCTGACCCCAGCCATGCTATTTTTTAATCACCTAATATGTATATGAAAGGTGAACAATGAATAAGACAGAGGTGAATTGATAACTATGAATTATGATATCGCAGAAAAGCACTGACAAAACATCAACAGCCAGAAGAACAAACAAAGCTATGCTGGAAGAGCTACAGCGGGAGTGCCCCTTAAAGAGGCCGACTCCGTGTATATGTCATCTGGATGGCAAGTCCCTGGATGGTCAAAAAGAGGAAGCCTCTCAGTGGTATACATTGACACCATGACTGCAATAATGGGCTCAAACAGCAATGTTTGAGAAGAGGGTGCGGGGCAAGGCAGTGTTTCATTCTGTTGTACATCTAGTTACTATGAATAGGACTTGGTGGCACCTAACAAAACTATATTCATATCTCCTCCTTACATAATAGGAGCATAATCCACACATTCAAGAAAATCCATTCTCAAGAGGTAAAACTTACTTCAATATATAAGCTTTTGGGAGGCTTCATATCCTGTGTTATGTCCAAACCTTCATTTCCTCCCAATGACCTCATGTAAGTAGCAAGGGACTTCTTATAACAATTGAACCATTCTATCTGAAAACAGAAAAATGGTCTTTTTACCAAGTGACAAAGAAAACAAGCTTGCCAACATTGTGTAATCGTGACTTCAAACAGCACATACGCCCATGTAGATCATGAGTGTGGCATTCCTGTATTTATATAGCGAACATTAATGGTTGTCTTCTACGAGTCAGGAACTGTCTGTGCACTTAGGATGGAGCATTCAACCAAAACAGACAAAATTCCTGTTATCACATAGCTTACAAACCAGTAGACCTAAGCACAGATCTAAAAAAACCATTCAACCAGAAACAACACTACGAAAAACACATGATTCAGTTATGGTCGCTTTAAATACTGCACGGACTCTTTTTATAAGAATGGAACAACATGCTTGAGCAGACAATGCAAATGTCCCCAAAGAGAAGGAAGGACAAGCAAAATGAGGAGTGCACACAATAGAAGATAGTGAGGCTTACTTTGGAATTCAGTTCTAAGTTGTATCTGACAAGGGTAAACCTTTATCACATGTAAAGTGGCGCAAGAGGTCACATTATTTTACGACTGCATTTGTAGGAAAGTCAGTCATCGGAATTCTATAAATGTAAAAAAGTAGATTAAGAGTTGCCAAAGGGCTGGGGGAAGGAAATAATAATAAAAGGCATTTGTTATTTTTTAAAGTCTATTATGGTTAGGGTGAAAGTTTACAGAGAAAACTCATGTTTTATACAATAATTTATATATATTTTGTTTTGTGACATTAGTTGCAATCTCCTCAGAATCTTATTTATGTATAATTACAGAAAGGTAGGCAAAACAAAGATGTACAGGTTAATGACATTATTAAGAAACAGCCTGGTCAAGGAGTAACACATCCTCAGCCCCAAAATGGAGACTTATCATTTTGTTCCATTCTGAAAATTTTACATTATCACCCAAGAATGCATCCCCAAAACACTAGTTTAGTGCTGTTCATTATTTGTACTTTAAATAGATCCACACAGTATTTATTATTTTGTGACAAATTTCTTTCACTAAACATATTTTGGATTTCTGAAATTCTACTTTAAAGTGATGAAGAGCAAGGATGTCACACTTTGAGGACTGAGCAATGCCATGGGATTTTCCATTGACCTTAGCCATGGGATTTTCCATTGCCTCATAAGCATATGAAAGTTGGACAACAATTAATAAAGACCAAAGAATAGATGCCTTTGAATTAGCATGTTGGCAAAGAACACCGAAAGTACCATGGACTGCTAACTGAACAAACAAATCTGTCTCGGAAGATCACAGCCAGACTGATCCTTAGAGATGAGTATGGCAAGACTTGTCTCACAAGTTTTGGGCATGTTTTCAGGAGACCAGTCCTTAGAAAACGACACAATACTTGGTACAGTGCAAAGTCAGTGGGAAAAACAAAAACAACTCAAGGAGATGAATTGATACGGTAACTCAACAATGGGTTCAAACATAACAATTGTGAGGATGCAGAGTCCAGGAGTACTTCATGCTGATCTAGACAGGGCCACTATGAGGCGGAACTGACGAGAAGGCACCCACCACTACTATGTTGGTTAGTATTGGGTTATGTGTTGGCTAAAGCCAAGGTCAACAGTTGGACTCAACCAGTTACACCTAGGGAGAAAGGGGATTTCTGCTCCTATAAAGAAATACAGCTTCAGAAACCTAAACAGCCAGTTCTACTTTGCTCATCCTTAAGGATTGTTAAAAGTCAATGGCAGTGGGTGTTTTACACAATTAATGTATGTATGTATGGATTGTGATAATAGTTGTATGAGCCCCAATAAAATGACTTTTAAAAAAGAAATTATGACATAAGATTATCTCTCTCTAAAGTGTCTTGGAGTCTCTAACTTGTAAACTACTATGTGTCTACCTTCATGGAAAAAAATAATACACTAATCTTTGTTAAAGATGGCATCACCTATCCCTTATCGGTGAGTTCAAAGTGAAATGTTCACATATAGAAACTGAATTTCGGTTTATGCTCTGAGAAGGAAAAGGCAGAGGCAGTGATTCTCTCCATAGACTAGACCTTGTAGAGACTCTATTAACACCGAATTTGGACCCCAGCTATAAGGGATTTCCATTGAACTCAAGGTCAAAATGAAGTCTAAAGTATGGAAATCTAATCTCAAGACTAACATTATAATTGTTCATTATAATTTTCTGGTTCTAAAATCAGCATCTTGAAGTCTTACTTGTGTGCCTTGTCATGACTACCTTGTACTAAACTAAAAAAGTTTATGCACGACAAGTTCATGTATTTATGTTTAAAATAAAATCCTCATCTATTGGTTACTTAAATTTTAAGATAAAATCCTACAAGAACTATTACTCTTAAACACTCTATGTTTTTAGAAAAATACTATAGCTATTGTTATTAGAGAAAGAACATGTTCTGTTCATTTCACCATAATAAAGAGGCACCCCTCAAGTCCACTTAATGTAAGATTCCGGCACAAAGACCATGGAAAAAGAACCTGAAAAATTAACTGGTAACGTAATTATTTAGTAGTTCCCTCAAGAAGCTGAGGTACTTTGTTTCTTTCTCCAGAACATGAACAGAATAAAAATAAAGCATGGAAATGTACTTAGCAATCCAAGATCAGAGGAGGCAATGGTATTAGAGATTAAAACCTGAGCAGACTGCGGATGACAGTGGAAGCCCAAACTCCATTTGCACAGTTCCCACACAGATTAAGCCTCCAGTGAATCTCCTTAGACCATGAACAAAGAATGGAAATAGTCTTGTTATACACTGAGTGCATTGGAAAGTAGATTAACACAGATAATTTTTAACGTTATTGTTTTTCTCTCTTTTGGTCCCTTTTAAATTTGTTCTAGTTTTTATATTTTCTTTTGGATTGAGGGCTGTTTGTTTTGCATATGATTTTCTTTCTTTTTTTTTGGAGTTTTCAGTGGTTTCTTGAGCATTCAATATTTTGCCATGATGACTTAGGATAGTTAGGTGTTTTTTTTATTTTGTGTTTTACATTTTATTAGGGGCTCATACAACTCTTATCACAATCCATACGCATATGATTTTCTTTAAATAAAATCTAGGATAGGACTTAGTTACTGTGAAGACTATAAATGGATTAAGTTTCTTTGGGTTAGGACAGGGCAGGCTGGGGCAAATGGTGAGTTTAAGACTGAAGAAAATGTTCTAAAATTGATGGGGATCATAACTGCACAGCTCTTTTTAATATATTTAAACCACTGGGTTGTATGGTATATGAATTATGTCAATTAAACTCAAGTTAAAATTTTTAAATGCAGTTAGCAAGTAAATTGTTTATAAAACTCATGGCAAATTTACTGAATACATGCCGTGGCAATGACATTATATCCTGTCAGCCTGTCAATAAAATTGCAGATTGATGACCTCATTTTGAGGCATGACAGAAATAAGTAGCTCAATGGAGATCAAACGCAGTCTCTCTGCCTTCCTTTTCTGCGCTGAGACAGTCAGAGAGCTGGAGGAGACCCGTGCCAACACTGAAATGCATACACTGCCACTGGATCCACAAGACCTTCTACCCCACTGGCCTGCGATATTCCTGCATTTGGCATCATTACATATACTGAGAATCTAAAGAGGAATTTATCGACTAGGACCGAACATATAGGCTAATATCGGACTTATGAACTTGATCTGAACTGGGCTGAGATGTTTTCTCAATATATAATTGTTCTTTTATATAAAGTTCTTATACACATGAGTGTATGACTGTTCCTCTAGTCAACCCAGACTAACACTTTCTTTCATAAGTGATATACTATACCAAACTCACACAATAACAGCATTGATCACATTCCATTCTATGCTATGTTCCAAATGGGCAGCCTTAATCATCCTGTAACAACCCTGTTAATACAGCAGTTCTCAACCTGTGGGTTACGACCTCTTTTGGGGTCAAAGGACCCTTTCACAGGAGTCACTTAAGACCATTGGAAAACATGTATTTCCAATGGTCTTAGGAACCAAGTCACTGCTCCTCTATCCATCTCCAGGAGGGTCTGCCCACATACGAGTACGCAGCGTAATGACATAATCAGACAACCCCATCACATTCAACTTGTACAAATAAAGGTGGATGTGACAGGGTTGGCACCACAATGTGTTTATGTGGACAAGTCACACATGCGTAGAGAGCAGCTGCTGTGTTAAAAGCAGCTACTGTGTTAAAAGCAGCGACAGTGTTAAAAGCAGCAGTATTGGTGGTAAATGACACTTCATGAATTATTATTTCTGGGTAAAATCATAAACTACTGCAAAAAATCGATATCTGTACCATGGGAACTTTATCTGGATGCTGATTGGTCTTTTTATATTCAGCTGTGGTTGATGTGAATACTGCTCCTTGTGATAGTAACAGGTATGTAAAAACACAACATAGAGAATGTTAAATCATAGGAAATTTTAATAAACTGTATTGACTAAATTGTGCCATGTATCATCTTTAGTACTATTTTTTTTTAAATAAGAAATTTAAACAAGACGCTTGACTTGAAGGGAAAACTATCTAGGCTTCATTGAGAGTAATTTACGCCTACTTAAAGACAGATTGCCCTACATGTAATAGCTACATACAAAAATGTTATAAAACTGTCCTTGGTTTTACAATGATAAATGAAAAACATAAAAATTCTTCAATCGAACAAGGCATGCAAGGATTTTTTTCATGTCATTTTTTTTGTTTTTGTTAAACAGTGAGAGCAAAATAACCTACTGAAATACAAAGAGAGAAGCTGAATGAGCAAGCCACTGATGGAGAAGGGGAGCTTTCACAGAACCAGTGTTTTCCCCATCCCATCTCCACCTGATGTTGATCAAAACATACCATTGGTGATTTAGTAAACGAATAAATAAACAAAGGGAAAAATTTAATATGCTTGTGTACATGCACCAGTTACTTTGTGTACAATAAAGGAATGAGGAAGGGGAAATGAAATAAAGAGAAAACTATACTGTAGTTGTCAGGAGGTGGTGGAATCAAACTGTGGTTTTCTAATCGAGAATGGATTCTTGGTCGGCTGGAAGAGAGTTCTGGAGGAAAGGAGCAGGCTCCCTTAGAAGATGCCTCCTGTCTGCTGCTGGAACACATCAATTGTATCTTCATCCTCCATTTCCAACTGTGCAGGTGTGTCTGTTTCATTGATTGGCTGTCTGTCGAATCAAATCAGATCTGACTCATTGACAAACCCTGTTCACAATAGGCTTCCATTAGCTTACTAAGTGGGTGTGCCTCTGAATCTTAAACTGCACCACAGAACCATCCTGCCCTACCACCTTCAAGTTAATCTGATCATTGTTCTCAGTCTTGACTCCTCCCTTGAGTTTTTTGTTGGCCAGGGTGAATGCTGAAGTCTTCTCAAAAGAGGTACCAGGTCCGCACCAAACGAGCACACAGGCAGCTGCAGGAACAGCAGGAGGAGGTGGCAGTGGTGGAGGAGGGAGAGCCATCTTTTGTATTATTAAAGCTATGGTTATATATTATTTTCATTAGCCAACCATCCCATGACAATGGATCATGTAGAAGAACGTTAAGAAAAGATAGTGAGGATTTTCTATGGTATGGTTTTACTTCAATGACAGCAGGAACTGAGAAACTACAATGTCTTACTTGTTGTGAAGTTCTATTAGTTGAATCTATGAAGCTGAACAAACTAATATGCCATTTTGATAGCAAATATCCGAGCTTTGCTGGCAAGGATACCAACTATTTTAAAAGCAAAGCTGATGATAAACTCAAGAAAGCCAGACTTGACACTGGTGGCAAGTACCACAAACAAAACGTAGCGGTCATTGAAGTTTCATAGTTGGTGGCACTCAGAATCACCAGCGCTATGAAACCCTACACCATTGCTGAGGATTCACTGTTGCCAGGGGCCAGTAAATTGTTCGAGTTATGATCAGAGATGAATTTGTTACAAAATTGAGCGCAATTTTCTTATCAAATGACACTGCCTGCAGAAGAATAGCAGACAAGGCTGCTGATATTCTTGATCAGATAATCCAGGAAAGTAAATCTGCTCCACTTCCAATATTTAGCATCCAGCGTGATGAATCTACAGACGTTGCAAACTGTTCACAGTTACTGTTTACCTGAGGCATATTAATGATGGCGACTTTAAATATGAGTTTCTTTTTTTGCAAACCTCTTAAAATGGCAACTACTACACGTGATGTATTTGATAGTTGGTTCATTCTGAAAGAGCATAAGATCTCTTGGGAAAAGGTTTGTGGTGTTTGCAGATGATGCTCCACTATGCTAGGATGTCAATCTGAATTTCAACGTTTGGTACTGAGTCACCGAAAGTCACCGGAACTCACTGTATAACTCATCAGAAAATATTAGCAACAAATACACGGCCAAAAGAGTTACAAGAAGTAATGAGAAGCATCATAAATTCTGTCAATTTTGTAAAGGCGAGCACTTTAAACAGTCTACTGCTTTCGCAACTGAAGTGAGACGGTTGTCCAGAGGAAAAGTTTTAAAAGGTGTTTTTGAGCATGGTGATGAACTCAAAACGTTTTTTATCAGAAAACATGACCGCAGTTCAAAGCATTTTGCAGCGATAAAAGTGAGATACAGAAAATAGTTTGATTGCCATCTTTGCCATCTTGAATGAGTTACAATTTATTACTGCAAGGACAAAATGCAACATGCCTTGATTTGTCTGAAAATATCTGATCATTCCAAAGGAAACATCAGCTTTGGGGGAAAAAATTGGATGAAAATAAAATTTACCAAAAAAATAATAAAAAGAAAATAAAATTTACATGCCTACCCTATCTGTTTTCTTTGAAGAACATGACACTGAACCAGACAAAAGGATTACAATTTCTGTGAAAGAACACTTGCATATGCTTGCAGATGAAATTTCATCGTACTTTCCAAATCTACCCGACACCTCATTTGCACTTGCCAGAAGCCCATTTACAGTCAAAGTTGAAGATGTTCCTGAGATAGCACAAGAGACGTTTATTGAACTAACAGCGATGCAGCGAGAACTGATTTCTCTACAATGCCAGTTACAAAATTCTGGATCAAGTGTTTGCAGTCAGGTCCTGTTCTGTCTGAGACTGTGTTGCACCTTTTTCTTCCATTTCCAACAACTTATCTTTGTGAAACAGGGTTTTCCAGCTTGTTTGTTATCAAGTCTAAATAAAGAAGTAGATTTGTTGTGGAAGATGATCTTGTGCTCTTGCAAAGACTGTCTGGAGAATTTCTGATCTAGTGAGAAAGAAACTATCTCAACCTTCTGGCTTTTTACGCACACTGTCGCAAAATGTAGCAATGTAGTTCACTATTGTTATATTAAGACTGTTACTCATGCTACACCATGCTTCAAGACAAAATTTCATTTATTTATAATTAGAAATCAGTATTTCACAAGATATAATTACCTATTTTTGTGATTAATCACTATGCTTTAAATATGTTCAATTTGTAAACTAAAAATATATCCTACATATCAGATGTTTACATTATAATTCACAACAGTAGCAAAATTACAGTTATGAAGTAGCAACAAAAATGATTTTAAGATTGGGGATCACCACAACATGAGGAACTCTATTCAAGGGTCGTGGCATTAGGAAGGTTGAGAACCAAGGCTGTAGTAGGACACACTATGACCCCTTTTTGTAAATAAAGGAGTGAACACAGAGCAATGAGGTTACTTGCCCAAGATTAGAAAGCAGTGTCAGGAGTTGAAACCAAGTGTTCTGACTCTAATGTTCTATCTTGAAATACTGGTCTAGCACCCTACCTTCAGTGACAAATACTCATCTTATTCTGAATATTTATTCATGCTGACTAGAAAACTACATATCTCCTAAGAATAATGTCGGCTTTTCAACTCCACTGATGAATCACTAATAAATAAAAGAAACTCCTTTTTTAATTGTTTGTCAGTTTTCCCTGTAGCACTAGAATTACTTACTACTACTCCCTTCCAGGAGGGTACCCCAGTGGCAGTTGCTACATTTGTCACTATTAATGGAAAGGTTGGCAATTTGAATCCACTTAGCTACTCTGTAAGAGAAAAATATGGCAGTTGGTTTCCATAAATATTGATAGTGTATATGGATTATGTGCCAAATAAGACAGTTCAAAACAAAAATAATGTATAGCCTTATAAACCTCTGAGGCAGTTTTAGTCACAATCGACTTGAGAGTAATGAGTTTGGTTTTATACTTCCCATGCCTATCGCAGTAAGTACTAACTGCTTAAAAAACGCTGAAAACTTATTGCTGAAAAGGTGATCAAATCATGGATCAAATGATAGCAACTCAAAAGATTAGCTAGGAATCTTGGAGTAGTAAGCTTATGCTAGTGAGGAATAACTCAGAAAAGTATGGTAAGAATGGTTGCTTAATTCAAAAAGTATGTGTCAATAAATTATATATACAAACTGCTGAGTTAGTAGTTTATATTTACCTCTACCTACACATTCTCACAAACAAAATATAGAAAATTTACAGAAAACAGAGAAATACCAGTAAACATCATTGTAGAAAAAAAAAAGCCAGGATCTCAGTATTTTCCCAAAATCATTAACTTGAAAAAGTGCTAACTTACTTCTTCAGCAGACATGTGAAATCGTAAAGCATTAGGCAACACACTGCCATATTCCCACCTAAGTGCACGAATCCGCAGTAACCGGTCATACCTAGGACATTGAGAGAGTATTAGCATACAAACAAGCAGGAAATCAGACATTGTTCTATCAGTAAGGACTCAAGGATCTTATCAACTAAACTGTCATTTGTGGATTTTTTTTTTTTAAGATTCTGATGCAAATAGATCTACTCTAAGAAGACATCTTTGGGACTACCAGAAATCGGGAATAGGAACTGGGCTGATGCCCCTAGCACTGTTCATTGTCGTAACTGTGATGGTGACACAGCAGTAATGTGGAAAAAGATCAGAAAGGCCCTTATTCCTTAGAGATGTATCCTAAAGTATATAGTGGTAAAATGTTATCTGATGTTTAGTACTTAGTTTTAAGTAGCCTAACATACATATGTCATAAATTATGGAAAATGTATTGTTAAATTTATAAGACAACTCCAGGAGCTTCACTATATTATTCTCTCTGCTTTCAAGAATAGTGCAATCTTTTACAATACAAATTTTAAACTGGAAAAACGAAATTAAAATGCTTACATTAAATCAAACTTAAAAGAAATAACTCACTGCCACATGGAGTTGTTTGACTCATACTGACACTGTAAGGACAGGATAGAAGCGCACCAGTGAGTTTCCGAGATTGTAACTCTTTTTTAAGAGTAGAAAGCCTCATCTTTTCCCCGCAGAACAGCTGGTGGTTTTGAAATGCTGTTTCTGGTTAACAGGCCAGCGCATAAACACTGAAAACACTCTCACTTCCATCAAGCCAATGCTGACTCATAGCAAACCCCTGTGGGTTTCCGAGATTGTAATTATTTACAGGAATAGAAACACGGCCTTTTCCCCTCGGAACTACTAGTGGTTTTGAACTGTGGACCATGTAGATCACAGCCCAACAAGTAACCATGCTACCAGGGCTCCATGCATAACCACAGAGATAAATAAATCTGAGATCTGTTGCTATCAACCAGAAACTTAATTGAGAAACCCCATGGAAAACTCTTCTTTGTTTCCTGCTACTACAAGTAAAATCACAGCAGCTTACAAGTACGCAATAGTGCAGCGTCGATTTCTTAACAAAGAACAGTGCCGAAATTTGATGGTTGGTATCAAATTGCTTCTTCCGTCTGATTTTGCTTCATTACTAGGAAGAGAATTAAAGAGAAAATGGATAAATACACTGCAGAACAACAAAAATTTTTAAGTTTTATTGACATGTAACAATTCACATCAAACAATTCAATAGTTATTAAGAATTGTACAAAAAAACTGTACAATTACCACTACAATCAATTTTAGAACATTTTCTTATTTCTTGTACTCATTGTTATTAGCTTCCTGTTTCCCACCAACCACCCCTACAATCCCCACAAGAAACCATTAAATCCAGTTCCTGGCACTACAGAACCAAAAAAATTAATTTTTCCATGATATTTTTCAAAGGACTGATACACGTACACATTTTTACCTATTTGTACGTAACAGTTTACCTAAGCAAATTGTGCTGCTTCTACTTCAGAACTTTTATTTACACATTACAAGATTAAAGTAAGAAAAAGCCAAGTTAACTAACTTGTCAATGCAATGATACTATAATAATTTAATCTCCTTTAACCATTTGGTATTGTACAGTTTTGCACACTGATTGCTTTCTATTATTTCAAAAGACAAGTGTCCTATTTGTTCACTGAGGTAAGAGAAAACCTGACATCATGGCCCGAAGAAGGTGGTCTTACATGATGTTTCTATTGTATGAGCACTCCGCTTCTAGGAGCACTTCCGAATCCTCACCACACTACTGTAGCTGGACATGGAGTCAGCAGTTTATTCATTCAACAAATATTTGCTATTTCCCCATCTATATTTTTTACTATACTTTAGGGTTTTTTCATATACAGAGGAAGTAGTTTCACCCTATAAAATGCACATCTTCTTAGACACTTGATATGGATCACATTTTAAAACCAGAAGAACAAAAGGAGTAAGTATCTACTTTAGCATTTTAAAGCAATTAGATGAATATAAAAAGGGTCCACCATGCTTTGTTCCACATAATGCACTAGGCCCTGAGAACAGGAAAAATGCACACCCTGTGCTGTTAGGTTTTTCTATCTGCTGTCACTCTATGGGTACCAGATTATGGTCTACATTGTACAAACTAAGCACAAATACACCTAATACCAAGTACTTAAAAACATACATCAAATGTCCTAAAAAAAATCACATTTATAGGTGGGTAAATAAAAAGATTTCTTTTGATATATAATTTAACCAGACATTGCTTACAGTGATTGTTTTCTCAGAAGGACATCAGGAAGATGGGGGACAAAAATTTAAAACAAGAATTTACAAGTGTTATGAATATAAGAAAGTAGTTCAAAGTGGAACACATCCTGGCCCACCAAGCCCTGAGGACGATATTTCCACTCAGAGAAGTCAAAGCACAGAGAGGACCATATGGCCAGTCCACTATGAGACACGATGTACCTCACTGACCCATAGTGCTACCAGGGGACAACACTGGAAACACAGTGTGGGAACTGTGCCCAATCTGACCCCATCACACTGAGGCAAAACACTAAGAGCCATGCAACAGAAAAGCAAAGGAAGCAGAGCAAAGAAGTCTTGAGGGAGTACAAAAAATAGACTTTGGGGCCAGAGTGTGCCACCCCACCAGATTCAACTGGAAAACACTCCTAAAGGTCAACAAACAGACCTTGAACTATTTACAGGCTTTTCTCTTTTTTTTGTCTTTTTTTGGTTTTCTTTTGTTGCTTTGTTTTGCTCTGTCTTGTTTTTTGTGCATATTATTATCTCTGCAATTCTATCTAGAAAAAATAGGCGGGATAAACAATCTGAAGGAGAAAACAACGGACTGCTGGTTCTGGGGAGATATGGGAGCAGGGGAAGCGGGGGTGGGGGGAAAGGAAGTGGGTGTTAACAAACCTAGGGACAAGGGAACAATAAGTGATTCAAAATCAATGGCCAGGAGGGTGCAGGAGGCCTGGTAGGGCTTGATCAAGAGCAGTATAACCTAGAGGAATTACTGAAATCCAAATGAAGACTGAGCATGATAGTGGGACAAGAAGAAAGCAAAAGGAAATAGAGGAAAGAATTAGGAGTCAAAGAGTATTTAAAGGTCTAAATACAGGTGTGTACATGCCAATATTTATATATGATGATGGAGAAGTAGATCTAATGTGCGTGTATTTATAGGTTTAGTATTAAAGGACATTGGGACTCTACTCAAATACTCCCTCAATGCAAGAACACTTTGTTCTATTAAATTGGCATTCCATGATGCTCACCTTCCCTACATGATTGCTGAAGACAAAACAGGTGCATAAGCAAATGTGAAAAAGAAAGCTGATGGTACCAGCTATCAAAAGATATGGCCTCTGGGATCTTAAAGGCTTGAAGATAGAGACCCACATGGATGAAGCACACTAACCTGTGTGATCACGAGGTATCTATAGGAACAGGTACCAGTCATCAAAGAACAAAAAAAATCATCATTGTGAATGAGGGGGAGTGCGGAGTGGAGACTCAAAGTCCATCTGTAGGCAAGTAGACATCCCTTTACAGCAGGGTCACAGGGAGGAGACGAGCCAGTCAGTGTGCAGTATAACACTGATGAAACACGCAACTTTCCTCTAGTTCTTTAATGCTTCCTCCCCCAATTATCATGATCTCAATTCTACCTTACAAATCCGGGTAGACCAGAGGCTGTACACTGATACAGATAAGAGCCGGAAACACAGGGAATCCAGGGCAGATAAACCCTTCAGGATCAATGAGTGCAGCAATACCAGGAGGGTAAGGGGAAGGTGGGGGAGAAAAGAGGAACCAATGATCCACATATAACCCCCTCCCTGGGGGTGGAAAACAGAAAAGTGGGGGAAGGGAGATATTGGACAGTGTAAGACATGAAAAAAATTTTATAAATTATCAAAGTTTTGTGAGGTAGGGAGGGAGGGAGAAGAAGGGTAAAAAATGAGCGGATACCAAAGACTCAAGAAGAAAGAAAATGTTTTGAGAATGATGATGGCAACAAATGTGCTTGACATAATAGATGGATTTATGGATTGTGCAAAGAGTTAGTTATACAAGCCCCCAATAAAATGATTTAATAAAATAAATAAACCTAACCAAACTCACTACCAAAAAAAAAAAAATTTCCTGTATCCATTGCTGGTAGGAATGTAAAATGGTATCGCTAATGTAGGTAGTAGTGTCGCAGCTCAACAAAAATCTGATCTACTACACCCAGATTTGAAAAGACATGCAAACAGACTTGTACACCAACATTCCTTGCTATACTATTTGCAATGGGTGAAGATAAGAACCACCTAATGCCCATGAATAGGAAAATGTGATATATATGTGTACACACTACTGCTGCTGCTGATGTTACTCAGCCAATCGGAGAAATGAAGAATTGGCACAATCTACCATATGGATGGGACTCGATGTCATTAAACTAGTGAAAGAAGTCAACCACAGCACGGGACTTGGTTTCAATCTCTTGCCACCAAGAACAGTGGCCCAGAACTACCAGTCTGTTTTAATGCTTCTTTGCTTTTTATGGCAGTGTGGCTCTGCTGTTGTAAATATTATTGGAACGTTTGCCCTATCACCAACTCCTGTTGTTTCTGTAAATAGTGCTCAGTCACTTAAAGGTTTAATTTACACAAGTCAACAATTCATGTATTGCAGTTCACAGCTGGCCCATACTTGTATAATTTCCCTTTCTCGACAATGTTCTAAATTCTGTAACATTGGCTAAACTAATGACACCATCAAAGTGTACCGGCTACACATTAGACTCCTAAGTGAAACATCAGCAGTTTAAAGTCACCAGCCAAGTCTGTGGGGGAAGGATGAGGCTTTTTACTCCTGTGATGATGTGCAGGCTGGGAGACACACAGGACAGTTCTACCCTGCCCTATAAAGTTGTCATGAGTCAGCAAGGGGATGATAATTGATAATGTTCGGTAACATAAAATGACAATGATGTCTCTCTTAGGTGAACCAGAGTCATTTATAAACCATGAGTGGATTTTAGGCTTGTACTTAATTCTAGTCCCAATCTAAGAACAGCTAGTTCTTATGACATGGTCCTGCTTGGTGGTTGCCCTCATGAAGAAATCACTGAAGATATGAGTCTACAGCAAAATGTGGTGAAGAACCTAGATGGTGCCCAGCTATTAGAAAAAATAGTGTTGGGGATTTTAAAGGTTTGTTTTCAAACAAGCAGCCATCTAAGTGGGGTGTCACATGGAAGGAGCACATCAGCCTGTGTGAACATAATCCAAATCTAAAGGCTGGAATGATATCAAAGCTTAAATTGTGAACAATTGGTTTGTAGAAGGCTATGGTTGTCAGTGGAAGCCCAAAATCCATTTAGAGGGTCCACAAAGAGATCAAGCCTCTTGTGAATTCCCTCTCGTTATAGCTGAGGGATGTGAAGAGCTCTATTATCAGACACTGTAAATCAATATGTCAGACATAGATCAAAATGCAGTATATCTTATTTGATTTTCCTTTGGACCCATTTTAAAGCTGTTTCAATTAAAAAAAAAAGTGAAGGGAAAATACTCATGAAGCAAACCCTTGGAGCCTCACTGTGACCATGGACGAGGGGTGGAGGGCCTCGCTAGCATGCAGAGCGCAGTGGATTCCTGCGGATGCGGTTAGGTTCAAACTCAGCACCCCACCATTTGCTCTCCCTTATGAGCCATCTAAATGTGTTCTAGTTCTTAAGATACTTGTAGCTTTCTTTTGACTGAGGTTTTTGTTTTACTTTCATAGTCTTCTTAGTGTTGTTTTTATTGTTTTCACTGTTTTTCTGTATATAAAATCCAAAATAGGTGAATCAGAGGCAGTAACTGGATTCATGGTTCCTTGGGGCAGGGCAGGGGAGGTGGGGAGGAAATGGGGAGCTAATAACAATGAGTCCAAGAATGAAGAAAATATCTAAACCTGATTATGGTGATGATTCTACAACGATATGTGAATTATATACCAATAAACTGTTAAAAAGTCCATCGCAAATTATATAATTAAATGGTTCAATCATATTAAGAAGAGTTGTACAATCATTACCACAATCGAATTTAGAACATTTTCTTCCTTCTTGTACTCACTGTTATTATTGTACTCACTTCCTTCAAACCGCCCCGGCCACAACTCAGGAACCATTAATCAAGATATTGTCTCAATAGATATACCTACCCTAGATTTCATATACACTAAAACATTTAAAAACAGCAAAAAACCTACTAAAAATAACAAAGTAAAACAAAAGTATCCCAACTGAAAAGATAGAAAATATAAAAAACTAAAATCAATTTAAAATGGGTCAAAAAGGAGATCAATGGATATGGTGCTAAATTTTAAAGGAATTGCATCTGCAATAATCCACTTTCCAATGCACTCTGCATAACAGCAAGGCTAACCACAACACTTGTCTATGCTCAGAGAGGACTCACAGAGCTTTATCCATACATATTTCCCCTGCACTTTGTTTTTACTGAAGTAAAATGGGTCAAAACAGGGGTCAAATGATATCATGCTTTATTGTAATCATCTCTATAACACTCTCTGTCTGATAGCAAGACTACTGACATCCTTCAACTGAGTCAGAGAGGATTCACCGGAATCTTAAACCACTTGTGTGGAACTTGCAAATGATTTTGGATTTCCACTGTCATCCATATCCTTCTGCAAATCAGGTGTTCACAATTTAAGCTCTAATACTATTCCCTCCTTCATATTTGAGTTTTAATTATTCACACTCCTCTGGTCACAAAGGCTGATGTGCTTCTTCCATGTGGACTTAGGTGACATTTCACTCAGAAGGCTGCTTGCTTAAAAATAAGACCCCCATGCGCCATTCTTTCTAAAAATCATACCATCTAAATTTCTTTACTACACTTTGCTATAGCATCCATATCTTCAGTGAGCATCAAAAAGGGCCAAGTCACAAGAACTAATTCTCATATTGGGCTAGAATTAAATGCAAGTCTAAATCCCATTCATGTTATCTATGGTTTACGTACATCTCTGGTTAATCTTAAAGAGACATCATTGTAATTTTATATTAGAGAACATTATCAATCAGCCCCTGGGGCACATGGCAATTCTATTGATAGTGTGAACTTTTTGATTAAAGAATCTATAAACGAATGCTGATCAAAAGGGAAAAATTCAAAATTGAATTTCAAATTACCAAGAACTCTAGACTTTCTAGAGCCACGTAAACTGGAAAAACCCAAGTCCTAAAATAATCCTTAAACCAAAAATATCCTCCAAAGTGGGTCACTCCACAAAGAGGTGGGATATGGGATAAGACCATCCACCTGAGGGTCTACACCAAGACAAGGCTGGGGCAAATCCCCACAGAAATGAAAGAACCTTGCCAGGAAATCAAGTTTAGGCCAGGGGAGAGGAACATCACTGATAGTTCTGTTGGCGAGCATGGTAGGTGATTGGGGAGAAATATCCTCACATTGGGAAGGGGTGCTAAACAATGATTGTAGGGAACCTATAGGGACAATGGTCCAGATTTTATGTTCCTGGGTAAACACTACAAATATGTCTCTAGCCAAAGCTCAATAAAACATGCCATGGACTAAACACCAAGGTGTCACTGGATGCTGACCTTGTGGTACGGTAAACCTTGTGGTCAGCATGGCATCACTCGGGCTACACAAGCGCTTAACACAGAGGCCCAGCAGAATGAACTGAGCCTGGCCTCAAAGGTGCCTGTACCCTTGGACTGAGGACTGGGGTGCTTAGATAGAAGAGGAAGCAGAGTGGCTGCCCTGGACCTGTGGAAGTGATGGTCATTGGACCTTGGGGGGAACCCCATTTGGTTGGAGTCCATCAAAAGGGACTCAGAATCACCATATATTTAGTACCTTGATGCTCCCCTCTCAGTGATATGACTGGCTTTGATCTGTTGGGCAGGGATTTAAACTTGGAAGAATTGATCCAGGATGTTTCCCCTGGCATCGATCCCCCCTGCTTAGGGTAAACAGAATTCAACTGAATATGAGATCTAACTGTGTGGAGCAACAACTCATGGGTTTCGGCTCAAGTTAGAACTGTACTTGCAGACTCCTCAAACCTACAGCAGAATGATGTGTCATCGGAAAACTTGATGGTGTTGCCAGTGCAATCATCTTATACTCCAGGGGGAATGATTGACAATGTGTTACTTTTCTGTTTCTATGGGTTTTTTCCCCTGCCTTTCATTTGCTTGTTTTGTTTGTGTTTGTCTTTAGTTGTCTGCTAGTTGTTTTGTTGCTGTTGGTGGGGTAGTTGGTCTTACAGGGTATTAATTTGTCATAGTATGGCTGTCAAAGTAAACCCGAGCTATGCATATCCCAGGGACAAGCAGATGGATTCTGGCCCCAATTTAACTTTAGTCCCAATCCAAAGACAGTTAGTTTGGATAACATGGCCTTGCCCACCTCATGTAATGATCACTGAAGATAAGGGTGCTACAGCTAAGTGTGGTGAAGAAAACAAATGGTGCTCACTATCAATCGGAATAGTGTGTGGAGTCTTAAATTCAAACAAGTAGTCATCTAAACGAGGAGTGAACTATGTCCACAAAGAAGAAGCACACCAGCTTGCGTGACCCAAAGGCACGCAAAACAAAATTCAAAAATGACAAAGGGAAAAGTATCAGAGCCCAAATTTCGAAGACCCAATTTTATTTTAATGCTATAGAAGATAGGGGGGCCCCAAACCCATCTGCAGAGTATCTAGTCAGATTAAGCCACCAGCAGATCCCCTCTAGTCACAGGAAAGTGTCTCGAACAGCTTTTCTATCAGATAGAGATCATTGTAAGTGTGATTATGCTGGAATGAACTGGATACATGGTCAGATGACCTCCCTTCTAACCTGAACTTGTTCTTGGTCAGTGGTTTTCAACCTTCCTAATATACATTTACTACCGTCCCTCATATTGTGGTGACCCCCCCAACCATAAAATTATTTTTGTTGCTACTTCATAACTGTAATTTTGCTGCTGTTATGAATCGTCATGTAAAACCTGATAAGCAGGAAGTATTTTCATTGTTACAATTTGAACATAATTAAAGCATAGTGATTAATCACAAAAACATTTTCTATTGTGAAAGACTAATTTCTAACTACAAATGAAATTAATTTTGTTGTAAAGCATAGTGTAGCATGGGTAACAGTTTTCACGCCAGTTACTCGTATGTGGGCATATCTGCATATGGGCAGCCCTGCCTAGAGACAGCTAGAGGAACAGTGTCTTGGTTCCTAAGACCATTGGAAATGTATTTTCAGGTCTTAGGTGACTCCTGTGAAAGGGTTGTTTGACCCCCAACGGGTCGTAACCAACAGGTTGACAACTGCTGTTTAGGTGAGAGCATTTCTTGCTTGTTCTAAGACAAGGTGGTCTTTTCTTTCTTACTCATTATTTGTAATTTTATCTCTAAAGAATTGATTGTGTTAATGATTATGTAAGTCTTCTTGATATGACTGAACTATTGAATTGTGTGATATATGTGGATTAAGTACCAATAAAACTGTTTTAAAAAAGGCTCAGAAACCCACACAGGCAGTCTATCCTGTCCCATAGAGTCACTATGAGTCGGCATTGACTCAATGGCAGTGAGCTTGGTTTGTTTTTTGACCAAATCACAGGGCACTATTACTTTGTCTTACAGCTCAAATTCTTCACTGTGCCAAATCCCAGGCTTAACTTTTACTATCTGTAAATCTAGAAACCTTTTGAGCTTTCTGCAGCACTAGTTCTGTATAAACTCCACTCCAACTATGAATAATCTCTACTGCGCCGATACTCAAACCAAACTCTGCCAGTGAGTTGATTTCCACCCAAAGCAGTTCTGCCCATAGGACAGGGTAGAACTGCCCCTCTGGATTTTTAAGACTGTCACTTTATAGGAGTAGAAAGCTTCATCTTTCCTCCTCAGAGTAGCTGATGGTTCCAAACAGCTGATCTTGCAGTCAGCAGCCCAACATGTAGCTATCATGTTGTCTATTGTCTATACTGCCTACTATATATTGTCTATTCTCTTTACTCAATGCATTAAAACATCTATTAATTTTTTTTAAAAAGTAAAATGTATGTATTCCACTTTGTTAGTGCTTTTATTCACTTGTATCTCAATTTGGGTCTATCCTAATTCCGTCATATCAATCAACCAACAAATATGCATTAAAGCACCCAAAATGCAGATATAACAATAAGCAATATTAAGTCCTTTAGAGCTGGGCTAAATTATATAGTTAGAATATAATCAGGTGCACAGAGATTAAAAAAAAACCCAAATATGATGCAAAATCAACTAGCTAATATTATTTCTAATTAATTCTTAACTCTGATAACTTAAAAAAAATCTTATGAAAACTTACACATCGGATTGGTTTTGTTCATATAAAGCCTTCCTCTCCTCCAGAATTTGTCTGAGTCCATCCTCCTGGAATATATAAACTGCTTTTGATATATATCCATGGATTCCCCAATGCATTCAATTAATCCCCTAAGTCTATCTGTACTACATTTATCCTCAATTTATATATATAATTTATTTAAAATCCATAGCCATTGCATAAATTCTGGCTATTTATGTGCCTACATCAAAAATAAAGGCTTAATCGAGCATGAAAGTACACATTTTCACTGCAAAAACAACAAATACAAGTTTTAAAATGTTTCTCCCAATTTTTTCCCCCAAAGACACAGTTTTGGTTTGTACTGCAAGAAAAGAAAGGCCAAAGGAATTTTTCCTACCATCTACCTTAAGATAGAAATTTTTCACTTAGACAAATAAAATGTTTTAATTCTAAAATTCATAAATGTTAATAAGATAGTTGACCATTTGAAACGAAGTGACATCACATATTCTTTCAGCCAAAATACAGTCTTGGGTTCAACCAACCCTGTAGCCAATTATATGTTGAAAATATTTGATGATGATGAATAGCCTTGTTTACTCTTGATGTCATTTATTACCCATTTCATCTCCACAATTCTAAAAGTTACAAGTCCTGCTAGTCTTCAATCACTTAAAAAACTCATTTATCAATATCTGTAGAATTGAGTTTCAATCATCCACATTTCTCACCACTAGCTCATCTCTCTGCCTCCATTAGTTCTTCTCTTCTGATGCATTTTCCATATAGCCAATAACCAAAACCACTTCCATTAAGTACATTTTGATTAAATGACCCTATAGGACGGAGAAAATTGCTCCCTATGGTTTACACAGCTGTAAATCTTTACAGAAGCGGCTATCTTTCTCCCTTAGAATGGCTGGTGTGTTTGAATTGCTGACCATTAGGCTAGCAGCCCAATGCATAACTCCAGGCCTCATTTTACTGCCAATAAGTACTCCAAAATATAAAAACATCCCGCCACACCCCTACCTGAAAACCTCTACCTGATTCCAAATGCCTGTGGAATAATGCCGAAGTTTTTCTAATCCTAGAACCCACCATTGACATCTCCATACATAACCTTTCCAGTTGTGATCATGAGTCTTAAGCCATTGTTTATCACCTGCCTGTGTGAGGGCTAATACTTCATAGAAGGCTCGAACACCCACTCCCAACCCCCCAGTAGCATTTCTCTTTATGCTCCCATCTACGCAACACCAGTTTCACTTACCACATTGCATTCTATTCACTTGTGTTTCTTGGTCCTCACTGACATCTATCTAGTTGCTGCCCTATGATTGTTTACTACGATGCTTAAACGTACTTAGACTTCCAGGGTTCAAGCTCTAGCTCTGCTCTTTACTGGCTATATCACCACTGACAAATCTCCTAACTTCAATTCTCCATTCACATGTTTGAGGTGGGGGGAGACAGCTCAGATCTCACACAATTATGAGGAGAGACAATTGCAAGCTAAGTGCTGAACATCATTCCTACTTCCATGTTATTGTAGTGGACAAATAATCATAATAGTAACAATACGACTGTTAGCACTATTATTATTTCTTGTAGAAACAGCATACAGGGACTCAGCCCTGAGTGTGTCAGGTACAGTTCCTCACTACACCAAGAGCTCTGTACCATCATCATGCCCATTTTTGTTGGTGAGAACACTGGACGCACAGAAAGCCTGAGTCCACAGTGATCGAACAGAGTATGAATCTCAGTCTGGCACCAGAGGCCTACTTCATCATCACATTTTGCTCACTGAGTGCGTGCGCGCACACTAATGCGCATAAAACGCTAGATCCAATAAAAACGACTGGTTCTGTGGGTTTCTGAGGCTGTCAATCTTTAAAAGAACAGAAAGCTTCCAGCTTTCTTCGGCAGAATGGAGGTGGATTCGAATTTACTTTAGTTCGTATTAGGCAACCTTTTACTTGGCTAAGCAAAGGAAAAGCAACAAAGCTAAAAATGAAGCAAAACGGAAGGAAGTAGACTTTGAGGAAGCACAATTGCTGAGTTGTACAGTAACTTCCTTCTTTCTCCCACAGTAACCTTTTGTTATGCTGTTACTTTCCCTTCCGGAACTTGTCTCACACCCTCAGGGGAATCTGAAGCAAACCGCGAAAAGAGCAGCCCAGGGGAGATCCCGCTCACCCTCCAGCCCCTTTCAGCCAAGCTCCCCGGACCTCCATCCCGCCCTCTGCCGTCCAGCCCGTCATATTAAAGGCGGGCAGCTGCCCTTCTGGCGTGTGGTGCAGTTCGCGGACCACCTCCGTCGCCTTTTCACAGAACATGGCGGGTAGACCTGGTACCGGGACCTCCTTGTCGGCCGCCCACTTGACCGAAGAGTCTGCGGGCTCCCTGCAGCCTAGTTCGCGCCGCGCTTATTAGCGCAGGTCTAGGAAATCGCCTGCGCTTTGGCGGTAAAAATCCCCAACCAATGGGAAGGCAAGGACGCAGGTTGCGTGGCTACGGTGGTTGCAAAGGGACAATTCCATACGCGTTACAGAAATATGACCGGAAGTGGGGAGGCGGTGACCGGTGCCTTCTTCCGGTGGAACGCGGCCCTCCGGAAAGAGTCCTTGGGGTTCCATTTGACTTTATCCATGAGGAGAGACGAATTTTCCAATACTAATCTGAGCACCTAGTTTAGGGAGCAGCATAGCTTGGAATAGATGTACCGCCCACACCCCCCGAAACTTCCTCTTTTCCCTTTTTTAAAAATAAAAATCATTCTATTGAGGGCTCATATAACTATCCATATGTACATACATTGTGTCAAGCTCATTTGTACATTTTTGCCATCATTCTCAAAACATTTGCTTTCTCCTTACTCCCTTTATATCAGCTCCTCACTTTTTCCCCTGCTTCATGGAACCTTGATCATTTATCAATTATTTTGTCATGTCTTACAGTGCCCACATCTCCCTTCATCCACTTTTCTGTTGTGCAACTCCATGGAGGGGGTTATATGTAAATCCTTGTAAGCAGTCCCCCCCCCTTTTTTAAATCATTTTATTGGGGGCTTGTACAACCCTTATCACAATCAATACATCATTCCATTGTGTTTAGGACATTTGTGCATTTGTTGACCTCATCATTCTCAACACATTTCCTTTCTAATTGAGCCCTTGGTATCAGCTCCTCGTTTTTCTATCTCCCTCCCTACCCCCTCCCTCCTAAACCCTTGTTAATATTGATAGGTTTAGAATTAAGGTAGCAGATGGACATTGGACCTCCACTTCTTTTCTCCCTCAATTGCAAGAACACTTTGTTCTATTGAACTGGCATGCCGTGATGCTCACCTTAAAAGCCTGAAAATAAACAATCCGCGATCTAGCTCAGAAACAGCAAAGCCCACGTGGAAGAAGCACACCAGCATGTGTGATCACGAGGTGTTGAAGCGATCAGGCATTAAAGAACAAAAAAAAATCACATCATTGTGAATGAGGAAGGGTATGGAGTAGGGACGAGGCCAAAACCCATCTGAAGGAAAGTGGACATCCCCTTACAGAACGGTTGTGGGAAGAGAAGAGGTGTTCAGGGTGCAGTGGAGCAACAATGAAACATACAGCTTTGCTCTAGTTATTTTCTATTTATTTATGTATTTGTTTGTATCATTTTATCAGGAGCTTGCACATCTCTTATCACAACCCATACATACATTGTGTCGAGCACATTTCTACATTTGTTGCCATCATTATTCTCAAAACCTTTGCTTTCTACTTGAGCCCTTGGTATCAACTCCTCATTTTCTCCAACCCTCCCCGCTACCCCCTCCCTCATGAACCCTTGATAATTTATAAATTATTATTTTGTCATATCTTACACTGTCCGACATCTCCCTTCACCCACTTTTCTGTTGTCCTTCCCCCAGGGTGGAGGTTATGTAGGTCCTTGTAATCGGTCCCCCCTTAATACCCCACTTTCCCTCCACCCTCACGGTATAGCCATTCTTAGCACTGGTCCTAAAGAGAGCGTCTGACCTGGATTCCCTGTGTTTCAAGTTCCTATCTGTACCAATGTGCATCCTCTGGTCTAGCCAGATTTGTGCGGCAGAATTGGGATCATGATACAGGAGGGGGTTGGGAGAGGAAGCATTTAGGAATTAGAGGAAAGTTGTATGTTTCATCATTGCTACACTGCACCGACTGGATCATCTCCCGACAACCCTTCTGAAAGGGGATGACCACTTGCCTACACATGGTTCTTGGGTTCCCAATCTTCACTGCCCTCATTCACAATGATATAAATTTTTTGTTCTTTGATGCCTGATACCTGATCCCTTTGAAACATCATGATCACACAGGCTGGTGTGCTTCTTCCATGTTGCCTTTGTTGCTTCTGAGCTAGATGGCTGCTTGTTTACCTTCAAGTCTTTAAGAGCCCAGACGCTATCACTTTTGACAGCCAGGATTTGTTTCACCACATTTGTTTATGCGCCCATTTGTCTTCAGCAATCATATCGGGAAGGTGAGCACACAATTATATGACTTTTTTTGTTCTTTGATGCCTGATAACTGATCCCTTTGGCACCTCATGATCACACAGGCTGGTGTGCTTCTTCCATGTGGGTTTTCTTGTTTCTGAGCTAGACAGCTGCTTATTTACTTTGAAGTCTCTAAGACCCTATATCTTTTGATAGCCATTTGTCTTCAGTGATCAGATCCTTACACACCTCTTTTTAACAAGTTTAAACTATTGTATTATATGACATCTGAATTATATGTCAATAAAACTGAAAAAATTTTAAAGATTAAAGGAATATATGGAGTCGCTATACTAAAAAGAACTAGTCAATATTGCATCATGTTAAGAGGTATCATATAAGAACCAAAGGTACTGAAAGAAGAAGTCCAAGTTGCACTGAAAGCATTAATCAAAAACAAGGCTCCAGGAATTGTTGGAAAACCCACTGTAGGCAGTTACATAATCTAATAACTTGAGAAAGGGTAAAGTCTAGCCTGTCAATAGGGTCACAGCGAATGAGGCCTCTGTGGGGCCTGGCTTTCTCCAGAGGATTTTGGGTATTCCTGTATTGCTATCTTGTGGTGGAACACACTGTCTCTTTTCTACACAATCCTGTTGACAAACCACATGGAGACACACTGAGAGAGCCAGAGCCCTGGAGCTGGAGGAGCCACATAGTGACCCCTGCCAGCACCAAGATCCTTCACCGCTACTGGATCTACATGACTTTCCACCCACTGGTCTGTGATATTCTTGCATTTGGCATTATTGCATGGCTACATGAGTCTAAAGAGGAATTTATTGACCAGTATTGGACATAGGGGATAATATTGGACTTACGGACTTGATCTGGACTGGGCTGGGATCTTTCTCAATATACAATTGCTCTTTTATACAAAGCTCTTTCTTATACACATGAGTGTCTGTGAATTTGTTTCTCTGGTCTACCTGGACTAACACATTATGCTACCTGGAGTGGTGTACTAGAGAAACAAATCACAAAGATGGAGAGTGGATGCTTGTTTGACGTCTGCTCATGGTAGTACTTTTTTGGCTAGCCAGAGGTTAGATCTGGCCATTCAGTTTGCTGGGTTGTTTTATGGAAAAAATACAGGAAGTTAAACTTTTTATGATTTCCTTTGATTGCTGTCTTTGGTGATTCCTATACTAACTGGTAAAAATGAATGTGATTAATGTATATTTGGAGCTCAGGGGTAGAAATCCAGATTGGAGACTGGAAAGTCAACTCGGTGCTCCTCAAGGGGACAGGCACTCCCCTCTCTGGATCTCACTTTTAACATCGATACACAAAGTTCGATTCTGTGAGGGTCACAGACTGGGGACTCCCATGGCCAAATGAGGACCTGTGTGGACTCTGGTTGGCCTGCTTATTCACTGCCATCTAGAAGATTCCAACTCACAGTGACCCTGTAAGACCGAGCGGAACTGCCCCTGTGGGTTTCCGAGGCTGAAATTCTATATGGACTAGAAGGTCTCATCTCTGCACAGCCCCCCACCCTATCCCCCAACCCCCGCTCCCCCAGTGTGACTGGTGGTTTCAAACTACTGACCTTCTAGTTAGCTGCCCAACACATAACCCACTGTGCCACCAGGGCTCTTTGGCCTACTTGGCTTCTATCCAATGTTATTGAATCGCCTTTGAAAAAATCAGGAGGTTTTTAAGAAAACAGGAATTTTGACTTTCTCTAGAAAAATCGATCTGGCATCACTGGAACCTAAACTAGAGGATCCACAATTCCACGTGGCTCTGGGAATCTCAACATTTCTTCCTCCTGCTCAAAGTAAAATGGTTTAAGGGGACCTTTCACAGCTGGTGGGCTGGTCTCCTTTCTAGAAAGTTGCCTCTGTAAAGAAAATGCATCTTTCTTCCCTTTTACCTAGTTGGGGGTGGTGAGGGTAGCAGGAGCTATTGGGTTAAGAAAAAACAGTCCAGGTAGCTTCAGTCTGCCCTGCCAGGGCTTTAGAGGCCAAGCCTTTTTTGCTCCAGCTGACTGACCTGCTGTTTCCAGGGCAGCCCCACCATCTGTTCCCAGATGCAGGGAGGGAGCCGACTTTCCTTCATCACACCTGCCCCAAACTCAGGCCCAGAACTACTGTCTAAACACAGAACAACTTTTGTCTGTGGCCAAATGTGGGACCCCAAATTTCTTCCCTCTTTCCCGATACTCCTTCAGTGACTTGATGACCTGGGCCAGGCTGAGATGAATTAGCTTGCTCCACACAGCTGGCTGCTGGGTTCCAGTCAACTCCCAGAGGCCACTGGCTGTGCCCATCAGTAGAAGTGGGAGTTGAGAACCCTCAGCTCTTGGCTGAGCCGCTCTGTCAGTCTGTAGCTATTGACTGTAGCTGCTTCTGACAGCCAGTCTAGCTGGTGCTTTAAGTCATTTCAGTCGCTCCACCTCAGCTGTGATTAGTCTAGTCTCTGTAGCCTCAGAGGGAGGGGAAAACAAAACACCTCAATGACTTTGAATCAGAGTGGGTTATCCTCTTTTAAAAGGCAGAAAGTCTGAATTGGAGGATATTTTGGGGGGGGGGGTCTCTTTTATGCATTTCACATTTATGAAATAAGAACTAACAGTATTTGTTCCAGTAAGTGGATGAGAACCACCTAAGGGCCCATTCCTCCCACCAGGCCACGCCTCACTAAGAATAGAGGTCCATCACTTGTCTGGCATTTTGTGGTACTGTGGTGACTTTTGTTTTGTGAGATACTGGGAGCTATGTGATTGGCATTTCATATACCAGCAGGGTCACCCAAAGAGCTTCCAGACAAAGAACAGACAATGAAGAAGGAATTGGCTGCCTGCATGGGACATTGGAAGTCATTAAAAATGAAATGGAATACATAAAGATTGATATTGTAAGCATTAGTTAGCTGAAATGGACTGATATTGACCATTTTGAAACAGAAAATCTTATGGTTTACTCTGCTGGAAATGACACAATCAAGAGAAACAACATTGCATTCATCATCAAAAGGACATTTTAAGATCTATTTTAATGTACAATGCTATCTTTGATAGGATGCTATCTATGCCCCTTCAAGGAGAACCAATCAATAGAACTATTGTTCAAATTTATGCACCAACCACCCAAAGCTGGTGATGCAGAAATTGAATAATTCTACCACCATATTCAGTCCCAAATTTGTCAGACTTGCTATCAAAATGCTATTGGAATGCAAAAGTTGAAAACAAAGAGGAAGGATCAGTAGTTGAAAAATATGGTCTTGGTGATAGAAACCAAGCTGGAGATCGCATGACAGAGTAAAAACACCCTACTGGATCAGGTGCGTGGACCACAGAAAACAGATAGGCCTGCCAAGCTCCATCTGGAATCAATATTCAACCCCCTAGAGGCTGTGACCTATACAAAAAGGTCCTCACCCCAAGTTTTCTCTTTGTTTTTCCTTCACTTCCTTTTATTTATTTTAATCACTTCTGCACTCTGCTTTCTTCTTTATTTCTGCTTCTACTTCTATTCTTTCCATTTTAATTTACTTTTCCAGTTCCCTTCCTTTCCTTTTTTATGTTTTGATTAGCTTCTCTTTTATTTTTCTCTACCTTGGTTTTTGACACACACACACACACACACACACACTTCTAGTTATTAAATTCCTTTCACTTGCTCTTGTTTGTCCGCTGTCTCTTGCTGGTTTCTTTTTCAAAAATTATTTCTTCGTTGGCAATTTTTTTGTCCCTTCCTGTTCTACCTGACAGTGGACAGCAATCGCAGGCCTAGCCACCTCTATGCCTGTAGTCATACCTATACAGTGACAGACACTACATACTCCTGTACCACCTGATCATCTTTACGTAAGTGAGACCACCAAACAAACCATTGCTAACTGTGCTATAATAACAACAAACAGTACCACACACATTCTCAGATTATCCTTTACAACAACCAGTAGATAGGTGGAGTGTCTGCAGTCTCAAGATACTAAGATCAATTAAACACAAAAACACTAATACTACAACATCTCAGTGGCAAAGGCAATTTAAGTTTATATGAAGAAACAAGACAGAACAGCTGAAGCACATGACCAATAAAGAGCTAGAAGACCTTTTTTCAGGAAGAAAAGGCATTGAAATTACCTGATAAACTATTAAAAATTATACTTTTATACTATCAATGAACCGGGAGAAAGGAAAGATTGCGAAGCTAAAGAAAAACTGAACACACACACACACACACTTTAGAGTAATTCAGGAAAGCACTAAAATAACACATCAATTGAAACTAGAAACCGTACACCACAGCAAAGAGAAATTCAGAAGATTAATACTAAGATGAGAGAAACAGATAACGCATTAGAAGAGCAAAGGACTTTGCGAGTAGAAGGAGGCAGGGGAAGGGAGTGGTAAGCAAACAATGCCAAAGACAGGGGAATAACTAAGGAATTAAAATCAACAATGAGGAGGACATAGAGATCCTGGTGGTGTTGGGGTAACAGCAATTTAGCTGAGAAGAACTACTAAGGTGGAAGAAGGGTGAGTGTGATGGTGAGGTAGAAGAAAGGTAAAAAGAAACAGGAAAGATCTAGGAAGCAAAGCTATAGATAGAGGTATAAGCATAAGTGTGTACCTATGTAAATACATTAATTCATAAAAATAGAGGTATTGGTCTATGTACATCATATATGGCAAGACATTGATGTAGTAGATGGACTTTAGGTCTCTGCTCAGGGCCTGCCTTCAATACAAGAATACTTTGTTCTAAGAACCTGGCATGTTGTGATGCTCACCCTCCTGGCATGATTGGTGAAGACAAAATGGGTGCACAAGCAAATGTGGTAAAGAAAGCTGATGGATTGCCTGCAACAATGATGCAAAAATAGAGCGATACTGGGGATGGTTCAGGACTGGATGGGGTGTGCTCTCTTGTCTAGAGGGTCACTGTGAGGTGGAGCTGGTTCGACAGCACCCGACCACAACAACAACAGAAAACTAAGACTGGCTCTGACAAGTGTCAGATGCTGCTCACCCAGGCTTGGACATTAACTTTCCATCGCATTAAATGTAATCGCTTGGTGTCAGAGTTGGAGAAGCTGCTATTCATACTCTAGTGATCAAGTGTTATGTGAGAAAATTACTTGTACATTTACTAGTTTGCTATTCATACCTTATTTCAGTTTAGCTTAATAACCCATTCCCTTGTTTTCTTTATCTCTGGGGAAAATAAGCATCACTAATTGGAGCAGGATATGTGAAAGTACTGCAAAAATAAAACACACCATGCTAATATTAAAAAAAAAAAAGAAAGCTGATGGTACCTCTTCTATCAAAAGATATAGCATCTGGGATCTGAAAGGCTTGAGGTTAAACAAGCAGCTGTCTAGCTGATAAACAAACCCACATGGAAGAAGCACACCAGCCTGTGTGATCATGAGATGGGATCAGGTAACAGGCATCAGAAGACCCAAAACACACACACACACACACCCCACACACACCCCCCAAATCCATCTGTAGATAATGGAACATCTCCTTGCAAAAGGGTCACAAGGGATGAGTCAACTAGGATGCAGTATAACACCAATGAAATATACAATATTCCTCTGGTTCCTTGAGGTTCCTCACGCCCCACTACCATGACTCCAGTCCTGCCTTTCACTGCGGGCTAGACCAGAACATGTACACAGATACAGATAAGAGCTCCAGACACACACTGAATCAAGGAATAACAATGGAAGTAGTGATACCAGGAGGGCAGGAGAAAGGTGACTCCAATGATTGACACATAACCACACCCCCACCCCAGGGGGACGATCAACAGAAACCAAGGGTGACGGGAGAGAGTGGTTGGTTAAGTTATGAAAATAATAATAATTTATAATTTATCAAGGGGTCAAGGTGGGGTGGGGAGGGAGGGGAAAAAGAGGGACTGATATTTTGACCCTGGCCTCTAAACCCCTGATAAGGCCTGACCGTGGCAGCCTGCTCTCTGCTGGCTCCTCTAAGCCCCATGTCCATCACATGGCTGGTTCATTTTCTGTCAGCGCCCACGTAACTGACATATCTCCCCCACTTGCCTGAAAAGACAGCCAGGAGATCACCTCGCTAGGGTTTGGGATCAACGGTGGCCCTCTCTCCTTTGGGGACTGCCTACACCAGCGGAGCTCTTAACACTGGTCTCACTTCATGCCCTGCCTTGCCCTAGGGGCTAACTGACCTTGGGGCACAGCAAGGCCAGTATCATCACAAGGGCATACGGACTGCACCGCTTGGCCTCCTAGTACAATCCTGCCCCTTGAGAGTCCCTGGGGTCTAATAGTAAGGGCTCAAATAGAAAGTAAATGTTTAGAAAATAATCTTGGCAACATATGTACAAATATGCTTGATACAATTGATGTATTGATTGTTATAAGAGCTCTAAGAGCCCCTTTATTAGTCTAGGTACTTTGGAGAAATAAATCTACAGCAACTTGTGTATAAGAGAGAGTTGTATGTAAAGGTTAAGTGCGCATCAAGAAAATATCCCAACCCAGTGCTGCCCAAGCCCACAAGTCCAACATTAACCCATTAGGCCAATAACAGTCCACAAAGTCCTGCTCCATCTCACAAAACAGACACAATGATGTCGACTGCAGAGGAAAGCTGAGTCAATGAATATGTAAGCATCTCAGCGCTGGCAGGGGTCTCCACGTGGGTGCTCCAGCACCCAGGGCTGCATCGGGGTACGTTCATGTGGCTTCTCCCTGGGGATGTCTTGCAGGAAGTCTGTCTTGCAAGCTGAAGCAGGGAACTGCGAAAGCAGTTGCACCCTGGTGTGACCACAAAGCAAGAGACCCGAGAACTAGAAAGGTGAGGCTCACTGAGCCATTTATCCCTCTGCCCTTCAATTAACCCCACATGTGCTTATCGGCCAGGTTGGCACAATAAACTAACTGAGTCCCCAGTAGTATGATCTTTTAATTTTAAAAAAGAGCAAATGGACTAGAATTGAATCAGACAGAGTTCATCAGTGAGATTAAAGAAAATCTCTCAACCTAATTTGGTAAAGGAATAATTTTTAAAATAGATAAGAAAATCTAGAGAAAATCACAGAATTCTGTGGGACAACATCAAGTACATTATGTGTGATTGGACAAAAAAACAGGAAGAAACAAACAAAACAATCAAAAGAGCAGAGAGAAGGAAACTTCCTTAATATATCATGACATGGTAAAAAATGTACTCATGAAGCTAAACAAACCAAAAGCAGGGCTGACTGAAATAAAATAATCATGACATATCATGATGAAAGTTACAAATGACAGGAATCCTGACAGCAATTGAGGAAAAATAAGTTACTGAAAAAGAGGAACTGAAAACAAAAATTGTCTTAGAAAAAGTGCATCCAGAAGGCTCTGTAGCAGAAAATGACGAGACTTGGTTTAATGTACTTTGGACATGTTGTCCAGGGAGACAGACCTTGGAGACGTGTCCCACGCATGATAAAAGTACCGGGTTTTAGAACCGAGGAAAACCTTCAACAAGATGGATTGACACAGTAGCTGCATCACTGGGCTCAAAGATAAGAACAATAGTGAGGACTGCACAGTATGGGGCAGGGTTTTGCTCTATTGTCCATAGGAACACTGAGTTGGAATAACTCCACAGCACCTTCCAATAACAGCAACAACACCACCATCTATCATACACGAACACACTGAAGCAGGAAAAGTAAACATACATATTGAAAAGAAAAGAGAAACGAGTCATGCAATTAAAAACTCCCAATACATTCAAAGAAGAGTTGACACCAATTTTATTCAAACCATTGTAGGACATAATACAAATGGAAAGTCCCCAAATTCATTTTATGAAACTTGTAAAATCATTATACCCAAATCAGACAGAAACATAGCCAGGAAAGAAAATAATACAGCAATATCCCTTATGAACATAAATGTAAAAATATCTCAACAAAACCCTACCTAATAAAGCCAACAATAAATATCTCAGTAAAGTAAATCATCATGACCAACATGAATTCATAACAAGGGTGCAATGATGGTTACATATTAGAAAAACAATCAATGTTATCCACTATATAAACAAAACAACAGGAAAGAACTTTACAACCATATTAGAAAAATTCAAATCCTACAATCCTGAGAAGAAAATGGGACCAACGGTTCCAGGGGATAAGAGAAAGGGAGAGCTAGGGAAGGGGGAGGGGAGCCAACAGACCCACGGACAGGGAACAACAAGAGATCTAAAATTGATGGAGAGGAAGGTGTAGAATGCCTGGTGGGGTTAGATCAAGTGCAATGTAGCTGAAAGAGGAATTACTGAGAGCCAAATGAAGGTCAAACATGATAGTGGGGCAGGAGGAAAGTAAAGGGAAATAGAGGAGGAAAGGAGGCAAAAGACATTTTTTTTTACATTTTATTAGGGGCTCATACAACTCTTATCACAATCCATACAAATACATACATAAATTGTATAAAGCACACCCCTACATTCTTTGCCCTAATCATTTTCAAAGCATTTGCTCTCCACTTAAGCCCTTTGCATCAGGTCCTCTTTTTTTCCCCCTCCCTCCCCGACCCCCTCCCTCATGAGCCTTTGATAATTTATAGATTGTTATTTTGTCATATCTTTCCCTATCCGGAGTCTCCCTTCCTCCCTTTCTCTGCCGTCCATCTCCCAGGGAGGAGGTCACATGTGGATCCTTGTAATCGGTTCCCCCTTTCCAACCCACTCACCCTCACTCTCCCAGTATCACCCCTGAGACCCCTGGTCCTGAAGGTATCATCCACCCTGGATTCCCTGTGTCTCCAGCTCCCATATGCACCAGTGTACATACAACCTCTGCCCTATCCAGTCCTGCAAGGTAGAATTCGGATCATGGTAGTTGGGGGAAGGAAGTATCCAGGATCTGGGGGAAAGCTGTGTTCTTCATCGGTTCTGCATCGCACCCTGACTGACCCATCTCCTCTCCTAAACCCCTCTATGAGGGGATCTCCAGTGGTTGACAAATGGGCTTTGGGTCTCCACTCTGCACTTCCCCCTTCATTCACTATGGTATATATATATATATTTCGTATGATGCCTTTGGCACCTCGTAATTGCACAGGCTGGTGTGCTTCTTCCATGTGGGCTTTATTGCTTCTGAGCTAGATGGCCGCTTGTTCACCTTCAAGCCTTTAAGACCCCAGACACTATCTCGTTTGATAGCCGGGCACCATCAGCTTTCTTCACTACATTTACTTGTTCACCCACTTTGGCTTCAGCAGTTGTGTAGGGAGAGTGAGCATCGTAGAGTGCCAACTTAATAAAAGAAAGTATTCATGCATTGAGGGAGTGCTTGAGTAGAGGTCCAAGGTCCTTCTGCCACCTTAAAACTAAACCTATAAATATAGACACATAGATTTATTTCCCCATCCATCTATATATATATATATATATATATATATATATTTGCATGCACATGTCTTTGTCTAGACCTCTATAAATGCCCTTTGACTCCTAGCTCTTTCCTCCATCTCCCTTGACTTTCCTCCTGCCCTACTACCAAGCTCCATCCCCACCTGAGTTACAGCTATACCTCTTCTTTATGTAACCTTACCCTTGATCATTCCCTACCAGGCCTGCCACTCCCTCCTCACTACCATTTTGGGTCCCATGTTGTTCCCTTGTCCCTGGGTTTGTTAACACCACTTCCTTACCCCCCCCACTTCCCCTATCCCAAGCCCCCCCGGAACTGTCGGTCCATTGTTTTTCCTCCAGATAGTTCATCCAGCCTGTCTTATTTAGACAGACCTGTGGAGACAATAACATGCACGAAAATAAGACAGAGGAAAACAAAGCAACAGTATACAACCAGACAACAAAACAACAACAAATCACTGACAAAGAACAAAACAAAACACATCAAGAAAGAAAACTTGTAGTTAGTTCAAGGATCGTATGTTGGAGGCAAAAGACATTTATAGAGGTGTAAATATACACACATATATAAAAATATACTTATATAATGATAGGGATATGGGTCTATGTTCATATATTTATGTTTAATATCAAGGTTGCAGATGAATATTGGTTCTCTATTCAAGTCCTCCCGCAACGCAAGAACACTTCCTTCTAATAACCTGGCATTCTGTGATGCTCACCTTCCTGACATGATAGCTAAAGTCAAATGGGTGCATTAGCAAATGTGGTGAAGAAAGCTGATGGTGCCTAGCTATGAAAAGATACAGTGTTTGGGGTCTTAAAGGCTTGAAGTTAAACAAGCGGCCATCTAGCAGGGAAGCAATAAAACCCACATGAAAGAAGCACACAGCCTGTGTGATCACAAGGTGTCAACAGGATCAGGTATCAGATGACCCAAAACAAACCATCATATAGATATGAATTGGGGGGGGGGGTTGGAGTGGAGACCCAAGGCCCATTTGTAAACAATTGGACATCTCCTCACAGAAGGGTCAAGTCAGTCAGGGTGAAGTTTAGCACCAACAAAATACACACTACTCTAGCTCTTTAATTGACCTTGGCACCCCACTATCCTGACCCCAGTTCTAGCTTACAAATCTGGCTTGACAGGAACATGTACCCTAGTACATATCAGAGCTCTTGGTACACGGAATCCAGGACAGATAAATCCCTCAGGAACAGTAATGGGAGTAGCAATACCATGAGGGGAAGGGGAAGATGGGAGAGGAAGGGGAGAAAAGGAAAACCAGTCACAATGATCGACATATAAGCCACTCCCCACCTGCAGGGGACAAGCAACAGAGTAAAGGGAGACTGCAGACAGTGTAAAATATGAAAATAATAATAATTTATAATTTAACAAGGAGTCATGAGGGTGAGGGAGGGAAATAAAACAGGAGCTGATACCAAGGCCTCAATTAGAAAATGTTTTGAAAATAATGGTGACAACATATGTACAAATGTGCTTGATACAATTGATATATGGATTGCTATAAGAGGTGTAAGAGCCCCTAATAAAATGATATTAAAAAATACATCTACCTCTCCGTCTCTCTGCCACCCCGAGTGTGGTGGTGCTCCGACTTCACCATGTCATCTCATAAGACTTTCAGGATCAAGAGATTCCTGGCCAAGAAACAGAAGCAGAATCTGCCCATTCCCCAATGGATTCGAATGAAAACTGGTAATAAAATCAGGTACAACTCCAAGAGAAGACATTGGAGAAGAACCAAGCTGGGTCTGTAAGGAGCCCCCTGAAGGATGGCACGCATGGCCGCATTTTCCCAGGCTCAAATCATGAATTAAGATTTTTGTCCCCATGTGATGAATTGAACTTCAATCGGCAAATAATCTGGTTTATTCCTTGTTTTTTTGCTTCCTAATCATGTTTAACAATAAATAATGTAAGGTTGTTGTTGTGAGAAAAAAATACATCTATACTACTATAATACCTCAAGTAGAAAAAGACAGAAAATGGGGTAAGATGGCCACCATATAACAAGCCCGGGAGGATGTGCTCAGCAACTACCAAAGAGTTTCCACTATGAGAGAGATTCTGCACTTCCTGGTAGCAAGAAATTCAACTTAAAAGCCAAGTTGACCCAAGTTTCTCAAAGTGGAAAGCAGCAAGGCCTGCTGACAGACTCCCCTTTACGGATGAGCAGCAACATGAGTTGCTTCTACAAGCATCGTGATTCTTCGTGGCCCCTGAGAAAAGACAGTCAGCCAGCCAACCCTCTACCTCCCTGGCCTCTAGGGACACAGATAGCTAGCAGATCACTTGGGCAGCTTGGTACACACATACTCAGTACCCAAGGTACGCTTTGTACCATTTCCCCATCTTCCTCCTCTTTTCCTGCTTTGTTCTACAAGGCATTCCATCCCGTGTGCCAGCGTCGTGATACCGCATACATGTACACACAGACTACTAAAAGAGCAGGAATCCCCACCCACAAGGTAGCTTTATTATATATATTTTTGGATTTTGTACTTTTGTTCTATTTTAATACTCTCTCTCTCTCTTTTTTGATCTCCTACTTCCTCTTCTGGAGTGACTCCACCCTCCTGAGAATCCACATTCCTCCCAGGAAGAGACAGGTCTGTGTATCCCAGCATACCCACTCTAGCATGGGCTTTCCAGGACCTCCTAAGTGCACAGATATGCTCACATTCATTCACATTGCCACAATAGCAGAATCTGGTACCCACAACCATACCCAAGTCTTTTTTTTTGATCCTTGTACTTCTATCAATTATCTTTCTATTTTCTTGCTGTTCTCTCATTAAATATCTTTCCATGAAACCTATTAATTGAGATTAACTCTCTGCCCGCAAGTGTCAACTCACAGTGATCCTATAGGACAGGGTAAAACTGTCCGGTGAGTTTCTGAGACTGTAACTGTTTATGGGAATAGAAAGTCTCCTTTTTTTGGCGGAGCAGCTGGTGGTTTTAAAATGTTGACCTTTCGGATTACAACTCAATACATAACCATTATATGACCAGAGCTCCTTATTGTGATTACCCCTCTGAAAATATTTTCCCATTATTTTGCAAGTCTGTTGGCTTATTCACAGTCACTTATTACTATCATTACTTTATTCTTATCATTACTTTTATTTTATTCTATTTTTCCCAGCCACTATCCCCACTTAGGCACCTTGCCCCTTCTTTTCATTTCACCACTGTATGTTTTCCAGCTCCTATTAGAACTCACCTGTGTCACTAGACAAACTCTACCTCTGTATGACCAGCAGCTCACACACCACAATGCTGAAGAAACAGCAGTCAAGCACAGAAAGCTTCCAAATTCAAGAAAAACAAACATGAACAACCAAGTAGCACTCAAACCAATGGAATAGTCTGAAGATGTGATTGTGAACCACCAGTAACAGAATTCAGAAGAATGATGCTTAGGTCATGAGATCTGGGGAATGTTCATGAGAAAAACAGAAGAAATTGAGAAACTAAAATCCTTAAAGCAAAGGATTCTAGAAGACAAGCAATGAGATAACTGAATTAGGCAACATAGTAAAAGGCTAGAGGAATAAAATGGAAAAGGAAAATAAAATAAATGAGCTTGAAGACAATTACCCTCACGACAGTAGACAAGAGAAGCAATCAACAAAAAATCCCGGAAGCATCCAAATAAATCCTGTAGGACACTATCATAAGAACCCATCTAAGAAAAGAAAAAAGAAAAGAAATGCTGGGAAAAGAACACCACCAAAAAAAAAAAAATCTACAGAGAATAGTACAAGAAACCATGGAAGAAAATTTCAACACACTATTCAACAAGCTGAGAAGAATGGACAACCAAAGAGAAAACATCAAGACATAAAGAAAAGGAGAGAATCTGAGGGCAGCTAGAGAAAAAGGAAAAGTCATCTACAAAGGAAAGTTGATAAGGATAAATTCAGACTTCTCAGCAAAAGACCTGCAGGCAAGAAGACAATGGAATGACATATATACAATTGTGACGGGTGGAAGGGGGGGTGGGGCGGAAGGAAGCCAGCCAAGAATATTATACTGAACAAAAATATCCCTCAAATACAAGGGAGAAATAAAGGTTATTTCCTGAGGAGGAAAAAATAAAGGAATTTTGAATTCAACAATTCATTTTCTCAGATCACAATGTTATAAAACTGGAAATCTACAACAGAAAGAAAAGGAACAAAAAGACAAACACATGGAGACTGAACAACATACCATTTCAAAATGACTGGACACTAGAGTAAACGAAAACGAGAAATTAAGAAACTCCTTAAAACAAGCAAACCTATAACACATCATACCAAAAACTCGGATACAACCAATGCAGTTATCTGAAGTCAATTTATAGCAATCAATACACACACGAAATATGAGAGGAATCCAAAACCAATACTAATAAAACACTTCCAACAAGTAGAAAGAGGGAAACCACATAAGTCCTTCAACAATAAAGGGAAAGAACTAATAAAAATTGAAGCAGAAATAAATGAACTGAAAAATGGGGGGGAAATCAACAAGACAAAAAGTTGGTTATGAAAAGATTAACAAAATCGACAAACTGATAGAAAACTTAACAAAGGAAAAGAAAGATGCAAATATCTAGAATTTGAGATGAAAAGGGTGCCATCACAAAAGATCCAAATGAAATAAAAAGATACATGTAGAGCAAAAGAAGAATTAGAGGTCACCAAGAGACTTCCAACCAAGAAAGGTTCTAAAGAAGTATGTATGTTGGCTTCACAGGAGAATGCTAGCAAGTATTCAGGGAAGAGCCATAACTAATTCTGTGCAGACTATTCCAAAATATAGAAACTGACAGCAAACTCCCACACGCATTCTATGAAATGAGCATAATCCTCAAACCCTGATCATGATCATTTAGAAAAAATGAAAACAGGAAGTAGATAAGAGTGTCCCTCATCAATATTCTTATTCAACATTGTACTACAATAAACATCTTAGCCAGACAGACAGCAAAAATATTTTAAAATAAAAGGAATATAATTGGGCAAAAAATAGGTCAAGCTGTCACTATTTGCAGATAGTATGATTTTACATAGTGAGAGCCCCAAGGACTCCACAGAAAGATTGTTGGAAAGTACTAACGAATCTGTTAAAGTAATGGCATACAAGATTAATAAGCAGAAATCAATTTTAATATGCTATTGAAGAGCTCCAAAATAAAAACATCAAGAAAAAAAATAAAAAAAGAGAAAACAATATCATTTATAATATCCATACAAAAGATGAATACCTGGGAATAAACTTAACCAAAGAAACAAAAGACCTGTACAAAGGAAACTACAGAAAAATCAAAATGTGAATATTACTGAAAGCAATAAATCTATAGATAGAACACAATTCTGATCAAAATCATTTTCTTGGGGGCTCATACAGCTCTTATCACAATCTATGCATCCATCCATTGTGTCTAGCACATTTGTTCATTGTTGCCATCATCATTTTCAAAACAATTTCATTCTACTTGAGCCCTTGGCATGGGCTCCTCATTTTTCCCTCTTCCCTTCTTCACGAACTCTTAATAATTCATAAATTGTTATTAATTTTTCATGTCTTACACTGTCCGAGGTCTCTCTTTACCCTCTTTTCTACTGCCCATGCCCAAGGAGGGGTTACATTGTGATCAGTGCCCCCTCTTGGTACCACTACTCTCACAGCTGTCTACAAATGGGTTTGGGGTCTCCAGTCCACCCTCCCCCTCAATCACATCAATAAGGCTTTTTGTTCTGGGTCTTTGATGCCAGATACCTGATCCCTTCGACACCTCTTTATCACACAAGCTGGTGTGCTTCTTCCATGTGGGCTTTGTTGCTTCTTAGAGAGAGTCACTTGTTCATCTTCAAGCCTGTAAGACCCCAGATGCTATATCTTTGCATTGCTGGACACCATCACCTTTCTTCATTACATTTGCTTATGCACCCATTTGTCTTCAGCAATTCTGGCGGGAAGGTTATCACAGAATGCCAGGTGACTAGAACAAAGTGTTCTTGCGTTGAGGGAGTACTTGAGTAGAGGCCCACTTAATTGGACCTTTTGGACCTACTTTCTATCCAGCTCTTGGTAATCCAGGGTGTGTGCTACAGACTAGTGGACTTAATATTGTTCTTTTGAGGCACACAATATCTTTCATAGGCCACACCAGAAAGAATCCATGTGGAAGCTACATTCACTGGAGTTTGTAAACTGGGCTTTCATTCAAACTCATCAGGAGCCCTTTGATTTAAGACTGAAATTCATCAGTGTGAGAAGATGATGACTGCTATCCCAAGTTATGGAATTGGCAGTTATTGGACTTTGGTTTGACTCTCTGGCCTTTAGGGTGCCTAATGAATGGTGATCCAGGAATACCAAATATTCACTACTTTAATGCTCTTCTTATTTTGTTATGACATGTATTAGTCAGGTATGCATGTTGCTACCTTTTGGAATGAATTTTGTTGAAAGTTTTGTTCCAACATCAACCCTAATTATTTGTGTAAATAGTGTCCAGCCCAGCCTGTGTGATCACGAGGTGTCAATGGGATCAGGTATCAGGCATCAAGAAACAAAAAGTCCTATCACTGTGATGAGTGGGAGTGCGAAATGGGGACACAAAACCCATCTATAGGCAACTGGACATACCCTTACAGAAGGGCCTTGGGAGGAGACAAACCAGTCAGGGTATAGTATAGTAAAGATAAAACATACAGCTTTCCTCTAGTTCTTTAATGCTTCCTCCCTCCCACTATCATGATCCCAATTCTACCTTACAAATACGGGTAGACCAGAGGATGTACACTGGTACAGACAGGAACTAGAAACAGAGGCAATCCAGGACAGATGACCCTCTGAGGACTACTAGTGAGAGTGGCGATACCGGGAGGGTGGAGGGAAGGTAGGGTAGAAAGGGGCAAGGGATTATAAAGATCTACATATAAACTCCTCCATGGGGGACAGACAACAGAAAAGTGGGTGAAGGGAGACGTTGGACAGTGTGAGATATGCCAAAATAATAATAATTTATAAATAATCAAGGGTTCATGAGGGAGGGTGGGGGAAGGAGGGTGAAAATGAGGAGCTGATACCAAGGGCTCAAGTAGAAAGAAAATGTTTTGAAAATTATATGGCAACAAATGTACAAATGTGCTTGACACAATGTATGTATGGATGAATTGTAATAAGAGCTGTATGAGTACCCCCAGAAAAGATTTTTTAATAAATTGTTCAGAAACTTGAATTTAATCTATATAAGTCAACAATTCAAGCATGAATTGATGTCTGAAACCAGCCTATACTTCTATATGCTTTTCTCAACCGTGTTTTAAATTCTGTATCATAAGCTAAATGAATAACACTATCGTTACCTTATGCCCCAGGAAGATGGTTTGAAAAGTTTTCGTTATCATAAAATGATAATGTTGTTTCTAAAGTGAACCAGAGACATATATAAACCACAGATATGTGAATGGATTTTGTGCTCCCATTTAAATCTAGCCCCAATCTAAGAACTATGAGTTCTTAGGATGTGGCCCTCTTTAATGCTTAAAGAAGTCACTAAAGATATAGGTGCTATAGAAAAAAACAAAACAAAGGAGAATGAAAAAACAACAAACAAAGCCCAAGAAATATACTCATAAAAATTATATCTGTTTGTAATTAATAGATAAAAATTTTACTAGTACATTGCTTAGAACACATGGTAGATAAATGGAATCACAGAATGGAATTTTCCCACTTTTTGCAGTCCATTGTATATTCAATATTTGTAAGTCTTAACATTTACAAAAAGTACAAAACAAGGTGATCTATATTAAACATAATGCCTGTGCTATAAATTGTCATCACAAGGTAATTATTTTACTATTGATTCGAACATTTTCTTCATTCAATACTTTTATTGAAGTTCAAAGTATACATTCTTAAGACAATAAATACCTGGCTGTTTTTTCTTAGTATCACAGAGGTACCATCATCAACTTCAAATTCTCCATAGTCTCTTAGACACCGTACCTGAAAAGAAAATCAGATATTTTATCCAAATTACCTTTTAAAATATGCAGTGATCATAACATGAAGTGGGATTATATAAATGCCCGAACAGTAAAAGTACTGTATTTTATGTGTCTGTTTCCTCCTCTGTGTACTTAGGACCCTTACTATTCCCAGATATTTACTGTGGTCCTAAACCTAAAGATCTCAATTTCCTACGTCACCGGGAAGGGAAAAATAAGCTTTGCAAATGTATACATGGATGGTATTACCAATAAGGAAACCAGGGATTTAGATAAAAGGAGACTACATAGTTGGACGTTTTCCTCTCAAACAATGCACTATATTAATCAGAAGGAATAAAAATGAGGGACATAACAGTGGCAAACAAGAAAGAAAAGAGCATTTTACCTCAACAAGATTGACCAGATCCTTCCCATAATCCATCAGGATAAAAGAACATAAATCTAAAAACAAACTGTTTTTCTTTTTAACAATTTCTTGGGGCTCATACAATTCTTATCACAGTTCATACATATACATACATCAATTGTATAAAGCACATCTGTACAGTCTTTGCCCTAATCATATTTTTCTCTTTTCCTTTTTTACATTTTATTAGGGACTCATACAACTCTTATCACAATCCATACATATACATACATCAATTGTATAAAGCACATCCATACATTGCCTGCCCCAATCATTCTCAAGGCATTTGCTCTCCACTTAAGCCCCTTGCATCAGGTCCTCTTTTTCATTTTTTCCCCTCCCTCCCCTTTCCCCCCTCCCTCGTGTGCACTTGGTAATTTATACATCGTTATTTTGTCATATCTTGCCCTATCCGGAGTCTCCCTTACCCCCCTTCTCTGCTGTCCCTCTCCCAGGGAAGAGGTCACATGTGGATCCTTGTATTCAGTACCCCCTTTCCAACCCACTCACCCTCCACTCTCCCAGCATCGTCCCTCACACCCTTGGTCCTGAAGGTATCATCCACCTTGGATTCCCTGTACCTCCAGCCCTCATATGTACCAGTGTACAGCCTCTGCCCTATCCAGCCCTGCAAGGTAGAATTCGGATCATGGTAGTTGGGGGGAGGAAACATCCAGGATCTGGAGGAAAGTTGTGTTCTTCATCGGTACTACCTCGCACCCTAATTAACCCATCTCCTCTCCTAAACCCCTCTATGAGGGGATCTCCATTGGCCGACACTTGCGCCTTGGGTCTCCACTCTGCACTTCCCCCTTCATTTAATATGGTATATATATATATATATATACATATATACATATACATATATACATATACACACATGTACACATACATACACACATGCCTTTTTTTTTTTTGCATGATGCCTTATACCTGGTCCCTTGGCACCTCGTGATCACACTGGCCGGTGTGCTTCTTCCATGTGGGCTTTTTTGCTTCTGAGCTAGATGGCCGCTTTTTCACCTTCAAGCCTTTAAGACCCCAGACACTATCTCTTTTGATAGCCAGGCACCATCAGCTTTCTTCACCACATTTGCTTATGCACCCATTTGTCTTCAGCAATCCTATCATGGAGGTGTGCAGTCAATGATATGATTTTTTGTTCTTTGATGCCTGGTAACTGATCCCTTCGGGACCACTCGATCACACAGGCTGGTGTGTTCTTCCATGTGGACTTTGTTGCTTCTGAGCTAGATGGCCGCTTGTTTATCTTCAAGCCTTTAAGACCCCAGTCACTATCTCTTTTGATAGCCGGGCACCATCGGCTTTCTTCACCACATTTACTTGTTCACCCACTTTGGCTCCAGCCGTTGTGTCGGGAGAGTGAGCATCATAGAGTTCCAATTTAATAAAAGGAGATATTCATACATTGAGGGAGTGAACAAACTGTTTTTCAAAGGAAATCAAGTCTTCCAATCTCTTGTTTCTCAGGAATACTTAAAAATACATTTAAAAGATTCACTTTCATGCTCTTTCATTTTGCTTACACAGTAACTTAGCAATCAATTAATTTTCATTTAGTATTTTAAAAATAAAACAAAATTTATGGAAGATGGAATGTTAGATTACATTAAGATGCTTGAAATTAAAGTGCCAACATCCAATCATTTTTGACCTATAAAATGTAAGCTTAATATAGTTCAGCTCACACATCACTATTACCTTAAAACTGTGAATCAAAGTTTGTTGCAGAGAGGGCACTATAAGCATTTCCATACTCCTGTCCCTCTATAGCAGTGTTTCCCAAAGTGGGGATACTGCAATGATCCAGGAGGAGTACAAAGCAGATAGTTACACTTTATCCTGGAGTATAGGCTATTGTATAAAAGTTTTTAATTTTACACACACACACACACACACACACACACACACACACACACACACACACACCATAGTGAATGAAGGGGTAAGTGCAGCGTGGAGACTCAAAGCCCATTTGTCGGCCACTGGAGATCCCCTCATAGAGGGGTTTAGGAGAGGAGATGGGTCAGTCAGGGTGCGATGCAGTACCGATGAAGAACACAGCTTTCTCCCAGATCCTGGATGCTTCCTCCCCCAACTACCATGATCCGAATTCTACCTTGCAGGACTGGATAGGGCAGAGGTTGTACACTGGTGCATATGGGAGCTGAAAGCACAGGGAATCCAGGGTGGATGATAACTTCAGGACCAATGGTATGAGGGGCAATGCTGGGAGTGGAGGGTGAGTGGGTTGGAAAGGGGGAACTGATTACAAGGATCCACATGTGACCTCCTCTCTGGGAGACGGACGGCAGAGAAGGGTGGGGAGGGGTAAGGGAGACTCCGGATAGGGAAAGATATGACAAAATAACAATCTATAAATTATCAAGGGCTCATGAGGGAGGGGGGGCAAGCGAGGGAGGGGGAAAAAAAGAGGACCTAATGCAAAGGGCTTAAGTGGAGAGCAAATGCTTTCAAAATGATTAGGGCAAAGAATGTAGGAATGTGCTTTACACAATTGATGTATGTATATGTGTGGATTGTGATAAGAATTGTATGAGCCCCTAATAAAATGTAAAAAAAATGATTAGGGCAAAGAATGTACAGATGTGCTTTATACAATTGATGTATGTATATATATGGATTGTGATAAGAGTTCTATGAGCCCCTATTAAAACAATTAGGAAAAAAAACAGGCCCAAAGAACAAAAGAAAACTGGGTTAGCAATATATATACATAAATTAAAATATCTATAAAGAGATTCTATCACCGCCCTCTAGTTGATTCTAACTCACAATGACCCTATATTGGTTTTCCAAGGCTGTAAATCCTTACAGAAACTAATAGTCTCATCTTTCTCCTGAGCAACAGTTGGTAAATTTGAACCTTAAGAACCTCAGAACCCTGGTGGTACAGCAGTTAATCACTGGGTTGCAATCTGCATGGTCGACAGTTCAAAACTACCAGTACCAGTAGGAGAAAGCCTGGGCTTTCTACTCAGAAACCCATAGGGGATCCCTAGGAATCAGCATTGACTCAATACCAGAGAGTTTGGTTCTGGAACCTTATGGTTAGCAGTCCAATCAATGCCTATCCTACAATGCCAGCAGGGATCCTAAGAAAGAGATGAAGAGATGTAGTCAATGAATAAGGCCCATCTAGCCATAATCTCTTATGCATCGTATTATCAATTCTAGTCTATATGGCTATGGTTAAAATCCCATTTTGGAGGGATGGTTATGTGGAAAAGCCATCTCAGAAGCAGGAACACAGAGAAATGCTGGACCATCAAGGTGTAAGAGGCCCTAGTGGGACATACTTGAGATCTTTGTCTGAAGTGGTAGAGACTGAGATGGAGGCATCAAAGGCTGCAGCACAGAGACCATGGGACAGAACAGAGGAACTAGGCCAAGACCAGAGGCTGAGGCAAGGCGTCCATGACATAAAACAGAGGAGCAATACTGAGACTATGATACTTTGAGGCAGAGCAGTGGGCTGCCTTTCTGGCCCAAAGAGGCAAAGGGACTATGTGACTGAGAGGCTAAGGACTAAAGACTGACATGACTGCTGGATGACAGGAGAGGTACACTTACTGTTTCCTGATGCTGACTTGTGGTAACTAGTTACCTTCCTTAATAAGCCCACTAAATTGTGAATATTGTCTGTGAGTTCTGTGAGGCCAACTGGGACCGATAATTGAACCCGACAGAAAGGCAGTGTGTGAGGGAGGAGTGGGTGGTGTCAGAATAGATATTGAAGGATGAAGGATGGAGGCATGTCTGAACTCTGCCTCATGGAAACAGTGAAGCCAGAGAAAGTCAAATACGGCCCTCTGATATGTCTTCCTACATTTAAAGAAGCCAATCCAATTACTAGCACTAACAAATAAGAGAAACAACGTTACTGGATAACTCAACAGGATATTTGAGTTGGCAGAAGAACAGAACAGCTTATTGAGTCTGAGGAACAAAAGTAAAGAAACATGATCCCAAGGAACACCATCAAGCAAATCAATGCAAATATTATGGAAGTCCCAGAAGAGGGCAAAGGGTAACTAAATAAAACTTAATAGACAACAGCAGAACATTACCAAAACTTGACAAAGGACAAGAATGTACATATCAATGACACTTAAGAATTTCCAAATCAGAAGAAAGCCTGAGAGATCCACACCAAAATATCTTATCATCAAACTCTTTAAAAAAAAGATAAAATCTTGACAATATCAAATAAAATGAAGTACCAATTTACATATATAGAAACCCTGGAAACCAGGAGGTAATAGAGTCACCTATTTAAAATAATGAAAGAAATGAACAGCCATCCAAGATTCCTATAGCCAGCAAAACTTTCCTTTATAAATGAGGATAAAATTCAAGAAAACAAATAAAACCTGAGGGAATGTTGAGACATTCCTTTAGATTGAAATACAAGGATAGTAGATTGCAAGATGAAGCAATATAGAGAAAAAGGTGTTAGGTTCCTGGATTCAGGTACCTGAAAGAATTCACACAGCAGAAGCAGGTTTGTAATCCAAGTGATTTTATGGGGAAAAGGGAAGTTTCAGGTATTACAGCCTCAAAAAATACACATTGTTTTAAGAAAGCATACAAGGATCCGCAGAACTGCACATGGGTTCACTGCTGAATGGGGAAAAAACACATAGAAAGAACAGGAACACATAACCCAGCACGTGGAACCAGGAAATCCCAGGGGCCAAAAGGGCTCCCACCCCCGACTTGTGGAGAATGCTGGAATGGAAGGAAGTCAAGGCAGGGTCTTTATTCCCTCCTCTCCACAACGGCTGGGGGAAGCATGGTTGAAGGTATTGGTTGGTTCCACTGGCTTGAGTTTAGGCCCACCTGTGTGAGGTAATGTAACTGAGCCTAATCTGTGTGCCCTGGTGGACCTCCCCTCGGGGCGGAGGGAGCTCTTGTCTGAGCATGCTCAGTTTGATTGTTCTAAAATTTAATGGATGCCTGATTTCTTCCAATCCTTTTGCTTTAGCCTTATGCAGTTACTGCGGAGACAACCCCCTTGTGGTGCTTATGTAATCTGATGTCAATTTGGGACTTGAGAGGATTAAGAGTGAAGTGGTGGAGTCTAGTTGGTCAATCAGGATAGCCAGTGAGGCCTCTCTGTGGGCATTGCCTTCGCCTGAGAATTCTGGGAACTCCAGTATTTCCTCCTTAAACAGGAGACGCTTCTCTCTCTCAGCTCACTTCCTTGGAGATGCTCTACTGGCAAGACACATGGCACTACGTCCTGGTAGCTGGGAAAGCCACACGGACCTACCCTGATGCAACAGACCTCTGGAGCCAGAGAAGCTACATAGAGAACCCTGCCAGCGCTGAGATGTTTACAATGCTACTGGATCCAAAAAGTTTCTACTCGCTGGTTCAAGATCGTCCTGCAATCGGAGTCATTGCATGTTTCGTGAGTCTGACGAGGCCTTTACAGATTGGTATCAGACATATGGGCTAATATTGGGCTCACGGACTTGACCTGGACTGGGCTGGGACGTTTTCGCAATATTCAGTTGTTCTTCTATATAAGCCTCTTTCTTATAAACATGAGTTTCTATGAATTTGTTTCTCTTGTCTACCCAGACTAACACTCCCCCTTTATGGCCCCTATTCTGGCTACCTAACATATTTAGCCAACACCCATGAATCTCAGAAACATCGTGACAGTGAAGGAAAACCAGTGAGAGCAGATGTACTTCCAATAATCCAACACTTAAATTAGACCTCATACCTAAATCCTATCCTAAAAACAACCCTAATCCTAACCCTAAACAAGGTGAAAAGCTAACCCTAGGTGTAAACCTAAACAGAGATGTACCCTAAGCCTAGGTCTAACTGTATTCTCCTAACCTTAAAATTAACCCTAACCTAAGGCTCACCCTAAAGCAAGCCCTAACCATAACCGTATGTCTACCCTAAGGCTAACCCTAATCCTAACCCCAAATCTGATGTGAACATGCAGCTCCCCCTACAACTAACCTTACTCCTAACCGTCATCCTTCGCCTGAACCTAACTTAACTCTATCCCTCACCTTCAATCGAAGCCTCCATAGCACCGTTAATGTAATCCAATCCCTTAAACTAGACAGAGAGCTAAACTTAACCATAACCAAAACGGACGTAACACACAAACCGTAAGCCTGAACCCAACTCTTAACCTCGCACACTGTCTAACCCTCACACAAATATTAACCCCAACCCATATCTAAACAGTCAAGTTTACCATAGGCCTAAATGAGACAATAGGTTCGCTCATCCTTAAGCACTAAACCCTACTCTTACCTTCCACCTCACACTGCCCCTACATTTGATCCTCAGACTTACCATAACCCGAATCCTCACACAGCCGTAACTCTAACGTGAACTCTAACTCTGTCCCTAAACATGCCCAAATGCCTGTACCTATGCCCGTCTAAAGTTAAACCTAAACCGAAATCTTCTGTGCCACCATTTTGCAGCAGTTTAAAGAAGTACACTGGGAAAGATTTTTCTGCAAGAAAGAAACTGCAGGCGGCGTGCCTGAACTGAGAATATCATGCTGCACGAGCTCTTTGGCCTCAGATGCTAGAAGTGCCATGAGTGGGCACTATAAAGAAACGGGACTTTACTTTCTCCGTGATCATCAACCTTTGTGGATTCTCTTTGTTCTAGACGCCTGAAATAAAGACAGTTGTCCTGAGTCACCTAAACCTCCACCGAGTGGTCTTAGTGAGGCGCGGGAACTTGCCGGTATCAGAATTCCGAAGAAGGCTGAACGTCCACAATTAAATGGTCATTGCCCAGAAATGAAGCGCCAGCCGGATCAGCCTGGGAAACAAGCTTCCATTAGACAATGAAGATGTGAGAATCTGGTACGGCCACACTTCATGGTTTCCATAGATCCATGCAATTCCGTGTTGAATTTCAGTCCGAAAATGAAACCGCTGGAGCCTCTGTTCAGCAGGCCCTGGTGTAGCTCCCAGAGGCACAATGGTGCTCCTCTAGAATTTGGACGAAAAACGTTTTCACGGGAATAAGCAACCTCGATCAAGCCAGGTGGGTCTTGGAAAAACGAAATTGCTGCGTGTGCCTGGAATACTGACAAGCACACGCGTGTGTCACTCCAAGGCGCATTCAGCACAGGAATCTGCATCGATTGAGCCAAGACAAAGGAAAGTTCAGGGAGGCAGCACCCGTGTAGAAAAGCATTTGTTCTTCAAAGAGGAGGCCAATATTGTGAAACGACATACCCATGGCAAATAGTTTTCATCGGCAGTTTCATGGAGCAATATTGCGGGGAGAGAAAAGGCACCACCTGAGGGAGGCACGCTCAAAAAAATTACTTAGGGCAGGAGACGGGTCGCCCCCGAAACTAGGGGTGTCGGGCCTCAACATTGTAAGCAGAGTTCACTGAAGTCCCTGAGTGAAGTTTTCTCCGGTGTCCTTCGTCTACGTTCCTAAAATTTACTCTGCGGTTTCTGATGACTCTGGGTTACGAACGGCCACCATTCACCTTTCTCCTTACACTCGTGCGTCTCCATCGACCTTAAAGGAAAGGGAGAACACGCAGATGCTGGCAGCTAAATTCAGCAGAGTTTGTCTCAACATGGTAAAACATTTCCTACCGAATAAGAAATCTTCCCATCGCAATGACAGTATGAGAATTGCCACCGGTGGATTTGCCGATGTGCCTATAAACATCTTCTTCAGGCCATGAAGTAGTGAAGCACGGGAACCCAGGCGCTACACCCTTTTCCCTAGACCAGTGAAACTTAAAGAGCCACTATTGACCTGTGAGACATGACGTTGCTGGAAGCATCAGTGTACAGAGGCATGGGAACCTCAAAGGAGTTTCTTCCGTGTGAAAATAACAACCAGGCTGAACTTCATGGCAGGGTTCCAGATTCCCAGGAATTCCACGGGCTGTATTGCTCAGAGATAGATCCTACTGCTTGGGGCACACTTAATCTGAAAAACTTGCTGGACTCACGGCTTTCCCAAAGACCCAAGATTCTCAAAGAGCGAGCGTAAGTTTGACGGAAAAACAAACTGCCGGTAGCGCCTTTTGACCTTGAAACCGGCAAGAAGGAAGATTTCCCTTAAACCATGAATCTCAGAAACATCGTGACAGTGAAGGAAAACCAGTGAGAGCAGATGTACTTCCAATAATCCAACACTTAAATTAGACCTCATACCTAAATCCTATCCTAAAAACAACCCTAATCCTAACCCTAAACAAGGTGAAAAGCTAACCCTAGGTGTAAACCTAAACAGAGATGTACCCTAAGCCTAGGTCTAACTGTATTCTCCTAACCTTAAAATTAACCCTAACCTAAGGCTCACCCTAAAGCAAGCCCTAACCATAACCGTATGTCTACCCTAAGGCTAACCCTAATCCTAACCCCAAATCTGATGTGAACATGCAGCTCCCCCTACAACTAACCTTACTCCTAACCGTCATCCTTCGCCTGAACCTAACTTAACTCTATCCCTCACCTTCAATCGAAGCCTCCATAGCACCGTTAATGTAATCCAATCCCTTAAACTAGACAGAGAGCTAAACTTAACCATAACCAAAACGGACGTAACACACAAACCGTAAGCCTGAACCCAACTCTTAACCTCGCACACTGTCTAACCCTCACACAAATATTAACCCCAACCCATATCTAAACAGTCAAGTTTACCATAGGCCTAAATGAGACAATAGGTTCACTCATCCTTAAGCACTAAACCCTACTCTTACCTTCCACCTCACACTGCCCCTACATTTGATCCTCAGACTTACCATAACCCGAATCCTCACACAGCCGTAACTCTAACGTGAACTCTCTGTCCCTAAACATGCCCAAATGCCTGTACCTATGCCCATCTAAAGTTAAACCTAAACCGAACTCTTCTGTGCCACCATTTTGCAGCAGTTTAAAGAAGTACACTGGGAAAGATTTTTCTGCAAGAAAGAAACTGCAGGCGGCGTGCCTGACTGAGAATATCATGCTGCACGAGCTCTTTGGCCTCAGATGCTAGAAGTGCCATGAGTGGGCACTATAAAGAAACGGGACTTTACTTTCTCCGTGATCATCAACCTTTGTGGATTCTCTTTGTTCTAGACGCCTGAAATAAAGACAGTTGTCCTGAGTCACCTAAACCACCACCGAGTGAGGCGCTGGAACTTGCCGGTATCAGAATTCCGAAGAAGGCTGAACGTCCACAATTAAATGGTCATTGCCCAGAAATGAAGCGCCAGCCGGATCAGCCTGGGAAACAAGCTTCCATTAGACAATGAAGATGTGAGAATCTGGTACGGCCACACTTCATGGTTTCCATAGATCCATGCTATTCCGTCTTGAATTTCAGTCCGAAAATGAAACCGCTGGAGCCTCTGTTCAGCAGGCCCTGGTGTAGCTCCCAGAGGCACAATGGTGCTCCTCTAGATTTTGGTCGAAAAACGTTTTCACGGGAATAAGCAACCTTGATCAAGCCAGGTGGGTCTTGGAAAAACGAAATTGCTGCGTGTGCCTGGAATACTGACAAGCACTCACCTGTGTCACTCTATGGCGCATTCAGCACAGGAATCTGCATCGATTGAGCCAAGACAAAGGAAAGTTCAGGGAGGCAGCACCCGTGTAGAAAAGCATTTGTTCTTCAAAGAGGAGGCCAATATTGTGAAACGACATACCCATGGCAAATAGTTTTCATCGGCAGTTTCATGGAGCAATATTGCGGGGAGAGAAAAGGCACCACCTGAGGGAGGCACGCTCAAAAAAATTACGTAGGGCAGGAGACGGGTCGCCCCCAGGCACTAGGGGTGTCGGGCCTCAACATTGTTAGCAGAGTTCACTGAAGTCCCTGAGTGAAGTTTTCTCCGGTGTCCTTCGTCTACGTTCCTAAAATTTACTCTGCGGTTTCTGATGACTCTGGGTTACGAACGGCCACCATTCACCGTTTCCTTACACTCGTGCGTCTCCATCGACCTTAAAGGAAAGGGAGAACACGCAGGTGCTGGCAGCTAAATTCAGCAGAGTTTGTCTCAACACAAAAGAGACAGCTCTGTGGGGACCCGTCTTCCATGGTAAAACATTTCCTAACGAATAAGAAATCTTCCCATCGCAATGACAGTAGAATTGCCACCGGTGGATTTGCCGATGTGCCTATAAACATCTTCTTCAGGCCATGAAGTAGTGAAGCACGGGAACCCAGGCGCTTCACCCTTTTCCCTAGACCAGTGAAACTTAAAGAGCCACTATTGACCTGTGAGACATGACGTTGCTGGAAGCATCAGTGTACAGAGGCATGGGAACCTCAAAGGAGTTTCTTCCGTGTGAAAATAACAACCAGGCTGAACTTCATGGCAGGGTTCCAGATTCCCAGGAATTCCACGGGCTGTATTGCTCAGAGATAGAACCTACTGCTTGGGGCACACTTAATCTGAAAAACTTGCTGGACTCACGGCTTTCCCAAAGACCCAAGATTCTCAAAGAGCGAGCGTAAGTTTGACGGAAAAACAAACTGCCGGTAGCGCCTTTTGACCTTGAAACCGGCAAGAAGGAAGATTTCCCTTAAACCATGAATCTCAGAAACATCGTGACAGTGAAGGAAAACCAGTGAGAGCAGATGTACTTCCAATAATCCAACACTTAAATTAGACCTCATACCTAAATCCTATCCTAAAAACAACCCTAATCCTAACCCTAAACAAGGTGAAAAGCTAACCCTAGGTGTAAACCTAAACAGAGATGTACCCTAAGCCTAGGTCTAACTGTATTCTCCTAACCTTAAAATTAACCCTAACCTAAGGCTCACCCTAAAGCAAGCCCTAACCATAACCGTATGTCTACCCTAAGGCTAACCCTAATCCTAACCCCAAATCTGATGTGAACATGCAGCTCCCCCTACAACTAACCTTACTCCTAACCGTCATCCTTCGCCTGAACCTAACTTAACTCTATCCCTCACCTTCAATCGAAGCCTCCATAGCACCGTTAATGTAATCCAATCCCTTAAACTAGACAGAGAGCTAAACTTAACCATAACCAAAACGGACGTAACACACAAACCGTAAGCCTGAACCCAACTCTTAACCTCGCACACGGTCTAACCCTCACACAAATATTAACCCCAACCCATATCTAAACAGTCAAGTTTACCATAGGCCTAAATGAGACAATAGGTTCGCTCATCCTTAAGCACTAAACCCTACTCTTACCTTCCACCTCACACTGCCCCTACATTTGATCCTCAGACTTACCATAACCCGAATCCTCACACAGCCGTAACTCTAACGTGAACTCTCTGTCCCTAAACATGCCCAAATGCCTGTACCTATGCCCGTCTAAAGTTAAACCTAAACCGAACTCTTCTGTGCCACCATTTTTCAGCAGTTTAAAGAAGTACACTGGGAAAGATTTTTCTGCAAGAAAGAAACTGCAGGCGGCGTGCCTGACTGAGAATATCATGCTGCACGAGCTCTTTGGCCTCAGATGCTAGAAGTGCCATGAGTGGGCACTATAAAGAAACGGGACTTTACTTTCTCCGTGATCATCAACCTTTGTGGATTCTCTTTGTTCTAGACGCCTGAAATAAAGACAGTTGTCCTGAGTCACCTAAACCACCACCGAGTGAGGCGCTGGAACTTGCCGGTATCAGAATTCCGAAGAAGGCTGAACGTGCACAATTAAATGGTCATTGCCCAGAAATGAAGCGCCAGCCGGATCAGCCTGGGAAACAAGCTTCCATTAGACAATGAAGATGTGAGAATCTGGTACGGCCACACTTCATGGTTTCCATAGATCCATGCAATTCCGTGTTGAATTTCAGTCCGAAAATGAAACCGCTGGAGCCTCTGTTCAGCAGGCCCTGGTGTAGCTCCCAGAGGCACAATGGTGCTCCTCTAGATTTTGGACGAAAAACGTTTTCACGGGGATAAGCAACCTTGATCAAGCCAGGTGGGTCTTGGAAAAACGAAATTGCTGCGTGTGCCTGGAATACTGACAAGCACTCACCTGTGTCACTCTATGGCGCATTCAGCACAGGAATCTGCATCGATTGAGCCAAGACAAAGGAAAGTTCAGGGAGGCAGCACCCGTGTAGAAAAGCATTTGTTCTTCAAAGAGGAGGCCAATATTGTGAAACGACATACCCATGGCAAATAGTTTTCATCGGCAGTTTCATGGAGCAATATTGCGGGGAGAGAAAAGGCACCACCTGAGGGAGGCACGCTCAAAAAAACTACGTAGGGCAGGAGACGGGTCGCCCCCAGGCACTAGGGGTGTCGGGCCTCAACATTGTTAGCAGAGTTCACTGAAGTCCCTGAGTGAAGTTTTCTCCGGTGTCCTTCGTCTACGTTCCTAAAATTTACTCTGCGGTTTCTGATGACTCTGGGTTACGAACGGCCACCATTCACCGTTTTCCTTACACTCGTGCGTCTCCATCGACCTTAAAGGAAAGGGAGAACACGCAGATGCTGGCAGCTAAATTCAGCAGAGTTTGTCTCAACACAAAAGAGACAGCTCTGTGGGGACCCGTCTTCCATGGTAAAACATTTCCTAACGAATAAGAAATCTTCCCATCGCAATGACAGTAGAATTGCCACCGGTGGATTTGCCGATGTGCCTATAAACATCTTCTTCAGGCCATGAAGTAGTGAAGCACGGGAACCCAGGCGCTTCACCCTTTTCCCTAGACCAGTGAAACTTAAAGAGCCACTATTGACCTGTGAGACATGACGTTGCTGGAAGCATCAGTGTACAGAGGCATGGGAACCTCAAAGGAGTTTCTTCCGTGTGAAAATAACAACCAGGCTGAACTTCATGGCCGGGTTCCAGTTTCCCAGGAATTCCACGGGCTGTATTGCTCAGAGATAGATCCTACTGCTTGGGGCACACTTAATCTGAAAATCTTGCTGGACTCACGGCTTTCCCAAAGACCCAAGATTCTCAAAGAGCGAGCGTAAGTTTGACGGAAAAACAAACTGCCGGTAGCGCCTTTTGACCTTGAAACCGGCAAGAAGGAAGATTTCCATTAAACCATGAATCTCAGAAACATCGTGACAGTGAAGGAAAACCAGTGAGAGCAGATGTACTTCCAATAATCCAACACTTAAATTAGACCTCATACCTAAATCCTATCCTAAAAACAACCCTAATCCTAACCCTAAACAAGGTGAAAAGCTAACCCTAGGTGTAAACCTAAACAGAGATGTACCCTAAGCCTAGGTCTAACTGTATTCTCCTAACCTTAAAATTAACCCTAACCTAAGGCTCACCCTAAAGCAAGCCCTAACCATAACCGTATGTCTACCCTAAGGCTAACCCTAATCCTAACCCCAAATCTGATGTGAACATGCAGCTCCCCCTACAACTAACCTTACTCCTAACCGTCATCCTTCGCCTGAACCTAACTTAACTCTATCCCTCACCTTCAATCGAAGCCTCCATAGCACCGTTAATGTAATCCAATCCCTTAAACTAGACAGAGAGCTAAACTTAACCATAACCAAAACGGACGTAACACACAAACCGTAAGCCTGAACCCAACTCTTAACCTCGCACACGGTCTAACCCTCACACAAATATTAACCCCAACCCATATCTAAACAGTCAAGTTTACCATAGGCCTAAATGAGACAATAGGTTCGCTCATCCTTAAGCACTAAACCCTACTCTTACCTTCCACCTCACACTGCCCCTACATTTGATCCTCAGACTTACCATAACCCGAATCCTCACACAGCCGTAACTCTAACGTGAACTCTCTGTCCCTAAACATGCCCAAATGCCTGTACCTATGCCCGTCTAAAGTTAAACCTAAACCGAACTCTTCTGTGCCACCATTTTTCAGCAGTTTAAAGAAGTACACTGGGAAAGATTTTTCTGCAAGAAAGAAACTGCAGGCGGCGTGCCTGACTGAGAATATCATGCTGCACGAGCTCTTTGGCCTCAGATGCTAGAAGTGCCATGAGTGGGCACTATAAAGAAACGGGACTTTACTTTCTCCGTGATCATCAACCTTTGTGGATTCTCTTTGTTCTAGACGCCTGAAATAAAGACAGTTGTCCTGAGTCACCTAAACCACCACCGAGTGAGGCGCTGGAACTTGCCGGTATCAGAATTCCGAAGAAGGCTGAACGTCCACAATTAAATGGTCATTGCCCAGAAATGAAGCGCCAGCCGGATCAGCCTGGGAAACAAGCTTCCATTAGACAATGAAGATGTGAGAATCTGGTACGGCCACACTTCATGGTTTCCATAGATCCATGCAATTCCGTGTTGAATTTCAGTCCGAAAATGAAACCGCTGGAGCCTCTGTTCAGCAGGCCCTGGTGTAGCTCCCAGAGGCACAATGGTGCTCCTCTAGATTTTGGACGAAAAACGTTTTCACGGGAATAAGCAACCTTGATCAAGCCAGGTGGGTCTTGGAAAAACGAAATTGCTGCGTGTGCCTGGAATACTGACAAGCACTCACCTGTGTCACTCTATGGCGCATTCAGCACAGGAATCTGCATCGATTGAGCCAAGACAAAGGAAAGTTCAGGGAGGCAGCACCCGTGTAGAAAAGCATTTGTTCTTCAAAGAGGAGGCCAATATTGTGAAACGACATACCCATGGCAAATAGTTTTCATCGGCAGTTTCATGGAGCAATATTGCGGGGAGAGAAAAGGCACCACCTGAGGGAGGCACGCTCAAAAAAACTACGTAGGGCAGGAGACGGGTCGCCCCCAGGCACTAGGGGTGTCGGGCCTCAACATTGTTAGCAGAGTTCACTGAAGTCCCTGAGTGAAGTTTTCTCCGGTGTCCTTCGTCTACGTTCCTAAAATTTACTCTGCGGTTTCTGATGACTCTGGGTTACGAACGGCCACCATTCACCGTTTTCCTTACACTCGTGCGTCTCCATCGACCTTAAAGGAAAGGGAGAACACGCAGATGCTGGCAGCTAAATTCAGCAGAGTTTGTCTCAACACAAAAGAGACAGCTCTGTGGGGACCCGTCTTCCATGGTAAAACATTTCCTAACGAATAAGAAATCTTCCCATCGCAATGACAGTAGAATTGCCACCGGTGGATTTGCCGATGTGCCTATAAACATCTTCTTCAGGCCATGAAGTAGTGAAGCACGGGAACCCAGGCGCTTCACCCTTTTCCCTAGACCAGTGAAACTTAAAGAGCCACTATTGACCTGTGAGACATGACGTTGCTGGAAGCATCAGTGTACAGAGGCATGGGAACCTCAAAGGAGTTTCTTCCGTGTGAAAATAACAACCAGGCTGAACTTCATGGCCGGGTTCCAGATTCCCAGGAATTGCACGGGCTGTATTGCTCAGAGATAGATCCTACTGCTTGGGGCACACTTAATCTGAAAAACTTGCTGGACTCACGGCTTTCCCAAAGACCCAAGATTCTCAAAGAGCGAGCGTAAGTTTGACGGAAAAACAAACTGCCGGTAGCGCCTTTTGACCTTGAAACCGGCAAGAAGGAAGATTTCCCTTAAACCATGAATCTCAGAAACATTGTGACAGTGAAGGAAAACCAGTGAGAGCAGATGTACTTCCAATAATCCAACACTTAAATTAGACCTCATACCTAAATCCTATCCTAAAAACAACCCTAATCCTAACCCTAAACAAGGTGAAAAGCTAACCCTAGGTGTAAACCTAAACAGAGATGTACCCTAAGCCTAGGTCTAACTGTATTCTCCTAACCTTAAAATTAACCCTAACCTAAGGCTCACCCTAAAGCAAGCCCTAACCATAACCGTATGTCTACCCTAAGGCTAACCCTAATCCTAACCCCAAATCTGATGTGAACATGCAGCTCCCCCTACAACTAACCTTACTCCTAACCGTCATCCTTCGCCTGAACCTAACTTAACTCTATCCCTCACCTTCAATCGAAGCCTCCATAGCACCGTTAATGTAATCCAATCCCTTAAACTAGACAGAGAGCTAAACTTAACCATAACCAAAACGGACGTAACACACAAACCGTAAGCCTGAACCCAACTCTTAACCTCGCACACTGTCTAACCCTCACACAAATATTAACCCCAACCCATATCTAAACAGTCAAGTTTACCATAGGCCTAAATGAGACAATAGGTTCGCTCATCCTTAAGCACTAAACCCTACTCTTACCTTCCACCTCACACTGCCCCTACATTTGATCCTCAGACTTACCATAACCCGAATCCTCACACAGCCGTAACTCTAACGTGAACTCTAACTCTGTCCCTAAACATGCCCAAATGCCTGTACCTATGCCCGTCTAAAGTTAAACCTAAACCGAAATCTTCTGTGCCACCATTTTGCAGCAGTTTAAAGAAGTACACTGGGAAAGATTTTTCTGCAAGAAAGAAACTGCAGGCGGCGTGCCTGAACTGAGAATATCATGCTGCACGAGCTCTTTGGCCTCAGATGCTAGAAGTGCCATGAGTGGGCACTATAAAGAAACGGGACTTTACTTTCTCCGTGATCATCAACCTTTGTGGATTCTCTTTGTTCTAGACGCCTGAAATAAAGACAGTTGTCCTGAGTCACCTAAACCTCCACCGAGTGGTCTTAGTGAGGCGCGGGAACTTGCCGGTATCAGAATTCCGAAGAAGGCTGAACGTCCACAATTAAATGGTCATTGCCCAGAAATGAAGCGCCAGCCGGATCAGCCTGGGAAACAAGCTTCCATTAGACAATGAAGATGTGAGAATCTGGTACGGCCACACTTCATGGTTTCCATAGATCCATGCAATTCCGTGTTGAATTTCAGTCCGAAAATGAAACCGCTGGAGCCTCTGTTCAGCAGGCCCTGGTGTAGCTCCCAGAGGCACAATGGTGCTCCTCTAGATTTTGGACGAAAAACGTTTTCACGGGAATAAGCAACCTTGATCAAGCCAGGTGGGTCTTGGAAAAACGAAATTGCTGCGTGTGCCTGGAATACTGACAAGCACTCACCTGTGTCACTCTATGGCGCATTCAGCACAGGAATCTGCATCGATTGAGCCAAGACAAAGGAAAGTTCAGGGAGGCAGCACCCGTGTAGAAAAGCATTTGTTCTTCAAAGAGGAGGCCAATATTGTGAAACGACATACCCATGGCAAATAGTTTTCATCGGCAGTTTCATGGAGCAATATTGCGGGGAGAGAAAAGGCACCACCTGAGGGAGGCACGCTCAAAAAAATTACGTAGGGCAGGAGACGGGTCGCCCCCAGGCACTAGGGGTGTCGGGCCTCAACATTGTTAGCAGAGTTCACTGAAGTCCCTGAGTGAAGTTTTCTCCGGTGTCCTTCGTCTACGTTCCTAAAATTTACTCTGCGGTTTCTGATGACTCTGGGTTACGAACGGCCACCATTCACCGTTTTCCTTACACTCGTGCGTCTCCATCGACCTTAAAGGAAAGGGAGAACACGCAGATGCTGGCAGCTAAATTCAGCAGAGTTTGTCTCAACACAAAAGAGACAGCTCTGTGGGGACCCGTCTTCCATGGTAAAACATTTCCTAACGAATAAGAAATCTTCCCATCGCAATGACAGTAGAATTGCCACCGGTGGATTTGCCGATGTGCCTATAAACATCTTCTTCAGGCCATGAAGTAGTGAAGCACGGGAACCCAGGCGCTTCACCCTTTTCCCTAGACCAGTGAAACTTAAAGAGCCACTATTGACCTGTGAGACATGACGTTGCTGGAAGCATCAGTGTACAGAGGCATGGGAACCTCAAAGGAGTTTCTTCCGTGTGAAAATAACAACCAGGCTGAACTTCATGGCAGGGTTCCAGATTCCCAGGAATTCCACGGGCTGTATTGCTCAGAGATAGAACCTACTGCTTGGGGCACACTTAATCTGAAAAACTTGCTGGACTCACGGCTTTCCCAAAGACCCAAGATTCTCAAAGAGCGAGCGTAAGTTTGACGGAAAAACAAACTGCCGGTAGCGCCTTTTGACCTTGAAACCGGCAAGACGGAAGATTTCCCTTAAACCATGAATCTCAGAAACATCGTGACAGTGAAGGAAAACCAGTGAGAGCAGATGTACTTCCAATAATCCAACACTTAAATTAGACCTCATACCTAAATCCTATCCTAAAAACAACCCTAATCCTAACCCTAAACAAGGTGAAAACCTAACCCTAGGTGTAAACCTAAACAGAGATGTACCCTAAGCCTAGGTCTAACTGTATTCTCCTAACCTTAAAATTAACCCTAACCTAAGGCTCACCCTAAAGCAAGCCCTAACCATAACCGTATGTCTACCCTAAGGCTAACCCTAATCCTAACCCCAAATCTGATGTGAACATGCAGCTCCCCCTACAATTAACCTTACTCCTAACCGTCATCCTTCGCCTGAACCTAACTTAACTCTATCCCTCACCTTCAATCGAAGCCTCCATAGCACCGTTAATGTAATCCAATCCCTTAAACTAGACAGAGAGCTAAACTTAACCATAACCAAAACGGACGTAACACACAAACCGTAAGCCTGAACCCAACTCTTAACCTCGCACACTGTCTAACCCTCACACAAATATTAACCCCAACCCATATCTAAACAGTCAAGTTTACCATAGGCCTAAATGAGACAATAGGTTCGCTCATCCTTAAGCACTAAACCCTACTCTTACCTTCCACCTCACACTGCCCCTACATTTGATCCTCAGACTTACCATAACCCGAATCCTCACACAGCCGTAACTCTAACGTGAACTCTCTGTCCCTAAACATGCCCAAATGCCTGTACCTATGCCCGTCTAAAGTTAAACCTAAACCGAACCCTTCTGTGCCACCATTTTGCAGCAGTTTAAAGAAGTACACTGGGAAAGATTTTTCTGCAAGAAAGAAACTGCAGGCGGCGTGCCTGACTGAGAATATCATGCTGCACGAGCTCTTTGGCCTCAGATGCTAGAAGTGCCATGAGTGGGCACTATAAAGAAACGGGACTTTACTTTCTCCGTGATCATCAACCTTTGTGGATTCTCTTTGTTCTAGACGCCTGAAATAAAGACAGTTGTCCTGAGTCACCTAAACCACCACCGAGTGAGGCGCTGGAACTTGCCGGTATCAGAATTCCGAAGAAGGCTGAACGTCCACAATTAAATGGTCATTGCCCAGAAATGAAGCGCCAGCCGGATCAGCCTAGGAAACAAGCTTCCATTAGACAATGAAGATGTGAGAATCTGGTACGGCCACACTTCATGGTTTCCATAGATCCATGCAATTCCGTGTTGAATTTCAGTCCGAAAATGAAACCGCTGGAGCCTCTGTTCAGCAGGCCCTGGTGTAGCTCCCAGAGGCACAATGGTGCTCCTCTAGATTTTGGACGAAAAACGTTTTCACGGGAATAAGCAACCTTGATCAAGCCAGGTGGGTCTTGGAAAAACGAAATTGCTGCGTGTGCCTGGAATACTGACAAGCACTCACCTGTGTCACTCTATGGCGCATTCAGCACAGGAATCTGCATCGATTGAGCCAAGACAAAGGAAAGTTCAGGGAGGCAGCACCCGTGTAGAAAAGCATTTGTTCTTCAAAGAGGAGGCCAATATTGTGAAACGACATACCCATGGCAAATAGTTTTCATCGGCAGTTTCATGGAGCAATATTGCGGGGAGAGAAAAGGCACCACCTGAGGGAGGCACGCTCAAAAAAACTACGTAGGGCAGGAGACGGGTCGCCCCCAGGCACTAGGGGTGTCGGGCGTCAACATTGTTAGCAGAGTTCACTGAAGTCCCTGAGTGAAGTTTTCTCCGGTGTCCTTCGTCTACGTTCCTAAAATTTACTCTGCGGTTTCTGATGACTCTGGGTTACGAACGGCCACCATTCACCGTTTTCCTTACACTCGTGCGTCTCCATCGACCTTAAAGGAAAGGGAGAACACGCAGATGCTGGCAGCTAAATTCAGCAGAGTTTGTCTCAACACAAAAGAGACAGCTCTGTGGGGACCCGTCTTCCATGGTAAAACATTTCCTAACGAATAAGAAATCTTCCCATCGCAATGACAGTAGAATTGCCACCGGTGGATTTGCCGATGTGCCTATAAACATCTTCTTCAGGCCATGAAGTAGTGAAGCACGGGAACCCAGGCGCTTCACCCTTTTCCCTAGACCAGTGAAACTTAAAGAGCCACTATTGACCTGTGAGACATGACGTTGCTGGAAGCATCAGTGTACAGAGGCATGGGAACCTCAAAGGAGTTTCTTCCGTGTGAAAATAACAACCAGGCTGAACTTCATGGCCGGGTTCCAGATTCCCAGGAATTCCACGGGCTGTATTGCTCAGAGATAGATCCTACTGCTGGGGCACACTTAATCTGAAAATCTTGCTGGACTCACGGCTTTCCCAAAGACCCAAGATTCTCAAAGAGCGAGCGTAAGTTTGACGGAAAAACAAACTGCCGGTAGCGCCTTTTGACCTTGAAACCGGCAAGAAGGAAGATTTCCCTTAAACCATGAATCTCAGAAACATTGTGACAGTGAAGGAAAACCAGTGAGAGCAGATGTACTTCCAATAATCCAACACTTAAATTAGACCTCATACCTAAATCCTATCCTAAAAACAACCCTAATCCTAACCCTAAACAAGGTGAAAAGCTAACCCTAGGTGTAAACCTAAACAGAGATGTACCCTAAGCCTAGGTCTAACTGTATTCTCCTAACCTTAAAATTAACCCTAACCTAAGGCTCACCCTAAAGCAAGCCCTAACCATAACCGTATGTCTACCCTAAGGCTAACCCTAATCCTAACCCCAAATCTGATGTGAACATGCAGCTCCCCCTACAATTAACCTTACTCCTAACCGTCATCCTTCGCCTGAACCTAACTTAACTCTATCCCTCACCTTCAATCGAAGCCTCCATAGCACCGTTAATGTAATCCAATCCCTTAAACTAGACAGAGAGCTAAACTTAACCATAACCAAAACGGACGTAACACACAAACCGTAAGCCTGAACCCAACTCTTAACCTCGCACACTGTCTAACCCTCACACAAATATTAACCCCAACCCATATCTAAACAGTCAAGTTTACCATAGGCCTAAATGAGACAATAGGTTCGCTCATCCTTAAGCACTAAACCCTACTCTTACCTTCCACCTCACACTGCCCCTACATTTGATCCTCAGACTTACCATAACCCGAATCCTCACACAGCCGTAACTCTAACGTGAACTCTCTGTCCCTAAACATGCCCAAATGCCTGTACCTATGCCCGTCTAAAGTTAAACCTAAACCGAACCCTTCTGTGCCACCATTTTGCAGCAGTTTAAAGAAGTACACTGGGAAAGATTTTTCTGCAAGAAAGAAACTGCAGGCGGCGTGCCTGACTGAGAATATCATGCTGCACGAGCTCTTTGGCCTCAGATGCTAGAAGTGCCATGAGTGGGCACTATAAAGAAACGGGACTTTACTTTCTCCGTGATCATCAACCTTTGTGGATTCTCTTTGTTCTAGACGCCTGAAATAAAGACAGTTGTCCTGAGTCACCTAAACCACCACCGAGTGAGGCGCTGGAACTTGCCGGTATCAGAATTCCGAAGAAGGCTGAACGTCCACAATTAAATGGTCATTGCCCAGAAATGAAGCGCCAGCCGGATCAGCCTGGGAAACAAGCTTCCATTAGACAATGAAGATGTGAGAATCTGGTACGGCCACACTTCATGGTTTCCATAGATCCATGCAATTCCGTGTTGAATTTCAGTCCGAAAATGAAACCGCTGGAGCCTCTGTTCAGCAGGCCCTGGTGTAGCTCCCAGAGGCACAATGGTGCTCCTCTAGATTTTGGACGAAAAACGTTTTCACGGGAATAAGCAACCTTGATCAAGCCAGGTGGGTCTTGGAAAAACGAAATTGCTGCGTGTGCCTGGAATACTGACAAGCACTCACCTGTGTCACTCTATGGCGCATTCAGCACAGGAATCTGCATCGATTGAGCCAAGACAAAGGAAAGTTCAGGGAGGCAGCACCCGTGTAGAAAAGCATTTGTTCTTCAAAGAGGAGGCCAATATTGTGAAACGACATACCCATGGCAAATAGTTTTCATCGGCAGTTTCATGGAGCAATATTGCGGGGAGAGAAAAGGCACCACCTGAGGGAGGCACGCTCAAAAAAACTACGTAGGGCAGGAGACGGGTCGCCCCCAGGCACTAGGGGTGTCGGGCGTCAACATTGTTAGCAGAGTTCACTGAAGTCCCTGAGTGAAGTTTTCTCCGGTGTCCTTCGTCTACGTTCCTAAAATTTACTCTGCGGTTTCTGATGACTCTGGGTTACGAACGGCCACCATTCACCGTTTTCCTTACACTCGTGCGTCTCCATCGACCTTAAAGGAAAGGGAGAACACGCAGATGCTGGCAGCTAAATTCAGCAGAGTTTGTCTCAACACAAAAGAGACAGCTCTGTGGGGACCCGTCTTCCATGGTAAAACATTTCCTAACGAATAAGAAATCTTCCCATCGCAATGACAGTAGAATTGCCACCGGTGGATTTGCCGATGTGCCTATAAACATCTTCTTCAGGCCATGAAGTAGTGAAGCACGGGAACCCAGGCGCTTCACCCTTTTCCCTAGACCAGTGAAACTTAAAGAGCCACTATTGACCTGTGAGACATGACGTTGCTGGAAGCATCAGTGTACAGAGGCATGGGAACCTCAAAGGAGTTTCTTCCGTGTGAAAATAACAACCAGGCTGAACTTCATGGCCGGGTTCCAGATTCCCAGGAATTCCACGGGCTGTATTGCTCAGAGATAGATCCTACTGCTGGGGCACACTTAATCTGAAAATCTTGCTGGACTCCCGGCTTTCCCAAAGACCCAAGATTCTCAAAGAGCGAGCGTAAGTTTGACGGAAAAACAAACTGCCGGTAGCGCCTTTTGACCTTGAAACCGGCAAGAAGGAAGATTTCCCTTAAACCATGAATCTCAGAAACATTGTGACAGTGAAGGAAAACCAGTGAGAGCAGATGTACTTCCAATAATCCAACACTTAAATTAGACCTCATACCTAAATCCTATCCTAAAAACAACCCTAATCCTAACCCTAAACAAGGTGAAAAGCTAACCCTAGGTGTAAACCTAAACAGAGATGTACCCTAAGCCTAGGTCTAACTGTATTCTCCTAACCTTAAAATTAACCCTAACCTAAGGCTCACCCTAAAGCAAGCCCTAACCATAACCGTATGTCTACCCTAAGGCTAACCCTAATCCTAACCCCAAATCTGATGTGAACATGCAGCTCCCCCTACAACTAACCTTACTCCTAACCGTCATCCTTCGCCTGAACCTAACTTAACTCTATCCCTCACCTTCAATCGAAGCCTCCATAGCACCGTTAATGTAATCCAATCCCTTAAACTAGACAGAGAGCTAAACTTAACCATAACCAAAACGGACGTAACACACAAACCGTAAGCCTGAACCCAACTCTTAACCTCGCACACTGTCTAACCCTCACACAAATATTAACCCCAACCCATATCTAAACAGTCAAGTTTACCATAGGCCTAAATGAGACAATAGGTTCGCTCATCCTTAAGCACTAAACCCTACTCTTACCTTCCACCTCACACTGCCCCTACATTTGATCCTCAGACTTACCATAACCCGAATCCTCACACAGCCGTAACTCTAACGTGAACTCTAACTCTGTCCCTAAACATGCCCAAATGCCTGTACCTATGCCCGTCTAAAGTTAAACCTAAACCGAAATCTTCTGTGCCACCATTTTGCAGCAGTTTAAAGAAGTACACTGGGAAAGATTTTTCTGCAAGAAAGAAACTGCAGGCGGCGTGCCTGAACTGAGAATATCATGCTGCACGAGCTCTTTGGCCTCAGATGCTAGAAGTGCCATGAGTGGGCACTATAAAGAAACGGGACTTTACTTTCTCCGTGATCATCAACCTTTGTGGATTCTCTTTGTTCTAGACGCCTGAAATAAAGACAGTTGTCCTGAGTCACCTAAACCTCCACCGAGTGGTCTTAGTGAGGCGCGGGATCTTGCCGGTATCAGAATACCAAAGAAGGCTGAACGTCCACAATTAAATGGTCATTGCCCAGAAATGAAGCGCCAGCCGGATCAGCCTGGGAAACAAGCTTCCATTAGACAATGAAGATGTGAGAATCTGGTACGGCCACACTTCATGGTTTCCATAGATCCATGCAATTCCGTGTTGAATTTCAGTCCGAAAATGAAACCGCTGGAGCCTCTGTTCAGCAGGCCCTGGTGTAGCTCCCAGAGGCACAATGGTGCTCCTCTAGATTTTGGACGAAAAACGTTTTCACGGGAATAAGCAACCTTGATCAAGCCAGGTGGGTCTTGGAAAAACGAAATTGCTGCGTGTGCCTGGAATACTGACAAGCACTCACCTGTGTCACTCTATGGCGCATTCAGCACAGGAATCTGCATCGATTGAGCCAAGACAAAGGAAAGTTCAGGGAGGCAGCACCCGTGTAGAAAAGCATTTGTTCTTCAAAGAGGAGGCCAATATTGTGAAACGACATACCCATGGCAAATAGTTTTCATCGGCAGTTTCATGGAGCAATATTGCGGGGAGAGAAAAGGCACCACCTGAGGGAGGCACGCTCAAAAAAACTACGTAGGGCAGGAGACGGGTCGCCCCCAGGCACTAGGGGTGTCGGGCCTCAACATTGTTAGCAGAGTTCACTGAAGTCCCTGAGTGAAGTTTTCTCCGGTGTCCTTCGTCTACGTTCCTAAAATTTACTCTGCGGTTTCTGATGACTCTGGGTTACGAACGGCCACCATTCACCGTTTTCCTTACACTCGTGCGTCTCCATCGACCTTAAAGGAAAGGGAGAACACGCAGATGCTGGCAGCTAAATTCAGCAGAGTTTGTCTCAACACAAAAGAGACAGCTCTGTGGGGACCCGTCTTCCATGGTAAAACATTTCCTAACGAATAAGAAATCTTCCCATCGCAATGACAGTAGAATTGCCACCGGTGGATTTGCCGATGTGCCTATAAACATCTTCTTCAGGCCATGAAGTAGTGAAGCACGGGAACCCAGGCGCTTCACCCTTTTCCCTAGACCAGTGAAACTTAAAGAGCCACTATTGACCTGTGAGACATGACGTTGCTGGAAGCATCAGTGTACAGAGGCATGGGAACCTCAAAGGAGTTTCTTCCGTGTGAAAATAACAACCAGGCTGAACTTCATGGCCGGGTTCCAGATTCCCAGGAATTCCACGGGCTGTATTGCTCAGAGATAGAACCTACTGCTTGGGGCACACTTAATCTGAAAAACTTGCTGGACTCACGGCTTTCCCAAAGACCCAAGATTCTCAAAGAGCGAGCGTAAGTTTGACGGAAAAACAAACTGCCGGTAGCGCCTTTTGACCTTGAAACCGGCAAGACGGAAGATTTCCCTTAAACCATGAATCTCAGAAACATCGTGACAGTGAAGGAAAACCAGTGAGAGCAGATGTACTTCCAATAATCCAACACTTAAATTAGACCTCATACCTAAATCCTATCCTAAAAACAACCCTAATCCTAACCCTAAACAAGGTGAAAACCTAACCCTAGGTGTAAACCTAAACAGAGATGTACCCTAAGCCTAGGTCTAACTGTATTCTCCTAACCTTAAAATTAACCCTAACCTAAGGCTCACCCTAAAGCAAGCCCTAACCATAACCGTATGTCTACCCTAAGGCTAACCCTAATCCTAACCCCAAATCTGATGTGAACATGCAGCTCCCCCTACAACTAACCTTACTCCTAACCGTCATCCTTCGCCTGAACCTAACTTAACTCTATCCCTCACCTTCAATCGAAGCCTCCATAGCACCGTTAATGTAATCCAATCCCTTAAACTAGACAGAGAGCTAAACTTAACCATAACCAAAACGGACGTAACACACAAACCGTAAGCCTGAACCCAACTCTTAACCTCGCACACTGTCTAACCCTCACACAAATATTAACCCCAACCCATATCTAAACAGTCAAGTTTACCATAGGCCTAAATGAGACAATAGGTTCGCTCATCCTTAAGCACTAAACCCTACTCTTACCTTCCACCTCACACTGCCCCTACATTTGATCCTCAGACTTACCATAACCCGAATCCTCACACAGCCGTAACTCTAACGTGAACTCTAACTCTGTCCCTAAACATGCCCAAATGCCTGTACCTATGCCCGTCTAAAGTTAAACCTAAACCGAAATCTTCTGTGCCACCATTTTGCAGCAGTTTAAAGAAGTACACTGGGAAAGATTTTTCTGCAAGAAAGAAACTGCAGGCGGCGTGCCTGAACTGAGAATATCATGCTGCACGAGCTCTTTGGCCTCAGATGCTAGAAGTGCCATGAGTGGGCACTATAAAGAAACGGGACTTTACTTTCTCCGTGATCATCAACCTTTGTGGATTCTCTTTGTTCTAGACGCCTGAAATAAAGACAGTTGTCCTGAGTCACCTAAACCTCCACCGAGTGGTCTTAGTGAGGCGCGGGAACTTGCCGGTATCAGAATTCCGAAGAAGGCTGAACGTCCACAATTAAATGGTCATTGCCCAGAAATGAAGCGCCAGCCGGATCAGCCTGGGAAACAAGCTTCCATTAGACAATGAAGATGTGAGAATCTGGTACGGCCACACTTCATGGTTTCCATAGATCCATGCAATTCCGTGTTGAATTTCAGTCCGAAAATGAAACCGCTGGAGCCTCTGTTCAGCAGGCCCTGGTGTAGCTCCCAGAGGCACAATGGTGCTCCTCTAGATTTTGGACGAAAAACGTTTTCACGGGAATAAGCAACCTTGATCAAGCCAGGTGGGTCTTGGAAAAACGAAATTGCTGCGTGTGCCTGGAATACTGACAAGCACTCACCTGTGTCACTCTATGGCGCATTCAGCACAGGAATCTGCATCGATTGAGCCAAGACAAAGGAAAGTTCAGGGAGGCAGCACCCGTGTAGAAAAGCATTTGTTCTTCAAAGAGGAGGCCAATATTGTGAAACGACATACCCATGGCAAATAGTTTTCATCGGCAGTTTCATGGAGCAATATTGCGGGGAGAGAAAAGGCACCACCTGAGGGAGGCACGCTCAAAAAAATTACGTAGGGCAGGAGACGGGTCGCCCCCAGGCACTAGGGGTGTCGGGCCTCAACATTGTTAGCAGAGTTCACTGAAGTCCCTGAGTGAAGTTTTCTCCGGTGTCCTTCGTCTACGTTCCTAAAATTTACTCTGCGGTTTCTGATGACTCTGGGTTACGAACGGCCACCATTCACCGTTTTCCTTACACTCATGCGTCTCCATCGACCTTAAAGGAAAGGGAGAACACGCAGATGCTGGCAGCTAAATTCAGCAGAGTTTGTCTCAACACAAAAGAGACAGCTCTGTGGGGACCCGTCTTCCATGGTAAAACATTTCCTAACGAATAAGAAATCTTCCCATCGCAATGACAGTAGAATTGCCACCGGTGGATTTGCCGATGTGCCTATAAACATCTTCTTCAGGCCATGAAGTAGTGAAGCACGGGAACCCAGGCGCTTCACCCTTTTCCCTAGACCAGTGAAACTTAAAGAGCCACTATTGACCTGTGAGACATGACGTTGCTGGAAGCATCAGTGTACAGAGGCATGGGAACCTCAAAGGAGTTTCTTCCGTGTGAAAATAACAACCAGGCTGAACTTCATGGCAGGGTTCCAGATTCCCAGGAATTCCACGGGCTGTATTGCTCAGAGATAGAACCTACTGCTTGGGGCACACTTAATCTGAAAAACTTGCTGGACTCACGGCTTTCCCAAAGACCCAAGATTCTCAAAGAGCGAGCGTAAGTTTGACGGAAAAACAAACTGCCGGTAGCGCCTTTTGACCTTGAAACCGGCAAGAAGGAAGATTTCCCTTAAACCATGAATCTCAGAAACATCGTGACACTGAAGGAAAACCAGTGAGAGCAGATGTACTTCCAATAATCCAACACTTAAATTAGACCTCATACCTAAATCCTATCCTAAAAACAACCCTACTCCTAATCCTAAACAAGGTGAAAACCTAACCCTAGGTGTAAACCTAAACAGAGATGTACCCTAAGCCTAGGTCTAACTGTATTCTCCTAACCTTAAAATTAACCCTAACCTAAGGCTCACCCTACAGCAAGCCCTAACCATAACCGTATGTCTACCCTAAGGCTAACCCTAATCCTAACCCCAAATCTGATGTGAACATGCAGCTCCCCCTACAACTAACCTTACTCCTAACCGTCATCCTTCGCCTGAACCTAACTTAACTCTATCCCTCACCTTCAATCGAAGCCTCCATAGCACCGTTAATGTAATCCAATCCCTTAAACTAGACAGAGAGCTAAACTTAACCATAACCAAAACGGACGTAACACACAAACCGTAAGCCTGAACCCAACTCTTAACCTCGCACACTGTCTAACCCTCACACAAATATTAACCCCAACCCATATCTAAACAGTCAAGTTTACCATAGGCCTAAATGAGACAATAGGTTCGCTCATCCTTAAGCACTAAACCCTACTCTTACCTTCCACCTCACACTGCCCCTACATTTGATCCTCAGACTTACCATAACCCGAATCCTCACACAGCCGTAACTCTAACGTGAACTCTAACTCTGTCCCTAAACATGCCCAAATGCCTGTACCTATGCCCGTCTAAAGTTAAACCTAAACCGAAATCTTCTGTGCCACCATTTTGCAGCAGTTTAAAGAAGTACACTGGGAAAGATTTTTCTGCAAGAAAGAAACTGCAGGCGGCGTGCCTGAACTGAGAATATCATGCTGCACGAGCTCTTTGGCCTCAGATGCTAGAAGTGCCATGAGTGGGCACTATAAAGAAACGGGACTTTACTTTCTCCGTGATCATCAACCTTTGTGGATTCTCTTTGTTCTAGATGCCTGAAATAAAGACAGTTGTCCTGAGTCACCTAAACCTCCACCGAGTGGTCTTAGTGAGGCGCGGGAACTTGCCGGTATCAGAATTCCGAAGAAGGCTGAACGTCCAAAATTAAATGGTCATTGCCCAGAAATGAAGCGCCAGCCGGATCAGCCTGGGAAACAAGCTTCCATTAGACAATGAAGATGTGAGAATCTGGTACGGCCACACTTCATGGTTTCCATAGATCCATGCAATTCCGTGTTGAATTTCAGTCCGAAAATGAAACCGCTGGAGCCTCTGTTCAGCAGGCCCTGGTGTAGCTCCCAGAGGCACAATGGTGCTCCTCTAGATTTTGGACGAAAAACGTTTTCACGGGAATAAGCAACCTTGATCAAGCCAGGTGGGTCTTGGAAAAACGAAATTGCTGCGTGTGCCTGGAATACTGACAAGCACTCACCTGTGTCACTCTATGGCGCATTCAGCACAGGAATCTGCATCGATTGAGCCAAGACAAAGGAAAGTTCAGGGAGGCAGCACCCGTGTAGAAAAGCATTTGTTCTTCAAAGAGGAGGCCAATATTGTGAAACGACATACCCATGGCAAATAGTTTTCATCGGCAGTTTCATGGAGCAATATTGCGGGGAGAGAAAGGGCACCACCTGAGGGAGGCACGCTCAAAAAAATTACGTAGGGCAGGAGACGGGTCGCCCCCAGGCACTAGGGGTGTCGGGCCTCAACATTGTTAGCAGAGTTCACTGAAGTCCCTGAGTGAAGTTTTCTCCGGTGTCCTTCGTCTACGTTCCTAAAATTTACTCTGCGGTTTCTGATGACTCTGGGTTACGAACGGCCACCATTCACCGTTTTCCTTACACTCGTGCGTCTCCATCGACCTTAAAGGAAAGGGAGAACACGCAGATGCTGGCAGCTAAATTCAGCAGAGTTTGTCTCAACACAAAAGAGACAGCTCTGTGGGGACCCGTCTTCCATGGTAAAACATTTCCTAACGAATAAGAAATCTTCCCATCGCAATGACAGTAGAATTGCCACCGGTGGATTTGCCGATGTGCCTATAAACATCTTCTTCAGGCCATGAAGTAGTGAAGCACGGGAACCCAGGCGCTTCACCCTTTTCCCTAGACCAGTGAAACTTAAAGAGCCACTATTGACCTGTGAGACATGACGTTGCTGGAAGCATCAGTGTACAGAGGCATGGGAACCTCAAAGGAGTTTCTTCCGTGTGAAAATAACAACCAGGCTGAACTTCATGGCCGGGTTCCAGATTCCCAGGAATTCCACGGGCTGTATTGCTCAGAGATAGATCCTACTGCTTGGGGCACACTTAATCTGAAAAACTTGCTGGACTCACGGCTTTCCCAAAGACCCAAGATTCTCAAAGAGCGAGCGTAAGTTTGACGGAAAAACAAACTGCCGGTAGCGCCTTTTGACCTTGAAACCGGCAAGAAGGAAGATTTCCCTTAAACCATGAATCTCAGAAACGTTGTGACAGTGAAGGAAAACCAGTGAGAGCAGATGTACTTCCAATAATCCAACACTTAAATTAGACCTCATACCTAAATCCTATCCTAAAAACAACCCTAATCCTAACCCTAAACAAGGTGAAAACCTAACCCTAGGTGTAAACCTAAACAGAGATGTACCCTAAGCCTAGGTCTAACTGTATTCTCCTAACCTTAAAATTAACCCTAACCTAAGGCTCACCCTAAAGCAAGCCCTAACCATAACCGTATGTCTACCCTAAGGCTAACCCTAATCCTAACCCCAAATCTGATGTGAACATGCAGCTCCCCCTACAACTAACCTTACTCCTAACCGTCATCCTTCGCCTGAACCTAACTTAACTCTATCCCTCACCTTCAATCGAAGCCTCCATAGCACCGTTAATGTAATCCAATCCCTTAAACTAGACAGAGAGCTAAACTTAACCATAACCAAAACGGACGTAACACACAAACCGTAAGCCTGAACCCAACTCTTAACCTCGCACACTGTCTAACCCTCACACAAATATTAACCCCAACCCATATTTAAACAGTCAAGTTTACCATAGGCCTAAATGAGACAATAGGTTCGCTCATCCTTAAGCACTAAAGCCTACTCTTACCTTCCACCTCACACTGCCCCTACATTTGATCCTCAGACTTACCATAACCCGAATCCTCACACAGCCGTAACTCTAACGTGAACTCTAACTCTGTCCCTAAACATGCCCAAATGCCTGTACCTATGCCCGTCTAAAGTTAAACCTAAACCGAAATCTTCTGTGCCACCATTTTGCAGCAGTTTAAAGAAGTACACTGGGAAAGATTTTTCTGCAAGAAAGAAACTGCAGGCGGCGTGCCTGAACTGAGAATATCATGCTGCACGAGCTCTTTGGCCTCAGATGCTAGAAGTGCCATGAGTGGGCACTATAAAGAAACGGGACTTTACTTTCTCCGTGATCATCAACCTTTGTGGATTCTCTTTGTTCTAGACGCCTGAAATAAAGACAGTTGTCCTGAGTCACCTAAACCTCCACCGAGTGGTCTTAGTGAGGCGCGGGAACTTGCCGGTATCAGAATTCCGAAGAAGGCTGAACGTCCACAATTAAATGGTCATTGCCCAGAAATGAAGCGCCAGCCGGATCAGCCTGGGAAACAAGCTTCCATTAGACAATGAAGATGTGAGAATCTGGTACGGCCACACTTCATGGTTTCCATAGATCCATGCAATTCCGTGTTGAATTTCAGTCCGAAAATGAAACCGCTGGAGCCTCTGTTCAGCAGGCCCTGGTGTAGCTCCCAGAGGCACAATGGTGCTCCTCTAGATTTTGGACGAAAAACGTTTTCACGGGAATAAGCAACCTTGATCAAGCCAGGTGGGTCTTGGAAAAACGAAATTGCTGCGTGTGCCTGGAATACTGACAAGCACTCACCTGTGTCACTCTATGGCGCATTCAGCACAGGAATCTGCATCGATTGAGCCAAGACAAAGGAAAGTTCAGGGAGGCAGCACCCGTGTAGAAAAGCATTTGTTCTTCAAAGAGGAGGCCAATATTGTGAAACGACATACCCATGGCAAATAGTTTTCATCGGCAGTTTCATGGAGCAATATTGCGGGGAGAGAAAAGGCACCACCTGAGGGAGGCACGCTCAAAAAAACTACGTAGGGCAGGAGACGGGTCGCCCCCAGGCACTAGGGGTGTCGGGCGTCAACATTGTTAGCAGAGTTCACTGAAGTCCCTGAGTGAAGTTTTCTCCGGTGTCCTTCGTCTACGTTCCTAAAATTTACTCTGCGGTTTCTGATGACTCTGGGTTACGAACGGCCACCATTCACCGTTTTCCTTACACTCGTGCGTCTCCATCGACCTTAAAGGAAAGGGAGAACACGCAGATGCTGGCAGCTAAATTCAGCAGAGTTTGTCTCAACACAAAAGAGACAGCTCTGTGGGGACCCGTCTTCCATGGTAAAACATTTCCTAACGAATAAGAAATCTTCCCATCGCAATGACAGTAGAATTGCCACCGGTGGATTTGCCGATGTGCCTATAAACATCTTCTTCAGGCCATGAAGTAGTGAAGCACGGGAACCCAGGCGCTTCACCCTTTTCCCTAGACCAGTGAAACTTAAAGAGCCACTATTGACCTGTGAGACATGACGTTGCTGGAAGCATCAGTGTACAGAGGCATGGGAACCTCAAAGGAGTTTCTTCCGTGTGAAAATAACAACCAGGCTGAACTTCATGGCCGGGTTCCAGATTCCCAGGAATTCCACGGGCTGTATTGCTCAGAGATAGATCCTACTGCTGGGGCACACTTAATCTGAAAATCTTGCTGGACTCACGGCTTTCCCAAAGACCCAAGATTCTCAAAGAGCGAGCGTAAGTTTGACGGAAAAACAAACTGCCGGTAGCGCCTTTTGACCTTGAAACCGGCAAGAAGGAAGATTTCCCTTAAACCATGAATCTCAGAAACATTGTGACAGTGAAGGAAAACCAGTGAGAGCAGATGTACTTCCAATAATCCAACACTTAAATTAGACCTCATACCTAAATCCTATCCTAAAAACAACCCTAATCCTAACCCTAAACAAGGTTTAAAGCTAACCCTAGGTGTAAACCTAAACAGAGATGTACCCTAAGCCTAGGTCTAACTGTATTCTCCTAACCTTAAAATTAACCCTAACCTAAGGCTCACCCTAAAGCAAGCCCTAACCATAACCGTATGTCTACCCTAAGGCTAACCCTAATCCTAACCCCAAATCTGATGTGAACATGCAGCTCCCCCTACAACTAACCTTACTCCTAACCGTCATCCTTCGCCTGAACCTAACTTAACTCTATCCCTCACCTTCAATCGAAGCCTCCATAGCACCGTTAATGTAATCCAATCCCTTAAACTAGACAGAGAGCTAAACTTAACCATAACCAAAACGGACGTAACACACAAACCGTAAGCCTGAACCCAACTCTTAACCTCGCACACTGTCTAACCCTCACACAAATATTAACCCCAACCCATATCTAAACAGTCAAGTTTACCATAGGCCTAAATGAGACAATAGGTTCGCTCATCCTTAAGCACTAAACCCTACTCTTACCTTCCACCTCACACTGCCCCTACATTTGATCCTCAGACTTACCATAACCCGAATCCTCACACAGCCGTAACTCTAACGTGAACTCTCTGTCCCTAAACATGCCCAAATGCCTGTACCTATGCCCGTCTAAAGTTAAACCTAAACCGAACTCTTCTGTGCCACCATTTTGCAGCAGTTTAAAGAAGTACACTGGGAAAGATTTTTCTGCAAGAAAGAAACTGCAGGCGGCGTGCCTGACTGAGAATATCATGCTGCACGAGCTCTTTGGCCTCAGATGCTAGAAGTGCCATGAGTGGGCACTATAAAGAAACGGGACTTTACTTTCTCCGTGATCATCAACCTTTGTGGATTCTCTTTGTTCTAGACGCCTGAAATAAAGACAGTTGTCCTGAGTCACCTAAACCTCCACCGAGTGGTCTTAGTGAGGCGCGGGATCTTGCCGGTATCAGAATACCAAAGAAGGCTGAACGTCCACAATTAAATGGTCATTGCCCAGAAATGAAGCGCCAGCCGGATCAGCCTGGGAAACAAGCTTCCATTAGACAATGAAGATGTGAGAATCTGGTACGGCCACACTTCATGGTTTCCATAGATCCATGCAATTCCGTGTTGAATTTCAGTCCGAAAATGAAACCGCTGGAGCCTCTGTTCAGCAGGCCCTGGTGTAGCTCCCAGAGGCACAATGGTGCTCCTCTAGATTTTGGACGAAAAACGTTTTCACGGGAATAAGCAACCTTGATCAAGCCAGGTGGGTCTTGGAAAAACGAAATTGCTGCGTGTGCCTGGAATACTGACAAGCACTCACCTGTGTCACTCTATGGCGCATTCAGCACAGGAATCTGCATCGATTGAGCCAAGACAAAGGAAAGTTCAGGGAGGCAGCACCCGTGTAGAAAAGCATTTGTTCTTCAAAGAGGAGGCCAATATTGTGAAACGACATACCCATGGCAAATAGTTTTCATCGGCAGTTTCATGGAGCAATATTGCGGGGAGAGAAAAGGCACCACCTGAGGGAGGCACGCTCAAAAAAATTACGTAGGGCAGGAGACGGGTCGCCCCCAGGCACTAGGGGTGTCGGGCCTCAACATTGTTAGCAGAGTTCACTGAAGTCCCTGAGTGAAGTTTTCTCCGGTGTCCTTCGTCTACGTTCCTAAAATTTACTCTGCGGTTTCTGATGACTCTGGGTTATGAACGGCCTCCATTCACCGTTTTCCTTACACTCGTGCGTCTCCATCGACCTTAAAGGAAAGGGAGAACACGCAGATGCTGGCAGCTAAATTCAGCAGAGTTTGTCTCAACACAAAAGAGACAGCTCTGTGGGGACCCGTCTTCCATGGTAAAACATTTCCTAACGAATAAGAAATCTTCCCATCGCAATGACAGTAGAATTGCCACCGGTGGATTTGCCGATGTGCCTATAAACATCTTCTTCAGGCCATGAAGTAGTGAAGCACGGGAACCCAGGCGCTTCACCCTTTTCCCTAGACCAGTGAAACTTAAAGAGCCACTATTGACCTGTGAGACATGACGTTGCTGGAAGCATCAGTGTACAGAGGCATGGGAACCTCAAAGGAGTTTCTTCCGTGTGAAAATAACAACCAGGCTGAACTTCATGGCAGGGTTCCAGATTCCCAGGAATTCCACGGGCTGTATTGCTCAGAGATAGAACCTACTGCTTGGGGCACACTTAATCTGAAAAACTTGCTGGACTCACGGCTTTCCCAAAGACCCAAGATTCTCAAAGAGCGAGCGTAAGTTTGACGGAAAAACAAACTGCCGGTAGCGCCTTTTGACCTTGAAACCGGCAAGAAGGAAGATTTCCCTTAAACCATGAATCTCAGAAACATTGTGACAGTGAAGGAAAACCAGTGAGAGCAGATGTACTTCCAATAATCCAACACTTAAATTAGACCTCATACCTAAATCCTATCCTAAAAACAACCCTAATCCTAACCCTAAACAAGGTGAAAAGCTAACCCTAGGTGTAAACCTAAACAGAGATGTACCCTAAGCCTAGGTCTAACTGTATTCTCCTAACCTTAAAATTAACCCTAACCTAAGGCTCACCCTAAAGCAAGCCCTAACCATAACCGTATGTCTACCCTAAGGCTAACCCTAATCCTAACCCCAAATCTGATGTGAACATGCAGCTCCCCCTACAACTAACCTTACTCCTAACCATCATCCTTCGCCTGAACCTAACTTAACTCTATCCCTCACCTTCAATCGAAGCCTCCATAGCACCGTTAATGTAATCCAATCCCTTAAACTAGACAGAGAGCTAAACTTAACCATAACCAAAACGGACGTAACACACAAACCGTAAGCCTGAACCCAACTCTTAACCTCGCACACTGTCTAACCCTCACACAAATATTAACCCCAACCCATATCTAAACAGTCAAGTTTACCATAGGCCTAAATGAGACAATAGGTTCGCTCATCCTTAAGCACTAAAGCCTACTCTTACCTTCCACCTCACACTGCCCCTACATTTGATCCTCAGACTTACCATAACCCGAATCCTCACACAGCCGTAACTCTAACGTGAACTCTAACTCTGTCCCTAAACATGCCCAAATGCCTGTACCTATGCCCGTCTAAAGTTAAACCTAACCTAGATCGTCAAAGGGCCCGCTAGTTAACCTACATAGTCCAAGTGCCCGCTAGTTAACCTACATAGTCCAAGTACCTGATGGGGAACCTACATAGTCCACGTATCCGCTAGGTAACCTACATAGTCCAAATGCCCGCTAGTAACGTACATAGTCCAAGTGCCCGTTAGGTAACCTATTTAGTCCAAGTGCCCGCTAGGGAACACACATAGTCCAAGTGCCCGTTAGAGAACTTACATAGTCAAAGCCCTGCTAGGGAACCTACATAGTCCAAGTGCCCGCTAGGGAACCTAGATAGTCCAAGTACCCGTTAGCTAACCTAGATAGTCCAAGTGCCCGCTAGGTAACCTCCATAGTCCAAGTGCCCGCTAGGTAACCTCCATAGTCCAAGTGCCCGTTCGTTAACCTAGATAGTCTAAGTTCCTGTTAGCTAAACTACATTGTCCAAGTGCCCGTTCGTTAACCTAGATAGTTCAAGTGCCCGCTAGGGAACCTAGATAGTCCAAGTGCCTGCTAGGTAACCTACATAGTCCAAGTGCCCGCTCGGGAACCTACATAGTCCAAGTGCCCGCTAGGGAACCTACATAGTCCAAGTGCCCGTTAGTTAACCTAGATACTCAAAGTGCCTGCTAGGTATCCTAGATAGTCCAAATGCCCGTTAGGGTACCCACATAGTCCAACTGCCCGATAGGGAACCAACATAGTCCAAGTGCCCGCTAAGGGACCTACATAGTCCAAGTGCCTGCTAGGTAACCTACATAGTCCAAATGCCCGCTAGGGTACCCACAGAGTCCAACTGCCCGGTAGGGAACCAACATAATCCAAGTGCCCGCTAAGTGACCTACATAGTCCAAGTGCCCGTTAGGGAACCTACATAGTCCAAGTGCGCTCTAGGGAACCTGCATTGTCCAAGTGCCCGCTAGTTAACCTAGATCATCCAAGTGTCCGCTAGTAAACCTACATAGTCCAAGTTCCCGTTAGGTAACCTAGATAGGCCAAGTGCCCGCTAGTTAACCTACATAGTACAATGGCCCGCTAGTTGACCTAGATAGTCCAAGTGCCCTCTAGTTAACCTACATAGTCAAAGGGCCCGCTAGTTAACCTAAGTATTACAAATGTCCGATAGGGATCCTACATAGTCCAAGTGCCCGCTAGGTAACCTAGATATTCCAAGTTCCGGTTTGCTAACCTAGATAGTCCAAGTGCCCGCTAGGTAACCTACGTAGTTCAAGTGCCCATTCGTTAACTTAGCTTGTCCAAGTCGCGGTAGGTAACCAACATAGTCCAAGGGCTGCTAGGTAACCTATATAGTCCAAGTGCCCGCTAATTAACCTATAGTCCAAGTGCCCTCTAGGTAACCTACATATTCCAAGTTCCCGCTAGGTAACCTAGATAGTCCAAGTGCCCGTTACGTTAACTACATAGTCCACGTGCCCGTTCGTTAACCTAGATCGTCCAATTGCCCGCTAGGTAACCTACATAGTACAAGGGCCGGCTAGGTAACCTTTAGAATCCAAGTGCCCGCTAGGTAATCTAGATAGTCCAGGTGCCCGTTAGGTAACCTAGATAGTCCAAGTGCCCGCTAGTTAACCTAAATAGTCCAAGTGCCCCCTGGTTAACTTAAACAGTCCAAGTGCCCGCTAGGTTACCTGCATAGTCCAAGTGCCCGTTAGGTAACCCAGATAGTCCAAGTGCCCGCTAGGTAACCTACATAGTCCAAGTGCCCGCTAGGTAACCTACATAGTCCAAGTACCCGTTAGCTAACCTAGATAGTCCAAGTGCCCGCTAGGTAACCTCCATAGTCCAAATGCCCGCTAGGTAACCTCCATAGTCCAAGTGCCCGTTCGTTAACCTAGATAGTCCAAGTTCCTGTTAGCTAACCTACATAGTCCAAGTGCCCGTTCGTTAACCTAGATAGTTCAAGTGCCCGCTAGGTAACCTAGACAGTCCAAGTGCCTGCTAGGTAACCTACATAGTCCAAGTGCCCGTTTGCTAACCTAGATCGTCAAAGGGCCCGCTAGTTAACCTACATAGTCCAAGGGCCCTCTAGTTAACCTAGATAGTCCAAGTGCCCGCTAGTTAACCTACATTGTCCAAGTCCCTGATGGGGAACCTACATAGTCCAAGTATCCGCTAGGTAACCTACATAGTCCAAATGCCCGCTAGTAACGTACATAGTCCAAGTGCCCGTTAGGTAACCTAGATAGTCCAAATGCCCGCTAGGGAACACACATAGTCCAAGTGCCCGTTAGAGAACTTACATAGTGAAAGCCCTGCTAGGGAACCTACATAGTCCAAGTGCCCGCTAGGGAACCTAGATAGTCCAAGTACCCGTTAGGTAACCTACGTAGTTCAAGTGCCCATTCGTTAACTTAGATTGTCCAAGTCACGGTAGGTAACCAACATAGTCCAAGGGCCGCTACGTAACCTATATAGTCCAAGTGCCCGCTAATTAACCTATAGTCCAAGTGCCCTCTAGGTAACCTACATATTCCAAGTTCCCGCTAGGTAACCTAGATAGTCCAAGTGCCCGTTACCTAACCTACATAGTCCAAGTGCCCGTTAGGTTAACTACATAGTCCACGTGCCCGTTCGTTAACCTAGATCGTCCAATTGCCCGCTAGGTAACCTACATAGTCCAAGGGCCGGCTAGGTAACCTTTAGAATCCAAGTGCCCGCTAGGTAATCTAGATAGTCCAGGTGCCCGTTAGGTAACCTAGATAGTCCAAGTGCCCGCTAGTTAACCTACATAGTCCAAGTGCCCCCTGGTTAACTTAAACAGTCCAAGTGCCCGCTAGGTTACCTGCATAGTCCAAGTGCCCGTTAGGTAACCTAGATAGTCCAAGTGCCCGCTACGTAACCTACATAGTCCAAGTGCCCGCTAGGTAACCTAGATAGTCCAAGTACCCGTTAGCTAACCTAGATAGTCCAAGTGCCCGCTAGGTAACCTCCATAGTCCAAGTGCCCGCTAGGTAACCTCCATAGTCCAAATGCCCGTTCGTTAACCTAGATAGTCCAAGTTCCTGTTAGCTAACCTACATAGTCCAAGTGCCCGTTCGTTAACCTAGATAGTTCAAGTGCCCGCTAGGTAACCTAGACAGTCCAAGTGCCTGCTAGGTAACCTACATAGTCCAAGTGCCCGTTTGCCAACCTAGATCGTCAAAGGGCCCGCTAGTTAACCTACATAGTCCAAGGGCCCTCTAGTTAACCTAGATAGTCCAAGTGCCCGCTAGTTAACCTACATTGTCCAAGTCCCTGATGGGGAACCTACATAGTCCAAGTATCCGCTAAGTAACCTACATAGTCCAAATGCCCGCTAGTAACGTACATAGTCCAAGTGCCCGTTAGGTAACCTAGATAGTCCAAATGCCCGCTAGGGAACACACATAGTCCAAGTGCCCGTTAGAGAACTTACATATTCAAAGCACTGCTAGGGAACCTACATAGTCCAAGTGCCCGCTAGGGAACCTAGATAGTCCAAGTACCCGTTAGCTAACCTAGATAGTCTAAGTGCCCGCTAGGTAACCTCCATAGTCCATGTGCCCGCTAGGTAACCTCCATAGTCCAAGTGCCCGTTCTTTAACCTGTATAGTCCAAGTTCCTGTTAGCTAACCTACATAGTCCAAGTGCCCGTTCGTTAACCTAGATAGTTCAAGTGCCCGCTAGGTAACCTAGACAGTCCAAGTGCCTGCTAGGTAACCTACATAGTCCAAGTGCCCAATGAGGAACCTACATAGTCCACGTGCCCGATAGGGAAACTTCATAAACCAAGTGCCCGTTAGGGAACCCAGATAGTCCAAGTGCCCATAGGGAACCTATATGGTCCAAGTGCCCTCTAGGGAAGCTACATATTCATAGTGCCCGCTAGGGAACCTGCATTGTCCAAGTGCCCGCTAGTTAACCAAGATTGTCCAAGTGTCCGCTAGTAAACCTACATAGTCCAAGTTCCCGTTAGGTAACCTAGATAGGCCAAGTGCCCGCAAGGTAACCTACATAGTCCAAGTGCCCGCTAGGTAACCTAGATATTCCAGGTTCCGGTTTACTAACCTAGATAGTCCAAGTGCCCGGTAGGTAACCTACATAGTCCAAGTGCCCATTCGTTAACCTAGATAGTCCAAGTGCCCGCTAGGTAACCTATACTGTCCAAGTGCCCGCTAGGATACCTACATAGTCCAAGTGCACGTTCGTTAACTTAGATAGTCCAAGTCGCGCTAGGTAACCTATATAGTCCAAGGGCCCGCTAGGTAACCTATATAGTCAAAGTGCCCGCTAGTTAAACTATAGTCCAAGTGCCCGCTAGGTAACCTACATATTCCAAGTTCCCGCTAGGTAACCTAGATAGTCCAAGTGCCCGTTACCTAACCTACATAGTCCAAGTGCCCGTTAGGTTACCTAAATAGTCCACGTGCCGGTTCGTTAACCTAGATAGTCCAAGTGCCCGCTAGGTAACCTACATAGTCCAAGTGCCCGCTAATTAACCTACATAGTCCAAGTGCCCGTTAGGTAACCTAGACAGTCCAAGTGCCCGCTAGGTAACCTCCATAGTCCAAGTGCCTGCTAATTAACCTATATAGTCCAAGTGCCCGCTAGGGAACCTGCATCGTCCAAGTGCCCGCTAGTTAATCTAGATAGTCCAAGGGTCCGCTAGTAAACCTACATAGTCCAAGTTCCCGTTAGGTAACCTAGATAGGCCAAGTGCCCGCTAGTTAACCTCCATAGTCCAAGTGCCCGCTAGGTAACCTCCATAGTCCAAGTGCCCGCTAATTAACCTATATAGTCCAAGTGCCCGGTAGGGAATCTTCATATTCCAAGTGCCCGTTAGGGAACCCAGATTGTCCAAGTGCCCATAGGGAACCTATATAGTCCAAGTTCCCTCTAGGGAAGCTACATATTCATAGTGCCTGCTAGGGAACCTGCATTGTCCAAGTGCCCGCTAGTTAACCTAGATCGTCCAAGGGTCCGCTAGTAAACCTACATAGTCCAAGTTCCCGTTAGGTAACCTAGATAGGCCAAGTGCCCGCTAGTTAACCTACATAGTACAATGGCCCGCTAGTTGACCTAGATAGTCCAAGTGCCCGCTAGTTAACCTAGATAGTCAAAGTGCCCGCTAGTTAACCTAAGGAGTACAAATGTCCGATAGGGATCCTACATAGTCCAAGTGCCCGCTAGGTAACCTAGATATTCCAAGTTCCGGTTTGCTAACCTAGATAGTCCAAGTGCCCGCTAGGTAACCTACGTAGTCCAAGTGCCCATTCGTTAACCTAGATAGTCCAAGTGCCTGCTAGGTAACCTATACTGTCCAAGTGCCCGCTAGATTACTTACATAGTCCAAGTGCACTTTCGTTAACTTAGATAGTCCAAGTCGCGGTAGGTAACCAACATAGTCCAAGGGCCGGTAGGTAACCTATAAGTCCAAGTGCCCGCTAGTTAGCCTATAGTCCAAGTGCCCTCTAGGTAACCTACATATTCCAAGTTTCCGCTAGGTAACCTAGATAGTCCAAGTGCCCGTTACCTAACCTAGATAGTCCAAGTGCCCGTTAGGTTACCTACATAGTCCACGTGCCCGTTCGTTAACCTAGATAGTCCAATTGCCCGCTAGGTAACCTACATAGTCCAAGGGCCGGCTAGGTAACCTTTAGAATCCAAGTGCCCACTAGGTAATCTAGATAGTCCAGGTGCCCGTTAGGTAACCTAGATAGTCCAAGTGCCCGCTAGTTAACCTACATAGTCCAAGTGCCCGCTAGGTTACCTGCATAGTCCAAGTGCCCGTTAGGTAACCTAGAAAGTACAAGTGCCCGCTAGGTAACCTACATAGTCCAAGTGCCCGCTAGGTAACCTAGATAGTCCAAGTACCCGTTAGCTAACCTAGATAGTCCAAGTGCCCGCTAGGTAACCTCCATAGTCCAAGTGCCCGCTAGGTAACCTCCATAGTCCAAGTGCCCGTTCATTAACCTAGATAGTCCAAGTTCCTGTTAGCTAACCTACATAGTCCAAGTGCCCGTTCGTTAACCTAGATAGTTCAAGTGCCCTCTAGGTAACCTAGACAGTCCAAGTGCCTGCTAGGTAACCTACATAGTCCAAGTGCCCGTTTGCTAACCTAGATCGTCAAAGGGCCCGCTAGTTAACCTACATAGTCCAAGGGCCCGCTAGTTAACCTAGATAGTCCAAGTGCCCGCTAGTTAACCTACATTGTCCAAGTCCCTGATGGGGAACCTACATAGTCCAAGTATCCGCTAGGTAACCTACATAGTCCAAATGCCCGCTAGTAACGTACATAGTCCAAGTGCCCGTTAGGTAACCTAGATAGTCCAAATGCCCGCTAGGGAACCCACATAGCCCAAGTGCCCATTAGAGAACTTACATAATCAAAGCCCTGCTAGGGAACCTCCATAGTCCAAGTGCCCGCTAGGGAACCTAGATAGTCCAAGTACCCGTTAGCTAACCTAGATAGTCCAAGTGCCCGCTAGGTAACCTCCATAGTCCAATTGCCCGCTAGGTAACCTCCATAGTCCAAGTGCCCGTTCGTTAACCTATATAGTCCAAGTTCCTGTTAGCTAACCTACATAGTCCAAGTGTCCGTTCGTTAACCTAGATAGTTCAAGTGCCCGCTAGGTAACCTAGACAGTCCAAGTGCCTGCTAGGTAACCTAGATAGTCCAAATGCCTGCTAGGGTACCCACATAGTCCAACTGCCCGATAGGGAACCAACATAGTCCAAGTGCCCGCTAAGGGACCGACATAGTCCAAGTGACCGCTAGGGAACCTACATAGTCCAAATGCCCGTTAGGGTACCCACAGAGTCCAACTGCCCGATAGGGAACCTACATAGTCCAAGTGCCCGCTAGGTAACCTAGATAGTCCAAGTACCCGTTAGCTAACCTAGATAGGCCAAGTGCCCGCTAGGTAACCTCCATAGTCCAAGTGCCCGCTAGGTAACCTCCATAGTCCAAGTGCCCGTTCATTAACCTAGATAGTCCAAGTTCCTGTTAGCTAACCTACATAGTCCAAGTGCCCGTTCGTTAACCTAGATAGTTCAAGTGCCCTCTAGGTAACCTAGACAGTCCAAGTGCCTGCTAGGTAACCTACATAGTCCAAGTGCCCGTTTGCTAACCTAGATCGTCAAAGGGCCCGCTAGTTAACCTACATAGTCCAAGGGCCCGCTAGTTAACCTACATAGTCCAAGGGCCCGCTAGTTAACCTAGATAGTCCAAGTGCCCGCTAGTTAACCTACATTGTCCAAGTCCCTGATGGGGAACCTACATAGTCCAAGTATCCGCTAGGTAACCTACATAGTCCAAATGCCCGCTAGTAACGTACATAGTCCAAGTGCCCGTTAGGTAACCTAGATAGTCCAAATGCCCGCTAGGGAACCCACATAGCCCAAGTGCCCATTAGAGAACTTACATAATCAAAGCCCTTCTAGGGAACCTACATAGTCCAAGTGCCCGCTAGGGAACCTAGATAGTCCAAGTACCCGTTAGCTAACCTAGATAGTCCAAGTGCCGGCTAGGTAACCTCCATAGTCCAAGTGCCCGCTAGGTAACCTCCATAGTCCAAGTGCCCGTTCGTTAACCTATATAGTCCAAGTTCCTGTTAGCTAACCTACATAGTCCAAGTGTCCGTTCGTTAACCTAGATAGTTCAAGTGCCCGCTAGGTAACCTAGACAGTCCAAGTGCCTGCTAGGTAACCTACATAGTCTAAGTGCCCGCTAGGGACCTACATAGTCCAAGTGCCCGCTAGGTAACCTACATAGTCCAAGTGCCCGTTAGTTAACCTAGATAGTCAAAGTGCCTGCTAGGTAACCTAGATAGTCCAAATGCCTGCTAGGGTACCCACATAGTCCAACTGCCCGATAGGGAACTAACATAGTCCAAGTGCCCGCTAAGGGACCGACATAGTCCAAGTGACCGCTAGGGAACCTACATAGTCCAAATGCCCGTTAGGGTACCCACAGAGTCCAACTGTCCGATAGGGAACCAACATAGTCCAAGTGCCCGCTAAGGGACCTACATAGTCCAAGTGCCCGTTAGGGAACCTACATAGTCCAAGTGCCCTCTAGGGAACCTGCATCGTCCAAGTGCCCGCCAGTTAACATAGAGAGTCTAAGTTCCCGCTAGTTAACCTAGATAGTCCAAGTGCCTGCTAGTTAACCTAGATCGTCCAAGTGCCCGCTAGTTAACCTACATAGTCCAAGGTCCGTTAGTTAACCTAGATAGTCCAAGTGCCCTCTAGATAACCTAGATCGTCCAAGTGCCCGCTAGTTAACCTACATAGTCAAAGTGCCCGCTAGGGGACGTACATAGTCCAAGTGCCCGCTGGACAACCTAGATAGTCCAAGTGCCCGCTAGTTAACCTACATAGTCCAAGTGCCCGCTCAGGAACCTACATAGTCCAAGTGTGCGAAAGGGAACCTACGTATTCCAAGTGCCCGTTAGGGCACCTAGATAGTCCAAGTAACCATAGGGAACCTATATAGTCCAAGTGCCCTCTATGGAACCTTCATAGTCAAAGTGCCCGCTAGGGAACCTGCATTGTACAAGTGCCCGCTAGTTAACCTAGATAGTCCAAGTGCCCGCTAGGTAACCTAGATAGTCGAAGGGCCCGCTAGTTAACTTACATAGTCCAAGTGCCCGATAGGGAACCTACATAGTCCAAGTGCCCAATGAGGAACCTACATAGTCCAAGTGCCCGATAGGGAATCTTCATATTCCAAGTGCCCGTTAGGGAACCCAGATAGTCCAAGTGCCCATAGGGAACTTATATGGTCCAAGTGCCCTCTAGGGAAGCTACATATTCATAGTGCCCGCTAGGGAACCTGCATTGTCCAAGTGCCCGCTAGTTAACCAAGATTGTCCAAGTGTCCGCTAGTAAACCTACATAGTCCAAGTTCCCGTTAGGTAACCTAGATAGGCCAAGTGCCCGCAAAGTAACCTACATAGTCCAAGTGCCCGCTAGGTAACCTAGATATTCCAAGTTCCGGTTTACTAACCTAGATAGTCCAAGTGCCCGCTAGGTAACCTACATAGTCCAAGTGCCCATTCGTTAAACTAGATAGTCCAAGTGCCCACTAGGGGACATACATAGTCCAAGTGCCCGCTATGTAACCTAGATAGTCTAAGGGCCTGCTGGATAACCTACATAGTCCAATTGCCCGATAGGGAACCTACATAGTCCAAGTGCCCGCTAAGGGACGAACATAGTCCAAGTGCCCGCTAGGGAACCTACATAGTCCAAGTGCCCGCTAGGTAACCTAGATAGTCCAAGTGCCCGCTAGTTAACCTACATAGTCCAAGTACCCGCTGAGGAACCTACATAGTCCAAGTGTCCGAAAGGGAACCTACGTATTCCAAATGCCCATTAGGGCACCTAGATAGTCCAAGTGCCCATAGGGAACCTATATCATCCAAGTGCCCTCTAGGGAACCTTCATAGTCAAAGTGCCCGCTAGGAAACCTGCATTGTACAAGTGCCCTCTAGTTAACCTAGATAGTCCAAGTGCCCGCTAGGTAACCTAGATAGTCGAAGGGCCCGCTAGTTAACCTACAAAGTCCAAGTGCCCGATAGGGAACCTACATAGTCCAAGTGCCCAATGAGGAACCTACATAGTCCAAGTGCCCGATAGGGAATCTTCATATTCCAAGTGCCCGTTAGGGAACCAAATAGTCCAAGTGCCCATAGGGAACCTACATAGTCCAAGTGCCCTCTAGGGAAGCTACATATTCATACTGCCCGCTAGGGAACCTGCATTGTCCAAGTGCCCGCTAGTTAACCTAGATCGTCCAAGTGTCCGCTAGTAAACCTACATATTCCAAGTTCCCGTTAGGTAACCTAGATAGGCCAAGTGCCCGTTACCTAACCTAGATAGTCAAAGTGCCCGCTAGTTAACCTAAGTAGTACAAATGTCCAATAGGGATCCTACATAGTCCAAGTGCCCGCTAGGTAACCTAGATATTCCAAGTTCCGGTTTGCTAACCTAGATAGTCCAAGTGCCCGCTAGGTAACCTACATAGTCCAAGTGCCCATTCGTTAACCTAGATAGTCCAAGTGCCCGCTAGGTAACCTATACTGTCCAAGTGCCCGCTAGGTTACTTACATAGACCAAGTGCACGTTCGTTAACTTAGATAGTCCAAGTCGTGGTAGGTAACCAACATAGTCCACGGGCCGCTAGGTAACCTATATAGTCCAAGTGCCCGCTAGTTAACCTATAGTCGAAGTGCCCTCTAGGTAACCTACATATTCCAAGTTCCCGCTAGGTAACCTATAGTCCAAGTGCCCGTTACCTAACCTAGATAGTCCAAGTGCCCGTTAGGTTACCTATATTGTCCAAGTGCCCGCTAGTTAACCTACATAGTCCAAGGTCCGCTAGTTAACCTAGATATTCCAAGTGCCCGCTAGTTAACCTACATAGTCCAAGGGCCCTCTAGTTAACCTAGATAGTCCAAGTGACCGCTAGAAGACGTACATAGTCCAAGTGCCCGCTAGGTAACCTAGATAGTCTAAGGGCCCGCTAGTTAACCTACATAGTCCAACTGCCCCATAGGGAACCTCCATAGTCCAAGTGCCCGCTAAGGGACGAAAATAGTCCAAGTGCCCGCTAGGGAACCTGCATAGTCCAAGTGCCCGCTAGGTAACCTAGATAGTCCAAGTGCCCGCTAGTTAACCTACATAGTCCAAGTGCCCGCTGAGGAACCTACATAGTCCAAGTGTCCGAAAGGGAACCTATGTATTCCAAGTGCCCATTAGGGCACCTAGATAGTCCAAGTGCCCATAGGGAAACTATATCGTCCAAGTGCCCTCTAGGGAACCTATATAGTCAAAGTGCCCGCTAGGGAACCTGCATTGCGCAAGTGCCCTCTAGTTAACCTAGATAGTCCAAGTGCCCGCTAGGTAACCTAGATAGTCCAAGGGCCCGCTAGTTAACCTACATAGTCCAAGTGCCCAATGAGGAACCTACATAGTCCAAGTGCCCGATAGGGAATCTTCATATTCCAAGTGCCCGTTAGGGAACCCAGATAGTCCAAGTGCCCGCTAGGTAACCTCCATAGTCCAAGTGCCCGCTAGGTAACCTCCATAGTCCAAGTGCCCGTTCGTTAACCTAGATAGTCCAATTTCCTCTTAGCTAACCTACATAGTCCAAGTGCCCGTTCGTTAACCTAGATAGTTCAAGTGCCCGCTAGGTAACCTAGACAGTCCAAGTGCCTGCTAGGTAACCTACATAGTCCAAGTGCCCGTTTGCTAACCTAGATCGTCAAAGGGCCCGCTAGTTAACATACATAGTCCAAGGGCCCGCTAGTTAACCTATATAGTCCAAGTGCCCGCTAGTTAACCTTCATTGTCCAAGTCCCTGATGGGGAAC